>NC_090449.1:587798056-588998056 GCF_031143425.1 Pleurodeles waltl | reverse complement strand
GGGAGCAAAGCTTAATGAAACATTGTTGTTTACAATTTAACTAAATGTATTGTGTATTTAGAATGTATTCTGTTGATACAACCTCTATGGAAGCTGTCCTGTTCACAGGAAGACTATGCAATCCTTTTGGTCATGATTACATATTATCTGAAAAAGTATAATAAAATGTTTCAATGTAAAAACACTGTATAATGATGCTTCAAGGTATGAGAGAGGAGGAATGCAAGAGAGGAAGAGCGTCAAATCAATCTAGGTTTCCATTTTCCCCAGAAGAGTGCTCCTTGAGGGCTCTTTGTGATTCATTGTATTCTGCTTGACTCTGTTACTGAAGAATTCTACTGAACTTCATGCTTTTATATCTGAAACAAAAGCTCTTTATGAGTTTTCTACTGAATTATATTATCTAAAACTAAGATTAGAATAGGGACTATATGTTTATGGGACAGGCTATATTCTTTGTTCTGTAAATTGCTACTCATTTAATAATAAAGATATTGATGAGCTAAATGAATAATTAAAGTCTTAAATGTAATTCAAAACATCATCATTGACTATATGTATTAAGTATGCTGAGGTATTTAGTACTTATAATGTTTTGATTGCAGCTTCTTCCCTTCTTACTTGTCTCCAATGTACATTGCCTTGGGGTCATGTAACAAGGCAAGATATTTAATATTTATTTAAGTCTCTGCTCCCCCAGATGTGTGGCATATACCTTGAATTTATGGAAAGGTCAGTATCCTAAAGCTGAGACATTCATAGAGCACATAGCTTGTAAACAGGGGGAGTCTACCAGTGAGTATGCTGCACAGTGACAGACAGCAAATCCCTGAAGGCACTGCTAAACAACCAGGGTATTTACTTTTGTGGACCACCTATAAGTGAAAAAGCACAACTCCAGTTTACAATAAATAGGTGGATAGACAGGCAAAAAGGCAGGGATTTGTCCACCTTATTTAGAGTTCAATAACCATTTACACATATACTGTGGAAATTTCACATTTGGGATGGAGGAAAGAAGCTACAAATACAAAGTTCAGCCTACAACAACATTCAATGAATAGTGCCAACTTAACCCGGCTTCTATTAGTAACTGCAATGTAGCATGTAGCTGGCCATCTGGCCAACACCACAGAGAATGACAATAACACTAATACAGCACCCAACTCACACATCCATTTTGTAGTGTCTTGTGAGTTAGCGATGGCAAGACCCTTTTGGTTCCTGATGGACTCCAGTGAACTTTGACGTAAAGCGTTAGGGTGTGGTGAATAGATTTCATGTTTAGAATGTTAATCCGCTCTTGCACTCAAATGAATAAACACGTGCAAGACCAAGCTCCATGTGTGGCATATTCATTTACGAGTACCCAGGCTAGGGAGGATGCTACAACTGGTGACAACCTAGGGAATTTGTAACCCGAAGAACCGACATTGCTGTCCGAGAGATTTTGCCGTGGTCCAGCAAACTGCCTGTGTGTGCCACACATGCCTCAGTTGAAGTGAAGATTGGTGTTTAGCGTATGTGGAGTCAATGTGCCACTTGAGCCAGTGCCAAGCTTTCGAAGAAGACAAAGGCCCTACAGAAAAATGTATATGTTATTGGCCAGGAACCTGTTGGTGAGACCGTGACAGAGATACCACAACACTACAGAGCTATACATTATATAGAATGCTAACACTAAAGAGAGGGATCACCAGGCACAGGGAAGTGCTAGAGGTAGCAACAGTTGAGTGCAAAGAAACAGTAAAGGTAGCAACAACCAGATATAGAAAACAGCAATGAGTAGCGACAGATAGGTGCAAAAGAACGCTGTTAGCAGAAGCAGATAAATGTGGAGAAATATTAGAGGTGGGGATAATCAGATATATAGAGAATATGATCACACTTACCAGAGTAAAAGCACAGGGTTGCTCTGACAGAGTGGTCAATCGTTCTAGAGGCACACCACCAAAGTTGCTGTGCGGGGCTCAATACAACTCAAAAAGTATTTGAGAAGTCGAAGGATTTCAATGGCCACGAAGAAAGGCCACAAGACTTCAAATTGTCCTCAACAACCCTTATGTCAGCATGGTGCATGGCCTGAGAGATGAAGTGAATGAAGCAGGTCTCAGCGGACAGCAGACGGTGCTGGAGAGAAACTTGCTTTCAACATCAGTAAGTTCTACAAATGTTTATAATGTTGCTTCCTTATTAAAACCACAACTTCCATTAAATACCACCAAAAAACTAAATATTGGTGACAGGTGGACTGCTGGACTGAGTGGATAGAAACATTTGATAAGCTCATCAATGCACTGGAAGAAACAGATAACATAAAGGTTGTCAAATCTTGCAGCTGAAGAAGAAAAAGAAGCGATAAAGAAAAATACTTTCTGATGAAGTATTATAGCGTTAAATCAAAGAAGTGCTAAATATCAAGTTCAATCCAATGCCAAATGTTGATTACAAAATATATATTTTCAGCAGGAAAGACAGAGAGCTGGTGAAATAATCAACAAATTTGTTGAGGGACTTGATACACTCATCAAACATTGTAAGTTCAATCAATTCAATAAGGAAGAGGCCATACATCTTTGAGTTATAGATGGTTGTTTGTCAGATGCATTCAGATGACAAATGCTGAGGGAAACACCTACAGCCATATATATGGGCTGGTTAGTGTTTCTTCTGCACCAAGCAACACTTCATAAATCTTGAGTACTGTAACCAGCGTAAATCACTGTGTTATATTACTCTACACCAGTGAGGCATTTCAATGGCTATTGGGTGGGTGTTCCCACACAACATCCATGGATTTTGACGCATTCCCAGATTTACAAGAACTTGTAATCCTGGGAACGCACCAAACAAGATATGACTCCCAAGGAGAGGCAAAACGAGGAAAAATATGGTTATTTCTCCTAATTGTTCCTTTTTCTTTGTGTGCTGCATTCTGCAGCACACATAGAAACAGGAGAAACCCGTCGAGAAGATGTCCCTTCCGTCACAAAAATAAAATTCTGCATACAATGTAGGCACCCTTGAACCATGGTGCTGGGCTGTCAAAAGGGTGCCAGCGCAAGAGGAAAGTACAGGAATGTGCCATATTGGATAAATATGTTGCATTCTTGCCCTTTCAATGAGACGCATAAATATGGGCCTTAGTCTGGAACGAGTACTCATGGCTGCCAGAGCTGAGTAACATGCAGATCAACAAGCTTCTGACATGGAGGCCGGAGATGCCCACAGTGTGTCAGCCATGAACATGAAGAGTAAGCAGATACACACAGCTAATTGACACAAAGTGATGCCTTCAAAGAAAAAGAAACTGTGCTTCAGATGCAGATTTTTGTTTCCACATGAAGGCTAATGTTCCGCCACTGGACAAATATTCAAGGGCTGCGAGAAAGAGAACCATTTTGTAACAGTTTGTTAAGTGCATGGCACCGACAAAAAAAAAAGGATGCCCAAATGTTTGAGAAGCAACATTCTACATGTTTCCATAAGGCAAAGCAGCCGAAGGAAATCAACTCTAAATTAAATTGACCATCATCTAAATCTTTGTCCAAGAGTTCTTCAGTTTCATTGTCAACTGACAGTGATGGTAATGGATGTGTGATGTCAATGTTCACCTCAGAAAAAACATGTGCATATCAGACTGGCCACCTACAAAGAAAAGTACAAGTAAAGGAAAAGTTAATGAGAAAAATTAGAAAAGTCATTCAAACATTGTTCAAACTGTACATTAAAGGTAAACAACTGCTCCATACCTATTATTATTGACAGTGGTGCAATGATAAACATTATGCCGAGGAGCAATACAATGAGCGATCTCCATTGCCCCATCTCACATCATCAAAGACTAAAGTGTACACATGGCCACCATCACTGAAATTAAAAAAATCAAGATCTCTTTGTAGCAACTATGTAACACAAAAAGGAAAAGGTACAAGACCCATTCATATGCTCCAAGGTACTACATCAAGTCCCCATTGCTCACTTTCAATATTGCTACTGATATGGGACTGACATCTGTGAATTACAATATGAATGCTCACCACAAAATAGTTAAGTCAGTTCCCTTTGTTGTTTCATGGATTAGGAAAATTTAAGACCATGAAAGTGAAACTTCATATCAATGAGGGCACTCATTCTGTTACTTAAGACATAGATGAACTGCATTTCATGTACAAGAAGATGTTGAGAACGAGCTTGAGATGTTACTAAAGCATGATATCTTTGAGTGATCTATTGGCCCAACTTTGCGGGTTTCACCTATAGTGATAGTACTCAAAAAGGACAGTGAAGGAGCTGTACACATCTGTGTTGATGTGCATCAAGCTAACAAAGCACTTGAAAGAAAACGACATTCCGGTCCACACATTGTCAACATGATTACCCAGTTAAATGATGCCAAAGTCTTCTCTCACATTGATCTGAACAAAAGGTATCAACAATTGGAACTTGAAGAAAATTGCAGGTACATTACTACCTTTTCTACTCAGATTGGTTTGTTCAGATATAAAAGATTGAGGGCCGTATTTATACTTTTTGACGCAAAACTGCGCTAACGCAGTTTTGCGTCAAAAAAATTAGCGCCGGCTAACGCCATTCTGAAGCGCCATGCGGGCGCCGTATTTATTGAATGGCGTTAGCCGGCGCAACCAGACCGGCGCTGCCTGGTGTGCGCGAGAAAAACCACGTACACCAGGCAGCGCCGGCGTAGGGGGAAAATGGCGCATGGGCGTCTTAAAATGGGGCAAGTCAGGTTGCGTCGAAAAAATCATCGTAACCCGACTTGCGCCATTTATTTTCGACGCCCATCCCCCATCAACATGACTCCTATCATTGTAAAGATAGGAGTCATGCCCCCTTGCCCAATGGCCATGCCCAGGGGACTTCTGTCCCCTGGGCATGGTCATTGGGCATAGTGGCATGTAGGGGGGCACAAATCAGGCCCCCCTATGCCACAAAAAAAAAATAAAAAAATACTTACCTGAACTTACCTTAATGTCCATGGGATGGGTCCCTCCGTCCTTGGGTGTCCTCCTGGGGTGGGCAAGGGTGGCAGGGGGGGTCCCTGGGGGCAGGGGAGGGCACTCTGGGCTCATTTTGAGCCCACTTGTCCCTTAACGCCATCCCTGACCCAGGCGTTAAAAAGCGGCGCAAATGCGCCGTTTTTGGCCACGCCCACTCCCGGGCGTCATTTTTGCCCGGGAGTATAAATACCACGTAAAGGCCTGGGAGTCATTTTTTAAGACGGGAACGCCTCCCTTGCATATCATTAACGCAAGGAAGGGGTTCACGCTAAAAAATGACGCACATTCCGGGAACTTTGGCGCTAGACGCGTCTAGCGCCAAAGTATAAATATGGCGTTAGTTTTGCGTCGAATTTGCGTCGAAAAAAACGACGCAAATTCGGCGCAACCAGAGTATAAATATGCCCCTGAGTTTCGGAAACAGAACATTTTTCAAGATATCATTTGATGCATAATAAGCCTGTGCCAAATGCTTTTAATTACAGTGATGATGTATTAGTCTTTGGGGCCACATGAAAAGAACATGATAAAGCTCTTACACAAGTTTGTTGACTACTTGCTGGTTCAGGTCTAACCTTGCATGCAGAGAAGTGTGAGTTCCACAAAACAAAACTCAACTTCTTTGCCCATATCTTTTTTGATGGGTGCATGACTGCGAATCCAGCTAAAGTACAGGCGTTGTCAGTAACCAATCCCCACAAGATGTTATGATGTTAAATGCATTCGTTGGCACAACCAGTTATGGTTCTAAATACAAATGTGACTTAGCCACAGTAAGTGCTCCCTTAAGAGACTTAACAAAAATAAATGTTCTATTTTACTGATCACTTTAATGTGAACAAAGTACAGTGTCATGGTACCCCTTCCAAAGTGACTGAAGCCTACGGTAACTTCATTGTAAGGTCAAACACCCCTGCCACTATTTCTTTGGAACAAATTATTACTGCAGCGAGCAAAGACAGTGACATGTTGATACTGAAGGTCATTAATGCACATCAACCCTGGAAACAGCACACTCAACCTTTCACACATGATAGTGAATATCAGAAGTTCAAAAATGTAAAAGAACAATGTCTGTTACTCTAGAAGGTATTGTCTGACGAGGTTTGAGAATTGTAATACCAGAATATCCGCAACAGTAGCACTTGAAGGACATTGTGGAATATTTGCCACTAAATGAGCTCTCTGAAACCGAGTTTGGTGTTCTCATCTTGATGAGAGAGTTGAAAAAGAGTGAAAGGGCTCTCATTTATGTGATTGTTTATCTCCCATCATCATTCAACATACCTTGAACATATCAGATTTACCAAAACATGCTTGGGAGAGAATTGCTGTTGATTTCATTGGTCCTCTTGACAATGGACATCACCTGATGGTGATTATCGAGAAATACTCCAATTTTCCATTTGTAGAAGATCTCTCATCGATTACTCAAGAGTCGTTGGGAGATTGAAAGGGATTTTTGCAATATGCGGTCTTTCAACATTTGGGAATTCTTAGACTTTCTCACTCATCTCAATGTGAAGCATCAGAAAGTTATGTTTTTATGGCCACAGGCAAATGCCGTTAGTGAACGCTTTACCAGCACACTTAAAAAGACTGTCCAGCATGCTAAATTGGAAAAGCTTAATCTGAAGTCAACTCTCCACGTTACTCTTTGAGCTTACCAGTCAACTCCTCATTCAATGACAGGTGAAAGTCATGCCACACTAATTTTTGGGAGACCCATGACAACCAAATTACCACAATGGACCAACTAAAGACTTACAACTGATGGTGAACTTCATCGAAAAGACGTATGTCATTAACAAAAGACGAAAGTGTATGCTGGCAAGCATTGATGTGCCAAGAACATTACTTTCAATAAAGGAGATTGAGTATTGGTGCAACAACAGAGATGTAAATCTAATACTCCCTTCAATGCTAAACCCTTTGAAGTTGTGACTAGAAAGGGACATATGGTGACTGTTCACCATCCTGGAAAGTCCATTATGCGAGATTCTTCACACTTCAGATATCTGTCTCATCATTAGCCAGTTCTGAGATGAGACTGGTTCAATTTAGAGAGCAGAGTGCTCCCTGACTGCACTCATCCCTACATCACCAGTATCAGTCATGAATACTTCTCTTTTCTCTTCCCAGCCTCTAACAAAATGTTTATTTTTTATTCAACAAGGGGGAAGATAGCAATGACGGGACCCTTTTGCTTCCTGATGAACTCTGTAGAACTGTAACGTAAGTGTTTAGTAAATAGATTTCATGTTTAGAATGTTGACTTTGCACTTGCATTCAGAGTAGTAAAGACCTGTAAGACCAAACAGCATGTGTGGTGTATTAATTTACAAGTACCCAGGCTGGGAAGGACACTACACATTGAGCAGAAAAATTAAACTGTGGAAAGCTAACAGGAATGAAACATAACACATTTTTTAAAACAAAAATACATTTCATGAATTACTAAAGCAAATGTCACATGTGTTTATGTGATGATGGAGGAGTACACATCTATATCTACATCACATGAAAGGAGATAAATAGCAAATGCTAACAATAAGATGTACAGTATGTAAAAACAATAGGTATAATCAAAAGAACAAACAAAATCCAATACAGAAAACCACAATGTTGTAAACAATGGTTGTTACCCTAGCACAGAAATACAATATGTTTCTCAAAAAGTAGTGGGTGAAAAATTGGGCAAAGGTTTTAGTGACAAAAATAACATTTGTGTAAAATCAGCTAATAAACAATAAAAAAAATACACTGATTTTGATTGATTGCTGTGGGAGTGACAACTAAGAATCAGTGTTGTTATTAATTAAAATGATAAAAATAGTTGTACTGCCCACAAAAAAAACTGTGTACAATCTCAATGCAAGGGAGTCCTGGCAAGGTGAAAATCCATAGAATTCAATTGGAGAAATGAGGTAACCAGTGGCGGTTGCCATTGAGCAGTTATATGTAGGCCAGATATTCCTTAGGAAGAGAGTTTTTTGTTTCACTACTAATGTTGATTCCTTTTGACAAATCTGCCAAAAGAAAGGTCATGCTCCTCTGTTCCTACCCCTACGTTTTTTCTGATGATTTGTCAAGCGTGGGCTGAGAACAGACAGGGACCCAAATGGAATTTCCCCATACAATTTCTACAAGGATTTTTTAACAGTGCTACAGCCAAAATAGCTGAATAGAAATATGTCTAATTTGGCAGAAAGCTAGATCTTTACCCCAACAGCATGCCTTTTTCTTTGGTGTAAATCCGTTCAGTAGTTTTTGAGAAATTAAGGTACAAAATGTATAGATATCTGTACTGTTGTGCTGAAATTTAAACATTCAAGCCTTCTGTTTGGCTGGCAGGTTTTTTTCAGTGCAAGCACTCTGATTGGCTGGCCGTAACATGAAAAGAAATGTTGCAGTGTCCTTTACATGACATGGGGACATGGTCCACTGTCCTGAAATGGTACTTGAAAAAGGACATAAGGGGCAGGGAAGACCATGCGAGGTGAGATGGTGGGTGCCTGCAGGGTGTTGGGTGCTGTAAAGCCCTGTGGCCAACACATGCCCTGCACAGCCGTATGTTGTACATGGTGGCAGGTTAGCTACCTGTGGAGTTTTAGGCATAGTAGCCACAGGCCAAGCCCTGCTACCAATCCACGGCACGCAGAGCCTTCACAGGGGTTGGTTGCCTGCAAGAATCAGGGGACAGGGCCTGACCACAGGTTAAGGTGATGCTACAGTGAGCTATGGTAATAATATCTTGTGTTACATTACCAAAAACAACTCATTGAAAAAAGTAAAAGTAATGTTATAGTTAGGTGAAAATGTCAGTATAAATGTAACATTTTAATCTAAAAAAAAACACCGAAGTTCACCAGTTACTGTTAACTGAGGTAACCTTATGTTTTGCTCTCACTTATGACCTCAAATATGACATCACACGTGACATCATCTGAAATGACATAATTGATGACAACTCTGTGCATGGCTACTATGAATGGTCTAACACATTCTGACAGTTATCAGAAACAATTACATTTAACCAGCCTAGACATAAACAATGCCACCTTGAGAAGCCTCATTCCATCACAGAACATGTACAAGTTTTGGACTTTCAAAATAAAAGGAACTGGTACAAGGTGTATACATCTAATTGATTCAGTGGAGGACAGCCAACACCACAATTAACAGAGTATAATGAGCAGTCTCATAGTAACACTGGAGTTGTCTATGTAGCCATATACTAGGGACCAGAAAGGCAAGTGTCAGATTAGAAAAACATCCCACTGATGACATTAGTGTACACAAAAATACCCTATACTAGGGGTCTTCAAACTGTGAGGCACCCCTTCCTGGAGTGCCTTAAATCATCTAGCAGGTACATAAGGCTGGGGTCAAGAGGAACATTTTTATGCACCCAATTGCAGAGACTAACACCATCTTGAAAACAGAGATGTGTTAAAGTGAAAGAAAACAGAGTGACAGTGATTCTCTATGTAATGGGTCATAAAAACATCTTTTGTCACATGTATTAGCTGGGAGTAGGCATCAAAGTGGGTTATTAGTAGGTGGGGGTATGCAACTTTACCTAGCAATAGTACCACATTCACTAATAAGGTCCAGTCAAGTCTAAATACATTAATCTTTGCTTCACCCTTGGTAGCTTGGCAATGAGCAGTCAGGCTTAACTGAGGAGACAGGTAATTGTACAGCATTTAATAACACCAAAACAGTAAATTAGTAAACAACACAATAAAAACTTAACACCAATTTATAAAATAGAGTATATTTATATCTTTAAAATGACACCAAAACAACAAAAATCCAATGTAGGGAACTGGAGAAATGTATTTTTAAAGATTAAATAACAAAAATCTATTGCCAAAAAGAATAAATCATCAACCGCAGCTATCTGGTCATGTGGGACTAGGGCAAAGTCAAAGTTTTAGGACAACCGTGATGGAGCGCAGGTTTGATAAGTTAAGCAGTAGATCCCTGTCAAGATTTTGCCTTTGCAATTCGTCACTTTTTGGAGATTTTCTTCTTGGGGTCGAGTGATCCAGTCCTTGAATCCAGAGTTCGCTTCACCAATGGTGGTCTGGTTTAGCACAGTGCCTCAGTGGGTCTCCGGAGGTCTTTGTCCTTGGCTTCAATGATGGGGAGCTATAGAGTAAACAAGCGCAGTCAGGCCAACTCGCATTTCAACAGCAGCGGCTTGACTCTCAATGTGTAACCCAGCGTTCTACATGAGCTTTTTCACACCAAGTTGTCAATAGTTCCCAAACTTTTAGATCCTTTTCTGAAAGTTTCCTTGAGAGTCAGAAAGGGTACACAGCACCAGACAAGGGTTCAGAAGCATTGGTGTGCCTCTTCGGGGTCTGGGACTCAAACTTCCCCAATGCACCTGGTTTCAGTTTAGGAAAATCTCGGTGAAGATGGTCACCTGGAGTTGTCCTCTTAGTGGATGCTGCAGGTGGCATCCTCTGGCACTTTTCTACATGTTGCTGCTTAGGGAGTCCACTCCTTATCCTCAAAGACAGGCAAAGTTCTTCTGGAAGTGTGGCAGGTTCAGTCCTTCTGAGTGCAGTCCACTGTTGTGCAGTCCTTTCTCTTTAGATGTTTCAGGCAGGGATCAGAGGGCCCCTGCAGATCCTCCATATTTATTTCCCATTCTGGGCTGGTAAGAGGTGGGGACACCCCCAACCAATGGAGTTCAAGTTGCCTCTCTCTGTTATGACTACTACCTGGGAAATGTGGCATATTTTTGCCCCAGAATGCCCAGTTTTCCAAAAATCAAAATAGAGAAATTCTTTCCTTGGAGTGTAGGTCTGGCAACCCACAGGTGTGGCTAACTTTTCTCTACATTCCCCTTCCATCTCCTCTACTAATGGGATTGAGGGGCTCCCATCTGGTTGGGGATCAAAGGATTGGGGCTGGCCTGGTTCCTTTGACATTTTTGCTTCTACCTTTGAAGTCCAGTTAATATATCCACCCCCTTTCTGTCCTGGAAACATATCCCCTCCCACCCAAGGACTATATTGGTTCAGCCCCAGGCCTCTTCACACCTACTCATGGAGCAGCTTGGCTCAGACTGTAAAAAGGCTGACCAATCATGATAGACTGCTACAGGGCTGCGTTAGGTAACTTCAGGATAGTCAGTTCTAAAACAACTTTTCTGTAATAGTTATAATATATGGTCTTGGCAAGTTGTTGGACTTATTGTTACTATTATTTTGACACCTTGAATCATGTTGCTAGCTAACTCCAATCAACAGTTATTAAAGTTTAATAAAGCCTTGCTATGTTGGCCTATGGGGTTAGCAGGCACTGCAATGGGGGAAAAACAACTTTGGCTGCTTTTCCCACCAGGACATATAAAACATATAATAACATATATTGTCCCTGCATTTTATAACAAAGCTCTCTACCCTTGGTGCACCTAGGGCAGACCTCGGGGGTTAGCTGTATGTAATAAAACAGTAGTTTTGGGCTTTGGAAGTTAATTCCAAAGCCAAATTTGGGCACATTTTTATTTTAAAACTAGCCTTCAAGGCAGAATAATAAGTAATGGCACATGTGTAACATTATAGTATCCATGAACTAGTACATAGATGTATCAAACAACATAGTAAACCATTGATTATAATGATATCATATATATAAAGTCCTTCCTTGCGTTTCAAATAGCGTTTATTCAAAATTAATTTCAACAGTCCAAACTCAATAGTTTGTCCAGAGTTTCACAAAAACACTTGTAAATCTTCTCATTCCAATGGCTTATCCAACATTCAATCTACATATCCAAAAAAACAAAACCTTCAACTTGCTTGTCCGTCAACACGTGTTTCATCCGGGGAGTGCCCCTAGGATTTCTTCAGGACCTCCTAAAATAATATTTCCATACATAACAGATCATTTTTCAACATCTATTTTACTCCCTTGGTCTTATTGTTAATAGTGTATCTACATACCCCAATCATGTAGTGGGAACCATGCAAGTTATTAATCTATAATGGTACATAATGTCCCTTTATGACACAATCTCATTAATTATGAAGCAGAGTAAGAAGATTAAATTGCTTAATTAAAGTATAAAATATTAGGTGAAATTAGATCCAATACGTATCACAGTAAGATAATATTATTATTGAGGTGTCCCTCGTGTAAAGCATGCTCATAAAAGTTTAGAAAAGCCACCCCAAAGTTGCTGTATATCCAAAATTAAACCCCTCATGTCCATTAAACTTTGAACCATAATGTGCATTCAGATCAGATATATGCTACATGCTATAGGCGATACCTATTTGGGTATGAAGACAAGATCACGGGACAAAAAGACATAAATGTAAACACTGATATTGAAAACAATGTGGTTAACTTGTCTAATAAGCAATAATTCTCTGATATGGTACTACTTTTGAACAAAGGATTGTGATTTTGTCCATTTTCCATGGGGAATATTTGTAAATCTAAAATTGATTTATTTAAGTTTATTAGAAAGTTGAAATTAAAGAGATATTTTGATTTACGTACAACAGATATAGAAATAGCCCCACAAGTCAAAGCGGTACACAGCAAATTATCCATTCAAGATATTTATGATACTGTAGCACTGATGACGATTACTGATTATGAGGAGTACCCAGTAACGACATCTACGATTTTACAAGATTTAAATGTACCTTCGGACACACATGTGACTAGTGGTTTAAGACGAAGATCTACTTGGATACCAAAATCTTCAGTGGACAGTAATATTGAGACTTTCTTTAAACTAGTATGGAATGATCTGGATAAAGAGGAGATGAAGAAGAAACAATGGAGGAAACCCAATTTGAAGCAAGAGGAATACACTGCAATAAAGACTTTGAAATCTGATGATGATTTAATTATCAAGAGAGCGGACAAGGGGGGGAATATAGTTATCATGAATCACATTGATTATGAACAGGAAATTTATGCACAATTGAGTGATACTAATTGCTATGAAAAGCTTTTACATAATCCGATATCAGCAATGACAGGGAAAATAAATAGAATGTTAAAAAGCTGGAGGGATAAGAATTTACTGGATGAGGACGAATTTCTTTATCTACAGGTGTACTGTCCCAAATTTCCATGTCTTTATACGTTGCCAAAGATACATAAACAGTCTAAATTTCCACCAGGGAGACCCATAGTCTCGGGTATAGGGGGCCCCACTGAGAGACTTTCAGAATTTGTTGATATATTTCTACAACCATTTGTCTCTAATTTACCTTCACACATCAAAGATACCAAACATATATTGAGGCTGTTATCAGATATTCAGTGGGAACCAGGTATGATTATGATAACCTTGGACGTGGTAGCACTTTATACTAGCATACAGCATGATTGTCGAAGGAGAGCAATAGAACATATCTTGAATAGAAGATCAGCGAGTCTATTGGATCACACACATATGTTGTTGAGCATGATTGATCTCATACTCAACAATAATTACTTCTTGGTGAAAAAAGATTGGTATAAACAAAAACAGGGTGTGGCAATGGGTTCTAAATTTTCACCCTCATATGCTAATTTGTTTATGGGGTGGTTTGAAGAAAATAGGGTGTGGGGCTCAAAAGCAGCGGAATGGCATTCACATATCCCTTATTGGGGGCGATACATCGATGATTGTCTCATGTTATGGACAGGAGATGTGGCAGCATTAGAAAGTTTTTGCAGTTATCTTAATGGGAACGATGTAAATATTAAATTTACACATAAATATAGTGAGATCCGTATAGAATTTTTGGACGTAGAGCTCTTTGTAGAGAACAACAGAATAGAGAGTAGATTATATCGAAAGCCGACCTCTTGCAACACTCTATTACATGCAACGAGTGTGCATCCTGAGCATCAGATAGAGGCCATACCGCTAGGAGAAATGGTCAGAGCAAGAAGAAATTGTAGCAGAAACTGTGATTTCCGTAAGGCCATTGAGGATATGGGACATAGATTTAAAGTTAGAGGCTATTCGGAGATGGTTATACGTAAATCTCAAAATAAGGTTTTTAAGATCTCCCGCCCACAGAAATTGCTGCCAGTGACACGGAAAGATAATGAGATTAAGAAAAATAGTACTCAAAGGATGAGGATTGTTCTAGATTATACGGAGATCTCTCAAAAGTTGCTAAGTTATGAAGAAACATTGGCCAATACTTACTCGGGATGAGACACTTAAGAAATATATTGGTAATAAACCAGAGGTTTCGTTCAGGAGAGGGAATACCCTCAATAGCATTTTGAGTCCTAGTTATTTATCTGATGTGACCAAATCAGACTGGCTTAGTGCACGTAATCGACGTTTTTATAAATGCGGTTCATGTGCAATGTGCAAATGGGTGTGGCAAGCTAAAAAAGAATTTTATGACAGAAGTGGTTGCATAGTAGACATAAAGTCACATATAGATTGTAACACCAAATATGTGGTCTATATGCTCATTTGTAAGTGTGAAAAAATCTATGTAGGTAGTACGATACGCCCGCTTAAAGTGAGAATCTCGGAACACTGGAGAGCAATCAGGCAAGAAGATGAACGATATCCGATAGCTTTTCATATGAAAGCATTAGAAGCACAAGGGATTCATAAAGAATTTAAAATTTATGGTTTTGAGTACTGTGAATTAAACCCACGGGGTGGAACTAGAGAACTGACCCTACGGAGAAGGGAATCGATCTGGATCATGAGATTAGGGGCTGTGGAGAGAGGACTAAATACAGATTATGAGATGGAATACTTTCTTGGCGATAAGTAAATTAAATTAAATATAGGAGAAGAGTCATAATAAGATAAGTATAAGGAGAGATACTGGTGGAAGGTGTAAGTAAATTGGCAATTAAATATGGAGAATAGAAATAGGGAGACATAATACAATGGTTTCATTTAGACTTTTAGAATGGGAATTGTTTCTATTCTAAACATACATTTCAGTTTTGGATTATTAGTCTCGAATTTGGACACATTGATTGTAGGAATATGGGATCTATATTTTGGTTTATTTTCACTCTCTTTAGAGCATAATTTAAAAACTACACCGAAAGAGATGATAATAATTTATTTAAGGTGTAGGGCGTGCTCTGTTTAGTAGTGCAAGATAATATAATGAGAATTTTGGTCATTCAAATAAGGTGCAGCATAAGTTAGGTTAGAATTTTGTGGCGAAAAGTTATGTAAGAATAATTTGTTTATAGTTAGCATATGGATAAAACATAGTTTTGACGTAGATTGATTTAATATACATTTTGACACAATAAGGTCCTAGTAAGAATACATATCTGACCATTAGCATAAATTGCATTGAACGTATTAGTCGTTTTATTTCTTTTATTTCTTCTATTAATTTTTTTACACGGACGTGCATAATAATTTTATAGTCCGCTTTCTATCTTTAATGCTACCACTGAAAACAGGTATTTGTACAAGAAGTTAAGTGCGTTTTCTATTTCCTTGACACGGACGCACAAAATTCAGTAGTCCGTTTTCTATTTCTACAAAAACAAAATTGTCGTCCGTTTTCTATTTCTACTATTTAATCGGGGCTTTTAAATAGGACGCGAAGAGAGGGACTCGGTTTAGATTGTGGCATGGTGGCGTACTCGCTGAGAGGTCATAACTTCACACAGGTAAGATACAAGACCCAGTATTAGCTATTTAGTATATTGGACTTTTTGAGACTTGGGAGATAACTTATTTGGAGTTTATCTCATGGCAGATACCACAGGAGGCAAAGTCGTGGATACAAGATATATGTGATATATGAAATAATCATGTTGAAATAGGTGAGCATTTTGGGAAATCCAAATAACACTATAATATACATTTGTGGATGAATGTGAGGTATATTAAATAATTACATATTCCCCATTTTTTTCTTTCGCCACATATGTAGATATATTGTAATTTTCAACAAAAAAAGAACGAGTTTTCAAGATAATGAAGAAGCGAGCAATATTGAAAATATAAAGGTATATAGCATATATCTGATCTGAATGCACATTATGGTTCAAAGTTTAATGGACATGAGGTGTTTAATTTTGGATATACAGCACCTTTGGGTGGCTTTTCTAAACTTTTATGAGCATGCTTTACACGAGGGACACCTCGATAATAATATTATTTTACTGTAATATGTATTGGATCTAATTTCACCTAATATTTTATACTTTAATTAAGCAATTTAATCTTCTTACTCTGCTTCATAATTTATGAGATTGTGTCATAAAGGGACATTATGTACCACTATAGATTAATAACTTGCATGGTTCCCACTACATGATTGGGGTATGTAGGTACACTATTAACAATAAGGCCAAGGGAGTAAAATAGATGTTGAAAAATGATCTGTTATGTATGGAAATATTATTTTAGAAGGTCCTGAAGAAATCCTAGGGGCACTCCCCGGATGAAACACGTGTTAACGGACAAGCAAGTTGAAGGTTTTGGTTTTTTGGATATGTAGATTGAATGTTGGATAAGCCATTGGAATGTGAAGATTTACAAGTGTTTTTGTGAAACTCTGGACGAACTATTGAGTTTGGACTGTTGAAATTAATTTTGAATAAACGCTATTTGAAACGCAAGGAAGGACTTTATATATATGATATCATTATAATCAATGGTTTACTATGTTGTTTGATACATCTATGTACTAGTTCATGGACACTATAATGTTACACGTGTGCCATTACTTATTATTTTGTTGGATAACCGTTAGGGTTATCGTATAATCAATCAATCAATCAATCATGGTATTTATAAAGCGCGCTATGTACCCGTCAGGGTTTCGAGGCGCTGAGGGGGGGGGGGGGAGCGCTGCTGGATTAGCGGTCGAAGAGCCAGGTCTTGAGGAGCCTTCTGAATGTGAGGAGGTCCTGGGTCTGGCGAAGAGATGTGGGGAGAGAGTTCCAGGTCTTGGCGGCGAGGAAGGAGAAGGATCTGCCGCCGGATGTCTTGCGCTGGATTCGGGGTACGATGGCGAGGGCGAGGTTGGCGGATCGGAGTTGACGTGTGGAGTGTAGAAGTTGAGTCTGGTGTTGAGGTAGGAGGGTCCGGTGTTGTGAAGTGCCTTGTGAGCGTGGGTCAGGAGTTTGAAGGTTATCCTCTTGTCTACCGGGAGCCAGTGGAGTTCCTTTAGGTGAGGGGAGATGTGACTTCGGCGAGGTATGTTGAGGATCAGTCGGGCGGAGGCATTTTGGATACGTTGGAGGCGTTTGATGTCTTTGGTTGGTATGCCTGTGTAGAGTGCGTTGCCGTAGTCAAGTCTGCTGCTGACGAGGGCCTGGGTCACCGTCTTTCTGGTTTCTGTTGGAATCCACTTGAAGATTCTGCGGAGCATTCGAAGGGTGTTGAAACAGGAGGAGGAGACGGCGCTGACCTGTTTGGACATGGTGAGGGCGGAGTCCAGGATGAAGCCGAGGTTTCTTGCGTGGCTGGCAGGGGTGGGTGGGAGTCCGAGGACGGAGGGCCACCATGAGTCGTTCCAGGCCGAGGGGGTGCGTCCGAGGATGAGGACTTCTGTCTTGTCGGAGTTGAGTTTCAGGCGACTGTTGTTCATCCAATCGGTGATGGATTTTAGTCCCTCGTGGAGGTTTGTTTTGGCGGTGAGCGGGTCTTTGGTCAGGGAGAGGACGAGCTGGGTATCGTCGGCGTAGGAGATGATGCTGAGGTGGTGTTGGCGGGCCAGTTGAGCGAGGGGGGCCATATAGACGTTGAAGGTTTTTGGGGGTTGAAACCTTGAAACCTTGGTTTTGGGCACCGTGTATATGTATATACACATAGTCTGAATTGGGAATAGGACCGCCACTCACTCACTACGTCACCCTCCTTTTCATATTCAATAGCCTGCAAGGCAGGCCTGGCTTTAAAATGATACCAGACACCGCAGCGGTGCACAAGTAAGTGCATTAAGTCGACTGATGTCTCTAAACCCACATGCCCTACCTTATACTAAGGACTTAAAGGTAGGCTGTCTTTGCCAATTAGAATTATACCAAACACCATTTACTTTTAAGGACAGACCACTTGCCCTGGGCCTGGTTAACAGAACCAGTAACCACTGGTATCAGTAAAAAAAGGGAGTGCGCAGGGTAATGAGGATTACTTTCCTACACCCTTTAATCCCTTCCATCTTATGTTTTATAAAGGACCACAATGTGTTTGATTGTATATATTAATAACCACCACAGACATACTCTGCTTCCAAAATATAGAAGACCAAAATATGAAGACGATAAGTCCATCTTGTTACTGCAGATTTACACATAGTTCAAAGTTCCAGAGCACTTTCTTGGCGATAAGTAAATTAAATATAGGAGAAGAGTCATAATAAGAAAAGTATAAGGAGAGATACTGGTGGAGGGTGTAAGTAAATTGGCAATTAAATATGGAGAATAGAAATAGGGAGACATAATACAATGGTTTAATTTAGACTTTTAGAATGGGAATTGTTTCTATTTTAAACATACATTTTAGTTTTGGATTATTAGTCTCGAATTTGGACACATTGATTGTTGGAATATTGGATCTATATTTTGGTTTATTTTCACTCTCTTTAGAACATAATTAAAAAACTACACCGAAAGAGATGATAATAATTTATTTTAGGTGTAGGGCGTGCTCTGTTTAGTAGTGCAAGATAATATAATGAGAATTTTGGTCATTCAAATAAGGTGTAGCATAAGTTAGGTTAGAATTTTGTGGCGAAAAGTTATGTAAGAATAATTTGTTTATAGTTAGCATATGGATAAAACATAGTTTTGACGTAGATTGATTTAATATACATTTTGCCACAATAAGGTCCTAGTAAGAATACATATCTGACCATTTGCATAAATTGCATTGAACGCATTAGTCGTTTTATTTCTTTTATTTCTTCCATTAATTTTTTTACAGGGACGTACATAATAATTTTATAGTCCGCTTTCTATCTTTAATGCTACCACTGAAAACAGGTATTTGTACAAGAAGTTAAGTGCGTTTTCTATTTCCTTGACATGGACGCACAAAATTCTGTAGTCCGTTTTCTATTTCTACAAAAAAAATTAGTCAGTTTTCTATTTCTACTATTTAATCAGGGCTTTTAAATAGGACGCGAAGAGAGCGACTCGGTTTAGATTGTAGCATGGTGGTGTACTCGCTGAGAGGTCATAACTTCACACAGGTAAGATAAAACCCAGTATTAGCTATTTAGTATTTTGGACTTTTTGAGACTTGGGAGATAACTTATTTGGAGTTTATCTCATGGCAGATACCACAGGAGGCAAAGTTGTGGATACAAGATATATGGGATATATGAAATAATCATGTTGAAATAGGTGAGCATTTTGGGAAATCAAAATAACACTATAATATAAATCTGTGGAAGAATGTGAGGTATATTAAATAATTACATATTCCCAATTTCTTTCTTTCGCCACATATATAGATATATTGTAATTTTCACAAAAAAAAAGAACGAGTTTTCAAGATAATGAAGAAGCAAGCAATATTGAAAATATAAAGGTATATAGAATATATCTGATCTGAATGCACATTATGGTTCAAAGTTTAATGGACACGAGGGGTTTAATTTTGGATATAGAGCACCTTTGGGGTGGCTTTTCTAAACTTTTATGAGCATGCTTTACACGAGGGACACCTCAATAATAATATTATCTTACTGTAATATGCATTGGATCTAATTTCACCTAATATTTTATACTTTAATTAAGCAATTTAATCTTCTTACTCTGCTTCATAATTAATGAGATTGTGTCATAAAGGGACATTATGTACCACTATAGATTAATAACTTGCATGGTTCCCACTACATGATTGGGGTATGTAGGTACACTATTAACAATAAGACCAAGGGAGTAAAATAGATGTTGAAAAATAATCTGTTATGTATGGAAATATTATTTTAGGAGGTCCTGAAGAAATCCTAGGGGCACTCCCCGGATGAAACACGTGCTAACGGACAAGCAAGTTGAATGTTTTGTTTTTTTGGATATGTAGATTGAATGTTGGATAAGCCATTGGAATGTGAAGATTTACAAGTGTTTTTGTGAAACTCTGGACGAACTATTGAGTTTGGACTGTTGAAATTAATTTTGAATAAACGCTATTTGAAACGCAAGGAAGGACTTTATATATATGATATCATTATAATCAATGGTTTACTATGTTGTTTGATACATCTGTGTACTAGTTCATGGACACTATAGTGTTACACGTGTGCCATTACTTATTATTTTGTTGGATAACCGTTAGGGTTATCGTATAGGGTTTTTGGGGGTTGAAACCTTGGTTTTGGGCACCGTGTATATGTATATACACATAGTCTGAATTGGGAATAGGAACGCCATTCACTCACTACGTCACCCTCCTTTTCATATTCAATAGCCTGCAAGGCAGGCCTGGCTTTAAAATGATACCAGATACCGCAGCGGTGCACAAGTAAGTGCATTAAGTCGACTGATGTCTCTAAACCCACATGCCCTACCTTATACTAAGGACTGTCTTTGCCAATTAGAATTATACCAAACACCATTTACTTTTAAGGACAGACCACTTGTCCTGGGCCTGGTTAACAGAACCAGTAACCACTGGTATCAGTAAAAAAATGGAGTGCGCAGGGTAATAAGGATTACTTTCATACACCCTTTAATCCCTTCCATCTTATGTTTTATAAAGGACCACAATGTGTTTGATTGTATATATAAATAACCACCACAGACATACTGTGCTTCCAAAATATAGAAGACCAAAATATGAAGACGATAAGTCCATCTTGTTACTGCAGATTTACATATAGTTCAAAGGTCCAGAGCACTTATCTCACATTGTCACTCTCCACAGTGGGGCACATTGCTCCTGTGCTGTTGTGTTCGTTTGGGGTTTGCCAGCAAAGGTCATAATTCCCCTTTGACCAGAAGGTGGAGCTACAGCCAGAGTGCTTATCACAGATTTTCACTCCCTGCAGTGCGTGACATGGTTTGGACGCCTCTGACTGTGCAGATTGAAGACCAGGCGGAGGGTGATCCCATCTGTGCCCTCCAAAGTCCAAAAGAGCCTGGACTCAGTCACTTTTTGTTAAGTGCTCCAAAATGGGCAAAAATGACTGGTCACTCTAATTCTACAGTCAAGAGCTCTACTATTGATTGTTTTCTTATACAGATCTGTTGGATGATATCTAAGAGGAGGATTGGCGGATTGTTGTCTATCTATAGATTACAACATGCATTTACACAATAATGATGGGATACTGCTCATAGATCAGAGTGTAAAGGATCATGTGGCATCTATGCTAACATGTGTTGACTCCCTGAGTTCAATTGCATGTCAATGAGCCCTTCTACTTTGCAGAAGAGCTGTTAATGCTATTTGGTATTTACTTGTCCTCATCTTCTGCTATTAATAATTCCCCACTTTTGGCCAGTACTAATGATTTTCTCTTAAATTCATGTGAGATGATGAAGAAATTGTTACAACACATTGTAGAGTGGCTAAATAGCATGGAGTCCTTCTTCAACAAAATCTTAAGTCCTGTAAGCGCAAGCAGCTTTAACTAACAACTCTGTGGTGTCTCTTGTAAATTTGTTCTCTGATCATGCACCTTTTGTCCAGTGTGCTAACACATCACTTTTATTATTATTATATGGGTCTCATGAAGCGTTACATGTGATTCATTCTCTAGGTCCAAAGACTCGTTCTATGGTTTGTCTAATAATATTACACTTCTACCCAGCTCAATATCAAATGCCTCTTTAGTTACTGAAGCACACTGTACTTCAATTAATCCTCACAAGGAAAGCTAACAAGTGTGCCTGCAACATCAAGACATCTATTGTGACTTTAACAAATTTACATGGAAGCATTTCTAGAACTTTATGCTTACTATTAGCTACTGGTCCCTTTGTGGTTATTATAACTACTGTGCCAGTATGGCATCTAGAGATGTCTGAGGATCTAAAACAGGTAAAACAATAGTTAAAATACAATAGTTCATTGACTATCAATGAATCTGAACATGGTTAATTTTGACCAACAATGGACTACAGGGGGAGAAGGAGGAATGTTTTAGGGGAGGGGCTTACCCACCTGCACAATTATGTACCTCAAGCCAAAGAAAAGAGCAGCCCTTATCTACAAGGTTAATCACCCAGAAAGAAACCCTGGGAAACTGATTGGTTTCCTTAGAAAACCCTCACCCACCAGAGTTACCCCTTCGTGGCATGCTTCATCATTGGGTCCTTCCTGTTCCACTATGGAATGGGGCACGCTACAACCAACAAACTATGTAGGAACACTTTATATGTGAACCTCTATGATGGTGTGTACTAAGAGTGGAGGGTATCATAAAACAGATTAAAAATACATGTCTCCTAGGTAAAGTAATGTTTTAATATCTGCCCTAGTGGCGGTATGGTTAACAATGGGGTGATTGGAAGGGGGGGGTGTTCAATGGACCTGCCTTCCTCTTATCTGTGGTCACACTAAAGCAGATATTAAAACATTAGTTTACCTAGGAGGCTGGTACTTTTATGACCCCTCACTCCTATTACAGACCATTGTTGTAGCGCAAAGTGACTTTTGTGGTTTACCCTGACAAGGATTGTGGTTGTTGTCTGAGAAGTCTCCACCTCCCTCAATCAAAAACCCAATTTCTAACTGTCCTTATTTACTTTTGGTAGATGGCCTGCAACCATTAGACAAGACAAATTTATTGGTCACTTATCTGTTACTGTTCGGGGATTTTAATGCTAGATTCCACAAAACACTCTCCTTTTTTTATAATTTCAGCCTCCATACCAAATTTGTAGTAGGGTCTGTTCCTCGTTGGTGTAATCTCTCAAGATATATTCTCAAGAGTGATTTGGTGAATGTCTGCAGTCTGAGGTATGCATAGACTTTTTTGACCAGGTTTGCAATACAGTTGTAGAGCATATATTCTTGCCTCTTACTTTGGTCAATAATCTTCTGGTTGGGGAGGTACTTGAGAAAATATCGGTGATCCTAGTCCTTTGACTGTCTCACTTTTATAACCCTTAACTTCAACTAGTGCAACCCCCACTGATACTTTTTGTTTCTCAGTTAAGAATAATGACCAAAGACTGATGTGGAAGAGGCTCTGTCCAGTTCGTTCACAGCAAATTTGGTCAAAAACATCTTTCTTTAATTTTAGCTTATCTTGTTTCAGAAACTACACACTTAACTGTCATTGGTTATTTTGTTGGATTAAGTAATGCAATAAAGGATCTATTATTAAAGCCCTTTGTGCAGTATGTTACCTGTGAACTTAGGTATTTTGGCAGAGCTTGCTCTGTATTGCCCTGGCCAAGAAACCTAGACATAAAACAGAAGTCGCTCCTTTCAGAACTTATTATAAAGTGATGATAAAAACTAGGAAAATCAAATTGAAAAGGAACAAATATGAGTCTCTTCTAGAGGATATCCACAACTAAAGATTCAAAAGTATTTTGGCAAACAGTAAATAATATTAAAATGTCCACTGGCCTAATCATTTGGTCTCTCATGTAACCATAGACATTAGGTTAAGCATTTTACTAGTATTCATTGTTTAGAGTCAATTCTTATTGAGAAAGATGTATTACCCCAACAATATGCTTCATTGAATAGCGATCCTATGTTTTTTTCTTTTCATGAAATTGAGAGTGCCATACTTCAAAGTCTGCCAGACAGGGAACCCAGACTTGTACCTGTTGACCGTTTTAAATCCAATTGTGAAATTTGGGCACCAATCATCACTGATTAATTGAATCAGGCAAGCTGTTCAACAGTGCCCAATTTGTGGGCTGTATTCCTCTTAATCCCCATCCTTAAAAAAGGCAATAGATTGAACCCTACTGGCCAATATCTTTCTTAAACTCTAAGGTAAAGATAATGAGTAGGCCACCCATAAAAAGATTGTTGATTGGACTATGACTAATAACATACTTTGTGAATCACAGTATGAATTCTGTGAGGGTCTGGGTACAATGGAGCAATGTCTTAATTTACAATGAATAATTAGTAAATACAACCTCACTGTGCGACGCCCATTGCACCTAACATTCAAGGACATATCCAGTGCTTTTGATGTTGCTTACAGTTGCAAATTATGATTACTCCTCAGAAAGATTGGTCTGGATCAGGATTCTCCAACAAGAAGCTCAGAAGCTAGTGGCAGCTCTCGAGCTACCTTTGAGTATCTCCCCTACTTGTAGCCCAACTTAGGGCCTGACTTAGATCTTGGCAGTGTTACCACCAAGCCGCATTGGCGGCAGGCCTGAGAAGACCATCAAGTCAGCAGTGGTCTGACCACTGTATTTAGATGTAACAGTCCCGCAGGAGGTGTACTGGCAGCGGTTTGCTGACAGGGGGAGACGGCGGAGGGTCTACAATGGAAATGGCTATGGAAGGGAGGTAGGTGACACATACACACACTGTCCCTTAGCCATAGGTGCACCCTGCTCTACACATTACACCACACATACACTCAATAAGTCATTGCCAGGTCGACAAACCACAACCCCTATATGCTGAAAACACACATTGACACACATCTGACACAACATACACACACCATTGACACTGCACCCACACAGCACACAAACACAACAAACAACACCAATACACAGTCAGCTATACAAACACACTCACACACCTGCACCTCCCCCAGCCAACCGGATTGCATACACACAAACATGTACTGACTCACACAGACAACTCACAGCAAACATGACTGGTACCGGACCCCTGGCAATGTACACACATGTACACAGTTGACAAGTGTGAATGTACTATTATTGTGTGGTCAGCATTCATTTGTCAATGACAGTTGTGTATGTGTGTGATATGTGTTGTGTACCAGTGTGCCCCCACCCTGGTCTGCCCCACTTGTGTCCCCGACATATGCATGTCACAGTAACTAAAAAAAATACTGTGACATATATGTCTACAGTGGTCCACCCTTACCGCGCAGTGCCCACCCAGCATACCCTGGCAATGCTCCAACCCTACCTTGTAGTCCATTGACGGGGGTTGTGTGTTTGCTGTGGGTCGGTGGCAGCAGTGATGGCAGGTGTTGTCCAATCATGTCCAGTCAAAGATGGGGGGCCCAGTGGTAAAAAGGTGCGTTTTCACACCCTTTTCCTACCAATTAGCCAACTGTCGACCGCCACTTTTTCCTTGGTGGTAAGACACATCTAAATCTGCACGGTGGGAAGGCTGGCTGCAGTCCTGCTGGCATCTCCTTTTCTCTTTCGTGCTGTCAATGTGGCCAATGTTTCTTGCCAGAGATGGTGGGTCGAATGCGGTCTCTCATCTGTGAGACTGCTAACATTTAAATATAGCGGGCGGCCGGGCGGACCATCACGGGCAGGGTTACAGTTGATGGTGGGACCATTACGGCCATTAAAAACTGTAAAGCATTTGTTTAGTTGTATAATATAAATATATAAAATATAATTTGAGGCTGACATTTAAATGGTAATTCATGCTATATAGGTGGTCTTATTACTATTGTTCACTGACAAATAGAGGCATTCAAAATAAAAATTAATAAAGCTTTTTTTTACATTATTTCTAGTGACCTTACCTGGTGCTCTGTGGTGGTCACTACTGGCAATCCTGCATGCATTGGCAACTAATGGAATCTTGTCTGAAGTTGTCCCTATTGTTTAAACAGATAATTTATTTTAATAGCTCACAATTATTTTGAAGGAACATAAGTAGCTCTTACTGTGGAGAGGTTTGGAGATCTCTGTTCTGGAAAAAGCTCTAATATATTTTTACCCTCACTTCACTCCAGCCTCTTAGCCACGATTATATCTGGAAATGGCAATGAAAGCTCAGAACCTTTCAAATAGAATGGGGAGTTAGTCAGGGATGAATTTTGCCACCTACCTCATTTATTTTATACAATGTTACAGCTTTTTTTAATACATTTGGGCAAGAAGTGATAGAGGTTGGCTTGAGGTAAATCTCTACTCCCCTTTACACAGATGACACTGTTTTGCTGGCCCACACTCCCAATGAGTTAAAAGTATTGGTTGATGTGTTTGTGAATTTTAGGGGTGATCTTTACCTTGGAACAAAGTTTCTAACTTGCAAGTGATGTCCTGGGTACACAAAACAATAATGCCTTGCACAATATTGGTTAAAGGCAAGATACTGAAGAAGGTTTATCATTATCTCTATTCAAGGGTCACAATGCTTAGAAGACGAGTGCTGCCTGAAAAAACAGAATTTAAAAAAAATTCCATTAGCAGCGATATCCAAGAGCCAGATGACTGTTGAACTTTATCTCATCATGGATTACGCAGTTTGGGAAAGAGGTCTTCTTTCGAAATTTAGACTTGTGACCATATGAAAATTACCTTCTTTCTCACTATGCTAATTCAGTATGGAGTGTGTTTGTCCTTTCGTTAAATTGCATGTTCTTTTGATTTTTGTTTTTCCACAATACTTTTAATTTCGTTACAGAAAAACAAAAAACAAAATATTTTCTCCAATAGAACTGCAGTTTGTTTCCTCCAAGTGTTGCCTGATTTGGAGATGTGTTCTGCTGCACTAAGCTTTTTGAATTCTGCTGTGCAACTGAATGTTAGACTTGACAGCTTTAGGGTGGTCCTTGCCTCAAATTTTGCCTTCCACCTCCCCTAAATCCTGGTAACATTGGCTTAACCCCAATTGGCATATTTAGTTTACGTATAAGTCCCCATTAAAGCGCACTACATATGTCCAGGACATGTATATTGAATTCTGCATGTAAGCCTACAACACTGATTGCACCACCCACTTAATTAGCCCTCTAATCATCTCTCAGGCCTGCCATTGCAGAGCCTGTGTGTGCAGCTTTACACTGCCATGTCCACCTAGCAAAATTACCCTTTTTGCCAGCCCCAAACCTTCCCTTTTTATGACACTCCTAAGGTAGGTCCTGGACAACCCAGAGGTCTTTTAGGTTTTACATGTCCCAGTAGTGAAAAAACCCCAAGGTTATTTTTCACTACAGTACGGTCTATCTCTTCCATAGAATAACATTGGGTTTCCTTATTACATTTTATAACTGTAATTCACAATCTAAATGAGATATGTTTGTCAAGTTTGGTGTTTCTGGACTCACACTTTAAAATCACAACTTATGGTGAAGTCGGATTTTAAATTGGAGCCCTGAAAATGTCAGTTTTAGAAAGTTAGCATTTTTTATCTTAAGCCATGTGGTGCCTACTGCCTGTCTCCAGTACACGCCGGGTTGGGGTGACAGTTGGGCTTGTGCATTCCCTCTAGAAAGCCACACACAAAGGGGGTTAGGCGTGACTGATGACCCAACCACAGGCTGATGAGCCATCCTGGCAGAATGAAAGAGAGGGGCTGACACTTACACCATAATAGGCAATATTCTGTCCCCACACAAGTGGCTCCATAACCCCTGGAGTGAGACTGGAACCAGAGCAGGAAGATGGGACCTCTTAGCACTTTAAATACATGTCTTTGAAGTCTCCCCCACTTCAAAGGCCCAAGTGGGAATAAGTACTGTACCACTAACACCTCCAACTCAGAACACTTCTGGACTTGCGGATACTATGCCAGAAAAAGGACTGATGTGCTGACGTGAAGACTGCCACCCTAACTTGCTGCTGCTTTTCCGTGGTGACCTGCTGCCTGCTACCCACTTGCCTAGGAGTGAGAATGACTGGACCTGCATCCCTACACCCCAAAACCCAAAGTGACTCCAAGGATCAACTGACTGGTCTCATGTTTTCTGAAGTCTCAGGGACATGAACAACTTCAACTCACCATCCTAAAGCACCTAGACTTTGCTTGCTGCAAGTCTTGCTCTGCCAAGTGATGCCATCCCAGTCCTGGGGCCTTGGAAGTGGGTATTAAACGCTGCATCAACCAGAGTCCACGCATCCTCAATAGAAAAAGTACATCTTCACTTTTGCGTGTGCTGGAATGAGTTCAGTCCTGGCTTTCTTCCGGCTAACTAGTAGTGCCTCACCTCCACCCAAGAGCAAGGGTGATTGGGCAACCGGGCGCAAGACACAAATGACTCCTCAGGGAAATCATGGTCACTCTGATCTCATCTGTTTCTCTCAGTTACATTAGTCTCACATATGCAAGGACAATCAGAGGAAGAGTATAGGTCAATAAGATTTTATTGAAGTAACTGCATCTTAGATAATAAGACATGTATTGCAATAACTAGAATGATGAAGCACAATAGGATTAAAATTGTGGCACGGAGAGTGAAACAGAAAAATAACGCTACCATATTGTCACTAAGATCATTAAGGATAGTTCCTACATGGGCTATGTTAGCGCACAGCATGTTAAGCTCTAATTCTGTCCTTCAGGTTCCCCTGGGAAGACATCATCCCTCATACCTGAGCAAGAGGCCTGTAGTCTACATAAGCAGCTGCAGTGAAGCAGTCAGCAATCAGCATACAGTCATGGTCATCTGGCTGGAATCTCCCTCTAATGTACATGAGTCAAAGTAATGTTTTTATAATCAAACAGCTGATGTTCCAAGAAAGGATACCCAAGTAAGAGTGTGTGTGTTTCTGTGAACATTGGAGACAAAGCGTACCACTTTTGCCGGCAACCTATCTTACTACAGACTTGAGAAAAGTACAGAGTGAAAGAAATGTCTTGTTTAAGAACGTAGTGCTGACCTAGGCGAAGGACAGCTAGAGAAGATAAAACGAGACTGCAAATGTGGCTATTATTAAAATAATATAACTGAGCTAAAGTGTCTAAAACTATAGCTAAAATGGCTACACAACAACACAAAGTGGCAAGCATCATCATAGGCTTGCTTCTCTTTTAGAGTGCATGTTGAAGATATCCTCCTTTATGTTTTTCTTGTACCTTGCCTAGATGAGTTAATTTGAGAGTGGGTCTATCACTGTAATCCTAGACTTGAATTACTATAACCTCAAAAACTGTGTAGTGATGTATGTGCATTTTTACTGTTAGCTACACTCCCACAAGACTAAAAGCTAGTATAACTATTGTAACCAAATGTATCTGAACAGACAGTCCACCAGGGGTGGCTCCTCTGCAATGGTGGAGGAGCATTGCCCCGGTCAAGAGCCAGGAGATGAAAAATATTATGATATTTTAATATTGTTTTATTTTTTATCTGCAGGCTCAGCCAGAAGTACAGGGAGGGGTGGGTCTGGGCCACGGGAGGTGGGGAGAGTGCACCTAAGAGCGCATGTGTGTTTGGCTGGCCGTCTCAGGCCGGCCAAACACACATGTGCACTTATGTTTCTCTGTGTTTAACAGCCAGGCTGGAAAAACTGGCCAGATCCTAGGGCTATGTCTGAGCTGCAATCACTGACACTGCTTTCATGCTAGGTTTAGCATGAGAGCAGCGCCAAGATTTCTGGGGAGCCTGTTGTGGTGTTCCAAAATTGAATACTGAGACACCAGAAGAGGAGCAAGGCGGCAGGAGACAGCAGGCGGCGGTGACAAAACCAAACTACTTTATTTTTATTTTCTTCCCTGTTTCTCAGGTCATCCCCCTCACCCACCCCCTTTGACATTTGTGGCAGCTGCCACTGTTGTCCACATGTTTCTGCCTATTAGATGCCAATACATTGTCATTAAAGTTTTAATCAGGACAATGGAAACAACTCCATCTATGTCATTCAGTGAGGGTTAAAGCACACAGGCCCTCATTATGGCCCTGGCGGACGGCAGTATTTTGGAGAAAGGTACTGCCAACAGGCAGGCGGTACATTTCCCCAAAATATGACATTGGCGGTTTGGCTCAAGCCAAACCGCCAATGTACCACTCCGTCTGCAAGGGTGGTAACAGCTGCAGGGATTATGACCCCGCCTACCGCCATGGTTTTCGTGGCAATCTTACAGCCACAAAGACCATGGCGGTAGGCACTATCAGTGCCAGGGAATTCCTTCCTAGGGGTCTAACCAGAAAAAGAAGAGAAAAGCTGCAGTGGCTCATTCTTGCACTTTTAAAAACAAGAAACTTGAAATTGAAAATTTCAAAACGATGGCAAAAAATATGCATAGCATCTTCGCAGATTTGCCATTATAGGGATATAAAGTAAGAGTCTTGGAAAAGGCCTAGCTATTGGGGAAAATTAACATATAGTGTAAGATACCCATTCTCAACATCACCAAAAGGTTCTGTTCAGAAGTACAGAAGAATCAGCCTAAAAGTATGTGCTCCACAGGACATGTTTGAGTTAAACAATAAGAAGTAATGCTCGCCTTTGCTCCCTCTGTTATTTCTCTTAGTAAATCCCTCCTTTTGTACAATGCTTTCTTTACCCAAAACGTCTTCGTGTTGATTTTCCATGGAATTATCAAGGAGCTCTTGACGCTCATCTCTCTTCAGAGTTTTTTATTAAACATATTTTTCCCACAATATTTTGCCACTTTCCTTCATTCTTAAACTGTCCTTGATGGTCTACAGGTTAATGCTAGTGACCGGGTTATACCACATAGAGATCCTAACAACAGTAGGATTATTATGATTAGGTCTATTAGGATGGTGGAGGTCATCTCCTCTGCCACACCAGATGGACTACTGCCTGCCGAATTAAGAGATACCTACTGGTCCTGGGTGAACTCTGTGCCTTCTCAGGAAATTGAATTTTGGTACACTGCCACCTTGTTTTGGGCAGCTGTCCACCAATCTTTTTTTTGTTTTTTCAAATGAAACTCCCAAAGGAAGGTATGAGTACCTTTTTAGTTTTTTGTTTGTGACCACCATGTTTTTCCTGCCAGTGAAGGACAGAAAAAAGACATCAGACCATCCACTCTAAATAAGGAGGGTTTTCTGATGCTCTTCTTCCATCTGGTTATCCGAATACTTTTTCTGATATCAAAGTTAGCGGGGGAACTATAGTTTTGGCAAAAGGTGTCCTTCATGTTTGTGATGGATAAACCTATCTGCTAAGTTAGGCCCTTCATTAGATAGAAGCTGCCCAAGTATTCATGGCATAAAATGGGGGAATCTATGTAGAAGACCAAATAGGAGTCACATAATAAGAGTAATTCTTTATAATATGTTGAAGTGCTCCAAGGGTAAGATTATCATAGTACTTCTCATGTTTCATGTCAGGTCCTTGTTGAGACCCTCTAGTAGATGACCCAGTACTAACATCTGTTCTCTTAGTCTAGTCACCACCAAGTGACACTGCACATCAAACCACGCCTGCCAATTGGTGGCACAACCATACAACCTTCTAATCTGAAATTAATTGGGGAAAAGAGTAATAGTAAAAAGCAGTAGTTCATAGTAGTTCATCATGAAGACTCATTATCCTGGTAGGAGAGGAGTTGAAATGTAAACTGCATAGGGGTTATGCATGTGGATGTGAGTGAAGGTGGAGTGTGAGTTTCAGCTTAAATGTTAGCAGTAATTTCACTGTTTCTAATCCTACTTTTTAGGCGCTGTTTGTCTGAGAGTATACCTCATCCTCTCCATCACTCATTACTCAAGATAGAATGTAAGGGTGAAAAAGAGTGTGGACTCCTTTATCTGATTTGACTCCGCATATGGGCCCAGATTTACTATGCTTTGTCGCAAAGCAACGCTCTACCAAAGTTGCTACGTTGCTCAGCATCAAAGAAAGAGAGAAAAAATTGCGTCATAGCAACTAAGATGTTGTGCATTCTTCTTAACATTAGTGATGACACACTTTTAGCAACTATGCACCAACTCACACACCATGGTAACACAGTACAAGGGTGTGGTGTGCATTCTCCGAAGCACGGGCTTGATTGTGGAAGGGGTCCCATCAAGTACAAAAATATTCTTTAAGGCTGTCCCCACTTTGTAGGTGTGTTGTACAATATAGCACACATGTAAAGTTGGAACAAATGAGAAAAACACTTTTCCTCTTTATGCCTATTTCAATGAGGTGTGAGATTTTGGTGCATATTCTGGTCTATCAACGTGTTTAGATAGAAATTTGCATCAAAGCCCTTGGGTAGTTGCATGGGAATACCAGTGCACCACCCATTGAATGCTCCTTTGAAGTAAAGTAATGTAACACACTGCATATCACTATTTTGAGTTACGTTGAGTAACTTTAAGTTACTTGGGATATTATCCAGGACAAATCCTGACTTGTGTTTGTTAGAAATGGGGTCTCTGATTGTCAGTCAGTTTGCACTCTGTCCAAGCAGTGATCTTGCTCTAGTCAGGGCAATGAAAGTACGCACTCAAGAAAACTCTTCCTCATCCCTTTGGTAACTTGGCACAAGCAGTCAGGCTTATCTCAAAGGCAATGTGTAAAGTAGTTGTACCAACACACAGAAATACAGTGAAAACCCTACAAAATGGACAACACACCAGTTTAGAAAAATAGATAATGTTTATCTAAATCAAACAAGACCAAAACAAAAAGAAATCCAGTATGGGACACCTCAGATCTGCGCCGGTTCACAATGACTTTGACACCCGACGACAAAGCGTGAGAGATTCGGTAGCACTGTGTTAGAAAACCACACTGCATGGGGTTTGAATTGTTATCAGCAGCTGCAAGCCGGTTTTGCATTGTTTCTTCAGCCCGGATCAGTCGGTCTCCCTGCAGCGATGCAGGTGGAGCACCGATTTTAGCCGTGCAACGAGTGAAGTGTTGTTTTTCAGCCGCTTTGCAGGTGGTGCGTCAAAAATTTCCCCACACAGTGTTCTGTGTGTGGATTTCAGTCCATGTTCTGCCAACTTTACCTCTCAAAGGCTCAGAGACTGGACAGGGCATCACGTGGCAAGGCAGGAGTCGCATCAGAGAGTCCAGGTGCTGGCAAAGGAAGTCTTTGATGGCCCTGAGACTTCAAAGCAGGAGGCAAGCTCAGTTCAACCTCTTGAAGATTCTTCTTACGCAGGAATGCACAACAAAGTCCAGTCTTTGTCCTCTTTCAGGTAGAAGCAGCAACTGCAGGCCGACCCAGCAAAGCACAGCCACAGGCAAAGGGGCAGAACTCCTCCTCCAGCTCTACAGCTCTTCTCCTTGGCAGAGGTTCCTCTTAATTCCAGAAATAATCTTGAATAAATCTAAAGTATGGGGTTTTGGGTCCACTACTTATACATCTTTCTGACTTTGAAGTAGGCAAACTTCAAAGGAAAGTCTCTGTTGTTTACAGGATGCTACCTTGTCCAGGCCTGGCCCCAGACACACACCAGGGGGTTGGAGACTGCATTGTGTGAGGGCAGGCACAGCCCATTCCAGTGTAAGTGAGCACTCCTTCCTCCAATCTAGCCCAGATGGCTCATCAGGATATGCAGGCTACACCCCAACTTCCTTTCTGTCACTGTCTAGAGAAGATTCACAAACAGCCCAACTGTCAGTTTGACCCAGACAGGGAATCCACAAACAAAATGGTTTAAACAAGAAAATGCCCACTTTCTAAAAGTATAAGAAGACAAATTTGGTCTACTCAGGGGAAGCATGTGCCTAAACTCCCATGGCATATATAATATTCTTACAGTTAAAATTGATCCCAAATAAATGTATCATACTCTCAATAACAATTTATATCATCATTTAATCATTGGTGGGTCATCCCAGTTGGTGGTTGAGTGTGGGACCGCGGCATCGTAGTAATTACCCGGCTCTACGGGTTATCTGGGTTTGCCTCATTTGTCATAACACTTTCTAAAAGTGGCATTTTCAAACTGACAATCTAAACACCAACTTTACCAAAAGATGTATTTTTAAATTGGGAGTTCAGAGACACCAAACTCCACATTTCCATCTGCTCCCAAAGGGAAACTACACCTAAAGGTTATTTAAAGACAGTCCCCATGTTAACCTATGAGAGAGATAGGCCTTGCAACAATGAAAAACAAATTTGGCAGTATTTCACTGTTAGGACATGTAAAACACATCAGTACATCTTGTACCATTAACATACACTGCACCCTGTCCACGAGGCTACCTAGGCCTACCATAGGGGTGCCTTACATGTATAAAAAGGGAGGATTAGGGCCTGCCAAGTGGGTACACTTGCCAGGTCAAATTGTCAGTTTAAAACTGACTGCACACACAGACACTGCAGTGCCAGGTCTGAGCCATGTTTGCAGGGCTACCTTTATTGGTGGCACAACCAGTGCTGCAGACCCACTAGTAGCATTGGATTTTGAGTCCCTGGTCACCTCTAGTGCACTTTACTAAGGCCTTACTAGTAAATCAAAGATGCCAATCATGGAAAAGCCAATTACACATACAATCTACACAGGAGCACTTACACTTTAGCACTGGTCAGAACTGGTGAAGTGCCCAGAGTACCAAAAACAGCAATAACAGAGTCCAGCACACAATCAAAGCATGGGAAGCATAGGCAAGAAAGACAGGGGAGACCACCTCAAGGATGCCAGGTCTACCAGTGTTGGATAGTAAATCCTACCATAACACTCTGCACTCAGTTTGTATCACAAAAGTGATGCGATTCCGACACAAAGTATTTATAACTGTGAACCCTGGAGTGCAACAAATAGGTCATGTGATGTGTGATTGTGTACATGTGGCTTTGAACATCAGAGTCAAGGTGATGAACATACTACTTGGCTATGCCTTTGAAAACGTAGAGTCTGATTACGAGTTTGGCGGTCCGAGGACCACCATGTTGGCGGTGGTGGTCCAACCACCAATGGGCTGTCAGAGAGGACTGCTGTATTATGAGTCTCACGGTCGAAAAACAGAAGCATAGGTCTCCACCGCCTGGCAGCACAGACATCTGCTGTCCCCTTGAAGCACAAACAGGCCATATTTCTGCTGGACCAATTACAAGGTTGCACACTGCTAATGTGACCGTGGCAGTCCAACCACCACCTACAAGCTTGCGGAAACAGAGAGTATAAAGAGAGACACACACCTGCAGACAGCCATACAATCCAGAGCAGTCATGGATCCATTTGCAAACGTCATGCGCTGCTCCTGCTTGCAGAAAGACAACAAAATTAATGCTGATGTGGACGACAGCAACCGTAACGACAAACACCTAGCTGTAACATCATCCATCGGCAAACACATCATGGTGGGGGGCGCCACAGGCAGCAGCTACACCTACACACTCACAATACGCACACTTTGGCCAGCACACACACACTATGCACAGCAATACTACACATTAAGGCATGCTTCACAGCACAGGCTCAGGGACACTGAATGCTACACAACATTCACACAATTACTGCACACATACAAATACATTCCACACACTCACACCAAACACTGGCCGGAGACTGTCCACAAATACAACACACGAACACATCCATGAGCCATTCCACACACACAACACCACCATCAAACAACCTTGCAATGGACACATACATCACACACACTCATAGTGCATTGGACGTACAATGCCATGCACAATATACAGAGGCAAACAGACAAAAGAGACAAAGCGCACCACAACAACAAAACATGCACAACTGGGATGGGAGCATCAGGACCATACTTGGAAGGAGGCTGCAATGGGACACAAATCATGTTGAACAGGGCCTCAAACAACATGCATACAGGAATTGGCCCTAATTGGATTTCAGGGACAAGCAATACCAAAACCAATTGTCATGCACTGATAGACAATGTTGAAGGGCTAGTCAACAAAGCACATACAACTCAAACTCCATGGGACATACTCCTACACCAACCATCTGCATGGTAAATAGACATATGCACACAAATGCAAACTATCACAACTCAACACACTCCATGTCTGCACTTATAAAACTCAATAACACACACACACCACATCTAGACATCTGCCATTTCAGGGGGAAAGGTCCTACATCATACATGCCCACACAGTACAACTCAAAAAGAAACACATACCACACAAACACAACACAACACAATGCCATGACAGCAACATTGCCTCTAGACACGCATACCCATCTCACAACAGACACCCTTCCTTTGGGGGAAAACAGCACTGTAAACAAACTCACATACTGCAAAAAGCACCACATGCAGCAGCAAGCGGGCCAAACACACACAACTACAGGCACGCAATCAATGTCAGCCAGGAACAAGAGAAAGTTAGGCAAAGAAATGCAGGACAAACGTGTACACAACTAACTGTCAACACTAGAGCAGTACGCGCTCTATTGGCGACAAAAATGCAAAAACCCAGCACTCTCAAAACAAAGTAATTTTTTGCATTGTAGAGTTCAATCCTGAAAACTTATTTTTAACATGCTTACAAATACTGTTCCTTTGCAATGTATTGCTGCAGGTTTTCAGAGTGTGTTAGGGTGTGGCCCCTTTCCAGGGCCTTCCAGAGACTTTCCCTGCAACATGCCTGGGCGTGGTTCTGGGCTGGTCCAAGACTCTATAAAAGTGAGCCAGCCCAACTCCCAGTGCTCACTATTCAGAGGTCCCGGTGCAGAGCAGCAGTTTCTTCCTGAGCTCCTGTCCCGGCGGCCTATTTGGACCTTCCAGTATTCCGCCCTAATCCTTCATGGGTGATCATTGTTCCAGGCGGTAAGACGGTGGTTGGACTGTCCCGACACCGTTATTTAGAATTTTCATATTCTTGGTTTAAATTCTTAAATGAGTAATAGATTACTTGTGCGCTACCATTTCTTAACATTTATATGGTAGTTTACAAATAGGCAAGACGCGCGATTTATTTCATAAAGGTTTGACTTTGTTATTCATTGCGCGCTACCATTTCTTGACATTTACATGGTGGCTTAAGAATCGGCAAGACGCGCAATTAGTTTTATGGTGTTTAAACATTGTTGTCCATTGCGCGCTACTATTTCTTGACATTTACATGGTAGCTTAAGAATCGGCAAGATGCGTGATTCGTTTTATGGTGTTTAAACATTGTTGTCCATTACGCGCTACTATTTCTTGACATTTACATGATGTTTTACTAATTGGCAAGACTCACAACTCGTTTCATGAGCATTTAAGTTTGTTGTTCATCGCGCGCTACCATTTCTTGACATTTTACATGGTGGCTTAAGAATCGGCAAAAGAAGCGTGATTCGTTTCATTGTACTTTGATCTTGTTATTTATTGTGAGCTGTTATTCCTTGACATTTACATTGTGTTTTACGAATCGACAAGACGCGCGATTCGATTATTGATAATTTGACTTTGATATTCATTGCGTGCTACCATTTCTTGGTATTTTACATGGTAACACTTGAATTGGCAAGACGCATGATTCTCTCCTCAAGTTTAATTCATCTTGTTTATTGTATGCTACTATTCTAAGATATTTATTATGTAATATTCGAGTTGACAAGTTATGTGATTTGTTTCCTGAATCCATATTGTGTTATTCATGGTGCACAATCCTTTTATGGTGTTTACTATATATATATATATATATATATATATATATATCTGCAATATGCGCAATTTGTGTTGAAACATTTTAAGAGTACACAGAAGGCCAGAGTTTCTAGATGCAATATTGTATGGTCCTAGTATACATTCTCAAAACAGGATTTATATGACTGGTTTAAAATTTATTCAGAATGTTTTTTCTGATTCTCATGTAAAGGAAAGTACTTGAATAAGAAAGTTTTCATTTAGTTCATCTTGATTCCCCTACAGGTATCCGGCCATCTTGAAACTTAGTCATTTTAAACTTAACTCTTAGATTGTTCATGTTTTCAGAGTGACTAGGCTTAGAATCATAGTTTAGTATTGATTTCAGGAGATATAATTTTCATATTGTGTGTTCTAACCTTTTTCTTACTACAGGTCTCCTTCCCAGCTGTTCCCTTCCTAATCCCCTCTTCCCCTCTTGAACTCTCTCAGTCTCTGTGATTTATCTATCAGAGTCTTGGAGCTGTTCAGTGGTGGACGTGTTGGGAACGTGCACAGACCCAGAGGATCTGGTGACTCTGACACTAACCAACAACTGGTTGGATATATTGAAATGTACTTTTTGAAATAAAGTCCAGGGCCTTGCGGCCAGCCAAGCATGTTGCCCAAAGGGTTTAGTGTTGGGCCCCTTCTTGATTCCTGACTGCCATATAAACTCCACAGATAGAGGCATGGGGATGGGTGTTTGGGTGGGGTTTGGGTTTTGGCTTGGGAGGGGGATCCTTCTTGGGAGAGGTGGGCTTCCTCTTAGTGAGTGGAGGGGCATGAGTGCTTGCAGGGGGGCAGGGGAGGCCTTGGAGGTGGAAGGGATAACCTTGGTTGAACAGGGGTGGCTGACAAGGATGGTACAAGGGGGATCCACTGGGGCTGCCGCCACTAGGGAGTTGGCACTGGAAGAGGAATCTGAAGATGATGATGCAGATCCGGTCTTCCCCGTGGCACTCCCCTCACCGTCCGAGCCACAGGGTCCCTCTTTGTTAATGATGTCTTGATCCGAGTTCCCGTAGTCAGATGTTTCCCTACACGGCTTGGCCCCATCTCCTTTGCCTGTCGGTGCTGATGTTGCTAAAAGAAAATAAAGTAGGGTCATAACATTGACATAAAACACTTCATTCACAACTCTGAGAGACAAAACACACCATCTTGTCAAGTGCCCCCTGCATGCAGTGGCAGTAAAGTGTCACCATCATGTGCCAATACAAAACCATGCATTACTTCTGGAATGACAAAAGTAAACAAGCATTTGCAATGCAATAGGTCTTGCGTTTGTGAGCATTAGAGTGATTGGTGTTGTTTATGTTATTTGAATAGCAGTAAAAACATTGGTATAAATTCAAAGCATGTTCATTTATTAATTTATATTGAGAACATTTCTTGAAGAATGCCTTTTATTATTAATTATTTCATATATGACTGGTAAGTGTTTCATTAGTTCATCTGTCAAGTCTTCTACTTGTGGAGTGATAATAAACCATTCCATTAATTTTTCATTTTTAATATCCATCAATTGTAAGTTTTCATTTCCTCGAACTTGTGTTGTTAGTGTTGTTATTTCTTGAGTTGTTTTTTCAGTTCCATATATGTGAATTGTTATTTTTTTTGGTGGTGCTTATGTAGTCTGTGAATAAAATATATGAAAATATTACTATTACATCCATATATAAATACTTAAATTGCCTGTTTTTTAAAGTTGCCAATGTATATTTTTAAGTGTTTATATAAAACTGAAGGTATTTTGGTATTATTCTTACATTTTTTAGTAAGTATGTCAATATGTAAAAGTACCCATAGTGTGATTATTAGAAGTGCAAATAGTGTTTTGAAGATGTTTTGGAGTTCCTTCCCTTTAGACATATTTTCAGATTAGATCTAGATGTTAAACTATGTTATTTAATGGCTATTATAGAGTGGTTTACTGATGTTTTTGTCAGTGTAATTCAATGTTTTTTTATTACCAGAATTATGCTTTTCACTAGAGATTTGTGCCTCCCGACAGGTTTTATTTAAGGCGCCCCCCCTAGGTGTGCCTATCTTCTAGTGTGAAGACCTCTGTTATAGATGGTTTTAGTACTGGAGGTTTACTTGTGCTTTTTTTGTGTGCAAGTATTTCAAATTATTAGAAGGCTATTAACTGCATTGTTTTTTACATTTTGGTATGGTTAGTGTGTTTAATGTTGTATGGGTGTGTGGCTTTTGAACTTACTTAAAGTTTGTTGTGCCTTGTTGTATTTAAGATCTTCTCTTCATTGAATTTATGGACCATTACATGTGTAATTTTAATGTATTCTCCAATTTTCATTGAGAATTTCGTTGCCTCCCTCCATAAAGTCATTTTGATGTAGTCGGTTGAGTCTTTAATTGTAATTGATTTTAGTTCTGTATCTTGTCCTCCAATGAAAATGTTTTTTATAGGTTCCTCCTATAAAAAATAAAATAGAAGTAGTGATAGCTTATTTAAATTAAATGAAACCATTTGGAGCAAAAGCTGTATATTGTAGGGTTTTTAATTTTATTTGTAAGAAGAAAGAGTTATATTTTGTTATGTAGTAATTTTTAAACTAAGAATGTGAGTAAAAGCAATGTGAATGAATAAAGGAGAGGGAATAAGAAATAAGGGAGTTATGGAGGAAGGTAGAAAATATAGAAAGAGTGAGTAATGGTAAATAAATGAATAAAGAAAGGATAAGAAAAAAGGGATAAAGAAAGCACATAAATAGTGAAATAGAAGATTTTTTTTTAAATGATAAAAGGGAAAAAGTTAATAAGGAATGAGGTTTAATATATGTGAAGGATTTAAGTATTTAATGTTAAAAGAAATAGAATAAGGAATGCAATAGTGATGTGAAAGAAAGTAAATGAAGAAGTAAGTTTAGGAATAGTCACTGAAAGTGTTTTTGACAATACTGTTTTTTTTATAATGATATAATGGAAGTTACATTTATAATTGTAAAGAATTGAATTAGTGTTGTTTAGATGGAAGGAAAAAGAAAATAAACGAGAAAGGAAGAAATGTAGCAATGTGTTAAACATGAATTTTGAATACAAAAAATACATTTGCAATAAAAATAAGGAGAGGATAAAAAAATGGAATGTAAGACATTTATGATAGATAGTATAGAATTGAGGATTGATGAAGATGTGGTAGCTAGTAAGTTTGAGTAGCAAATTTGACTAAATGTTAAGAATAGTAATAAATGTGAATGAAAAAGCTACAGGGAATGAAAGAAAGATAGGTATAAAGGGTGATATATAAAATTACATTAAAGTAAAGAATAAAAATCTTAGTAAAAAGATGTCGTTATTTATGAAATAAATATTTAGAAAGAGAGATGCAAATACATAGAAATTATGAGAATGGAAATAAAAGTAATGTGAGAAATAAAAAAACAGAGAAATAGAAAATGTATTAATTTCTTTTTTCTTTAAATAAAGATAAATGAAGTTGAAGGTAGATTGTTGTACTAGTTTTGTCTCTGTGATTGTTCCACAAACTGTCATCATTGTTTTAAGTTTTGCTTCTCTTGTTGCTTTTATTTGTGATGCTGGTGGAGCTGGCGGTTGCAATAAAAATGTAGCTTCTTGTACAATAGCTTCCGGAATTTTAAATGGAGGTATTCTAGTTATTCTTGTTTGTTTTGTTATTAAAATTGAATTGTTTTTTTACCATAAAATTACGTATTAAAATGCTATTATTTTCTTTTGTTAATGGTAGAAAATCTTCCTTGTAGCTAATAGCTTTGATGTACCCATCTGTGTCTGCTAAAGATATATGATAAAGAACTTTATTTTCTTGTTTTGTTTTATAGTATGTCTTTCCTGTACATTTGACAATAATTGCTTTCAAACCTTTTTGGTAAGGTTTGTTATCTTCAGTTGTTTTTCCATTAATGTCTTGAATAGAAATAGTTTGAAATGAGAGAACATTTTTTAATTAAGTAGAGCATTTTTCTTTACAGCGCTATCCATAGAGATTTGTGGTCAGTGTAATAGGATTCTAAAGTTCCATAGTTGTTTATATGTTCATTAGTGTATATGTGAGCTAATATTGTTTGGTAATTAGTAGTGTAAGTAATAATAATTTGATTGCATTGACACTTTGTGTGAATAAATTCTAGTAGTAAGTAACTGTTGGTTTTCAGATATAAAATCTAAGTTAAAATCGCCCATAATGATATATTTCAGTTTGGGATAGAAGTTAATCATGTTTGTTATTGATTGTGACAGTGTTTGCATTGGTACCTGTGGTGGTTAGTACAATATGATAATTAAGTACATTTTTTCATGTATATGTAGTGTGAAATATATAATGTAAATTCCTTGCTGTACTTCATATATTGGTAGTATGAAGAGGTCATTTTGTAGTATATTGCAATGCCATGTTTAGTTTGTTGATTGTGGTATTTATCAAAGATCATATGATGATACTGCGGTGTTGAATAAGCTTTGTTTGGTGCATTTCTAGTAGAGTTTATTTCTGTTGGAATAATAATGTCTGCATTCATGATATTTGTATCGGATATTATTGATTTGAAATGCATTTGAAGTGAATGTATATTTTGTACCATAATATTTAAGTTGTTTGTATATGTGGCTAATTGTAGTATAGATATATGTAATGGCATTTCTGCTCGTAATCGATGCATTTCTTCTTTTACTCTGTAGTGTACAATTATTTTTTTATCAAAATTTTAAATACATATATTTGATATTGATTTTGCTCTGCTTAAAGCTACATAATGCAAGTGATGTATTCTGCTATTGTTAAAGTGTATATTAAGTGGCTCAATAGTTTCACATTGTGTCCTATGTATTGTTCGTGCTGATGCTTGGCGCAATGGAAATTGTTTGCGTATAATAATTATACACTTTTTGGTGTATTGAAATTGCCTTCTTATTGGCTATATTGGTGTCCAATTAGATGAAATGTGAGTGTGTTATAAGCATTTCTTTTCTGCCCTTGTTATTTTGCCAATTGTTTTATTATCAAATGCTATCCAAACTATATATGGTTTATTGTTGATAGTTTCTACTAATTCTACTATTCCAGTTGCTCCATTAGTTAAACCATCATTAATAGCAACATTACAAGTTAGATCATAACGTAATTTTAGAGCAATGTGTAAGGTGTGTGCAAGTCCCATAGTTTTTGTTGGATCTGTTGTTAATTTCTTTAATATTGTTTGTTTTACTGCTTCAGTTAGATCAGAAGTAACTGTATCATTTGCTATTATTGTGAATACTGGATATTATTGTATATGGTCTTGCAAAACTTTATTATTAATGTTATTTACTTCTTTGTTTGTTGACACAATATATGGTATATTTTTGATAATACTTTTATCTGATAGTTTTTCGCATTGTTTAATGTGTAAATTGTCTGTTTCTGTATGATTTCCTTCTCTTAATTGGTTTAGCAAATCTGCAAATGGTAAGTCATTTAGTTTTCTCATTATTTTTGTAAGTTCATATAGTTTAAAATGTGGTACCCATAAATGAGTACTTTGTGGTCCATAGGAATGTTTTGCATTTTCAAAAAAGTAGGTGTCAAAAACTGGTTTTAATTTATAAAAGGTTCCAATAGCCATATTGTAGATACCCCCAAATGGCTGTTTTGATGCTTTTATTTCTTGTAATCTATTATTTATAAAATTGAATATATTTGTCCCAACCATTGAAATGTCATGAATTATTAGTACTTTGAGATGTGTTAATTGAGTTTGAAGAACAGTCCTCTTTTCATGCGTTATGGGCTAAAATGTATACGTTTGTGACACAGGTATTTTGATTGTGCTATGTAGTGTTTTTCCATTGGTATTATGTGCTGCTTTTCCTGTTGGTGCTGTAAGCAATATATGAATGTTGTATGGATTTTCACCAGCTTTAATATTGCAATAACGTCATAATGTTTGATAAAGTGCTGTGATAAGCAAACTTTTTCCAACACCTGCCACACCAGTACATAATGCATAGAATGGTGTTTCTTTAATTTTGATCCAATGTAAATGATGGTAAACAAAGTTCAGTTGTTCATCTGGTAAATTATGCATGAGATTATCGTATTTGTTATTTGATAAAAACAGAATTAGCTAGTGTATCTTCATCAATAGTGCCTCTAACACCACAATCTAATGATAAGTCATATAAAATCTGATGTTCACGATATCGTTGATCATTAGATATTGCATCAGATGGTATTATGTTGTTAGTGGTATTAGTTATTAGTGATAATAGAGGTGTTAATGTTGTTTCATTGTTTATGTTAAAATTTAATTGAGGTATTAGTTCATTGTATTTGTTATACTTGTCATGATGTTTATTTACAATGTCTTTAACTTGAATATATCTCTATAATAATTTTCGGAGTCATTGTTTTTGTTAAATCTGCAGTAGCGTATAATTTTTTTAGATTTGTGTGTAATTAGTGTATTGGTTGTTTCCATGTTTATATTGTGTTTTATGTGCTTTAAGTTGTCTATTTAAATTTCATCTTCATCTGAGCTGTAGAAATTTGTTTCTGTGAATAAATGTTCATTGTCATTTTGTGTTTTTGTTTGCTTACATGCGCTTTTATGATTATACAATGAAGCATAATCTGCTAATGTACAATTTTCTAATGCTTTTGGTTGCTTGCTATATTTTGCTATAATATTGTCAAATTGTATGTTAATTGATGCATCTGGTAAAGAATTTATAGTATCTATGTCTCGCATTAAATATGTTCTTTTTTCTGGAGTGTTAGTATTAATTAATACAAATGACCGAGAACTTTTACGCAATAGAATTTGTAGAATAAGGTAAGCAGCTTCTTGAGCACTTATTTCTGTACAGTTTAGGAATTTGTTGCCTATGTGCTTCAATTGTTCTTTTATATTGGTATTGTAATATACTTCTTTGGCTGCTTGTGCTATTATTTTGCTCATTCCTCTGTGTGATTTACTGATATATGAAATTATGTAGACAGCACAAGCATAAGCATCTAATACAAACTGTAAGTCTATGTTTGCTTTCCATAATTGAAAAGGAATGGAATTATAATTATTTATATAGCATTCCGCTGGTGTTCGCTTTAATTTTTATTTTATTTTTCTAACATTGATCTTATACATATAGGCCCTCATTACAACCCTGGTGGTCAGGGATAAAGTGGCGGTAATACCGCCAACAAGCCGACGGTTAAAAAAATGGAATTATGACCATGGCAGAAACTGCCAACACAGACAGCCACTTCAACACACCGACCGCAATGGCGGTAGCAACAAGCATTGCGGTGGTAACTGCCAACAGCCAGGCGGAAGACAAGGTTCCACCCACTGTATTACAACAGGCCTATCTGCCACCTTTTCCGGGACGGTACCAATGACAACAAAAGTACGGCAGAAACAGATCTCAGAAGCTAAAGGACTCACCTCTGTAGACTCAGGGAACTACCACAACACCATGGAGCACAAACTGCAAATCTTCCTCATGCTGGTCTACCTCTTCCCACACCAGGAATACCAATGCCGGCGATGACGATCACGGTGAGTACTGCCGCCTAGCACACAGGGGAGGGGGGAGGAAAAAGAGAGTGACACACACACGCAACACCCCCACCCCCAACAGCATACACACAAACAGATGCAACAACATTACATATCCACCCCATGCCTGTTAGGAATAATGCAAGGACAAAAGGAAGTTATTAAAGTGAGTGTAATAAGATTAAAATCCAGAAAAATGTCCTAAAAATTCAAAACAGTATTTACAGATATACAAATGGAGGGACACTGCCCAGTCCATAATGTCTGTGGGCCACAGGGCCACATCACATAGGCCAAGGCCCCATCTTACTCCTGCAACAACACGGAGAGAACACTGCTGGGGCATCAGGTCGAAAATGCACAGGCACCTCAGGGGGACAGGGAATGGGGGAGCACCTCAGCCGGAAGATGGTACAATGCCACTGGTCCTGGAGGGGGCTGCATGCCCTGTGTGAAGTCCTGGGGAGTGCAAGGCCACAGTCTCTTAAGTGGGTGGTTTGCCCACTGCTTGGTCCTGGGAGTGCAAAGCCACAGTCTCGCAAGTGGGTGGTTTACCCACTGCTTGGTCCTGTGGAGTGCAAGGCCACAGTCTCGCAAGTGGGCAGTTTGCCCACTGCTTGGTCCTAGGAAGTGCAAGTCCACAGTCTCTCAAGTGGGTGGTTTGCCCACTGCTTAGTCCTGGGGAGTGCAAGGCCACAGTCTCTCTAGTGGATGGCTTCTCCACTGGTTCTGGAGGGGGCTTTGTGCCCAGTGTGCTTCATCCTGGCAAGGAGGGGGTGAGTGGATGCCATCAGGGGGGTGAGTGGATGCCATCATCCACTGGTTCTGGAGAGGGCTTTGTTCCCAATGTGCTTCATCCTGGCAAGGAGGGGGTGAGTGGATGTCATCTTCCCCTGGTTCTGGAGCGGGCATTGTGCCCTGTGATGCAGATCTTTGGGAGTGCAAGGTCACAGTGTCTCACCTAGGTGTCAGACCCACAGGATTTGCAGTGGGCAAGATGTATAATACTACATGGAGGCAGGACTACAGTCCATCCGCTGCCGGCGACGGCTGCACAGTGGTGGCAGTGCCGTTGGCAGGTGGCGGTGCTGCCAGTGGTTGGGGGAGACTCCAGCCCTTCCCCTGCAGCCTCGGATGGCTGAAAAGCTATGGTTGGTGTTGGGGGCTCTGATTCTGTCACAGCACAAGGCCTCCTGTCCCTCCTGCTTGCAGGGGCAGGCCCTTTGCCCTTGCCATGTGATGGTGCCTCCCTGCCCTTGCTGTGTGGTGGTGCCCCCTTGCCGTGTGGTGGTACCTCCTTGCCCTTAGCAGCTGATGGTACATCCTTGCCCTTCCCCTTGGTAGCTGGTGCAGGCACACTGCCAGTGCTGATGGGTGTCTCCTTTGAGCGTCTCACACTTGCATTAGCTGCCGAAACTACAGTGGCCGTGGACTGGGTGGCTGAGGTGCTGACCTTGGTTTTGACCACCCTGTCCTGATGTGAAGGACAGGGGGAGGGGTAGGAAGGTGGTCAAGGGTGGAAAGGAAAAGCTTCTTAGGGACACTGGGGTGGGAAGAGGGTGAAGGTTTGGGAGTGGAGGAAGAGGGAGTGGTTGTAGGAGGTGTCTGTCTGCTGTGTTTGGGTGCAGGTGCATGGGCTGGATGCTGTTGTGAGGTGGATGGATGTTGGGTGTCTGAGTGCTTGCGTTTGTGTACTTTGGAGGGGCACAGACACAGTGGGAGAGGACACAGGGGATGTGTGCATGGATGTGGAGGTGGTGACTGCCAGTGAGGGGTGTGTACTGATGGGCGTGATGGTGGTAGTGGATGAGGATGTAGTGCATGCAGGTGTGAGTGTAGACAATACTGGGAGGGAGGTGGACGCCGAGGAGGACTGGGACACAGTGGAGGAAGTGGATGTTGGTGTGTTTGCATCAGGATGGTGTATGTGTGAGTGCCTGTGGGATGATGTGTGGTGCTTGTGTTTGCCTGAGCCACTCCTGTGTGTTGTCTTGGGTGCATGCTTGTCTGAATGTGTGCTTGGGATAGGTTGGGATTCAGGGGAATGGGACTGGGCAGAGGAAGTTGGAGGGGGGAGGCTAGAGACAGGAACAATGGATGCCATCATGGAGGAGGCCAGAGCCTGGAATGATCTCTGTTGTGCCGCCACGCCAGAGTGAATGCCCTCTAGGAATGCATTTGTATGTTGCAAATGCCCTGCCAAGCCATGGAGGGCATTATCAATGGTTGACTGCCCAACAGAGAGGTCAATAGCCTCCTCACTCAGGGCAGCAGGGCTAACTGGGGCAGGGACTGAGGTGCCTGGGGCGAAGGAGATGCCCACCCTCCTGGGTGAGTGAGCATGGGAAACTCGCTGAGGGTCTGCTGGGAAGGCGGTGCTGGTAGGGGGGGTTGCGGCTGTTCCTGTAGTTGGGGTGGCCACAGAGCTGTCTACCACCACTAGGGAGCTTCCATCGGAGGCTGCATCACTTTCAGAACTGTCCCGTCCTGTCTCTGCCGTGGTGCTCCCCTCCCCCTCCGTCCCACTGGTGCCCTCACCGTCAGTGAATTTGGCCTCAGGGGCCCTGTGGGATGCAGCTCCCTCTGTCACTGGTGCCTCTGCTCCTCCGCCAGATGATGCTAATGCACAGAAGTACAGGGTGACAAAACAAAAAGGGGGGGGGAAGAGACAGAGGATACACTTGTTCAATACCAGCAACAACACCACTGTTGGCGTACACAACACACACGGGACAGACCTACGCACTAGGCGATGCACTACTAATCACAATGCTAGTCACCAGGCCATGGACAGTAATACCTAACACAAGTTGCAGCATACCTGAGACCCACGGAGCCCTGCCTAGTAGTGGATGCCCGCTAGCTTGTTTGAGGTGGAATTCATCAGCCCCTGTCCAACATGGAAACTACCCTGCAATGTTCGGCCTGGCCTAGCGGCACCAACAGGCGCACATCCCCCACCCAGAGACTACCCCACCACGCGCAAGTAGTATATTGAGAACTGTACTCACTCCCTTGTGGCTGCTGTGATGCCCTCAAGCGCCCATCCAGCTCCAGTTAGGCCACTGCCAGTATGCGGAACTTCAAGGGGTGTCAGTGTTTGACGGGCATCCCTTCCTTGTTGGGAGGCCATCCCCAGCTGGGCCTCCGCCTTCTTCCTTCCCCAGCATCTCAGGTCCTCCCACTGTTTGTGACAGTGGGTGTTCAACCTGCTGTAGACCCCCAGGGTCTGCACGTCCTTGGCGATGGCACGCCATATACCCTTTTTCTGATGGGTGCCGACCTGCAGAAACATAAACAGAGAAAAAGGTATCAATCATACCGTCCGGCCTATTACGTTCATGGCCCACCATATCCCTCCCATCTCCTTACGCACAGACATTGCCCACCATACACGCAGCACGCTGCCCAGGATCCCTCAACCATACCTTCTTACACGAGGCCCTCACATACAGTACTCCATGCATTCATGCCCCATGCAACATGCACACAGTGTACCCATCTGTTGGTCTAGAGGCCCATACAGCATTCGGTACTGGAGTAGAACTCCATCCACTAGTCTCTCCAACTCTGCGGCGGTGAAGGCAGGGGCCTTTTCACCAGTGACTCGAGCCATGGTCGGTTCCAGAGACAGGTGACAGCAGCACTTAAAGTGTAGGTCCTCTCCTGTTGAATGTCAGGTAGCAGGTGTGAACAGATAGAAAATGGATGTCACGTCCATGGCGGTGTGTACCGTCACCGCTGGCGTACATCACCATTGGCTACTGTAACTCATGGGGCCCAATGTTAACCAATGAGGAGTTGCATGGCGGTACTCGACCACCTCCCGCAATGGCGCACAACGTCAGCAGCATTACCTCATTTCCACCTGTCCATCCTCACAGGACAGGCGTCCGCCATTTCAGGTGAGGCAGGCCAATGCACCTAACTGCGTCACAGAAGACATAGGCACATTTTGGGGCTAAAAATCAACATACTGTTTCTGTCACAACATGCAATGCATTGTACATTTAGGAAATGTGGGAAACTGACCAGATGCTCATTGTTTTGCCCCCTAGATTACAACAGCTGAGGATGAATAGGAGATGGAGACATCCCCCTGTGTACAGGCCCCTGGTAGACTTGGCAACAATGGAGGACAAGGCACATTATCCTCACCTACAGACTTGTTAGGGCCACAATCCAAGAGCTGTGTGCCCAGTTGGAGCCATACCTGATCTCAGCTATCTGTCAGCCCACTGGGATCCCTCCTCTTGTACAAGTCCTATCTGTGCTCCATTTCTTGGCAACTGGCTCCTATGGAAGCAGCAGGAAGCTTGGAAGCAGGAATGTCACAGCCAATGTTCTTAACAGTGCTGACCAGAGTGTTGTGTGCCCTGGTGAAACACATGCGCAGCTACATCGTTTTCCCCCAAGTGGAGGATTTGACCACAGTGAAAGCTGATTTCTATGCAATGGGGCATATCCCCAACATTATTGGGGCAATGGATGGTACACATATTGCCTTTGTTCCCCCCCCGGAGAAATTAACAGGTGTTCATAAATTGAAAGAGCGTTTACTCTATGAATGTGCAGATAGTGTACCTGGCAGTCCAATACATCTCCCATGCCAATGCAAAGTATCCTGAGTCTGTGCATGATTCTTTATCCTGAGGAATAGCAGCATCCCATATGTGATGGCTCAACTCCAGAGGCACCAGGTGTGGCTAATAGGTGAGCCCATGGTCCCTACCCTGTGTATGTTGGCATATGGGTGTGGGGTTGGCCCTAAGAGTTAGTGTCTGGCTAACAGGTATCTCTCGATGTTTGCAGATGACTCTGGTTACCCCAACCTCTCATGGCTACTGACCCCAGTGAGGAATCCCAGGGCAAGGACAGAGGAATGTTACAATGAGGCACATGGGCGAACAAGAAGAATTATAGAGTGAACCTTTGGCCTCCTGAAAGCCAGGTTTCGGTGCCTCCATCTCACAGGTGGTTCCCTGTGCTACTCACCCAAGAAGATCTGCCAGATCATCGTGGCATGTTGCACGTTGCACAACCTTGCCTTACGTCGCCAGGTGCCTTTTCTGCAGGAGGATGAGGCTGGAGATGGGCGTGTGGCAGCGGTGGACACTATGGATAGTGACGAAGAGGAGGCAGAGGATGAGGATGTGGACAACAGAACAGCAATCATTCAACAGTACTTCCAGTGACACACAGGTAAGACACTGTAACTTCACCTTCCATTGCAGTTTTGTGTTGTAAATTTTCACTGGCAGGCTGCTGTTCCCACTACTATGGCCACTTACTGTACCCTTTGACATGTCTATTCACAGATATCTGTGCCCCACTCTGGCTCCTGGTGTATTGACTGGAGCAAACTACAGGTCATACCTATTACTGTACAGTCTAATTGCAATGTCTACAGATTGTTAAACAAATACATACTCCATACTTGTATTTTTTCAAAGGGTGTTTATTTAAGTGCTGAGAAGTAAATGGGGATGTGCAATGGGCTTGGGTGATGGTGGAGGAAAGTCCAGGATAGAGTCCAGTCTAGGTGGATCACAGGTGCATTGTCTAAGGGGGCACTGGAAGGGGAGCAATGGCAGTTCAAGGTGGACAGGGTGATAGGGTGGGACACTAGGGTGACATTCAGGAGAGTCTTATTTCCTGGTGGGGGTCTTGGCAATGTTCTCTGGCTTCTGCCTGGATCGCAGGGACAGTTTGCGGAGTGGTTCTCCTTCTGCAGGGGGAGGGGTGCTGGTGGCCTGTTGTTCCTGTGGTGGGGCCTCCTGTCCACTAGCGGCAGCAGAGGTGGAGGCTGTACATAGGTGTGGCTAGTGTCAGGGGCCCGTTGGTGTGCCACTGCCTCCCTTATGGTGTTGGCCATGTCTGCTAGCACCCCTGCAAAGGTGACCAGGGTGGTGTGGATGTCCCTCAGGTCCTCCCTGACCCTCAAGTACTTTCCCTCCTGCAGCCGCTGGGTCTTCTGCAACTTAGCCAGTATCTGGCCCATCGTCTCCTGGAAATGGTGGTATGCCCCCAGGATGTTGGTGATTGCCTCGTGGAAAGTCGGTTACCTGGGCCTGTCCTCCCCCTGTCACACAGCAGTCCTCCCAGTTTCCCTGTTGCCCGGTGCCTCTGTCCCCTGAACCGTGTGCCCACTGCCACTGACCCCAGGCCCTGATTGTCCTGTGTTTGTGGTGTGCCCTGGGGTCCTGTAGTGGTGGACACAATACTGATTGACGTGTCCTGGGGATAGAGGCATTGGCCCACTGGGTGGGTGCTGTGGTGGTGTTTCCTCAGGAGGGAGGCTCTCTGGTGGTATGGGACTGTGCCTGGGTAACCGACTGTCCGGAGATCCCTGATGGGCCAGGTTGGTCATCCAGATCCAGGCCAGTAGAGCTGCTGTCGTCACTGTGGGCCTCTTCTGGGGGGGGGGAACTGGTTGTTGATGGCACCTCCTCTCCGGTGACGTAGGGTGTGGGACTTGTGGGGATGTAAATGCAGTGTTATTGTTTCTGGGTGTGACATCTTGTGCATGGGTGTGTTGGCCTCTATGGTTGTGAGTGCCCTGGCAGCTTTGCCTTGTGTGAGTAGTTATTTTGTGGGCTAGGTGATTCTCTCTAGTATGCATGCTGTGGTGATGGGTGTCCATGCAGGGCTGTGAGTGGTATCCATGCATTGTTGTTGCATGCTTTGCTGGGTATTGGGATGGGTGGGTTGTGATGATGGGGTGTGTGAGAGGTCATGGAGTGATGGGAGTGAGGGTGGGGGTATGTGATGGCATGCAGGTAGGGGGGTGACAGTAATAGAGATTTGACTTACCGGAGTCCAGTCCTCCTGCTATTCCTGCCACGCCCTCAGGATGCAGTATTGCCAATACTTGCTCCTCCCATGTTGTTAGTTGTGGGGGAGGAGGTGGGGGTCCACTGCCAGTCCTCTGTACAACTATCTGGTGTCTCGCAACCATGGAACGCACCTTCCCCCGAAGGTCGTTCCACCTCTTCCTGATGTCAGACCCCTTGTTCTGGGGTGCTGTCCCACAGCATTGACCCTGTCCACGATTCTCCACCATAGCTCTATCTTCCTAGCAATGGATGTCTGCTGTACCTGTGATCCAAATAGCTGTGGCTCTACCTGGATGATTTGTGGATCTTGTGATTTACCACATGTGATATATTTATCAATAAATTTAATTACTTCTTCTAGGTTTGTTTCGCCATACTGTGGAGCATTTTCTATCTATAATAAAGCATGTACATGTGGTGAACCTCATTGTTGAAACTCTACCCTGTAAAAGTAGTCTATTATTTTACCAATAGGGTTACTTTCATGCATTAAAATGCAATTGAATAATTTCCGAACTTGAAAGTCAAAATGTCTTGCACTTGTAATTGGATCTTGTTGTATTAATGAGCCCTTTGTTTCCCAAGGCATATTTTCAAACTCTTCTTCTGTGTATTCATTTAATTTTTGTACTCTTAGCAGTACATTAATTAAATGGTGCCATTTTGTTTCTGCTGCAGATAAAGTGAGGAAAAATGTTGTTATTCCTAGTTGTCATATCATAGCAAAAAGACATGTTTTGCAATTTCCCAATATGGTGGAGAACTGCGAATAGTTTTTTGTATTTTACATCCTTCATTGTATTGTAATATATTTTGTAAATTGTATTTTATGTCTTTTGCAGTAATACATTTTCCATTGTTAAAATGTTTTTTTACTGATATGTTAATTTTACCTTGTATTTTTTTTAGTTTAAAGAAAATAATAGTAATTGATTTTGCCCTCTTCTATCACAGCTTCTTAATTCCCATTGAAATATTGTACTGTAATGTACAGGTAGAAGCCTATTTTTATTATTGGGCCTTCGTTCTCTACAAAAAATTGTTGGAAAAGCTAAAAATTCGGAATCTTTGTCTCCATAAAAACCTCTAGTGTATTTTTTTCTGCAGGTGCTAATCTTAATACATTAATACTGTCAGTCGTAATAGTTTAATTTGTTAACATAGTCTCTAGATTTCCACCTGCTGCATTATCTGAAGTATCTGAATAATCATTTGTTTCTGATATTTCACTGTAATCATTTATTTCTTGTGGTATATACTTCCAATTTGGATTAACAGTGATTCCATATTGTTTGAACATGTTACTGTTTAATGCTAACCATAATGCTGCTTGTTCCACTCTATTTGGTCTGACATTTTCAAAATGTGTATACGATTTATAAGCTAATTTTCTTTTTCATTTTATAGGAATTGTCATGTCAAATTAAAATTGCCTTGATAATATTGTAACTGTAGTCATAACATCAGTAGGTACATTAACTACAGCACCTGATAATGATTTCTGAAAGCCATGAGGCAAAGTTCTTATTTGGAGGAAGGGAATTCTTGGAGAAACTAATCTTTCTTCTAAATTATGCAAATGTAATTGTATTGGAATATTTGGAAACTTCATCCCATTAACAAATGAACAGGATGGTATTGTATTGCTGTTAACATGTGCATAACAAGTGCTGCATATATTGCTTGTTGGATTTGCTGTTGTGTTACATTGTGCGAATGTGGGATTTGTGATAATGTTGTTGATTTTTTTTAATGATTGTTGATGCCATAATTGATTACAAATAGTACAAATGTATTCTGGACCATAAACAAATTCCTTATGGAAATTCTAATTATATTATTGGTTGTTCCCATGTTTTTTCAATGTTTAACTCACTATTTGTTAAGTTGTACATGCTGTTTTTGTGCATATGTATTTTTCAGAGGGATTTCATTTATCCAATGGTAACATATTTTGTTTTCTTTTAAATGACTGTGCAAATGTGTTTTTTTAATACTAAATGGAATTGTCTGTAGATTTGTCTGTGATACAGAGGTTGGTGTTGTTGCTATGTTTAAGTCAGTAAACTTATTAAAGCCAATATTGGTATACAAAGCATGTTCTGTGTGTGTTTGAGCAATAGCTCCATTGTTATGTGCATCTATGCATGTCTGATGTTCCCCAAATATTTTTGTATTAGTATTAAGTGCATTAACACATGTATATATATATATATATATATATATATATATATATATATATATATATATATATATATGTGTCTGATGTGCAAATACTGTTTTGGTAGTAGTATTTATTTTCTAGGCTTTTTTTGTATCTTCTGTGTGCATCTTGAAGTGTTTTTTAAAATTGTATTTATATTTAAGAGAGTTAGTTCAAAAGCAACAGAATTCTCATTTGGAACTTTAATACTGTTTCCAAGTTCAGAGATATATTGAATTAGATCTTCGAAGCTCATTATTTCAATAGTGTTACATGCTTCATTTGGATGAGTCATTCCCTTGCTATCTCAGCTATGTGAATCAAAAATGAAATAAGTACTTGTGAAAATTGAAATTGTATATGCATTCATGCACAGTATTATTCCTGAATGCAAATTTATTGTTATATTTATTGCAGTTTTTAAATCAGGATATAAAGGATCGATACAATGCAGTATGTCACCATAATAAGGTATCCCTAGTTTAAGGGAATATATTGTATTATTATGTTGTATATAATTTGGTAAATCATGTGGATGCATATGCATTTCATGATTCATAGAATTCATTTGAGTATATAAATTATCTCCTAGAGCCACAATATTGTGTAAATCATTTTGATCACAGTTTTGTGCATGTTTATAGTAGTTATGTAATATTGCAAAAGTACTATTTGGTAGGCATTGTTTTCCCCTTGAACTGATATTACATTTTTCATGGCCTTGATGATAAATAGCTTTTAGAATTGTATTCATATTATCTTTTTGTAGATATTTTTTTTAATATATAAATGTTAATTATTTTGTGTGTATGTGTTAATTATAAAGAGTTACTGGGTTTGCAATGTTTTTTAGGTATATTGTATATTATTGTGGTAATTGTGGAATGGTTGAAAAGGAACAGTCGAACGTATTGTAATTTATTATTTTGCATGTATGCTGTGTGTTTTTGTTAAATTGTTTAAAGTTACTTACTCTACTGTTACTATCCTGTATACTGTTGTAGCTATTAAAATTTTAATAATTGTGTTACTTACTATATTGACTTCTTTTTTCCTGCAAAACATGAAAAGAATTATACATATATATATTTGAAAATAAATAGATGTAAATATATTGTTTTGTATTGTAGTTGGGTGTATTGGGGTGTGGTTTGTATTTTAATTGCTTGGGGTGAATTGGAATGGGATAGTATGGATGTATTTGGAGTGCTGTGAATTGTAGTGTGGTGGATTGTAGTAGATTGCATTGAAATGGTGTAGATTTAAGTGGGGTGTGTTGAATGGAATTGTATTGTAATGTGGTGCACTAAAGTGGGATAGAGTGGTTTGGACTATGTTAGAGTGTGGTAGATTAGAGTTTAGAGGTGGATAGGAGTGTTGTAGATTTGGATTAATGTGTAATGTATTTAAATGTAGTTGTGGATTGTGGAGGATTGTAGGTTGTGGTTTGATTTGGTGTTGGGTTGATTAGAGTAGGATGGATTGTGATTGGGTGAATTGAATTGACATGAGATAAATTAGGAGTGGAATGGAAAGGATTGAAGTGGGATGGGTGATAAAAGTGTTGTATTGTATTGAAGTGGTACAGATAAACTTAGTTTGGAGTGCAGTGGATTTGATTGGAGTTATTGTGCATTAATGTGGAGTAGATAGGAGTGTGTGGAATGGATTGTAGTATATTATATTAGAGTGAGGAGGGATGGGTAGCACCGGAGTTGTTTTGTGGGTGGTAGATTATATTTGATGGTAGTGTGTTGGATTACAGTGTAGTGTGGTCACTTTTATGTATACTTTGCACGTTTGCTTCAGGCGTTAGGCCTTTGTGCACTTTGCCCTGGATGTATTTATTCCTTTGCTTGCAGCATACAGCCTCTGTGCACTTTGCTCTAAATGCATTTTATTTAGCTTCGTACTGTATTTTTACAAATAGCCAGTTCTATGGTCTTGTTTTATTTTTCATATCACTGTTTAGCCTACTTCAACACTGGAGTTCTCAATAACACATTCTTGTTCACTCTGTGCTTCAAGTCAAGGATACAGTCTGGTACATTGCTGATAGACGTGGTAGGAGTTTAGTCTTTGGATTACTTGCGTAGGGACATTTTGTGATCACACTGACATGTTAGTTATAAAAACACTTCGTTGTCCTAATACATGCAAGAGGGAGATTCCGACCAGGGAACCACAACTAAACGCTGACTGCCTCGTTGCAGATGCTGAACCAGATCACAGGCCTTTGCGCAGGTATGAGGGTTGATGGCTTCCCAGGGAATCTGAAAGGCAAGTTAATAGCTTAACATGCTGTGCTCAAAATATAAATAGCTGAGAGATAATAGAATACGTTAACACCATGATAGCGTTGTTTTTATGTTTCACTCTCATCGTGACAATTTCAATCCTACTGTGTTGTATGGTTCTGGTTATTGCGGATCACGCCTTATTATCTAAAATGCAGTCGTTTTTATTAAAAACAAGATATAAAACTTAAACTGCCTATGTCATTTGTATATGAGATCATTTTGTAAATGAGAGAGTTGGTTGGGATCTGAGTGACCACGACTTCCCTGAGAAGTTCTAAAGATGTCATGCGCTCGGCTGCCCAATCATCCCTCCCTCTTGGGAGAGATGAGGCACTGCTAGTTAGCCGGAGCAAAACCGGATTGAGAGTGACAGAGGTCCTTCCAAAGTGGGTCAGACTCAGTCTCCCACACCCGGAACGATCCTGCTACCTAGAAATCCAGTAGTCTCATTTAGAATAATGAGAGCCCACGCGACAACAGTAGAGTAGGTTTGTTTGGAGTGGTTTTAGATGATTAGAGTGGGAGTGGGATGACTGGAGTGGAGTGGGTTGTGTTGGAGTGGGCTGGGGTGGGTTATATTGGAGTAGGGTGCATTATACTGCAGTGTTGTGCTTTGGATTAGATTGGGACAGGGTAGAGTGTAGTGTTTTGTATTGGTATGTGGTGGATCATGGCAAGATGTATTTGTTTGGAAAGGGGTACATTGGTTTGGGGTGAATTGTACCAGATTGTATTGTGTGTGATAGAGTGTTTTGTAATTATACTGGGTGTATTGTTATACAGTGGAGTGTATTGTAGTGTGTTACATTTTTTTGTGGTGTTGTGAATTGCACTGAGTGTTGTGTATTGGATTGGAGTGTGTAAAATACGGTCAGGATGGGGTTAGCTTTAATTGTTATGGTGTGTATTAGAGTGGAGTAGATTGTGCTGGATTGAACTGGAGTGGCAAAATTATTTGGAATTGGCTGGTTTGTGGAGATTATTTTATTTTATTGAAGGGATGTAGATTTAGCTAGTTTATAGTGGGGTTGATTTGATTGGAGTTTGATGAATTAATGTGAATTTGATTGGATTAGTTGGGGTGGATTGAAGTGTACCATATTGTAGTTAGGTGGATTGGGTATGAATAGTTTTTTAGGTTCGAGCGCAAATGCATGATGAAATATTAAGCAGTCACAACCAAGCCGGTACTGATGGGGTTTAAAGTTATGCCAGTGTATAATTAAAGACTGTGCTGCACTGTTGAGATTTGTAAATTACATTTGAAACATGGAGTCGTTTTTTAAATAAAGAAATAAATAGATTAATTTTTCAACTTACATACAGTAAAAAAAAAACATAATGTCTACGAGGCTGAGCAAGCAATTACAAGCCACAGTATTGGTTTCTTAATGTACCATCAAACAAGGAGCCGCTTTAGGAATTAATTGAAACATGGCAGGTAAAAATAAAACAAAACAATGCTGAACACACAACTTGCCCTTGGTGATATTTAGACATGTTTATCAAATTAGTAACTAAAGCTCTGCAAACACAAATAAAAAGCAACACATGCACTGATAGAAATAGGCATGTTTATGAAATTAGTAACCAAAGCTCTGCGAACAGGAGATAAAATGCAATACCTTAAAACATACAGAATAATGTAGATAGCTAAACTACATAAATAAATCAATATAAATCTGTCCAGCAGTAGTAACTAATTAGTTTAGAAGAGACATATATAAGAAACTTACCTAAGTTTTTAAGTAACAACCAATGCGCTTTGCTCGATATTTGGCTTTGTAGTATTCTAAAAAAAAGAAGACTGCTTTGTTTTAGGTATGTACAGTGTAGAAATATTATCAAGGATAATGAAAGTTAGCAAAGGCTAAGGTAAAGTAATGAATATGAATGAAATAATTGTAGAAAAATGTATTCTTATTGGCTAAAAAGAAAATGAAGGTGTAATAATGTATGTATGTGCGTGAGAGTATGTATCCATGAGCGAGCGCATGTGTGTGTGAAACATAGTATCTGTGTCTGTGTGTGTGTGTGAAAGAAAGAAGGAGGATAAGGTGAAAAATAGGGACAGTGTATGCGTGAGAAAGAGGGTGCTGTGTGTGAAGGAGGGAGAGAGAGAAGAATACTGAAAGAGTGCTCTGTGAGTGATTGAGAGAGAGAAACAGAAAGAAAGAGAGAAAGAAACAGAGAGAGAATGTGTGTGAGAGAGAATGCTTATTTCAACACTAACTGAACATTAAAAGTTAAGCCGTCTTTGGTGAGATTTGAAATATATAGACATATGATATAAAGCTGAGTGTGCAATAGTGAAATTTAAAGTTGTGTTGATGAGTGTGTGTGTAAGAGAGGGAGAAAAAGCCTATGTGTGTGATTTAGGATGTGTGTATGCCCGTGAGAGCATGTATGTGTAAGAGAGTGTGTGTGTGTTATTAGGACAAATGTAACTGCATGGAAACCTTGCATGACATTGCTTTGAGGTAATTAATAATTGAAACTGTGGAAACACGAGATGAAAGCTAATGCACACACTGCTATATTTAAACATGTTTAGAAAATTATTAACCAAAATAACTGTGCAAATAGGATATGAAAGGCAAAGCGCGCGCTGGAGTGTTGACCTAAGATGAATAAAATCTATGTGAATGTCTCTCTGAGCGATGTGTGTGAGATAGAGTATGTGTGCGTAAGAGAGAGCGGATGTGTGGGAGAAAGGATGTGTGTATGTACGTCAGGGTGTGTATTTGTGAGAAAATATGTGTGTGTGTGAAAGAGAGGGAGGATAAGATGAGAAAAAAAGACAGTGTTTGTGTGAGAGAGATAATGCTGTGTGTGAGGGAGGGAAGGAGAGAGAGAGAAAGAGAGAGAGTGTTGGGTGAATGAGAGCAGGAGAGAGACAGAAAAAAGAGAAAGAGAGTGTGTGAGAGAGAGAAAAAAGCATGTGTGTGGGAGAGTGGATGAGTGTGTGCAAGAGAGCGGGTATGTGTGAGAAAGCATGTGTGTGTTCTGAGAACAAATGTAACAGACAGCACTTTGTATGATATCTCTGCAAGGTAATTCATAATTGTAAGTGTGCAAACACAAGATGAAACCCGATGCAGTCACTGCTATATTTAAGCATGTTTTGAATATTACTAACTGAAGCTGTGCAATCACTAGGTAAAAGACAACTCGCGCACTGCTAGATTTGGGCATATTTATTAAATTAATACCCGAAACTGTGCTAACACCAGATAAAAGGCAACATGTGCACTGTGGTGTTGACCTAACGTGATGTAACCTTAGAATAAACTTAATGTGAATGTCTCTGTGAACTATGTATGTGAGATGTAGTACATGTGTGTAAGAGAGAGCGCTTATGTGTGCGAGAAAGGATGTGTGTATGTGTGTGAGAGCTTGTATGTGTGAATGAGCATGTATATGTGTGAAAGAGAAAGGGAGGATAAGGTGAGAAAGAGACAGTGTGTGTGTGAGAGAAGTAGTGCTGTGTGGGAGGGAGGAAGGGTGAGAGAGAGAAAAAGAAAAAGTGCTGTGTGATTGAGAGCGGGAGAGCGACAGAGAGAAAGAAAGACAGAGAGTGTGTGTGTGTGTGAGAAAGAGAGAAAAAGCGAATGTGTGGGAGAGAGGATGTGTGTATGTTTGTGAGAGCATGTGTGTGTGAAAGAGAGTGTGTGTGTTATAAGGACCAATGTAACAACACGAAAAATTTTCATGATATCGCTGCAAGGTAATTTATATTCCAAAGTGTGCAAACTCGAGATGAAAGCCGATGCACGCACTGCTAGATTTAATCACGTTTAGAAAATTAGTAACTAAAGCCATGCAAAAACGAGATCAAAGTCAATGCGCGCACTTCTATATTTAAGCATGCTTAGAAAATTACTAAGTGAAATAACTGAAGAGAGACAGTATGTGTGTGAGAGAGTTACTGCTGTGTGTGGGAGAGGGAAAGAGAGAGAGAGAGAGCGTGCTGTAACAGTGCAAACATCCACTGCTGTATACAAGCATGTTTTAAAAATTACTAACTAACGTTTATAAAATTAGTAATCAAACTAAGACCCTCATCACAACATTGGGGGTAACTGCCGCCACGGTGACGGTCGTCGACATACCGCCGCTATGGCTACCAGCCGCACACCCACATTAGGACCCTCGACGGAAATCCGCCAGAAGGCTGGCGGAATACCGCGACGGTCATGGCGGTGGACGACGGTAAGGTGGCGCTGCTGTCAGCAGCAGCCCCACGCCAGCAGAACACCACCTAACATAGCATGAGCAATGACACGGCCTGGCGTTGTTTTGCTGGCAGGCACTGCTGCTGACAACAGTGCTGTGTCCCGTCTCCAGCCTGAGGACCCCCTGCAAGCAGGTAAGCGGGTTCTCCGACTGGAGAGGGGGTGGGGGTGTTGTGTGCATGTGTGGGGGTGTTGTGTGAGTGGGGGGGTGCCTGTTTATGAATGCGTGCATGCAGGTGTGAGTCACGTTTACTGAGTGCGTGAATGCCTGAATGTGAGTTTACATGTATGTTGTGTGTTGTGAATGCATGTGTGTGGCAAAGTATGTTGGTGTGTGTTGAGGTGTGTGAGTCTGTATGTGTGCATGTGTGGGTGGATGTGGGTATGCGTGTGTGTATGTGTGTGTGAGTGTGGAAATGTGGGGGGCAGGAGAGGGAGGGGGAGGGTGGGGGAGGACTATGGGGAGGGGAGGGGGGCATGGGAGACTCCTATCAGTGCCAGGGAAGGAACGCTTGCCATGAAAACCATGGTGGTAGGCAGGGTCATAATCCCGAGGGTGGGATTGTGACTGCCGCCTGACTGGAGACCGAAGTCTCCAGCACAGTGGCTATTACCACCCTGGTGGACGGAGTGGTACATTGGCGGTTTGGCTTGAGCCAAACCACCAATTTCACAATTTCAGAAAAGGTACTGTCAGCCTGTTGGCAGTACCTTTCCCCAAATTACCGCTGACCACCAGGGTCGTTAGGAGGGCCTAAGTGTGCAAACAGAAGATAAAAGGTAACACGTGCACTGCTATATGTAAGGACGTTTAGAAAATTACCAACTGAAGCTGTGCAAATAGTAGATAAAAAACAATGCAAACACTAATATGTTAAAGCAGTGCACATGCGTGACAAAACAAAAGTGGCACTAATATGATATAATAAAATATATAGCTATGTGATGTAAAATCGAGCCGGCAATAGTAGGTGTTCAAACTGTGCATAACGATTACTGCTTAACAATAGATGTAGTCCTAATTTTGACTATAGCAAAATATACAAAGTTAAGCTGACTTTGGTGGAATTCAAAGGTTAGATATGCGTGTTAAAAGGCTGAGTGTGCACCATTAGAATGTAAAGCAGTGCCCATGGATAATGAACGCTTAAAGAGACACAGCTTTGTGAAAAATAGTGTAGGAGGGAGGGAGAGAGAGAGAGAGAAAGAGAGTGTGCTTTGTGAATGAGAGCAGGAGAGAGACATTGAGAAAAAGGAGAGTGTGTATGACAGAGAGCGAAAAAGTGTGTGTGTATTAGAGAGAGGATGTTTGTATGTGCATGAGAGCTTGTATGTATAAGAGAGAGTGTGTGTATGTGTAAAATAGAGAGAGTGGAAAAGGTGAGAAAGAGAGACAGGGTCTGTGTGAGAGATATATTGTTGTGTGTGAGAGAGGGATGGAGAGAAAGAGAAAGAGAGACAGTGCTGTGTGAATGAGAGAGCGGGAGAGAGACAGAGAGGGTCACTCTGACCCTGGCTGGCGGCGGACGCCGCCCGCCTGGCGGGAACCGCCAAATGGCCGCTCCGCGGTCAGAAGACCGCGGAGGCCATTCTGACTTTCCCGCTGGGCCGGCAGGCGCCCGCCAAGGGATCGCCCGCCGGCCCAGCGGGAAAGGCCCTGCAACACAGAGGCCGGCTCCGAAAGGAGCCGGCGGTGTTGCAGGGGTGCTACGGGTGCAGTTGCACCCGTCGCGATTTTCACTGTCTGCAATGCAGACAGTGAAAATCTCCCTGGGGCCCTGTTAGGGGGCCCCTGCACTGCCCATGGCATGGGCAGTGCAGGGGCCCCCAGGGGCCCCACGACGCCCGTTCCCACCATCCTGTCCCTGGCGGTAAAAATCGCCAGGAACAGGATGGCGGGAAGGGGGTCGGAATCTCCATGGCAGCGCTGCTTGCAGCGCCGCCATGGAGGTTCTGCCCAAGCAGGGGAAATCCGGCGGAAAACCGCCGGATTCCCTTTTCTGACCGCGGCTTTAACGCCGCGGTCAGAATGGGCAATGAAGCACCGCCAGCCTGTTGGCGGTGCTTCCGTTGCCCCCAGCCCTGGCGGTCTTGTACCGCCAGGGTCGGAATGAGGCCCAGAGAGTTTCTGTGTGTGAGAGAGAGAGAAAGAAAAAACGACTGTGTGGGAGAGAGGATGTGTGTATGTCCGTGAGAGCGTGTATATGTGAGAGAGAGTGCGCGTGTTATGATGACCAATGTACCGGCATGGAGACTTTGCATAACATAGCTGCTAGGTAATTATTAATCAAAACTCTGCAAACATGAGATGCAAACAAATGGGCACACAGCTATTTTGAAGCATATTTTGAAAATTACTAATCGAAGTAACAGTGCTAAAACGGGATGACATAAAACGCACACTGCTATATTTAAACACGTCTAAATTTATTAACAGAACTAAGGGCCTGACTATGACTTCGGCTGAGGGGATTACTCCGTCCCAAATGTGACAGATGTCCCGCCCACCGAATTATGACTCCATTATATCCTATGGAACTCATAACACGGCGGGTGGGATATCTGTCACATATGGGATGGAGTAATCCTCCCCGCTGAAGTCGTAATCAGGCCCTAAGTGTGCAAACAGAAGATAAAAGGTAACATGTGCACTGTTATATGTAAACACATTTAGAAAATTACTAACTGAAGTTGTACAAACAGTAGATAAAAGACATCGCGCACACTGCTATGTTAAAGCAGTACACATGCATGATAAAACAAAAGTGGGCACTAATAGGATATAATAAACTATATAGCTATGCGATGTACAATTGAGCCAGCAGTAGTAGTTGTTCAAACTGTGCAAAACAATTACTGCTTAACAATAGATACAGTCCTAATTTTGACTCTAACGAAACATAGAAAGTTAAGCTGACTTTAGTGGAATTTAAAGGTTAGACACATGTGAAAAAAGTCTGAGTGTGCACTAGTAAAATTTAAAGCAGTGCCCATGCATAATGAAAGTGTAAACGGGCACAGCTCAGCTGGAGTTGGTGGAATATGAAGCTATGCCAACATGTGATTAAAAAAACTAAACGTGCACTAATAAAATTTTTAACTATGTAACTGCATAATAAACAGTGAGCTGGCATTAGCAAAGCAAATCACAATATAACATTAACTTTAACATTTTTGCACAGCTGACATATAAAAAAACATACAGGTTAAATTGGCCTGCAGTTCTAAAACTACATACATAAATCAATATAAATTTGTCCCACAGTAGTAATTATACATACTGAAGTTTAAAAGTAACAACCAATCTGCTTTGCGTGATATTCAGCTTTGTAAGATTCTCAACGAAAAAAAGGAGACTGCTTAGTTTTAGCTATATACAGTGTTTAAATATCAACAAGGATAATAAAGGTTAACAAAAGCTAAGTAAAGTAGCGAATAAAAATGAAGTAATGTTGGAAAAATGAATTCTTGTTGGCTAAAAAAGAATACAAAGTTGTAATTGGCTCTAAAGGTAAAAGAGGTTTAGCCTGCTTTTAGCACTTAGGTGTAATGCACGCACACCTTGTTGTTAATAAGAATGGTACGCCAAAAAGTCTGGAGTGGTGTGCAAATTTGAAAAACTAGGCTGTATTCATCAAAGATACCACTCTTTCAGTGAAGAGAGAATTAGCATACTTGTAAGCATCACCATCAACATCCACATATGCTGGTTAGGTTCATTATAACGATCTTTAAAGCTATGCTAATTCTCTTCCTAATGAAGCCAGGCAATATCTTTCTCAACACACCAACAAACTACTGAACCCTATCTGGCCACTGCAGACTCTTTGTGGCTAAATTGCTTTTGTTCCTTTGAAAAAAGTAGTGGCAGATGCCTTTAGGGATCAAAAGTAACCTTCAAAGGCTTCAGACTATCTTCATGCACGTCAATAGACTTGCTTTTACACTTTTTTTGGTAATGATAAAAGTTTAACAAAAACTGTGCAATACTAGTGCCTTAGAAATAACTGAGCCAGCATTAATAATACTTAGTAAAAAATATGCCTCTGTATAATGGAAGGCTGAGTTGTACATAGGAGTATTTTAAGCTGTGCAAACGCTAAACAAAATACAAAGTTGTCTCTGATGGGCTTTAAATTGATGTTAATAAATAATAAAGTTTAAACAGGCACAGATAAACCATAACTGGTGTTATTTTAAGCTGTGCGGAAGTAAAGTAAAAGTTTACGATAGTACTTGTGGGCTTTTAAAAATGCCAATACATACTAAAATATTAAGCAAGCACAACTAAGCCTGTACTGGTAGGGTTTAAAATTGTGGCAGTGTATAATTAAAACTGTACTGACACTGTAGAGATTTGTCAATTAACAGCACAGAAATCTGCATAATATGGCAGCGAGGTAATTAATAACCAAAACTGTGCAAACACAAGATGAAAGACAAAGCGCGCGCTGTGGTATTAACCTGACATGGTCAAAACTTAGAATAAAATCCATATGAATGTCTCTGTAAGTGATATGGGTGAGACAGAGTACGTGTGTGTAAGACAGAGTGTGTGGGTGTGGGAGAAAGGATGTATGTGTGCGCGTGAGAGCCTGTATAGGTAAGAGACCGTAAGTGTGTGTGTGAAAGGAAGAGGGAGGATAAAGTGAGAGAGAGAGAGAGAGAGACTGTATGTGAAAAAGTCATTGCAGTGTGTGAGAAAAGGAAAGAGAGAGAAAGAAAGAGAGAGAGTGCTGTGTGAATGAGAAAGCGGGAAAGAGACAAAAAAAGAAAAAAGAGTTTGTGTGTGTGAGAGAGAGAAGAAATTATTGTGTGGGAGAGAGGATGAGTGTATGTCCGTGAGAGCGTGTATATGTGAAAGAGTGTGTGTGTTATGAGAACCAATGTAACGGCAACAAAAACTTTGAATAATATATCTGCAAGCTAATTAATAATCAAAACTGTGCAAACTCGATGAAAACAAATGTGCGCACTGCTATATTTAAGCACGTTTTGAAAATTACTAACCGAAGTAACACTGCAAACACCAAATGAAAGCTAATACGCCCAGTGCTATATTTAAGTACGTTTTAAAATTTACTAAAAGAAAAAACTGCAAGCATGAGATGAAAAGCAAAGCGTGCACTGCAATGTTGACTTCACATGGTGTAAATTTAGAATAAAAACTATCTGAATGTCTCTGTGAGTGATGTTTGTGAGACGTACGTGTGTGTAAAAGAGAGCGCTTGTGTATGTGCATGAAAGCTTGTATGTGTGAGAGAGTGTGTGTGTATCATTTAAAGTAAGAGTGAGGATAAGATGAAAAAAGAGACAGTGTTTGTGTGAGAGAAATAGTTGTGTGAGTAAGGGAGGGAGGGCGAGAGCGAGAGAAAGAAAGAGAGAGAGTGCTGTGTGAATGAGAGAGTTGAAGAGAGACAGAGAGAAAGAAAGAAAGAGAGTGTGTTAGTAAGAGAGAGAGAAAGACCATATGTGTGAAAAAGAGAGAGCGTGTGTGTGTTATGAGAACCAATGTAACTGCACTGAAACTTTGAATACTATAACTCTGAGCTAATTAATAATAAAAACTGTGCAAACATGATGAAAACAAATGTGCGCTCTGCTACATTTAAGCATGTTTTGAAAATTACTAACCAAAGTAACAATACAAACACCAGATCAAAACAAATGCCTGCAGTGCTATATTTAAGTAAGTTTTTTAAATTACTAAATGAAAAAACTGCAAACACAAGATGAAAATCAAAGTGCGCACTGCGATGTTGACCTGACATGGTGTAAACTTAAAATAAAATCGATCGAAATGTCTCTGTCAGTCATGTGTGTGAGACAGAGTGCGTTTGTGTAAGACAGAGCACTTGTGTGCAGGAGAAAAGATGTGTGTATGTGCATGAGGGCGTGTATGTGTGATAAAGCATGTATGTGTTACGAGGGCCACTGTAACAGCACAGAAACGTTGCATGATATTGCTGCAAAGTAATTAATAACCAAAACTGTGCAAACTTTAAATAAAAATAATTAATAACCGAAACTGTGCAAACATTAAATAACAATAAAGCGACGTGCGCACTGCTATCATTAAACACATTAAAAAAATTACTAACCAAAGCTGTGCAAACAAAAGTTAAAGGCAAAACGCACAGAGCACAAAAAAAAACAACTTTAAACCGGTGCTAAACATACTGATCGCTACAGAGCAACTACAAATACTAAAAAAAAAGTTACACAAACATGTAATAAAGGAAAGGAAACCTGTGTAAGAAGATTGTACTTGGTTGCTGTGCTTTGGGAGGGGTAAACTCGAAAGGAGGCATGACAAATTCATGCCAGAAACCAATAGCAAACAAAGAATACAATTATAACAAGAACACAGCCAATAGGAAGCCAGTAGGTGGACATAGAGCCCACAGAGCAAATACAACAGTCCAAGAGACAGCGTATGTGCGCTGCCTAGACTCGACCTAAAAATGAGCAAATCTTGGTCTCAGACAGCTACAATAGCAAAGATGAAGTCTAGCTACCACACTAACCATACCACAACTAGGTGACCACTCCACCCCAAACCTGTGCCACATGCAGCACACCCCAGTGAACCAAAAGCCAACAAATGGATCCGATTGAAAGGTACCCTACCAATTACACAGACACAAGCCTATGCACGCATGTGAAATGCACTGATGTAATGTATCAACAAAAACAGATGTTACTAAGGAAATGCTGACAACACTGGCACAAATGTGCCATACCTGGATTAGGTGACATAGAACCATCCATGTCACTATGGACACATACCAACAATGTACAGCTCCACAAGTGACACCTGCCCAAAATGAGTCAAGGAGGAAGTAGCAAGGTCACTCAGATGTGCCCCACATGTGGTGCTGCAAGGAGCAGCAATGAAGTCAGGTCCTAAACCTCATGGAGAGATTTCTCCAGAATACACACAAGAATCATCCTGTAAGGCCCAGGATAGCCCCCACCAACGTCACTCACCAATTTCCATTTTACATCTCAGTGTGTTTGTAGTAGACAACTGTACTGTGTTAGAAGGAGTGACATTGACCTTGCAATCATTAACAGAAGGACTCCATCTTCTTCTCCAATGAGAAGCAACATCACTACCTCCATCTCAGACAAGGCAAGCATGGAATCTGTCTATGCATGAATCACTGATCCCAAATGCATGTGATGCAAACATCACTGCAAGTCAATCCACAATGCATCCCAACAGCCAGGGCACAATCCCCAATCATCACACAGGTGCTGTGAACCTACAACCATCATTCTACATCAATGTATAAATAATCATGAAGTGGATCCACACCCTGGCCCTACCTGTCATGTCCCTCATAACTACTGCAGTTTCACATCACTAATGACATACTATGAGACATGAATGTAACTGCCAGACAACATATGATGGTGACACCGTCCTGTCTGGGGTATCACAGTAAATGGACAACCATTGCAGATGTACCATTACAACAACACGACCCCATGCACATATATGTGAGAGATTCCTTATATCATCCCTTCCACATGCCTACGTCTAATGCATAGATATGTATCCTAGTGGGAATGGAGCACATGCAGACAAGTAGGCATAAGGAATGTTGGCTACAGTGATGACATGTCACCCATCACAATGCAAATTTCCCTCTTACCAAGGGAAAGTAATTTGCTACAGCTGCCAAGATTTAGCCATGTAGGTCATGTCACATGTATGATGGATACCCATGCAACACAGACTGCTGTGAGGCACCAGCACTCAACCTTCAATGGAGAAAATGTGCTCTCTGGGTGGCAGATGTTTGCCTACACATATATCCAGACACATAGCAGAGGACAGTGAGCCACATCCTACCTACCTTTCTACTGTGTCATTTGGAAGGAGTGATCTGTTGGTGAAAACTAACACCCACCAGAGTAGGTAAAGCAGAATATTTGTACACTAAACACAGCCATATGTGCTCCCTGCTGTGCAAATGGACTGAGGGTTCCCCACACTTTAGTCCTAGGTCCCAGCTCCAAAAGGATGAGCACACCACTTGGAAACACATGGCCAGTCTACACCAGTTTGATCCCAAATGATCTGTGACACACAACACATCCAACATTGTCAGGGGAAGCAGGCAGTCCCTCACTCAATCACCTGGCAAAGGATCAAGCTTGAATTTGCCTTGTATTCACTCCCTTGTGACTTCTATGCTTCCCTCAAATGGCCATCCAAGTCCGGGTAGGCCACTGCCAAAATACAGGCCGTGGGGGGTGGGGGTTTCATTGTCTGACAGGCACCCCGTCCTCATTGCAAGTCAGCCCCAGCTGGGCCTCTGCAATCTTCTGTGCCCAGCTTCTCAGGTCCTCCCACCTCTTCTGACAGTGGACACGCTTCCAGTTGTGGACCTCCAGGGTCTGCCCTTTCTGGGTGATGGCTTTCCAGATCCCCTTCTTCTGACTGATGTTGACATGTATGGATGCAAAAGAAAAGACAGGATATCATGTCCACAAGTCCTATAAAAAATGGCTGAGTCACATACATGTCAGTGCACCTAACCTCATAATATCCTGTCTTGACCATCCTTTCCACCTGTGGCACATAGCAGTCATTGGACACAGGGACATGACTACAAACACTCACCAATAGGGTGCCCTGGACCCCCACTCTCAGGCCTGCACTGACTAGGTAGGCCAACTGTGACTTTTGTGGGACATGAGCTAGTAAAATGACATTGACCAGGAACACTACGGAACACATCACACAAAGTGGCAAGTGACAGGTAAACCACCCAGCAAAAAATGCACACAAACATCCACTACCTCTGAATGTCACCTGCTGCATACAGTCCCCACAGGTCACAGCCAGCCTACAGACTGACCCATCGTACTAGGACCGCGATGAGGCGAGTGACATGTTGGGGACAAAAAGAGTCAAGCCAGCCCATGTGTGGACATGTGCAGATACAGATGCAGGCACCTGCTACTTCAGGGCGTGGGTGTGTGTGTGTCACATCAACATTGCAACACATACCTCCACACATGTGTGTTCCCTAAACCTAGAGTACCTTAAGAGACACCTGGCCATGCATTGTACATGTCCTGCTATGTGCCCAAACAGCACACTGTCTGCAGATGCCCAGTGAGCAAAATGCAAGGACCCTGCACAGGACACATTAGAGCTGGATAAAAGAGGCAACAGGGCTGTGGGATTAAGGAACCTTTCAGGGCTATTTATCACACATTGTCAAAATAATAAGAGCCCATCAGTCACAGATCACCACTGTGCCCCAATACAATTCCCATACTAATCAGTTGATAGAGGCTCAAGAAGCTGCATATTGGCATTGAGGCATGATTTGGCACCATCACATGCTGTGCAGGGATACAGGGTGTGGAACCAGTGTCACACTTGCATTGCAAAAGGAAATCAATACCAGGCCAATTTCTGATTGATACTGTGAGTAACAATAGACAGGCCCTAGTCTCTCAGCAGACAGATCTACACAAAACACCATATCCTACAATCACATGCCTCACAGTACATCATGTAGCCTACAGACAATTGCCATTGGGTGTCTATGTCCATAGCTGAGAGGCATAGTGAGTCATTACCTGACTTCTGAACAACAGTCCAACAAGGCCAGATGTGGCCTGAGATTATTGTGCCAAGTTAGACAGAGCTCAAATAGCGATCAACTGACACATACAACATGCAGTCACCGCTCCTGCTGTCATCATTCACATGTGACAACACATTGATAACATTTTCTGGCAAGAGTTGCCTGTGGATGGTTGTCATGACACCTCACCTGTGTATCCAACACAAGTTGGGTCAGGGAACACTTAATACACACTCACCACATTGTCTCAGGACTCCAAATCTGTCACTTGACACAGAAACATGCCCATTGACTTACCCATTAATGCACACTGATAGCACCTACAGGGCTTTGAATCCACAATCTGACAAACTCGGCCTAAACCTCGGCTAACTAAGGCAAAAATAAATAGAAATACTGAGAAAATTGTGCACATGGGGGACTTACCTACTCCTCTGGTGCAACATAGAGCTGTTCGTACAGCAGTAAGACCTCCTCCACCAGCTTCTCCAGCTCTTCTGGCAAGAAGGCAGTGGCCCTTTCACCTGTAGGATGTGGCATAATTGCTCCCAGAGGTTGTACAGAGCAGCTCAGGTAGCGAAGGTTTTGCCGGCAACAGTGTCAGAAGTCAAGTGAGGGATTCATCAGAAGATGGAGGTCACCCCCACCACATACGTGACTGTCACCACTGTTGTACACTGCCACTGGCCCAAGACAGTCACAGGCAGCAATGTTATCCTATGGCAGTATCCTCAGTGGCAGCATCTGCTACGGCCATGATGACTTCCGCCGGCGGTCATAGGTGGTTCCTAATGTGCAGTGGAGTAGGTCAGGCAACCTCCATTTTAGAGGCATTCAAACCAATTAAACACAATTTTTAATGCATCACAATTTGGAAAATATTGTCCTGGCAATTCTTGAGTGCTGACCTTGTCCTGTCATGTAGGTCAATTGTTTTAGTAATCATCTTGGTATGCGATCCAGCACATATGACAACATAATTGGGGGAACAACCACCCCCCCCTTCCCCACGGGTACTTCAGGATTAGGGGCACTGAATCACACCCCGAGTGGCAACTAAATGCACATATTGATGCTGGCCAGATAGATGATGTGTACACATGTGGAAAAGCAAGAGGGTAGCGTATTACTAATGTGGAATTGTTCGTGGTGATGTATGCTGTGTATCATGTCCTCAGTGAATCACATAATATGTCACAATTCGTATATGACATGTATTATGTAATTTTCAAGGGGCATAATGAATGACGGCCATATTCTCCTTTTGGCCACATAGTTACCCTGGAAGGAGAAAGATCAGACAACCTCCTGTGTACCTTCCACTGGCAGATCTGTAGGCCATGGGGGACAGACATGTAATCCAGATATACCAACTAGATAAGCAGACAATCATGGATCTTTGCAGTTAGTTTGATCCAGATCTGATGCCAGCCATCAGTCATCCAAATAGCATACCACCCATTGAACATGACATGTCAGTGTTGCACTTCCTGGCTACAGGGTCCTTTCAAAATAGAGTGGCTCTAACTGCTGGGATGTCACAGCCTATGTTCAGTCTGATCTTGAAGAATGTCCTCTGAGCAATGTTGAAACATCTGGACAGCTACATCCGGTTTCCTCAACATGTAGAGTTGGCCCATGTGAATGCTGAGTCCTGTGGTTTGCACACTTCCCACATGGGGATCGGAGTCATTGATGGTAACCATGTAGCCTTGGTTCTACTCCATAGCAATAAATAGGTCTATCAGAATGGGAAAAACTTCTATTCTATCAATATCCAAGTAGTTTGTTTGGAAGACCTCTACATTTCCCAAATATGTGCCAGTTACCTGGGTTCAGTCCATGTTGCCTTTATCATGAGAAACAGTGCCATTCCACAGCTGATATCACATCTCTATCCAGATATCACCTGGTTAGTTGTTAAGTAACATATGTCATGTGTGTTTGTATGCTATGTCTGCTGCTAATGAGATGTGTAGGAAGTTGGCTCTGTATGTGCTATTTCAAAGTAAGGAATAGCATGCACAGAGTCCAAGGGTTCCCCTTAGAGGTAAAATAGTGGTAAAAATAGATAATACTAATGCTCTATTTTGTGGTAGTGTGGTCGAGCAGTAGGCTTATCCAAGGAGTAGTGTTAAGCATTTGTTGTACATACACATAGACAATAAATGAGGTACACACACTCAGAGACAAATCCAGCCAATAGGTTTTTATATAGAAAAATATCTTTTCTTAGTTTATTTTAAGAACCACAGGTTCAAATTCTACATGTAATATCTCATTCGAAAGGTATTGCAGGTAAGTACTTTAGGAACTTCAAATCATCAAAATTGCATGTATACTTTTCAAGTTATTCACAAATAGCTGTTTTAAAAGTGGACACAGTGCAATTTTCACAGTTCCTAGGGGAGGTAAGTATTTGTTAGGTTAACCAGGTAAGTAAGACACTTACAGGGCTTAGTTCTTGGTCCAAGGTAGCCCGCCGTTGGGGGTTCAGAGCAACCCCAAAGTCACCACACCAGCAGCTCAGGGCCGGTCAGGTGCAGAGTTCAAAGTGGTGCCCAAAACACATAGGCTAGAATGGAGAGAAGGGGGTGCCCCGGTTCCGGTCTGCTTGCAGGTAAGTACCCGCGTCTTCGGAGGGCAGACCAGGGGGGTTTTGTAGGGCACCGGGGGGGACACAAGCCCACACAGAAATTTCACCCTCAGCAGCGCGGGGGCGGCCGGGTGCAGTGTAGAAACAAGCGTCGGGTTTGTAATGGAAGTCAATGTGAGATCTAGGGATCTCTTCAGCGCTGCAGGCAGGCAAAGGGGGGGGTTCCTCGGGGAAACCTCCACTTGGTCAAGGGAGAGGGACTCCTGGGGGTCACTCCTCTAGTGAAAGTCCGGTCCTTCAGGTCCTGGGGGCTGCGGGTGCAGGGTCTCTCCCAGGTGTCGGGACTTAGGATTCAAAGAGTCGCGGTCAGGGGAAGCCTCGGGATTCCCTCTGCAGGCGGCGCTGTGGGGGCTCAGGGGGGACAGGTTTTTGTACTCACAGTCTTAGAGTAGTCCTGGGGTCCCTCCTGAGGTGTTGGATCGCCACCAGTCGAGTCGGGGTCGCCGGGTGCAGTGTTGCAAGTCTCACGCTTCTTGCGGGGAGCTTGCAGGGTTCTTTAAAGCTGCTGGAAACAAAGTTGCAGCTTTTCTTGGAGCAGGTCCGCTGTCCTCGGGAGTTTCTTGTCTTTTCGAAGCAGGGGCAGTCCTCAGAGGATGTCGAGGTCGCTGGTCCCTTTGGAAGGCGTCGCTGGAGCAGGATCTTTGGAAGGCAGGAGGCAGGCCGGTGAGTTTCTGGAGCCAAGGCAGTTGTCGTCTTCTGGTCTTCCTCTGCAGGGGTTTTCAGCTAGGCAGTCCTTCTTCTTGTAGTTGCAGGAATCTAATTTTCTAGGGTTCAGGGTAGCCCTTAAATACTAAATTTAAGGGCGTGTTTAGGTCTGGGGGGTTAGTAGCCAATGGCTACTAGCCCTGAGGGTGGGTACACCCTCTTTGTGCCTCCTCCCAAGGGGAGGGGGACACAATCCTAACCCTATTGGGGGAATCCTCCATCTGCAAGATGGAGGATTTCTAAAAGTTAGAGTCACTTCAGCTCAGGACACCTTAGGGGCTGTCCTGACTGGCCAGTGACTCCTCCTTGTTGCTTTCTTTGTTCCCTCCAGCCTTGCCGCCAAAAGTGGGGGCCGTGGCCGGAGGGGGCGGGCAACTCCACTAAGCTGGAGTGCCCTGCTGGGCTGTGACAAAGGGGGGAGCCTTTGAGGCTCACCGCCAGGTGTCACAGTTCCTGCCTGGGGGAGGTGTTAGCATCTCCACCCAGTGCAGGCTTTGTTACTGGCCTCAGAGTGACAAAGGCACTCTCCCCATGGGGCCAGCAACATGTCTCTGGTGTGGCAGGCTGCTGGAACTAGTCAGCCTACACAGACAGTCGGTTAAGTTTCAGGGGGCACCTCTAAGGTGCCCTCTGGGGTGTATTTTACGATAAAATGTACACTGGCATCAGTGTGCATTTATTGTGCTGAGAAGTTTGATACCAAACTTCCCAGTTTTCAGTGTAGCCATTATGGTGCTGTGGAGTTCGTGTTTGACAGACTCCCAGACCATATACTCTTATGGCTACCCTGCACTTACAATGTCTAAGGTTTTGTTTAGACACTGTAGGGGTACCATGCTCATGCACTGGTACCCTCACCTATGGTATAGTGCACCCTGCCTTAGGGCTGTAAGGCCTGCTAGAGGGGTGTCTTACCTATACTGCATAGGCAGTGAGAGGCTGGCATGGCACCCTGAGGGGAGTGCCATGTCGACTTACTCATTTTGTTCTCACTAGCACACACAGGCTTGTAAGCAGTGTGTCTGTGCTGAGTGAGGGGTCTCTAGGGTGGCATAAGACATGCTGCAGCCCTTAGAGACCTTCCTTGGCATCAGGGCCCTTGGTACTAGAAGTACCAGTTACAAGGGACTTATCTGAATGCCAGGGTGTGCCAATTGTGGATACAATGGTACATTTTAGGTGAAGGAACACTGGTGCTGGGGCCTGGTTAGCAGGGTCCCAGCACTCTTCTCAGTCAAGTCAGCATCAGTATCAGGCAAAAAGTGGGGGGTAACTGCAACAGGGAGCCATTTCTTTACACAAGCCCCCCCCAGCCCACAGGCCAGGAGACTCAGCCCAAGCTGGGAGAGTCTTCCTAGTCTGTCAGGCGAGGAAGAGTAGGAGAAATAGGCTGGTTAGTTGCAGGGCCTACTCTGCCTTACATCCTTCTGTTCAGGTCATTCCCTTTGGGGAACTGACCTACTTCCACAGTGATAGGACCTAGTCTGAATTGCCTCTTGTCTGCCTCTTCAATGTCTCCACCCATTCTTTCTATTTTGGTCTTAGAGGTATCCACCTCTGCTAACCTTATCTTGGCCAGGGTTACCCCTAGCTTACCCAGAGAGGTTACCCAGAGCTGGAGTAACCCCACCATGACCAATAGGGTCAGGGGGCCTAACTTGCTATTTGGCATGGGGTCAGACCACCATGCTAAGGATAGTGCAGCCATAAAGGCTAACACCCAGCAGAGGCCACTGACAGCTGTCAGTGCCCAGAACCACACCTTTAGCTCTTCACCTAAAAGGGAAGGGGCTAAGTTACAGGCTTCTTTGGGTTCAGGTTGCCTGTCTGCTGTATTGGAGTGGGGGGTTACCACATCTTGTAGTAAACACCCTTCTTCCACTCTTTCTTCTGTTAGCTGAGGAGCCACCCACTCAGGTTTAACAGTTGCCTGACTAGCCAGGACTTCTTGTGGGTCAGGTTGGACTTTATCAGGGCCATTTTTGGAGTTCTCCCCTACTGGAGCAGAATCTCCTTGGCTTGCTGTAACCTTGGCTAAAGGTTGTCCACCCTTCCTACTCTGTTTTCTTTTCTTCTTCTTCTGGGGCCTGCTTGCATTTACTGCAGAGGCAGGACTTCCAGAATCCTTGGGAGAGGACTGGCACTGGACCAGTTCCTCTCTTGAGCTCTGACTAACCTCTGGGTAGTCATTTCCAAGGAGACAATCAAGGGGGAGGTCTGTACTGACTACTACCCTTCTCCAGCTAAGAGTGCCACCCACTTCTATGGGTACTAAAGCCACAGGCCTCTTAGTGACCCTGTCTAGGCTAACTCTTACCCTGGCAGTCTCACCTGGGATGTACTGGTTTGAGAGCACCAGCCTGTCATGCACAATAGTGTGACTGGCACAAGTGTCTCTCAGGGCAGTGGTTGGGATTCCATTCACCAGTAGGTGGTGGAAGTGTCTACTTCCCTCTGGAATCTCCAACTCACCTGTTGGGCCCTGTTTCCAGTTGAAGGCTATGAAGACCTCCTCATCTGAGGAGTCATCTCCCATGGCTACACTGGTTACCCCTGGAATTTTGTTCTGGGGTTTGTTTTTGGGACAAGAAGTGTCCTTGGTGTGGTGCCCAGACTGTTTACAGTTGTGGCACCATGCCTTAGTGGCATCCCAGTTCTTACCCTGGTACCCACCTTTGTTTTGGGTTGTGTCTTGGGGCCCACCCACCTGTTCTGGTTTTTGGGGGCCTACAGAGGACTCTTTTTCTTTGTTTCTAGTGTCACCCACTTTCTCCTGGGGAGTTTTTGTAACCCCTTTCTTTTGGTCACCCCCAGTGGAAGTTTTGGTTACCCTAGTCTTGACCCAGTGGTCTGCCTTCTTTCCCAATTCTTGGGGAGAAATTGGACCTAGGTCTACCAGATACTGATGCAACTTTTCATTGAAGCAGTTACTTAAAATGTGTTCTTTCATAAACAAATTATAAAGCCCAACATAGTCACACACTTCATTTCCAGTTAACCAACCATCTAGTGTTTTTACTGAGTAGTCTACAAAATCAACCCAGGTCTGGCTCGAGGATTTTTGAGCCCCCCTGAATCTAATTCTATACTCCTCAGTGGAGAATCCAAAGCCCTCAATCAGGGTACCCTTCATGAGGTCATAAGATTCTGCATCTTTTCCAGAGAGTGTGAGGAGTCTATCCCTACACTTTCCAGTGAACATTTCCCAAAGGAGAGCACCCCAGTGAGATCTGTTTACTTTTCTGGTTACACAAGCCCTCTCAAAAGCTGTGAACCATTTGGTGATGTCATCACCATCTTCATATTTTGTTACAATCCCTTTGGGGATTTTTAGGATGTCAGGAGAATCTCTGACCCTATTTAAGTTGCTGCCACCATCGATGGGACCTAGGCCCATCTCTTTTCTTTCCCTTTCTATGGCTAGGAGCTGCTTTTCCAAAGCCAATCTTTTGACCATCCTGGCTAACAGGGGGTCATCTTCACTGGAGTTATCCTCAGTGATTTCAGAGGTGTTGGTCTCTCCTGTGAGGGAACCAGCATCTCTGACTATTATTTTTGGAGTCAGGGTTTGAGGGACCCTGTTCTCCCTAGATAGGACTGGTAGGGGGGAATTTTCCTCCAAGTCACTATCCTCTTCCTCTGAGTTGCCACCCTCAGAGGGGTTGGCCTTTTCAAACTCTGCCAAAAGCTCCTGGAGCTGTATTTTGGTATGTTTGGGGCCCATTGTTATTTTCTTTATTTTACAGAGTGACCTTAGCTCCCTCATCTTAAGATGGAGGTAAGGTGTGGTGTCGAGTTCCACCACAGTCACATCTGTGCTAGACATTTTGCTTCTAAAAGTTGGAATACTTTTTAAGAATCTACAACTGGTTCTAGAATCTAATTCAAACTTTTACAAACTTTTAAACTCTAAAAGAAATGCTAAACAGGATCTAACACAAGGCCCTAGCAGGTCTTTTAAGAATTTAGAAAACTTTTCAAATTGCAAAAATCAATTTCTAATGACAATTTTGGAATTTGTCGTGTGATCAGGTATTGGCTGAGTAGTCCAGCAAATGCAAAGTCTTGTACCCCACCGCTGATCCACCAATGTAGGAAGTTGGCTCTGTATGTGCTATTTCAAAGTAAGGAATAGCATGCACAGAGTCCAAGGGTTCCCCTTAGAGGTAAAATAGTGGTAAAAATAGATAATACTAATGCTCTATTTTGTGGTAGTGTGGTCGAGCAGTAGGCTTATCCAAGGAGTAGTGTTAAGCATTTGTTGTACATACACATAGACAATAAATGAGGTACACACACTCAGAGACAAATCCAGCCAATAGGTTTTTATATAGAAAAATATCTTTTCTTAGTTTATTTTAAGAACCACAGGTTCAAATTCTACATGTAATATCTCATTCGAAAGGTATTGCAGGTAAGTACTTTAGGAACTTCAAATCATCAAAATTGCATGTATACTTTTCAAGTTATTCACAAATAGCTGTTTTAAAAGTGGACACAGTGCAATTTTCACAGTTCCTAGGGGAGGTAAGTATTTGTTAGGTTAACCAGGTAAGTAAGACACTTACAGGGCTTAGTTCTTGGTCCAAGGTAGCCCGCCGTTGGGGGTTCAGAGCAACCCCAAAGTCACCACACCAGCAGCTCAGGGCCGGTCAGGTGCAGAGTTCAAAGTGGTGCCCAAAACACATAGGCTAGAATGGAGAGAAGGGGGTGCCCCGGTTCCGGTCTGCTTGCAGGTAAGTACCCGCGTCTTCGGAGGGCAGACCAGGGGGGTTTTGTAGGGCACCGGGGGGGACACAAGCCCACACAGAAATTTCTCCCTCAGCAGCGCGGGGGCGGCCGGGTGCAGTGTAGAAACAAGCGTCGGGTTTGTAATGGAAGTCAATGGGAGATCTAGGGATCTCTTCAGCGCTGCAGGCAGGCAAAGGGGGGGGGGTCCTCGGGGAAACCTCCACTTGGTCAAGGGAGAGGGACTCCTGGGGGTCACTCCTCCAGTGAAAGTCCGGTCCTTCAGGTCCTGGGGGCTGCGGGTGCAGGGTCTCTCCCAGGTGTCGGGACTTAGGATTCAAAGAGTCGCGGTCAGGGGAAGCCTCGGGATTCCCTCTGCAGGCGGCGCTGTGGGGGCTCAGGGGGGACAGGTTTTTGTACTCACAGTCTTAGAGTAGTCCTGGGGTCCCTCCTGAGGTGTTGGATCGCCACCAGTCGAGTCGGGGTCGCCGGGTGCAGTGTTGCAAGTCTCACGCTTCTTGCGGGGAGCTTGCAGGGTTCTTTAAAGCTGCTGGAAACAAAGTTGCAGCTTTTCTTGGAGCAGGTCCGCTGTCCTCGGGAGTTTCTTGTCTTTTCGAAGCAGGGGCAGTCCTCAGAGGATGTCGAGGTCGCTGGTCCCTTTGGAAGGCGTCGCTGGAGCAGGATCTTTGGAAGGCAGGAGGCAGGCCGGTGAGTTTCTGGAGCCAAGGCAGTTGTCGTCTTCTGGTCTTCCTCTGCAGGGGTTTTCAGCTAGGCAGTCCTTCTTCTTGTAGTTGCAGGAATCTAATTTTCTAGGGTTCAGGGTAGCCCTTAAATACTAAATTTAAGGGCGTGTTTAGGTCTGGGGGATTAGTAGCCAATGGCTACTAGCCCTGAGGGTGGGTACACCCTCTTTGTGCCTCCTCCCAAGGGGAGGGGGACACAATCCTAACCCTATTGGGGGAATCCTCCATCTGCAAGATGGAGGATTTCTAAAAGTTAGAGTCACTTCAGCTCAGGACACCTTAGGGGCTGTCCTGACTGGCCAGTGACTCCTCCTTGTTGCTTTCTTTGTTCCCTCCAGCCTTGCCGCCAAAAGTGGGGGCCGTGGCCGGAGGGGGCGGGCAACTCCACTAAGCTGGAGTGCCCTGCTGGGCTGTGACAAAGGGGGGAGCCTTTGAGGCTCACCGCCAGGTGTCACAGTTCCTGCCTGGGGGAGGTGTTAGCATCTCCACCCAGTGCAGGCTTTGTTACTGGCCTCAGAGTGACAAAGGCACTCTCCCCATGGGGCCAGCAACATGTCTCTGGTGTGGCAGGCTGCTGGAACTAGTCAGCCTACACAGACAGTCGGTTAAGTTTCAGGGGGCACCTCTAAGGTGCCCTTTGGGGTGTATTTTACGATAAAATGTACACTGGCATCAGTGTGCATTTATTGTGCTGAGAAGTTTGATACCAAACTTCCCAGTTTTCAGTGTAGCCATTATGGTGCTGTGGAGTTCGTGTTTGACAGACTCCCAGACCATATACTCTTATGGCTACCCTGCACTTACAATGTCTAAGGTTTTGTTTAGACACTGTAGGGGTACCATGCTCATGCACTGGTACCCTCACCTATGGTATAGTGCACCCTGCCTTAGGGCTGTAAGGCCTGCTAGAGGGGTGTCTTACCTATACTGCATAGGCAGTGAGAGGCTGGCATGGCACCCTGAGGGGAGTGCCATGTCGACTTACTCATTTTGTTCTCACTAGCACACACAGGCTTGTAAGCAGTGTGTCTGTGCTGAGTGAGGGGTCTCTAGGGTGGCATAAGACATGCTGCAGCCCTTAGAGACCTTCCTTGGCATCAGGGCCCTTGGTACTAGAAGTACCAGTTACAAGGGACTTATCTGAATGCCAGGGTGTGCCAATTGTGGATACAATGGTACATTTTAGGTGAAGGAACACTGGTGCTGGGGCCTGGTTAGCAGGGTCCCAGCACTCTTCTCAGTCAAGTCAGCATCAGTATCAGGCAAAAAGTGGGGGGTAACTGCAACAGGGAGCCATTTCTTTACAAGATGATACTTGGGACTCATGGTTGCACACGTCACATTCCCTTAAGGGGACTCTGCATACCCAAACTGTACATGGTTGTTGAAACTGGTGAGGAACTACACCAGGGCAAGTCCACTTCAATGAGGACACAGCTTGTCTTGGAGTGGAGCCCTCCTCTACTCACCAGAAAAAGTGTGTAAGATCATTGTGGCCTGGTGACATAACCTTGCCCTTAGGAGAAACATCCCATACATCCCTGATGAGGGGGAGCATCTGGAAATGACAAGTGAGGATGACAAGTGATGAGGATGAAGGTGGAGACATGCGGGCAGATCTCATCCATCACTACTTCACTTGAGTATAAATATGTGATGTTCTGTGATTACTTTGACTGCAGTGGGTACTGCAGGGGTCAGGATTTGTTGAGAAGGGTATCTCTGTCACCATGAGACAGGGCAACTCATGCAATGCATCATACAGCCAAGGTTTATTGGCTACATCAGACTTGAAGATGTGACTCTCTTGATGATCTTCTTTGGTTTGGGCAGTCACAATGAACTGTCAGTGAAACAACTGAAGTTCAAAATGAGGTTTCTGTCTTCTGTATGTCTTTACCCTCCTAAACACCTTGTATGTGACTTTTTCCTTCCAGGTGCATTCACCATGCCAACCTCATGTGGGTATTTCAAAGTTGTGGCATTGGCAGGTGGCTGTTGCTGCTCTGGCATGTGAAGTGGACACGGAGTGATTCAGGTAATGTTGGTTGCAGATTTGAGGTGTATGAGTTCAATGTCCTGGCTGCCTGGACAGTGGGAGGGCAGGAATCTGAGCTACACAATAGACCTGTTTGCTGAGGTGTGTTGGTCCAATGGTCTCAGGTGTGTGATCATATGGCCTTGTAACATGTCATCCTGTGCAATCCATTCCTTCTACCTTCACATTGTGTTGACATTGATCCTTTATGACCTGTGTGTGGCTGTCAATGTGTTTCTTCATTGCAGGCCCTCGTGCCTGTGCTACAACACTGACAAGGTTCATGATATTCCACCTGATGCCCATCTCATTGTTATGGGAAGGACTTGGGCTCAGGCTCTGTTGTGCTGCACTCTCTCTTTGCCACGGAGTACGTTAAGTTGGCAGGCTTGATTTTGGTTTGTGATAAGGGTCAAACTGGGGACAATACCCAATACACTATTAGCCTAATCTACGGGAAAATGTCTTACAAGACCTTTCTGGTGTGGTCTGGGGCACGGTAGTAATAGGATATCTGGCCTGACTCCATATGGCTAGGATGTCCTTGGCTATGACTGTGTAGACATTCTTACCACCTTATGTGCAATACAGTACAAAAAAACAGTTGCTGTGACCAGACACTTGTGACTTTGGGCCTCATTCCGACCCTGGCCGGCGGCGGGGCCCGCCAGAATACCGCTGCGCGGTCAAAAGACCGCCGCTGGTATTCTGCGTTTCCCGCTGGGCTGGCGGGCGACCGCCAGAAGGCCGCCCGCCAGCCCAGCGGGAAACACCCTTCCATGAGGATGCCGGCTCCGAATGGAGCCGGCGGAGTGAAAGGGGTGCGACGGGTGCAGTTGCACCCGTCGCGATTTTCAGTGTCTGCATGGGCATGTCTCCGTTGGCATGGGCACTGCAGTGGCCCCCAGGGGCCCCACGACACCCCATACTGCCATTCTCTTCCTGGCGGCCAAAACCGCCAGGAACAGGATGGCGGTATGGGGCTCGGAATCCCCATGGCGGCGCAGCAAGCTGCGCCGCCATGGAGGATTCCCCAGGGCAGCGGGAAACTGGCGGTACACCGCTGGTTTTCCGTTTCTGACCGCGGCTGTACCGCCGCGGTCAGAATGCCCATGGGAGCACCGCCAGCCTGTTGGCGGTGCTCCCGCGGTCGTTGGCCCTGGCGGTTTTTACCGCCAGGGTCAGAATGACCCCCTTTGTGTTGCTAGTCATCCTGAGCATGACACTACCTGAGACATCTCCCTCCATCCATTGCCTTCTTATGTCTTAATCAAGTACATTACATGTGATTAACATTCAGCATTCCAGACAGTTAAAAAAGAGAGGTGGTAGGTATTGTTTTAATGCTGGGTGTGTTTATTTACATTACTACAGAACTCAATAGTGATAGTGGAAATAAACAAAAACTGATAAGGTGAGGGGATCAGTCCTGGTAGATGGAATCAATAGAGTAGAAGCCACAACATTTGAGGTTCTGACTCCAGTGTCCTACTACCATGGAGAATGAAAGTGGTTTAGGAACAGTCAATAGAGTGAGTCTGTGGCACACAAAGAAGTGACATCAGAAAATAGTCACTTCCTGGCAGTGGTTGGTGTCTTGCCTTTCACACCTCCTGGGTTACTTGGCTGGAAATCCCCACTATGGGGGCGGTCAGAAACTACAGAGGCAGGGGTGCCTGTGGAGGGTCCTTCCCTTGTCAGGGCCTCACCTCCAGTGGAGGGCACTAATAAAGGGCCTGGTGTGGATGTGCAAAAGGAAGAGGTGGTGTGGTGTTGCCCATCCCTGCTCAGGGTACTGTTAAGGTCCCTCAGCACCCCTGTTAGGAAAATCCTGTTGGAATTGTGGGCCTCCCACTGTTCCTGCATCTTGCAATGGAAATCAATCTGTAGCTACTTGAAGTCCTGAGTACCGTCACAGGCGCTGGGAGGAGTCAATGTGGTCAGTCTGAGGCTGACCTGTGTCGTCTGGCCAGGTTTCCCGAATGATCCAGAACCATCTTCAAAGTCCAGCAGTCCAGGGGTGTTCTCCTCACTGAGGGCTTCATCCATGGGGGTAGTAGCAGTCTCCTTTTTGGTGTCGGTAGTACCAGTTGCAGTGGCAGCACAACCTGTTGATGTTGAGAGACAATGTTATTGGTTGTATTGTGACGTCTACCTCCAAGAGTGAACAGTAACATTGGGTTAGGGCCATGATCACATTGTTTTGGCAGATTTCCCTCATGTGACCGGTACACATTTTGTCATTTGTAATGAGCTGACATTATGGCCATATACCAATTCCTGTTCAGTGACCTAACCTCAGACTGTCTGGAATCATTAGATTTTGGAGGGATGGTAATAGACTCATATCTTGCCAGCAGTGCATGTAGGACATTGGCTGGGCAGAATGTTGGTTGAGTCATCTTGAAAGCTATTTGTTTGTCATGCAGGCATTTTCAGAACTTTGGATGATACGTGTTAGTTGTCGTCCTGTGGTCAGTGCATTGTGGATGTGATTGCTGCCAATGCCATACAGCAGACACAATTTGGGGCCTTTGAACTGTGTAGGAAGTTCTTTCCAGACAGTTTGAGTTGTCCTCCCTGTCTACACTATTTTCATCTGGCATATCAGCTCTAGCTGGATCTGGATGTTTAGCCACATCGTAGGGTGTACCATGACCTGGATCCCTCTCTCTCCCAGGTATGTCATGTTCATTAGTGGGTTCAGAGACTGTGGCACAATGTCATATGGACAGTGGCCCGGCGTTTGGGGTTCTATGGCCTGGTCCTCCTTGAATTTATTCAGACATTACTCATACCACAACCCACAGTTCTCATTGTCCATCCTCTGAGGTGAGTGGCCTTTCATAACAAGCATACCAACAGGGATATGTGAACATATGCAGAGTGGACTGGGTAATTGCATTGGGTAGACAGAGCCTCCTAGCCTCAGCAGTACTACATTCAGATTTTTCGGTTTGACTCTTCCAGGTGTGTGCACGTCATGTGTGTGTTCCCTGGTAAATGTAGGTGGGTCTAGTTCCCATGTGAGGTGGCAGAAAGTGGTCTTTGGGCAGGTGGTGACTGTGCATGGTGGGTGGGATGACAGTAAAGATGGCCAAAAATGATTAGTGAGCATGCATGACAATGCATTTTTATGCCCTTTTTGTGGTTGTGACTTACCCAACTTCACTCCCCCAGGTATTCCTGTCAATCCCGCAGGATGCAGGATGGCCAAAACCTTTTAATCCCATGATGTGAGTTGTAGGGGAAGAGGTGGAGGACCATCCCCAGTCTTCATGACTGCAAGCTGGTGCCTGGATGCCATGGAACAGGCCTTCCTCTGATGTCATTCCACCTCTTCCTGATGTCACCCCATGTGCACGGGGAGGTGCCTACAGACTTCACTCTGTTGACTTCCTTTGCAACATTTCCATTTTCCTCGCGATATTAGTTTGCTGGGCTTGGGCTCCAAATAGTTGTGCCTCTGCTCTGATTATTTCATCCAGCATGACTCTTAACTCGTCATCTGTGAATAGGAGGATTTTTTGGGGTGACATGGATTTTTTGGGGTGACATGAAGAAAAAAGCTGGGTGCTGGGTGCTAAACAGGGGACGGGGAATATGCACAGTGGAGTTATGCAAATGTGTGTGATGTAGGTGTGTTGAGGGTGTGGGATGTGTGCTGTGTGACAGATGGGGGTGACTATTTAATTGGAACATTTGCACTGGTGAGCGCTCTGGATGGTGAATTTTGCGTGGGAGTTGCAAAGGACTGTAGTGTGTGCAGGTGGGTGTTTTTTAGTATACTTTGCAGGTGTGTCGAGTGTAGGATATGTGTGTCAGCTGTGTCGTTTTCAGATGCATCCAATGTGGTGTAGTGTATTACTGTGGTGACCACCGACCGCCGGTGTTCTAATTGCCATTGGAAGACCGCCATTGCGATTTTTGACTTGTAATAGGTATGGTAGTTGGTTGACGGGCTGGCGGTGCCATTGGTCGGACCCATATTTCCTGCCCTCCAGAGCCCTGGCAGGGTCGGGTTTTTTGTCTGGCTTTTGGCAGGTCTGTGTGTCTAACTTGTAATACGGTGGTCTGTAAGACTGCCAACAAGATGGTCTTTTGGCAGCTGCCACTATGGAGGTCTGGAGGTCTGACCACCAAACTCCTAATGAGGCCCTTAGTGTCTTAGTTAGAGTCAGGCGGATGGGATACTCCATCATAAATGTAGCAGATACCCAGTCCGACATTTTACAAGTGCATTATCGAGTATCACAATTGTAATACAGCAGACTGGATATCCATCATGACTGTATGGATTAGCCAGTCCATCAGACTCAAAATGAGGCTCCTAATCTGGTTGTATGTTCACATCCATGTGATGAAGTGTGCATAACATCCTAGTGTAAACTAGTTGATATGGCATAACAAGAAAAGGTTACTGATCTAAGCATAAGTGACTAAAGAGTATGGTGTATTTTATTACACTAATTTGCAGGTTATTTTTTTGAAAGCCCATCACTAAATGCAACTACCATTAGAATAAATAATTTGGAGGTATCAAAGATATGGCATACTGTGATTGCTTGAGCGTATCTCTATCACAATATTAGTACAAAGTGTATTGCTCCTATTGTCATCATTACTGGAATGATCAACATAATTGAACTGATCTACTTGATTTGGAACCTGAAATGTTTGTGCTCTAGGTGAGGGTCAATCCAAAGGTGAAACATGTCACCTTATAAGACTGAGGGTTTGTGTTCTTTATATACCTATACCAAGAACAGCAGGACAATATTAATTTCATCATAAAGGGCACAATTCTTGTTATTCCATCATATAGTGCCATCTGTACTATTTACTGGTCACAAAATACTGATTGAAATTTGTGACCACTACTTTTGTGACCAGAAAATAATTTTAAGAACAGTACTAAAAGGAGGGTTATTAAAAGTCCGAAAAGTTGTGTGTTCAATCTGACCTACTCCATAATAATAATAATGACATAGGTCACAAATTCAGTTTCACAATGTTTGGTCCACTCTGTCTGTGATTGCTTTTCAACAAAGCAAATGTTTTTAAACACAGCCCATTGTTCTTATGAAAAAAGCAGGACTGCACATAAAAAAACATTTCTTGGACCACTGCCTACTTTTCAACAAATGTTTTTATTTATACTCACAAAGGGGGAAGGGGTCTCTGGGGATGCCCTTCCCCTTTTGTGCATGCATTCCCACCTCATTTGAGTTGTTGGTAAAATGCGGATGTTGTGTGATCAGATTTTACTCTCAAAACACTGATACATTCAACACTTGTTAGAAATTGGATCTAACAACACTGATTCTGTATTTGAAAGGATGCCTACAACATACCCCTTCTAGATATCGAATTGGTAACTTTCCAGGAACACAACTTCGAAGTTGGAGAAACATGTCAGATTCAAAAAGTGGTATTAGTTTGTAGAAAAAAAACATTTTATTCATCGTTACCCTCACGTTGGAGCAAATACGTAATACGTGTTGCCCATAGTTTGTTACAGGACTTAAACTTTTTTGTGTATATGATATGGCCTTTAGAGAGTTTAGCCTATAACCCTCAGAGGTACCCCTTGGGCACTATCACCCACTGAAGTCATGCCATCGGATCACTGACATATTATCTGAACCAACAATAATGTGCAACAAAAGCATTGATAAAAATATAGTTTTCCTATTCATCTAATGCTAAGTACAAAAATATCAAAAAATATAATTCATACTAATATAATTAAAGCATACAGAAATATTGCTACTTCATATATTTAGTTTACAGTAGTAAATCATAAATATTTTAATATACACCATAAATATAATGTCAGATAAATAAATCTCATTAAAATGTAATACTATATAAAAAAGATATACTTATATGAACACGCACACACATGTATATATATGTTTATGCAAAAAACAAACAAAGTGCAGGAGCCCCGATTCCATGTAAGCCACACGTTTATTTCTCAATAATACTGGCAGCAGAGATCACTTTCCTGACGCGTTTCGGCATTGTTGCCTTGTTCACAGGTGATTGCAAGTTACCATAGGTGCTTAAATATCATTCAGTCACGTGCCAATTAGCGTATAATACTTCAATGTCCATAATGCATCCTTATAGTCTTTAAAACAATGGTGTAGTCTTCAGTATTGCTTAATAGCGTTATTTCACCACAGTTTCTAATTGCATATTGAAAGGTGCCAAATATTCCTGTTCATAAAGTGGCCACGTGCACTCCATTATATATGATTTTTAGCAACTCGCATTTCTTTATACTCACTGCCATGAATAGTCTCTTTAACAAGTGGAGAACAGGAACGTGAAAACGAGGTGAATCCCTCTTACTTCGCCCTTTCTCACCTCTGTAAACATTATAATAGGTTAAATCCTTTTCTTTCTTTAACAGAGGCGAGCGAGTCATGCCCTCTAAGTAAATAGTCCATACTGCAAACTCCGTTAAAGAGGGCCTCCAACTCTGCAGGGCGGCTCCACAACACGGGAACGGAGAATCCCGTGAAATTGATCCAAAAAACAAACAAAGTGCAGGAGCCCCGATTCCATGTAAGCCACACGTTTATTTCTCAATAATACTGGCAGCAGAGATCACTTTCCTGACGCGTTTCGGCATTGTTGCCTTGTTCACAGGTGATTGCAAGTTACCATAGGTGCTTAAATATCATTCAGTCACGTGCCAATTAGCGTATAATACTTCAATGTCCATAATGCATCCTTATAGTCTTTAAAACAATGGTGTAGTCTTCAGTATTGCTAAATAGCGTTATTTCACCACAGTTTCTAATTGCATATTGAAAGGTGCCAAATATTCCTGTTCATAAAGTGGCCACGTGCACTCCATTATATATGATTTTTAGCAACTCGCATTTCTTTATACTCACTGCCATGAATAGTCTCTTTAACAAGTGGAGAACAGGAACGTGAAAACGAGGTGAATCCCTCTTACTTCGCCCTTTCTCACCTCTGTAAACATTATAATAGGTTAAATCCTTTTCTTTCTTTAACAGAGGCGAGCGAGTCATGCCCCCTAAGTAAATAGTCCATACTGCAAACTCCGTTAAAGAGGGCCTCCAACTCTGCAGGGCGGCTCCACAACACGGGAACGGAGAATCCCGTGAAATTGATCCAAAAAACAAACAAAGTGCAGGAGCCCCGATTCCATGTAAGCCACACGTTTATTTCTCAATAATACTGGCAGCAGAGATCACTTTCCTGACGCGTTTCGGCATTGTTGCCTTGTTCACAGGTGATTGCAAGTTACCATAGGTGCTTAAATATCATTCAGTCACGTGCCAATTAGCGTATAATACTTCAATGTCCATAATGCATCCTTATAGTCTTTAAAACAATGGTGTAGTCTTCAGTATTGCTTAATAGCGTTATTTCACCACAGTTTCTAATTGCATATTGAAAGGTGCCAAATATTCCTGTTCATAAAGTGGCCACGTGCACTCCATTATATATGATTTTTAGCAACTCGCATTTCTTTATACTCACTGCCATGAATAGTCTCTTTAACAAGTGGAGAACAGGAACGTGAAAACGAGGTGAATCCCTCTTACTTCGCCCTTTCTCACCTCTGTAAACATTATAATAGGTTAAATCCTTTTCTTTCTTTAACAGAGGCGAGCGAGTCATGCCCCCTAAGTAAATAGTCCATACTGCAAACTCCGTTAAAGAGGGCCTCCAACTCTGCAGGGCGGCTCCACAACACGGGAACGGAGAATCCCGTGAAATTGATCCAAAAAACAAACAAAGTGCAGGAGCCCCGATTCCATGTAGCAATACTGAAGACTACACCATTGTTTTAAAGACTATAAGGATGCATTATGGACATTGAAGTATTATACGCTAATTGGCACGTGACTGAATGATATTTAAGCACCTATGGTAACTTGCAATCACCTGTGAACAAGGCAACAATGCCGAAACGCGTCAGGAAAGTGATCTCTGCTGCCAGTATTATTGAGAAATAAACGTGTGGCTTACATGGAATCGGGGCTCCTGCACTTTGTTTGTTTTTTGGATCAATTTCACGGGATTCTCCGTTCCCGTGTTGTGGAGCCGCCCTGCAGAGTTGGAGGCCCTCTTTAACGGAGTTTGCAGTATGGACTATATATGTTTATGCATAGACATATATATATATTTATATATATAATAATAAAACTCCATTACTAAAAATATATATTTTATATTATTTTGTTTGTTTAATTATTTGTATTTACCACTATAAAAGGACACATAGATAGATAGATAGATAGATAGATAGATAGATAGATAGATAGATAGATAGATAGATAGATAATGAATAACATAAAAACAAGAAAAACTCTCACAACTGAAGACACTGGTTGAGTCGGGTTGATGGCCACCTATCAAGCACTGCATGATGTTTTCGCTTCACTCTGTGCCTGAGTTCTTTTAAGCACCCAATTTATTTTCAATTTTTATGGTTACATCTTTTATGAGGCATCGCCATGGCAATGTTATGGTCTTGGCCCATTGGGACAATATGTGGTATTAGCGTTCTGGGATAATGATATATTGATATGGATTTTTCTCTTTTGGATTCAGTGTCTAATTACTCACCTAGCCGATTACAGTATGCAGAAGCATGTGATATGAATTTGTACACATGGGTGTCCCCATGTTATTGTCTGGCTAGTGCCCTGACATGTTAACTTTAATTTTGTCCCCTCTTTCATTGGATACTGCATGTGCCCTTTGGCATATTATTCATTATTTTTTCATTTCTGGGGTGTTGTTTTGTTAATATCTCAATTACAGTTTTCAACCAAAGCACACACTCCACCGATTAAGGACTGTAACTTTGTTTATTTCCATATTCTGGATGTGCTGTAATGATTTCTACTCAAATAATTAATATTTATGATTTTTCTTTCAGGCACATGTAGATAGAAATGTGTAAAATGGAATTTGCAGTCCATTTAATACTTGTATTTTCATGATACTCTGTGCTTTTACAATATGGCGGTCATGTCGGACCTTAGTATTGTTTGGAGATTCTTTTTCTTGTCCTTTGTTTATGTTTTCATTGAGAGATTTTTTATAGAGCCTTTGTCAGTTTTCGACCCCTACCGTATTCAAGGGTACAGCCCAAATGCATTGGGCGAGGAGGTGCGTGTTGGATTAAACTGTGTTTGTACTCTTTAACTCCAGGAGAGTCTGGGTTTTCCCTGTACGGTGAAGAATTTTTATCATTTATATATTGGGAACCCAGAACCCACCACAGACCACCTCAAAGCAAGCCCCGGAACTCCAGACTAAATTGTGGTATTGAGATATATTTATATACAAATACCTGAGCTACAGAATTAATAAACAATGTAATAATTCATTTTTAATTTAAAAATAATGGTTATTTAATTATTACTTAATGAACTTGCCCCTATACCTATACAATCAATCAATCAAGGATTTATAGAGCGCACTAATCACCCGTTAGGGTCTCAAGGCACTCTGGGGGGAGAGCTATTGGTCGTAGAGCCATGTCTTGGGGCGTTTCCTGAATGTCAAGAGGTCTTGGGTCTGGCGAAGGTGGAGCGGTAGGGAGTTCCAGGTCTTGGCGGCTAGGTGAGAGAAGGATCTTCCTCTGGCGTCGGTGTGGCGGATGCCGGGGATGGAGGCGAGGGTGAGGCTGGTGGAGCGAAGATTGTGGGTGGGGGTGTGGAAGGTGAGTCTGTCATTGAGGTAGGCTGGGCCTGTGTCGTGGAGGGCCTTGTGTGCGTGGATGAGGAGTTTGCAGGTGCTCCTCTTTGATACTGGTAGCCAGTGAAGGTCTCTGAGGTGGGAGGAAATGTGGTCGCGGCGTGGGATGTCCAGAATGAGGCGAGACGGATGCGTTCTGGATTCTTTGCAGCTTTGTTAGGAGTTTGGTTGTTATTCCTGCATATAAGGCGTTTCCGTAGTCCAATCGACTGCAGACCAGGGCGTGGGTGACAGTTTTCCTGGTTTCGACGGGAATCCACTTGAAGATTTTGCAGAGCATGCAGAGAGTGTTGTAGCAGAAAGAGGAGATGGCATTGACCTGCTGAGTCATGCTGAGTGTGGAGTCCAAGATAAAGCCTAGGTTGTGCACGTGGATGGTGGGTGAGGGCGCGGTTCCTAGGGAGGTGGGCCACCAGGAGTCATTCCAAGATGAGGGGTTGGTGCCAAAGATGAGGATTTCTGTCTTGTCTGTGTTTAACTTGAGGTGGCTTGATTCCATCCAGTTGGCGATGGCGTGAAGTCTGTTGTGGAGGGTGTTCTTGGCAGTTGTAGGGTCTTTCGTGAGGGAGAGGATGAGCTGAGTGTCATCTGCGTAGGAAACTATGTTGATGTGGTGGGTTTGTGCGATGTTGGCAAGGGGGGCCATATAAACGTTGAAGAGTGTGGGGCTGAGCGAGGATCCTTGGGGAATGCCACAGATGATTCTGGAGGCTTCTGACAGGAACGGTGGGAGGCGGACTCTCTAGGTTCTGCCTGAGAGAAATGACGAGATCCAGTCGAGTGCTTTGTCGCGGATTCCAGCGTTGTGAAGGCGTGTGCGGAGAGTGTGATGACATACATTGTCGAAAGCTGCGGAGAGCTCCAGGAGGATGAGTGCTGCTGTTTCTCCTTCGTCGAGCATGGTCCTAATGTCATCTGTGGCAGCAATGAGTGCAGTCTCGGTGCTGTGGTTTCTGCGGAATCCGGATTGGGAGGTGTCGAGTACCTTGCTGTCTTCCAGGAACCGGGATAGTTGGCTATTTACGATTTTTTCGATGACCTTGGCTGGGAAGCGGAGGAGGGAGATCGGCCGGTAGTTCTTGGGGTCTTCTGGGTCTGCCTTTGGTTTCTTCAGCAGGGCATTGATTTCTGCATGCTTCCATCTTTCTGGGAAGGTGGCTGACTCGAAGGAGCTGTATATGGTTTTGCAGAGGTGGGGGGCGATGATGATGTTTGCCTTATTGAAGATATGGTGTGGGCAGGGGTCCGATGGTGATCCGGAGTGGATGGAGGCCATGGTGGTGGCAGTGTCCTCTATGTTGACGGGGGTCCAGGTGTGAAGGAGGTGGGTGTTGCTTGGAGCATTGGGTTCTTGGGTGTTTGTAGTCAGCTGGTGGATCTGGGGTTTGAAGCTATTGTGGATTTCTTCTATCTTTCGACGGAAGTGGGTTGCCAGTGAGTTGCAGAACTCCTGTGATGGTGGGGGTTCATTGGAGTAGGTCCTGGGGGTGGAGAGCTCATTGATGATGCCGAAGAGCTCTTTACTGTTGTGAGCGTTGGCGTCGATGCGGTTTTTGAAGTGGGTCCTTTTGGTGGTGCAGATCATTTGGTGATATTTGCGTAGGGCATCCTTGAAAGCGATGTGGTTGGAGTTGGTAGGGTCAAGGTGCCAGGTTTTTTCAATTCTGCGACATAGCCGTTTGGATTCCTGTAGTTCTGTGGTGAACCAGCTGGCCTTGATTCTGCAATAGGTGCTTGGGTTTTTTTTGAGCAGAGCAAGGGCGTTGGTGCAATCTTCTATCCAGCGATGCAGGTTGGTGGTGGCTGTGTTGGGGTCTGAGGTCCCAGGGGGTGTGGCCTGGGCGAGAGTGGAGATCAGTTGATTCATTGATATTTTGCTCCAGTTGCGTGGGGGTTGTGTGCGGTGGTGGTGAGTGACTGGTTTCTGGTAGGAGAAGTGGATGCAGCGGTGGTCTGTCCAGCTGAGTTTGGTGGTGTGGCTGAAAGGGACGTGGTTGCTGGCTGAGAAGATGAGGTCGAGTGTGTGGCCTGCGGAGTGGGTGGGTGAAGTGACGAGTTGCTTGAGGCCAAAGTTGGCGAGGATGTTGATTAGGTTAGGTTGCAGGTGAAATTGCAGGCTTTGCAGGAGAAGGGTCTTTTGGTGCGTGTCGGTGTGGACTTGAAGCAGATGGAGGAGCGCCCTGGATTAAGGGCGTGGAGTTTGTTGGCAGTGTAAAGGTGTTCGGTGGCGTGGGAGGCGTGTTGGTCAGGCGGTCTGGCGCTGGGCGCGGTCTTGGGGCGGACGGGTGCAGATGGGCACAGACGGGCTTGCCTTTGGTGCGCCAGGGCGCGCCAGCTGCGTGCATCTGCGCTGCAGCCGGCATAAGAGGGGAGGTGGGAGGGAGTGGCAGCTGGGAGGAGGGACGGAAACCTCCAATGGGAGTGCAGTGGGGCGGGGGGTAGCAGGAGTCAGGAGCGGGAAGAGCTCTGAGGGGGCGGGCTCAGGGAAGCAGCGGCGCAAGTTTTCTGAGAGAGGAGGAGCCAAGAAGCCCAAACAAGCCCAAACAAGCCCAGACAAGCCCAAAACAATGGCAGCACTTACCGGAGCAGTGGTGAGGAGGAAGCGACCTGCCTGCAAGGATGCAGGGTCAGAGGTCGCTTCTGACCTCATGCTGCGGCCGGCATAAGAGGGGAGGTGGGAGGGAGTGGCAGCTGGGAGGAGGGAGGGAAACCTCCAATGGGAGTGCGGGGGCAGGGGCAGCAGGAGTCAGGAGCAGGAAGAGCTCCGAGGAGGAAGGAGGGCGGCGGGGCCGCGGGGAAGTAGCGGCACGAGCCTTCTGGGAGAGGAGAAGCCAAGAAGCCCAAACAAGCCCAAACAAGCACAGACAAGCCCAAAACATTGGCAGCACTTACCGGAGCAGTGGTGAGGAGGAAGCGACCTGCCTGCAAGGATGCAGGGTCAGAGGTCGCTCTGCAAGCCTTGCAACCTATAACTAAAGTAAATAGGTATTACACAATTCATTGCTAATTAACAATTGTTAATTAATTATTAATTAATAATTACTTACTTGAGTTCCCACCCAACTACCCCCACAAACTAGCAGCCCCTAAAGTATAACTAATATATAATTATTACAACTGTGACATAATTATTAATCAATTAAATATTTATTCATACAGATATAATTATTATTGATTAAATATGACTTACTTAACTTTCTACCTGATGCCTCTACCAGGGCAATAACCTGCACCTAAAATATAACAAAAAAAATCATTAAATAATTTACATAAATAGTAATTAATTAAAAATGATTAATAAATTAAAATTGTTTGTTAATTTATTATTACCTACTTAACTTCCCACACTATACCCCTTAATACCCAGCATCCTGCACCTAAATGTAAGCTAAAAAAATGTATTGCATAATGAATAATCAATTCAATAATTATTAATTAATTAAAAATTAATTGTTGAACAAATATTACAGAATTAACTTCCAAACCTACAAACCCAACAACCCAACAAACCCAACAGCAAACATGTATCAAGTATCAAGGTCACACGTCCATACAACAATATCATGTGACAACCACATCAAACAAATGTATTGCAAAACCACAACATTGGTAATGAGGCTAAAACAAAAGACTTCTATTACAGAAATTTCCATCACGGTTGTGTCACCCCAGGAATACAGCATGGTGTGCACAACTTTGCTATTGCTTTTTAGTCTTGTATCCATATTGTACTGCTTATTGATTTTACTTTATATTTCCTTCTATTGTTACTGTGATGTTAAGTGCATGATTTATAATATTGTTTGTTTAAAATATAAACTGGGCTCCTGAGATTTATTTGCACTTTACAAGTAATAAACAATACAGCGCAGTGCAATATGGTGCAATATAGTACAATATAAAACAATACAATATACTACAGCACATTACAATACAATATTATAGATGCAAAAGTCGATTGTTTAACTGCTTTCCTGTGGCCTTTAATTAACCGGAGCTAACACTCCTCATCTCTTGGGTGCCAGGTTTGTTGACTTTTCATCAATATGTGAGCTTCTTTGAATCTGCGTACTCTCTTTCACTTTCACTATTCAATACAAGAACATTTACCTACATTAAAATAGTGTTTTCTCTATCGGAAACTCAGGTTTGAGGGCAAAGATCTGGTTGAGGTTGCAAAGATGTCCAGATATTTCGCTTGATGATTGTCAACCCAATTGCAAATGGGAATCCAGGAAACTAGACAACATTCTGTTTTATTTCACAAATCAACACTAGCACTATTACCAAAATCTTTGCATCAACGTTATACTATCTCAATGTTAACACTTTGCAGATGCATAATACATGAAATAGTAGCATTCCCCTTTTTAAAATAGTAACATTTCACATTGACTCTCAATATTCCCGTCTTGTGTACAAGCAATAAAACCATGACTAAAAAGAGAAAAGCATTTCTAAAAATACTCTTTATACATATTTTCAACAAAGTTAAACACTCTGATATGTATACATTTACATTTTCTTTAAGAAATCCTCCAACAAAATGTGTAAAGGTAAGATATAGTTACTCTAGAGTTTTCATGCTGACTTTGCAAAAAACAAGTTTTTCGTTGTAGTCCTGACTCCCTTTAATGAGGGGAGGTGCCACGATGCAACAACTAGGGCTGCATAGTTTGTTGAGCCACTCTGTCATGCACTTTGAGGCGTTGCAGTTTGTTATATTAACATTACAAAACACATGTACATTCTGAAAGCTCTTTGCCATAGTGCTGTCCTGACTCATGACGTATACCCTTCTTTATGATTGCAGCTTTTCACATTACTTTTACTGCTCTTTAAAACCTCTTCACTAGACAGAGGGAGACTTAGAAACGGACATACATTTTCCATGTGTAAATTTGTCAATTATTCCGCTTGCAATTACAGTTTCTTTACTAAAGCTAAAAATGCCTATGACAGATAACATTTACAGTCTGTCTTCATTCGGGAAATGCCCTTCAACAGATTAATAGATGAATGTGGCGAGAATAATACTTTTTTGTTTTTTCATTGTGTTTGAAAAGCCCAGTCTTTTATTCAGGAGAGAAAGGAATGCTACATAGAGAATAATATTCTTTGTGTTAGATTTCGAATACTGCAGTGGGCTGTAATTATACCGTTATTGCTGCATTGTCATTATCACCATAAGAAACAATAGTCACAGACACCTCAGTCTCTAGGATACTTAAAGAAGAACACAAAAATAAGCATTTGATATGCCAGAAAATATTGTTTATAAAAGGCTTTACCACTGGCTTTACTAATTCTTCTATATTAGCCAAAGTGCCTTGAAGCATGCACATTCATGACTGGAAATTACTTTTTTCAAAGTGGCCCATATTGCATGCACATATCTGCTGATTTAGGTGCATGCCTGAATCGTGACATATGTACATGAATGTGTGATGATGCACACAGGCGCATATGAAGTGACACACGGTGGGCATTTTTAATTTACTGATCAAATGCGGTAGGCAGCCTACTTCAAATTGTCAATTAAAAGTAAAAAACAATGTGTGTAAGCACATAAAGAGGAAGTGAGCTGCCTGTCAGCAGTTTCCAGCCAGCAGATCCTCATAAAAAATAAACCATAAATGTGCAAGAAGTGAGATGAGGAGCTCGGCAGGTTGCATTTGACAGAGTTGAATGGAGAGGGGAGTAAAAATATTGAGTATGTGTGAATACACGAGTATGCGGGTGAATGAGCAAAGATGCACGTGCACTCAGTGGCGTAGCGTGGGGGGTGCAGGGGGGGCCGGCCGCACCGGGCGCAACATCTGGGGGGGGGCGCGCTCGCGAGTGCTAAAATCCACGGGTTAGGGGGCGCAAATTACTTGCCTTGCCCCGGGTGCTGACAACCCACGCTACGCCACTGCGTGCACTCCACTGAAGTGATAAATGCTGAATAAAAAAAGAGTATCATTAAGTCAGCAGTGGACCTGTACAACTCATTCAATCAGAACATTATGAGACCAAGGTGTTCTTGGGAGTCACAAAACAAGAATAAAGAAGAAAGTCACTGATTCAAAAGAAGAAATGCAAAATAGACAATAAAGACATCCAATGATGAGCAAAGGGCTGCAGCCAAGCCCTCGTGAAGTATATGCCTGCGTAGTGCAAGCAATAGCTATTGCCTACAGACTGCTTAGGCTGTTTCTACCTGACCCTGAATTACAACCCTGCGATGTGAAAAAGATAAATGGTGTTGATTCATTCTGGAATATTCAGTTCTATTGCATTAATGGTTCCCAGTGACCCTGCCAAGCATTCATCTCTGCTTTCTACTCTGAGGTTGTGGCTCCTCATAGAAGGCATACAAGAAACGGGCTCATATGTAGCATGGGAATGTACCACTAGTGGAGCATTACAGAAAGCCTTGAATGCCAATAAGAGTTCAAGACATGCTAGGCAATCTCCAGTCCATCAATTCTCATATTTTATCCTTTTATAATGGGCAGTATTTGGCCTAAGCAGCAACCACCAATTTGTGTTGCTGGTATTCATGATGCTCATTCTGTCACATGGCCTAGCCAGTGCACCAACTCCATTGAAGCTTATAACAGGTTCGTACAAATCTGCTGAAATACAAACACATCTGATAAAAAGTAGCATAAATAACTAATTCTGATTAAAAATGTAAAATATTCAAATTGACCACTTTCTGTAAATTAGTCCTTGTTTTTAATACTGATTGGGTTCCAATCGCAATTATAAGAACCACAGGTCTGTTTAGTTTCACCTGTGGATTTTGGCTGCTGAAAGCAGCTAAATATACCTGGTAAACTCTAGGCGAAGAGGAGACAGTACCGGGGGAATCCATTTCCAATTCGAATTATCAGTCAGTGGCTCTCATTTCTCAGCAGAATCGAGTCTTCCACCTGTAATCCCTATTAGCTCTGCACCCCCCCCAACCCCCCTCCCACACACACACACTCTCCCCTTGTACCTCTGGTATTGATAACTCCCGGAAGAAGAAAGTGTAACGGGCCAGATTTAATGATGGCCTCAGAGTCTTTATTCACCTCTCGATATTAAAAAACGTTCACTTGAAATATTTTTGCTCTGAAAAGAAAATGTGTCATAGAAACTGTCACAATGACAAAATGGTTTGTTGAATTGCGGTTGGATAACACAAATATGTTAGTCCTTCTAGGGTAACAAAACAAATGAGTCACAAGTCATTTTGGGGAACCAGGCACTATTTACCTCCTGCTTATTGTCTACACAGTCTGAGTTCTGTGCCCTGACAAAGCCAGTTGCAAAGGCGAAAAGGAGAAATCTAGTTCACGACGATTCTGTTACTGTGTCTGTCCAATACTTCCCGCGATTTTGCATTGTGTTCCAAAGAGGCATTACATAATTTTCGTTTTACAGCTGACCTATTTTCACTGACGTGGTTTCTGTGTGGCAAAATTGAGATTGCCATCACGATCTTGCACCTGAGACAGAACAAAATTCATAGCAAGAAAATGAAAATAGTCTGCAGTGAGTTCTACAATAGGTTGCCGTTCCCATCTCGTTCTATATCTCCACAGCTTTCAGAGAATCCCTTTCCCACAAAATAACGAGTTTTACTTTGTGAGAAGAAAAGTACCACATTTGATTTTGTTATCCAAAAAATTGTTTGCGACATACCTTAAGAGCTCTCTCAGATAAAGCTGAAAACATCAATATTTCCAATCAGAGCAGGAGTGATTTGCACAAACTCGTCATTGTTCAAACTGAAGTACTAATGTTGAAGTTTTTGAGCAATGTGCAGTTCAGCAGGTAGTTTTTGCTGCAACCCCTGAGGCCATAATTATGATCCATAGGTATTCATAACACATCAATAATGTGTGTTTTAATGTTATGCTAATGAAAAATGGAGCACTGGAATTCAGAAATGAAGTGCATTCACTGTAGTGTTAGGAAAACTGCATTAAGTGTGCATTAACCTTACTAAATTAAATGTAATAATTAAGGGGGTCATTACGACCCTGGCGGAAGGCGGAGAACCAGCGGTAAGACCGCCAACAGGCAGGTGATGTGTGGATTAATGTATGATAGTTTAATGTTGAAATGCATTTTCCAACATCGTATCAGCTCATGTAATAGTAAAAGTGTCCATGTGTTCTAACTGTAACATGAAATCATATTTGAACCCATCTATATGACATTTATATAAAAATGTAGTATGTGCACAGTACACATGAAATTAATTGTGCATTGTATTCTCTTTCTCTCTCTCTCTCTCTATATATATATATATATATTTTATATATATATTTATATATATATTTGTATATATATATATATATATATATATATATAAGAAATTCACTGAAAAAAACAAATGTTACAGGGATGTTATAGTTAGGAAATAGAATTTAAAAACACATAGAAATTCACTGAAAAAAACAAAGGTTACAGGGACGTTACAGTAAGGCTCACATTTTAAACGTACAAAACCATAGAAATTCACCTGTTAGAGTTACCTTAATTAACTATAACCCGTGCCCTAAGGTAACTATAACTCGAGCCCTCGCCATGCACATTTTTTCATCAAAAACTTTACTGCAAATATTACATTGATAATATCAAAGATACTAACAAAGATGTTATGAGTGCCATAATTTGTGGGAACAACTCTATCATGAGGCCGGGATAACACCAAATTGAGACATTTGGGTTTCTAAGCGCTATATTGAGGTTTAATCTCCGAAAATTCATAACTTTGCTTGTGTATGTTGGATTTTTGCTTTTGGGTCTTATTTCACTCAGATAAATAGTGGCTATTTTTCTAAACTAGTGTTGTGTGATTTTGTGGTGTTTTTACTGTGTTGCTGTGTTTATTTGTACAAATACTTTATACATTGCCTCTGAGATAAGCCAAAGGGGTGAGCAGGGGTTATCCTAGGTGTATATCTCCCTTACCCTGACTGAAATCAGGGTCCCTGCTTGTACAGTGTGCAAACTGACTGCCAACCAGAGACCCCATTTCAAACATTTGGTGATCCGGGGTGAGGATAGGAGTTGTATTTGTGCTTTGACATACAGTGATTGGTGTACGCTACTGTTTTATTGCAGACCATTACACAATCACATACTTTTTTTTTCCTTTACATTTTTTGGATTTTTCCTTTTTTTGGATTTCCCCTGCCTTCTGAAATTTGTACTGTGTCTCAGTCTGGCGAGCCATCAGTTGGTGCTGTAGAAGTAGTGTTTGAGCAGGAGAGGCTGGAGACCTATACGGGGCATCAGCTAAAAAAGTTCTGCAGAGAGTTTAAGTGTCCTATTAAAAGCCTTATTGAAAAGGAGGAGCTGCAAAAGGTGTTGAGGGCCTGGCTGGCATAGGAGAAGGAGAATGACACTGTGTATGTGGAGGTGCAGTGTATCCATGATATTTTGTTGGACAACCAAGGCCTGCCTGGAGAGAAGGCCTCCAGGGCAAGCGGCTCTGTTTCTGTCAAAGGACTGACCTAGGAGGAGCTGGAGGACAGGCGGGAAACCAGGAGGTATCAATTGGAAATGGAAAAGCTCAAGCTGCAGAATGAAAGGGCGCTAGAGCTGGTTAGGATGAGAAGGGAGGAGAAGAATGAGTTTCTATGGAAAAAGAGAGAGAATTGCCATGGAGAAGGAGAAAATGCACTTAGCTCAGGAGCTGAGCTTGAAGGAGCTGGATTGCAGGAACAGGTCCAGCACAGATGGTGGCAGTGTTTCTTCAGTGCAATCTGAGAGGAGAGGGCACCTTCCCAAGAGTGTAGGGAAGGAGTACACTAAGGACGATGACGTCCACAGGTGGTTTCAGGGCTATGAGGCAGTTGTGAGGCAGCTCTCCACATGCACAGCTTCTCTGAGAGAGAATGGGGGAAGGGCCTATGGAACTACTTCACTGCAGAGGGGAGGGACACCTTGTTGGCACTAGGGGTAGTTAGGGAGCTCTCCTATTCTAACATGAAGGATGCACTCATCACTAGGTATGGTCTAACACCAGAAATAGACAGAAAGAGGTTCAGGGAAAGTAGGAAACGTGATTCCCAGACCTAGCTTGAGTGTGTGGATTAATTTTGTAGAGCACTGGATGGTTGGGTGAAGGGTAGTGATGTAACAGATTACCAGGGGCTTCACAATTTGTTTGTATGGGAGCACTTGTCTAGTTTGTGTTTTCTGGAAATGCACCAGTACTTGAGTGACGGACCATTGGGTGAGTACCATGGTCCACAAGAAGTTGTATGGGGGAGACTCAGGGTACCCAACAAAAGAAGGAGGGGGGGACAAGGATACAAGTAGGTTCCTTAAAGTGCCCCAAACTAGTTCCCAGGGTAAATATTCCTAGCCCTCCTGTTGAGAAGAAGAGTTGGTTCCCTTCTGTTAAGCCTGCAGGGAAGTGGCCCATCAAATGCTTTGCCTGTAGTCAGGAAGGGTGTGTCAGGAGGAGTCCCAAGTGTCCTAAGCGGGCACAGCTCCTCACCGGTAGGCAGACACATGTGGTGGCCAGTGTGGCACTTGGAGAATAGAGTTGGCCCCAGTTAGTGGTGGGGAGTCAGCTGAGTTAACCCTACACTCCCTGGGTGAGGGTGAGGTGGTCCAGAGAACACTCATGCCTGATAATACAAAGAATTACAGTGGGTGACCATCAATGGGAGGCAGGTGGAGGCTCTTAGAGACACAGGAGCCAGTATGACAACAGTCTGTTGTCATCTGGTGTCCCAAGAGCAGGTAGTCCCTAATGTGGTCCACCAAATTGTAGCAGTAGACATCAGTGAGGGCCAATGCTTGGTAGCTCAGGTTGCCTTTGAATGGGGGGGGTCTCAGGTTCCTTGAGGGTAGCTGTGAGTCCTTCTATGCCTGTTGACTGTCTGCTAGGGAATGACCTAGAGTATACCACCTGGAAGGAGCTCGAGCTCAGGTCCCATTTGGAAATGTTTGGATTGCCAGAATGGGCCTTCACTGCATGGTCCATGGCAGCCAGAGAGAGTAGACAGGAGGGCCTGGACCTTGAAACAGTGGCCCAGGTGCCTGCTAAGGAAGGAAGGGGCAAGGGGCGCAGGAAACCCACTCCTGAAATTCCCACTATCCGGGAGGAGGCTGAACCTAAGGAGGACGCTACGGAACCTACAGAAGAAGAGATGGCTGAACTGGGGGACCTGCCTGAGTGGACCCATTGGCAGCAGGAAGGAGGACACATCAGGGAAGAGTTCTGTGCTGCACAGAAAACATGCCCCACCCTTGAGGATCTTCAGAAACAGGCCAAGGCAGCTGATAGCACCTCTGGATCTCATCTACTTTCACTAGCCTCTACAGTATAGTGAGGCTAAGGTTGCTGTGCCTGAGGCAGCCCTTGAACTGGTGGTACCCCAGTGTTTCAGAGCCTTCCTACTGGGTCTGGCTCATGATGTGCCACTGGCAGGTCATTTAGGGCAGGGCAAGACCTTTGACAGGCTTGTCACCCACTTTAATTGGCCTCAAATGCAAAAGCACTCAGATGCGTTCTGCAGGACTTGTGAGGTCTGCCAGGCATGTGGCAAATCTGGGAAGAGGTGCAAGGCTCATCTTCAACCCTTTCCTGTCATGAGCACCCCTTTTGAGTGGGTGGGCATTGACATTGTGGGTGTGCTGTATCCCAAGACAGCCATGAGCAACAGGTTTATCCTGGTCTTGGTGGACCATGCCACCCGGTACACGGAAGCTATCCCCCTGTGGACTGTGACTGTGTCCCCAGTGGCCAAAGCACTGATGGGGATCTTTACCCATGTGGGTTTGCCCACAGAGGTGGTATCTGACAGGGGTACCAATTTCATGTTGCTGTACATGAAGGCTATGTGGAAGGTGTGTGGGGTATCGTATAAGTTCACCAAACCTTACCACCCCCAAAGCAATGGGTTGGTTGAGAAATTCAACTGTATCCTAAAGGGCATGATTATGGTTCTCTCTGAACCCCTGAGGCGTGAGTGGGATGTCCTGTTACCATGCTTATTGTTTGCCTACAGGACGTACCAGAGAAGGGGTTTGGCTTCAGCCCCTTTGAACTTCTGTATGGGCACCCTGAGAGAGGTCCTCTCAGTTTGATGAAGGAGGGCCCGGAGCAAGCTCCCATGAAGCCCCGCCAGGATGTATTCAGGTACATGCTGGCCTTCAGGAACAAGACAGTCTGCTTCTAGAAACTCACCCAAGATAATCTGGAAGCTAGCCAGGAAGACATGAAACGCTGGTATGACCAGAATACCACTGTGGTTGAGTTTAAGCCTGGCCGGAAAGTGTGGCTGATGGTCCCAGTAGAGCCAATGCTCTCCAAGACCGTTGGTCTGAGCCATTTGGACACCACTTTGAACTCTGCACCTGACCGGCCCTGAGCTGCTGGTGTGGTAACTTTGGGGTTGCTCTGAACCCCCAACGGTGGGCTACCTTGGACCAAGAACTGAACCCTGTAAGTGTCTTACTTACCTGGTAAAACTAACAAAAACTTACCTCCCCTAGGAACTGTGAAAATTGCACTAAGTGTCCACTTTTAAAACAGCTATTTGTCAATAACTTGAAAAGTATACATGCAATTTTTATGATTTAAAGTTCCTAAAGTACTTACCTGCAATACCTTTCGAATGAGATATTACATGTAGAATTTGAACCTGTGGTTCTTAAAATAAACTAAGAAAAGATATTTTCCTATACAAAACCTATTGGCTGGATTTGTCTCTGAGTGTGTGTACCTCATTTATTGTCTATGTGTATGTACAACAAATGCTTAACACTACTCCTTGGATAAGCCTACTGCTCGACCACACTACCACAAAATAGAGCATTAGTATTATCTATTTTTACCACTATTTTACCTCTAAGGGGAACCCTTGGACTCTGTGCATGCTATTCCTTACTTTGAAATAGCACATACAGAGCCAACTTCCTACATTGGTGGATCAGCGGTGGGGTACAAGACTTTGCATTTGCTGGACTACTCAGCCAATACCTGATCACACGACAAATTCCAAAATTGTCATTAGAAATTGATTTTTGCAATTTGAAAAGTTTTCTAAATTCTTAAAAGACCTGCTAGGGCCTTGTGTTAGATCCTGTTTAGCATTTCTTTTAGAGTTTAAAAGTTTGTAAAAGTTTGAATTAGATTCTAGAACCAGTTGTAGATTCTTAAAAAGTATTCCAACTTTTAGAAGCAAAATGTCTAGCACAGATGTGACTGTGGTGGAACTCGACACCACACCTTACCTCCATCTTAAGATGAGGGAGCTAAGGTCACTCTGTAAAATAAAGAAAATAACAATGGGCCCCAAACCTACCAAAATACAGCTCCAGGAGCTTTTGGCAGAGTTTGAAAAGGCCAACCCCTCTGAGGGTGGCAACTCAGAGGAAGAGGATAGTGACTTGGAGGAAAATTCCCCCCTACCAGTCCTATCTAGGGAGAACAGGGTCCCTCAAACCCTGACTCCAAAAATAATAGTCAGAGATGCTGGTTCCCTCACAGGAGAGACCAACACCTCTGAAATCACTGAGGATAACCCCAGTGAAGAGGACATCCAGTTAGCCAGGATGGCCAAAAGATTGGCTTTGGAAAGACAGATCCTAGCCATAGAGAGGGAAAGACAAGAGATGGGCCTAGGACCCATCAATGGTGGCAGCAACATAAATAGGGTCAGAGATTCTCCTGACATGTTGAAAATCCCTAAAGGGATTGTAACTAAATATGAAGATGGTGATGACATCACCAAATGGTTCACAGCTTTTGAGAGGGCTTGTGTAACCAGAAAAGTGAACAGATCTCACTGGGGTGCTCTCCTTTGGGAAATGTTCACAGGAAAGTGTAGGGATAGACTCCTCACACTCTCTGGACAAGATGCAGAATCTTATGACCTCATGAAGGGTACCCTGATTGAGGGCTTTGGATTCTCCACTGAGGAGTATAGGATTAGATTCAGGGGGGCTCAAAAATCCTCGAGCCAGACCTGGGTTGACTTTGTAGACTACTCAGTGAAAACACTAGATGGTTGGATTCAAGGCAGTGGTGTAAGTAATTATGATGGGCTGTACAATTTATTTGTGAAAGAACACCTGTTAAGTAATTGTTTCAATGATAAACTGCATCAGCATCTGGTCGACCTAGGACCAATTTCTCCCCAAGATTTGGGAAAGAAGGCGGACCATTGGGTCAAGACAAGGGTGTCCAAGACTTCAACAGGGGGTGACCAAAAGAAAGGGGTCACAAAGACTCCCCAGGGGAAGGGTGATGAGACAACCAAAACTAAAAATAGTAAAGAGTCTTCTACAGGCCCCCAAAAACCTGCACAGGAGGGTGGGCCCAGAGCCTCTTCACAAAACAATGGGTACAAGGGTAAAAACTTTGATCCCAAAAAGGCCTGGTGTCATAGCTGTAAACAGCATGGACACCAAACTGGAGACAAGGCCTGTCCCAAGAAAGGTTCCACTCCAAACTCCCATCCAGGTAACACTGGTATGGCTAGTCTCCAAGTGGGATCAACAGTGTGCCCAGAGCAAATCAGGGTCCACACTGAAGCTACTCTAGTTTCTGAGGGTGGGGTGGATTTAGCCACACTAGCTGTCTGGCCGCCTAACATGCAAAAATACAGACAGCAACTCTTAATTAATGGGACTAGAATAGAGGGCCTGAGGGATACAGGTGCCAGTGTCACCATGGTGACAGAGAAACTGGTTTCCCCTGGCCAATACCTGACTGGAAAAACTTACACAGTCACCAACGCTGACAATCAGAGAAAAGTACATCCCATGGCAATGGTTACTTTAGAATGGGGAGGGGTCAATGGCCTGAAACAGGTGGTGGTCTCCTCAAATATCCCAGTGGACTGTCTGCTTGGAAATGACCTGGAGTCCTCAGCATGGGCTGGGGTAGAACTAAAAACCCATGCAGCAATGCTGGGTATCCCTGAACTGGTGTGTGTGAAAACAAGAGCACAGTGCAAGGCACAGGGTGAACAAGTAGAGCTGGAGTCTGGAAGAATGGCCCAGCCTACCAAGAGGAAAGGAAAGTCAGTTGGGAAACCAACTGCAACACAGCAAAAGAAAGGGAACCTCTCTTCTCAGGAAGAAGTTCTGCCCTCTGAGGGAACTGAGCCTTTGGAGCTTGAACCTTATCAGGTTGAGCTCTTAGGCCCAGGGGGACCCTCAAGGGAGGAGCTGTGTAAGGGACAAGAAACCTGTCCCTCTCTTGAAGGCCTTAGGCAGCAAGCTGCTGAAGAGTCCAAGGGCAAGAAAAATGGAACACATAGGGTCTATTGGGAAGATGGACTCCTGTACACTGAGGACAGAGACCCCAAACCTGGTGCCACTAGGAGAGTGGTAGTGCCTCAGCTGTTCAGAGAGTTCATCCTAACATTGGCCCATGACATTCCCCTTGCTGGACATTTGGGACAAACCAAGACGTGGGAGAGGCTAGTCAACCACTTCTACTGGCCCAATATGTCCAACATGGTTAAGGAGTTTTGCCTCTCCTGCCCCACCTGTCAAGCCAGTGGTAAGACAGGTGGGCATCCAAAGGCCCCCCTCATTCCACTTCCAGTGGTGGGGGTTCCCTTTGAAAGAGTGGGTGTGGACATAGTTGGTCCACTAGAACCTCCCACAGCCTCAGGAAATATGTATATCCTGGTAGTAGTGGATCATGCTACCAGGTATCCTGAAGCTATTCCCCTTAGGTCGACTACTGCCCCTGCAGTAGCCAAGGCCCTCATTGGTATCTTTACCAGAGTGGGTTTTCCTAAGGAGGTGGTGTCTGACAGAGGTACCAACTTCATGTCAGCATACCTGAAACATATGTGGAATGAGTGTGGAGTGACTTATAAATTCACTACACCTTACCATCCACAAACTAATGGCTTGGTTGAGAGATTCAACAAGACATTAAAGGGCATGATCATGGGGCTCCCAGAAAAGCTCAAAAGGAGATGGGATGTCCTCTTGCCATGTCTGCTTTTCGCTTACAGAGAGGTGCCACAGAAGGGAGTAGGATTCTCACCCTTTGAACTTCTGTTTGGCCACCCTGTAAGGGGACCACTTGCTCTTGTTAAAGAAGGCTGGGAGAGACCTCTCCATGAGCCTAAACAGGACATAGTGGACTATGTACTTGGCCTTCGCTCTAGAATGGCAGAGTACATGGAAAAGGCAACCAAAAACCTTGAGGCCAGCCAACAGCTCCAGAAGTTTTGGTATGACCAAAAGGCTGCACTGGTTGAGTTCCAACCAGGGCAGAAAGTCTGGGTTCTGGAGCCTGTGGCTCCCAGGGCACTCCAGGACAAATGGAGTGGCCCTTACCCAGTGCTAGAAAGGAAGAGTCAGGTCACCTACCTGGTGGACCTGGGCACAAGCAGGAGCCCCAAGAGGGTGATCCATGTGAACCGCCTTAAGCTCTTCCATGACAGGGCTGATGTGAATCTGTTGATGGTAACAGATGAGGATCAGGAGGCAGAGAGTGAACCTCTCCCTGATCTTCTGTCATCAGACCCAAAAGATGGCACAATAGATGGAGTGATCTACTCAGACACCCTCTCTGGCCAACAGCAAGCTGATTGTAGGAGAGTCCTACAACAGTTTCCTGAACTCTTCTCCTTAACCCCTGGTCAGACACACCTGTGTACCCATGATGTGGACACAGGAGACAGCATGCCTGTCAAAAACAAAATCTTTAGACAGTCTGACCATGTTAAGGAAAGCATCAAGGTGGAAGTCCACAAGATGCTGGAATTGGGAGTAATTGAGCGCTCTGACAGCCCCTGGGCTAGCCCAGTGGTCTTAGTCCCCAAACCTCACACCAAAGATGGAAAGAAAGAGATGAGGTTTTGTGTGGACTACAGAGGGCTCAATTCTGTCACCAAGACAGATGCTCATCCAATTCCAAGAGCTGATGAGCTCATAGACAAATTAGGTGCTGCCAAATTCTTAAGTACCTTTGACTTGACAGCAGGGTACTGGCAAATAAAAATGGCACCTGGAGCAAAAGAGAAAACAGCATTCTCCACACCTGATGGGCATTATCAGTTTACTGTTATGCCCTTTGGTTTAAAGAATGCCCCTGCCACCTTCCAAAGGTTGGTGAATCAAGTCCTTGCTGGCTTGGAGTCCTTTAGCACAGCTTATCTTGATGATATTGCTGTCTTTAGCTCCACCTGGCAGGATCACCTGGTCCACCTGAAGAAGGTTTTGAAGGCTCTGCAATCTGCAGGCCTCTCTATCAAGGCATCCAAATGCCAGATAGGGCAGGGAACTGTGGTTTACTTGGGCCACCTTGTAGGTGGAGGCCAAGTTCAGCCACTCCAACCCAAGATCCAGACTATTCTGGACTGGGTAGCTCCAAAAACCCAGACTCAAGTCAGGGCATTCCTTGGCTTGACTGGGTATTACAGGAGGTTTGTGAAGGGATATGGATCCATTGTGACAGCCCTCACTGAACTCACCTCCAAGAAAATGCCCAAGAAAGTGAACTGGACTGTGGAATGCCAACAGGCATTTGACACCCTGAAACAAGCAATGTGCTCAGCACCAGTTCTAAAAGCTCCAGATTATTCTAAGCAGTTCATTGTGCAGACTGATGCCTCTGAACATGGGATAGGGGCAGTTTTGTCCCAAACAAATGATGATGGCCTTGACCAGCCTGTTGCTTTCATTAGCAGGAGGTTACTCCCCAGGGAGCAGCGTTGGAGTGCCATTGAGAGGGAGGCCTTTGCTGTGGTTTGGTCCCTGAAGAAGCTGAGACCATACCTCTTTGGGACTCACTTCCTAGTTCAAACTGACCACAGACCTCTCAAATGGCTGATGCAAATGAAAGGTGAAAATCCTAAACTGTTGAGGTGGTCCATCTCCCTACAGGGAATGGACTTTATAGTGGAACACAGACCTGGGACTGCCCATGCCAATGCAGATGGCCTTTCCAGGTTCTTCCACTTAGAAAATGAAGACTCTCTTGGGAAAGGTTAGTCTCATCCTCTTTCGTTTGGGGGGGGGTTGTGTAAGGAAATGCCTCCTTGGCATGGTTGCCCCCTGACTTTTTGCCTTTGCTGATGCTATGTTTACAATTGAAAGTGTGCTGAGGCCTGCTAACCAGGCCCCAGCACCAGTGTTCTTTCCCTAACCTGTACTTTTGTATCCACAATTGGCAGACCCTGGCATCCAGATAAGTCCCTTGTAACTGGTACTTCTGGTACCAAGGGCCCTGATGCCAAGGAAGGTCTCTAAGGGCTGCAGCATGTCTTATGCCACCCTGGAGACCTCTCACTCAGCACAGACACACTGCTTGCCAGCTTGTGTGTGCTAGTGAGGACAAAACGAGTAAGTCGACATGGCACTCCCCTCAGGGTGCCATGCCAGCCTCTCACTGCCTATGCAGTATAGGTAAGACACCCCTCTAGCAGGCCTTACAGCCCTAAGGCAGGGTGCACTATACCATAGGTGAGGGTACCAGTGCATGAGCATGATACCCCTACAGTGTCTAAACAAAACCTTAGACATTGTAAGTGCAGGGTAGCCATAAGAGTATATGGTCTGGGAGTCTGTCAAACACGAACTCCACAGCACCATAATGGCTACACTGAAAACTGGGAAGTTTGGTATCAAACTTCTCAGCACAATAAATGCACACTGATGCCAGTGTACATTTGATTGCAAAATACACCCCAGAGGGCACCTTAGAGGTGCCCCCTGAAACTTAACCGACTGTCTGTGTAGGCTGACTAGTTCCAGCAGCCTGCCACACGAGAGACATGTTGCTGGCCCCATGGGGAGAGTGCCTTTGTCACTCTGAGGCCAGTAACAAAGCCTGCACTGGGTGGAGATGCTAACACCTCCCCCAGGCAGGAGCTGTGACACCTGGCGGTGAGCCTCAAAGGCTCACCCCTTTGTCACAGCCCAGCAGGGCACTCCAGCTTAGTGGAGTTGCCCGCCCCCTCCGGCCACGGCCCCCACTTTTGGCGGCAAGGCTGGAGGGAACAAAGAAAGCCACAAGGAGGAGTCACTGGCCAGTCAGGACAGCCCCTAAGGTGTCCTGAGCTAAGGTGACTCTGACTTTTAGAAATCCTCCATCTTGCAGATGGAGGATTCCCCCAATAGGGTTAGGATTGTGTCCCCCTCCCCTTGGGAGGAGGCACAAAGAGGGTGTACCCACCCTCAGGGCTAGTAGCCATTGGCTACTAACCCCCCAGACCTAAACACGCCCTTAAATTTAGTATTTAAGGGCTACCCTGAACCCTAGAAAATTAGATTCCTGCAACTACAAGAAGAAGGACTGCCTAGCTGAAAACCCCTGCAGAGGAAGACCAGAAGACGACAACTGCCTTGGCTCCAGAAACTCACCGGCCTGTCTCCTGCCTTCCAAAGATCCTGCTCCAGCGACGCCTTCCAAAGGGACCAGCGACCTCGACATCCTCTGAGGACTGCCCCTGCTTCGAGAAGACAAGAAACTCCCGAGGACAGCGGACCTGCTCCAAGAAAGGCTGCAACTTTGTTTCCAGCAGCCTTGAAAGAACCCTGCAAGCTCCCCGCAAGAAGCGTGAGACTTGCAACACTGCACCCGGCGACCCCGAATCGGCTGGTGGAGATCCAACACCTCAGGAGGGACCCCAGGACTACTCTGATACTGTGAGTACCAAAACCTGTCCCCCCTGAGCCCCCACAGCGCCGCCTGCAGAGGGAATCCCGAGGCTTCCCCTGACCGCGACTCTTTGAATCCAAAGTCCCGACGCCTGGGAGAGACCCTGCACCCGCAGCCCCCAGGACCTGAAGGACCGGACTTTTACTGGAGAGGTGACCCCCAGGAGTCCCTCTCCCTTGCCCAAGTGGAGGTTTCCCCGAGGAATCCCCCCCTTGCCTGCCTGCAGCGCTGAAGAGATCCCGAGATCTCTCATAGACTAACATTGCGAACCCGACGCCTGTTTCTACACTGCACCCGGCCGCCCCCGCGCTGCTGAGGGTGAAATTTCTGTGTGGGCTTGTGTCCCCCCCGGTGCCCTACAAAACCCCCCTGGTCTGCCCTCCGAAGACGTGGGTACTTACCTGCAAGCAGACCGGAACCGGGGCACCCCCTTCTCTCCATTCTAGCCTATGTGTTTTGGGCACCACTTTGAACTCTGCACCTGACCGGCCCTGAGCTGCTGGTGTGGTAACTTTGGGGTTGCTCTGAACCCCCAACGGTGGGCTACCTTGGACCAAGAACTGAACCCTGTAAGTGTCTTACTTACCTGGTAAAACTAACAAAAACTTACCTCCCCTAGGAACTGTGAAAATTGCACTGTGTCCACTTTTAAAACAGCTATTTGTCAATAACTTGAAAAGTATACATGCAATTTTTATGATTTAAAGTTCCTAAAGTACTTACCTGCAATACCTTTCGAATGAGATATTACATGTAGAATTTGAACCTGTGGTTCTTAAAATAAACTAAGAAAATATATTTTCCTATACAAAACCTATTGGCTGGATTTGTCTCTGAGTGTGTGTACCTCATTTATTGTCTATGTGTATGTACAACAAATGCTTAACACTACTCCTTGGATAAGCCTACTGCTCGACCACACTACCACAAAATAGAGCATTAGTATTATCTATTTTTACCACTATTTTACCTCTAAGGGGAACCCTTGGACTCTGTGCATGCTATTCCTTACTTTGAAATAGCACATACAGAGCCAACTCCCTACATGTACTAATACCACAAACTACACATCCCAACACCAAGCCCTGCATGACACAACGAAGCATGGACACCTATCACCTAAGCATGCCCACTGCACATACCCAGAACAACCCCCTAACCATCATCACACAAGCCCCCACACAGGAATGCTAGCACTGGAGTACACGGTCACCCATCCATTGCACACCATGACACACACACACGCAATAATCATGCTCTTATGCCCCTGCAGGAACACGAAGGACCATCACCACACCAGAGCGTCCAGACAACACCACTCCACCCCCAGAAGAGGCCCACAGTGTTGATAGCAGCTCTGCCCTACTGGAGCCTGATGACCAGCCCGAACCATCGTGGGCATCAGGACAGTCGGTTCCCCTCGTACAGGCACAGCCCAACACTGACCTTCCACCCTCTGGTAACACCAGCACAGCACCCACCCAGCGGGCCCAAACCTCCCTACCCAGGACAGGTCAATCAGCGGTGTGTCCACCACTACAGGGAACCCAGGATAACTCACCACCCCAACAACAACAGGGACCTGGGGGCAGTGGTAGTGGGCACACGGTCCAGGGGACGGAGGCACAGGAACACAGGGGAACTGGGAGGGCTGCTGTGCGGCAGGGGGCGGACAGGCCAAGGCAACCCACTCTCCACGAGGCCCTCACCTCCATCATGGGAGGATACCACCACTCCCAGGAGATGATGGCCACTGTCCTGGTCAAGTTTCAGGAGCCCCAGCGCCTGCAGGAGGACCAGTTTTGGGGTTCAGGGAGGAGCTCAGGATCATCAGGTCCACCCTGGGCACCATCGTAGGGGTGCTGAAGAACATACAGCAGACCTTGAGGGACACTGTGGCACTCCAAGGGCCCCCTGACACTAGCCAGGACGATGAGCTGCCCACCACCTCCGCCGGCGCTAGTGGACAGGATGCCCCACCACAGGACCACCACACCAGCACCCCACCCCCTGCAGATGGACAACCACCCCACAAGCGGTCCCTGAGATCCAGGAACAGGACAGAGCAAGATGGCAATACCCCTGCCAGGAAATGAGACCACCCTGATTGTCCCCCCACTGCCCCACTTTGTTACCCTGTCCATACTTGAACTGCCCCAGCTCCTCTTCCTATGCCCAGATGGGCAGTGCACCTGTGAGACTAATAGACTGGACTCTGCCATGGACATTCCTCCGCCATCACCCATCACCATTTAACAACCCCCTCCCAATTCTGAGCACTGCAATAAACACCCTTGAAACACAAAACAATCTGAAGTCAGTCTATGATTTGTTAAAATGTAATATCAATGACAGTGTGAAAATGTGTTGTGAGATGTAAAAGCAATATACCAATGTCACACATCAAAAGTCCTTGAAGGATGCAAGTAGATGACACACGTTGGTAACCACACCTGTGAAACCGTAATGGAAAGAAACAACTCAATTACCAAATAATCCCAAGTAATTACACACAGGATAGAGGAAGACAAGTGACAGTGAATGTAATGTAAAATCTGAAAATGTTCTCACCTGTGTGTCACTGGAAATATTGCTGTATGACTGACTCCCTGTTGTCGTTGTCTTCTTCTTCAGCTTCCTCCTATCACTGTCCCCAGGCTCCACAGGCTCCACAGCTGCCGCAACACCGTCATCTAGACCATCCTCCTGCAGAAAAGGCACCTGGTGTTGCAAAGCCAAATTATGAAGCATCAAGCAGGCGATGATGATCTGGCACACCACCTTCGGTGAGTAGAATAGGGAACCACCTGTCATATGGAGGCACCTGAACCTGGCCTTAAGGAGGCCGAAGGTGGGTTCGATCGCCCTCCTAGTCTGCCCATGGGCCTCATTGTAGCATTCCTCTGCCCTGGTCCTGGGATTCATCACTGGGGTCAGTAGCCAGGAAAGGTTGGGGTAACCAGAGTCCCCTAATAGCCGTACACAGTGCCTCTGGAGTTGACCCATCATATCAGGGATGCTGCTATTCCGCAGGATGTAGGCGTCATGCACAGAGCCAGGGAACATAGCATTAACCTGGGAGATGTACTGGTCTGCCAAACAAACCATCTGTACATTCATAGAATGATAACTCTTCCTGTTTCTGTACACCTGTTCACTCCTGTGGGGGGGGGACCAGAGCTACATGGGTCCCATCAATGGCACCTATGACGTTGGGGATATGTCCAAGGGCATAGAAGTCACCTTTAACTGTAGGCAAATCTTCCACCTCAGGGAAAATGATGTATCTCCTTACGTGTTTCAGCAGGGCAGACAACACTCTGGACAAGACGTTGGAAAACATAGGCTGAGACATCCCTGATGCCATGACCACTGTTGTCTGAAAAGAGCCACTTGCAAGGAAATGGAGCACTGACAGCACCTGCACGTCAGGGGGGATTCCAGTGGGATGGCGGATTGGTGACATCAGGTCTGGCTCCAACTGGGTACATAGTTCCTGGATTGTGGCACGGTCAAACCTGTAGGTGACGATGACATGTCGCTCTTCCATTGTCAACAGGTCCACCAGCGGTCGGTACACCGGAGGATTCCGCCATCTTCTCACATGTCCCAGCTGACGGCGCCTACGAAGGACAAGAGCGACGATAAAGTCAATTTTCATCCAGGTATGTACCCACAGTTACACAGAACACGACACCACTCACAAAACCCTTCCTGTATGTGTGTTGAGTGTAGGCCTAGCTATGTGTGACGCAGAATTAAATGAAGCCATGTGGGCCCCTGAAATGTCGGCTGCCTGACCTCTACACTGGGACAATGGGATTGTGGGGTAACTGCGCTGGCGTTGCACACCGTCGCGGTAGGCGGTCGTAGACAGCGGCGCAAAGCTGCATTGGTTCACATAGGACCCAATGAACAGGTGCGCCGGCGGTGATGATACGCACCACCGCGGACGTCACCGCCATTTTCTATCTGTTCAATCACTAGATACCTAACCTTCGACAGGAGAGGACCTACACTGCAAGTGCTGCTGTGACCTCGGTCTGGAAGCGACGATGGCTGCTGCGTCTTGGGAAAGGGCCCCTGCCTTCACTGCTCAGGAGTTGGAGAAACTGGTAGACGGGGTCCTCCCCAGTACACGCTACTTTACGGTCCTCCAGACCAACAGGTTAGTACACAGGGAGCACATTGTATGGGCTAGGCCTGGGTGGAGAGGGCTGGGTGGAAGAGGGAAGGGGGCAGAGTTCAGGGAACATTAATGTACGTCAATGAATGGGCCACATGGCTAGAGTAGGGAGGGGGGCCACTCACATCGACGGTGCAGTTGGTAATGACTTCTCTTCTTCCCTTGTGCATGTCATGTAGGTCAGCGCCCACCAGAAGAGGGACATTTGGCGTGCCATCGCCAAGGACGTCCGGACCCTGGGGGCCCACCAGAGACGGGGCACCCACTGCCGTAAAAGATGGGAGGATATTCGCCGCTGTGTGGGAGGGGTGCCCGTCGCACTATGACCCCCCTGATGTTCCGGATCCTGGTGGCGGCCTACCCGGAGTTGGATGGGCGTTTGAGGGCATCACAGCAGACACAAGAGGGTGAGTACAACCTCATTCTGCTGACTTTGCGAGCAGTAGAGGGGTCTGGGTGGGGGAGGAGGGCTGTGGGTGTACCTAGGCCAGCCAGAAATGCGTAGACTAGGCCCCTCTGTAATGCAGCCCATGTGGCACTCTACCCCACCTCAGTACAGTGCCAAGTACAGGTATAGTTGCCCCTGTGTCATCCATGTGTGCAGATGTCCACCATAGCGATGTAGGCCATATCCCAGAAATTGCATATGCAGAGGCCAGGAGCACGGCGTAATGCAGGGGGCTGCTGTGTCTGTCTTGTCCGCCAACGGTAGCGGTATGCCATGCACTCAACCTGTTCTTCTTCTGTCTTCCCCCCCTTTTTGTGCTCTCCCTGTTCTTTTGTGCATCAGCATCATCAGGCGGAGGTACAGTGGCACCGGAGCACGAGGGAGCTGCATCCCACATGGCCAAGGAGGGCCACACCACGGACTCAGAATGCACCAGTGGGACGGAGGGCGAGGGGAGCTTCACGTCGGCCACTGGATCACCAACCAGCGACACGGACTCGTCCGCCGATGGGGGCTCCCTTGTGGTGGCGGCACCATCTGTGCGCCCCACTTCTACAGGTACAGCTGCCACCTCCCCTACCAGCACGACCTCCTAGCAGCCCCTCAGCGTTCGCCCGTGCCCGCTCACCCAGGAGGGTGGGCATCACCTTCGCCCCAGGCACCTCAGGCCCTGGCCCAGTCACCCCTGCTGCCCTCAGTGAGGAGGCCATTGACCTCCTCAGGTCACTCACTGTTGGGCAGTCTACCATTGTGAATGCCATCCAGGGTGCAACACGGTAATGCATTCCTGGAGGGCATTCATTCTGGTCAGGCTGTCCTTCAGCGAACCCTGCAATTTCTGGCCTCAGCACTGATGGCAGCCATTGTCCCTGTGTCTAGCCTCCCCCCTCCAACCTCCTCCACCCAGACCCAATCCCCTGTACCCCAGCCCATCCCAAGCACACCTACAGACCTGCATGCACACAAGTCAGCACACAGAAGTAGCTCAAGCAAACATAGGCACCACACAACCCACAGGTACTCACGCAAGCCTCACCCACATGCAGACACAGCAACATCCACTGCCTCCACTATGTCCCCCTCCTCCTCTTCTCCCTCCTCCCTCCCAGTCTCGTCTACACACACACCTGCATGCACCACATCTACAGGCACCAGGAATCGCACCAGGACACCCAGCACCACAAGCCGCTCACCTGCACTCACCACCTCCACTGCCATTTACACATCCCCTGTGTCCTCTCCCAGTGTGTCTGTGACGCCCCCTCCCAAAGTACACAAACACCGGCAACCACACACCCAACATCCATCCACCTCACGACAGCCTCCAGTACCTGCACCTGCACCCAAAACACCTAAAGTGACACCTCCTACAACCACCTCCTCTTCCTCCACTCCCAGACCCCCTCCAACTACCCATCCCAGTGTTCGTCAGAAACTGTCCCTGTGTAAAGTTGACCTTTTTGCCCCCACGCCCCCTCCAATTCATCAGTCCTGTCATAGCGCCTCAGCCAAAAAGCCTCCAATACCAGTGGTGCCTGTTCAAGGTATGTGGAGTGCACCGGCCACCAGGGCAGGCAGTATGACCCGGAGCCAAGGCACTTGCAGCCCACCCCCTGTAAAGGCTCTGAAATTGGAAAGTGGACGACGGGACCGTGTGAAGACTCCTGGTGGGAAAACAACTCACAGGGGTCCCAAGGGGATTGGAGAGTCATCTGTGACTCAACAAAAGGTGGGGAAGGGCCGGAGGAAGTCTGCCCTGCCTGTTGTGAGTCTCACGGTGGAGAAGGATGGCATCATTCCCGGCTGTCGAGACGCCACCGCCAACACCGTCGTCACTGGTCAGGAGACCACCGCCACCGCTGGAGTCAGTGCCCAGGAGGGCCCAAGTATCGTCACTGGTTAAGAGACCACCGCCACCGCCGGAGTCATTGCCCAGGAGGGCCCAAGTATCGTCACTGATCAGGAGACCACCGCCACCGCCGGAGTCATTGCCCAGGAGGGCCCAAGTATCGTCACTGGTCAGGAGACCACCGCCGGAGTCAGTGCCCAGGAGGGCCCAAGTATCGTCACTGGTCAGGAGACCACTGCCACCGCCAGAGTCAGTGCCCAGGAGGGCCCAAGTATCATTACTGGTCAGGAGACCACCGCCGGAGTCAGTGCCCAGGAGGGCCCAGTATCGTCACTGGTCAGGAGACCACCGCCACCGCCGGAGTCAGTGCCCAGGAGGGCCCAAGTATCGTCACTGGTCAGGAGACCACTGCCGGAGTCAGTGCCCAGGAGGGCCCAAGTATCGTCACTGGTCAGGAGACCACCGCCGTAGTCATTGCCCAGGAGGGCCCAAGTATCGTCACTGGTCAGGAGACCACCGCCGGAGTCAGTGCCCAGGAGGGCCCAAGTATTGTCACTGGTCAGGAGACCACCGCCACCGCCGGAGTCAGTGCCCAGGAGGGCCCAAGTGTCGCCTCTGGTCAGGAGACAACCGCCGGAGTCAGTGCCCAGGAGGGACCCGTCTGCCACAGCCACGGTGCGCTATGAGGGAACGTTATGCCACACACCAATGCCCACTCTGGGTATCGTCATGCCACACACCAATGCCCAGTCCATGGAACGTCATGCCACACACCAATGCCCAGTCTAGGGATCGTCATGCCACACACCAATGCCCGTTCCAGAGACCGCCATGGCAAAGCACCGCTGAACAGTCCAGAACCGCCATGGCAAAGCACCGCTGAACAGTCCAGAGACCGCCATGGCAAAGCACAGCTGAACAGTCCAAAGACCACCATGGCAAAGCACCGCTGAACAGTCCTGAACCGCCATGGCAAAGCACCGCTGAACAGTCCTGAACCGCCATGGCAAAGCACCGCTGAAAGGGGCAAGCACCGCCATGGCAAAGCACCGCTGAACAGGGCAAGCACCGCCATGGCAAAGCACCGCTGAACAGGGCAAGCACCGCCATGGCAAAGCACCGCTGAACAGGGCATGCACCGGGTAAGAATGTAAAGACCGCCACATCAAGCATCCTTATCCCATGTGCATCTGGGACAGTGACGGGACAGGAACATTCACGGGGAGACTGATCCAGTCTGGCCACCAGTCCCCCTCCAGAGCCACTGGCGGATGTTATCTACTTGAGAGACTGTGGCTTTGCACTCCCCAGGATATGGCAGTGGGCAAACCACCCACTGTAGAGACTTGAGAGACTGTGGCTTTGCACTCCCCAGGATGGTACAGTGGGCAAGCCACCCACTGTAGAGACTTGTGAGACTGTGGCTTTGCACTCCCCAGGATGGTACAGTGGGCAAGCCACCCACTGTAGAGACTTGAGAGACTGTGGCTTTGCACTCCCCAGGATTGATCAGTGGGCAAGCCACCCACTGTAGAGACTTGAGAGACTGTGGCTTTGCACTCCCCAGGATACATCAATGGGCATGGAGCCCCGTCGTGGATCTGGCTTTGCAGTCATCCGGCTGAGGTGCCCCCCCTTCCCTTCCCCCTGAGGTGCCTGTAGTATTTCTATATGATGCCCCGGCAGTGTTCTCTCCGATTGAGGACAGGTATCTTTTGTGGGCCTCGCCCATGCATTTTTGGACTAGTGGTGCACGGACATTGCTATGTGCATATCTGCACTACTTCTCGTAATGTATATATTTCTGGCTGATTTTCTTATATATCTGTATATTTTTGACAGACATGTATATTGATACATTACAATGTTTGAACAGATTTTGCTTTGTCTTTGCATTCTTCCGCGGGGATTGTGGGTTGTTACTGTGATTTTTTGGGATGCATTGGTGTGTATGTTGTAATATGTGAGGGTGGGGGTGGGAGTGTTTCGTGGGTGTCCCCCTAACTTTTGCCTCCCCTCCCCCCCATGTCGTAGGTGCTGTACTCACCGTTGTCTTCGGCCGCGCCGCTGTTGGTCTTCGTAGATGAGTAGGAATACAAGGGCCGGAAGAATGTGTAATTCGGGCTCCATGGAGTCATCGTTCCTTGTGGGATGTGTTGAGATGAGTGTTTTCCCATTGCAGTAACTGTTTCCGCCGTGTTTTTATCCACGGTGATTCCGCCCCGGAAAAGGTGGCGGATTGGCGGTTTGTGATACTATGGGCGGTACATTGTCGTCCGCCTGTCTGTTGGCGGTGACCTCCGCGCTGCTTGTCTGTACTGCCGTGGCGGGCGGTGTGTTAAAGTGGCTGTCTTTGTTGGCGGTTTCTGCCAGGGTCATAATTCCCTTTTTTTGTCCGCCGGCCTGTTTGCGGTATTGCCGCACCTTTAACACCATCCGCCAGGGTTGTAATGACCCCCTATATGTCCTACCTTAAACATACACTGCACCCTGCCCTTGGGGCTACCTGGGGCCTACCTTAGGGGTGTCTGACATGTAAGAAAAGGGAAGGGTTAGGCCTGGCAAGTTGGTACACTTGCCAATTCAAATTTACATTTAAAACTGCACACACAGACACTGCAGTGGCAGCTCTGAGACATGATTACAGAGCTACTCATGTGGGTGGCACAACCAGTGCTGCAGGCCCACTAGTAGCATTTGATTTACAGGCCACTCTAGTGCACTTTACTAAGGACTTCCTAGTAAATCAAATATGCCAATCATGGATGAACCAATTACATACACATTTTGTAAAAGAGCACATTCACTTAAGCACTGGTTAGCAGTGGTAAAGTGCCCAGTGTAACAAAAACAGTAAAATCAGAGTCCAGCACACATCAACAACTTGGGGAACAGAGGCAAAAAGTTAAGGGAGACCACGCCAAGGATGAAAAGTCTAACACCGGATGTTACAGGAGATTTGTCAAGGGGTATGGCATCTTTGTTGCTCCCTTGACAGAGTTGACTTCCAAGAAGCAGCCATTTCAGGTGATCTGGACAGAGGTGTTCTGACACCCTGAATTACTGCTTTTGACACCCTGAAGGAGGCCATGTGCACAGCACCTGTGCTCAAGTCTCCTGACTTTTCCAAAAAGCTTGTGGTGCATACAGATGCTTCAGAGCACGGTGTGGGAGCTGTGCTCTCACAGCTGAATGAGGAAGGCCTGGGCCAACCTGTAACCTTCATCAGGAGGAGGTTACTTCCCTGGGAACAGAAGTGGAGCACAATAGAAAGGGAAGCTTTTGCTGTGGTCTGGGCACTGAAGAAGCTAAGACCCTACCTGTTTGGGACTCACTTTGGGGTTCAGACGGACCACAGGCCCCTCAGATGGCTAATGCAGTTGAGGGGTGAGAATCCTAAACTCTTGAGGTGGTCCATTTCCCTTCAAGGAATGGACTTTACGGTGTAACACGGCCCTGGAACAGACCACGCCAACGTTTTTTCCAGATTTTTCTGCCTTAGTGAAGGGATCCCCCAAGGGGTTGAGTAGTTCTCCCCACTTTCAGCTGGAGGAGACACGTGTTAGAACTGGCAGCTCTTGGCATGGTTTCCTTGTACGTTTTGCTTCTGGCCTCCAGTGTTTGGACCCTGTGCTGTAACTTGGTTTGTTTGGTTTTGATACTCTAGGCTCTTTACCACTGCTAACCAGTACTAAAGTGCAAGTGCTCCCTGTCTAAAATTGTGTTGGTGATTGGGTATCTCTGATTGGCATATATGATTTACTATTTAGTCCCTAGTAATGTGCACTAGAGGTGCCCAGGGCCAGTAAATCAAAGGCTACTAGTGAACCTGCAGAACTGATTGTGCCACCCACATGAGTAGCCCAATAATGCAAAGCCCATCTCTCCCATAGGTTAACATGTTGATTACCTTTACGTATCTTTTAAATGCAGTCTCCCATTGGTAGCAGATAGAGAAATTGATTTTAGGGTCTCTGATCTCGCAATGTAAAAATATATCTTTTGGTAAAGTTGGTTTTTAGAAAGAGGGCATTTTCTTGCTTAACCACTCTGTGCTACTGCTTGCTTGTAGAATCCACGTCTGGGTCACACTGATAGTTGGGCTGTTTGTAAATTCCCCCTAGACAGTGGCAAAGGGAGCTGGGGAGTTTCCTCCATATCCTGATGAGTCTCCTGGGTAGAGTGGGGAGGGAGGAGCTGATACATGCATCTGAAACCTATCCTCACACAATGCAGTCTACATGTGTCTGGGGTCAGGCCTGGGCAAGGCAGGATCTTGTCAACAAGAGGGACTTACCTTTGATGTTTGCCTACTTCAAAGGCAGAAATTAGTAGAAGTAGTGGAGCCAAAACCCCAGAATTTTAGATTACTTTTGGATCAAGGGGAGCCTCTGTCAAGAAGACGAGCTTGGTGTTTGAGGAGGACCCGCCACTCTCCCTGTTGCTTTGCTGTGCTGTCCTGCTGTTGCTTCTTCTGCCTAAGAGGGAAAGAACTGGACTTTGCTTTCTGAAATCCTGCTTGTAAGGTGTGTCCTAGGAATTTGAAATGAGCTTGCTTTTTGTTAAGAAGTCTCAGGGACCGCAAAGACTTCGCCTACCAGCCCCTGGGTTTACTTGCTGTGGACCCTAACTCGCCAGGTGGTGTCTATTCCAGTCTCTTGGCCCCTGGGAGTGAAAGCTGGTTGAAAAACAAGAAAAAACTGTTGCAACGACTCTGGAAGATTCAGGACAGATGCAGCTGCCTGATTTTGCGACACCAGTGGTCCCCACTGGATTGTAGCGACTGTGACTGACTCCACAGGCCTGACACCACTGCAGCCCTGCTGATGTTGCGTGACTTTGTGAGTCCTGAGTACCGCCACGGCACCTGCAGGCCAGTGGAGTAACTGCAGGCCCGAGAGGTTGCCCACTGCGTCTTGACACACCGGATTCATCAAATCCGCCAGAGCGTGAGGAACCAACACTTCATTCTGTCGCAGCATCACCTTCCCCAGTCTGCAGTAAGGAACCGACGCCACACCAGATTCAGCGACACCTCACCTCCCCAACCCTGTGCGCCGGCTTGTTTCTTCGTTGCCAACGGTACTGTGCTGTGCCTCTGTGACCGGCGCTATTGGTATCGGATTGTTGGGAACGACTCTGCCACGATGCCAAGATGACACCAAATTAAAGCATTTGTGTTTTTCTAAGCACTATATAGTTTAATCTTCGAAAATTCATAACTTTGCTTGTATATGGTGGTTTTTGTAATTTTGGTTTTGTTTTACTCCGATAAATATTGGCTATTTTTCTAAACCGGTGTTGAGTGGTTTTGTGCTCTTTCGACTGTGTTGCTGTGTGTGTTTGTGCAAATACTTTACACATTGCCTCTGAGATAAGCCTAACTGCTTGTGCCAAGCTACCACTGGGGTGAGCAGGGGTTATCCTAGGTTAGCATCTCCCTTACCCTGATTAGAGTGAGGGCTCCTGCTTGGACAGAGTGCAAACTGACTGCCAACCAGAGACCCCATTTCTAACATGTATCATTTCAAACTCATATGGAGCCCCTCAGACACTCATTGATGAACCTCATGGGGTCAGAATACCTATACTATATATAAAACGTGTTTTGGGTTCCCCCCTTTTTCCCGCCTCCCCCAAACGGATCACCCTAAAACTTTCCAGACAGCAGCTGATGTGAGCATGAAATTGTTTTGGAAAATTTAAGTGGTGCCAAAGTTATTAGCAAAACAAAAAATGCTTTTTCTATAGAAACTATGGCCCTCATTCTGACCTTGGCGGTCGGCGGAGAGGCGGCGGTCGGACCGCGAACAGACCGGCGGTCAAAAAAATGGCATTCTGACCGCGGCGGTCACCGCCGCGATCGACCGCCACTTCCCCACTCCGACAGCCACGGCGGAGCCACAGTCTGCGCACTCCGGTCCGGCGGTCGACCCAAGACCGGCAACGGTATCATGACCCTGCTTACCGCCGCGGTTTCTGGCGGTCGGGAACCGCCATGCGAACCATGGCGGTAGGCACTATCGGGGCCAGGGAATTCCTTCCCTGGCACTGATAGGGGTCTCCCCCACCCCCCACTGCCCCCCCGAGTCCTCCCCCCACACCCTCCACCCCCCTGCCACCCCCCAGAGGTGGTACGAACCCCCTCCCCACCCCCCCCCGACATGCACATACACGCACCCCGACATACACACACCCCCAACATGCACATATACACACCCCCTACACACACACATACACAACGGGGACACATACCCGCACACATACATGCCGACATGCGCACCCGCCAAACTACACACATTGCCCATAGGCACAGCAGCACTCCCCGCCCGCATGCACGCACTCACACACCCCCTCTACACACTCACACGCACACCCCCATGCACGCACACATCACACAACACCCCCCCACCCCCTCCCCTCACGGACGATCAACTTACCTTGTGCGTTGGTCCTCCGGGAGGCGACAGGAGCCATGGGGAGGTGACCGCCAAAAGAAGACCGCCAACAGAAGACCGCCACACAGAAATGTGGGTCGTAATTCTGTGGGCGGTGTTCTGCTGGCGTGGCGGTGGAGGTTGACCAGTCTCCACTTTCCCGCCGACCGCCAGTGTGGCTGCTGGCGGTTTTCCGGCGGAACGCTCCCAGCGGTCGGAATGCGCACAGCGGCATACCGCCGCGGTCGGCGGTCTTCACCGCGGCGGTAACTCGGCGGTCTTGCGAAAAGACCGCCAAGGTCAGAATGACCCCCTATGTCCCAACTGCCACTAGGTATCTATCTATCTATCTATCTACCTATCTATCTATCTATCTATCTATCTATCTATCTATCTATCTATCTATCTATCTCTCTAGATAGGTCTGTATCTTTGTAGCTAGGGTGTGCTCAATGTTGCTGCAACAGAATCTCACACCACAGTCTCACCACATCTCAGAACTAACTAATTGCTTTGGCTGCAAGATGCATGATCGGTACAGATCCATGCAACTCTCTAAAAACCAGGATTTAATGAACTCTGGCCCAGATTTCAACGGTTTAGTATCAGTTTAGCATTGCTTTTATAACACTAAACCATCGCTAAACTTTTTTTGGCACTCTAAAACCAACACAAATAGGTATTTGCGTTGGTTTGTGTTGCAAAGTAACAAACAGTAGCACAAAACACTCCTTTGCATTACTTTGCTTCAAGAGAGCATTACGTGTGTGTGGTACATGGGTGTATCCGTGATACCACCCGCCCTTTGTGGTGCTGAACACTGTTCTGAAACATCAGAAAAAAGGGTTTAGCTCCATAAATTAATGTCTTTGAAAAGCAGCTGCTAAAAGGAGAAATGTTTTTACTTCTTCCTGCTTTTCTGACTTTGCATGTGTGCTGCAATGTACAGCACACATACAAAGTAAGAAAAGCATTTCTACTTGTCTAGGCATAGTATTGTGTACAGGAAGAGTACCCTTCCTGTACAAAAGCTAAGCAAGACTCACACCCACAACTTAGCACTATGGCACTAAGGTGTGTGTGTGTGGTGCACAGCAGCTGAAATCAGTGCCAGGGCTAGGCAGAGGGGAGGAGAGCACCATTTCTAGATCAACTACATATATATATTTTTTTATAAATGTTTTTATTAACATTTTGCTCTTCTGTACATACAAATAAAGGTATGGCATTTACTGGTTCTTATCACATCAATGGACAGCATTGTTTGCTTCTCCTGTACACAATTCAGGGTCTAATATTTCAACATATTGTTACTATATCATTGCCTCGTTTTGTAAGTCCTCAGAGATGTACTTCTGGGTGCAGACCTTCGTGTTCACGTCTGTCATATACCATGTTATCATTCACTTCCCCACTCAACAGTCTTTATCAAACTCTGAACAACATAATAACATGATGGCGCGCTTGGGAACGTGCAAGGTCTAGTTGCTGGGGGAATACTTCAGTGTACCCACACCAGAGAAGGGGCCCGGTCCCTTGCTCCGTCTCCATCGATTTGTTTGTGTGTGCCAGGGGCCACTCCATTTGATGCTTAAGTACTTTCTCGTCCCGTTCTGTTCAAGGTCTATGAAGGCCCATGTCTCATACTGGCCTCCAGTTACCCCTCCCCACGTCCATTGTCGGTCCTGTTCCCTTCCTCGCAGTTCTTTGTGACCTACAATACGGCTCTGAATCCCCGATATCTCCACTTCTCATCTTGTGTGTCAAACCGTCCCGTCCTCAGCGTCTATTTCGCCCCTCACTATACGTTCCCATTTCATCAGTACCTCCTCCCACACCGGAGCAATGGGTGTCTGGCGCAGGCTCCGTGCCTCTTCGCTCTTCAGGACTTGTAGTTCAGCCCTGGCCCATCTCATCACGTCTCGTCTCCATTCAGTCAAAGAGGGGCCCCTAGGTGACTTCCATCCCCGTATGATTAATCTCCTGAATAGAACCAGTGTTAGGTCCAGGAAGCGTAATTTATCTTCCCAATTGTTAAACCCGTTTTCATGTCCAGCAGGCACACAGTCGGAATCGGAGTAATTTCCACCCCAAGCAGATCTTTCAATTTGATCATCACGGCCCCCCTGTATATCGGGACAGTGCCATACCATGTGATCGAAGTCAGCATCCAATTCGTCACATTTGGCGCACACCTAAGGGACTCCTCCGTATATTAGAGTCAAACGATGTGGAGTGAGGTACGTCCTATGTATGTAATTGTATTGGATATATCTTAAGCGCGTGTTCCTCGAGACCCCCCGTGGGTATGCCAATACCTCCCGCCCCTCCATGTCTGAGAGATCCCTGCCCAGTGCCCTTTCCCATCTTTCCCTCTGGGATTGTAGTGGGTCTAATATACTTTCGACTTGCGCTCTATACAGTTTAGTTATTAGGTGAGTATCATCCCCCGATGTTAACAGGAGGTGTAAAACCTTGCGTGTGGCGGGCTCTACATTAACTGTGTCCCAATGCTCCTTTAAATTGTGTATCAGCCTCTGATATAGGAAGAACTGTCCACGCGGGACCCCGCCGCCATCCATCAGGTCAGTGAATAGCATCAGCACCCCGTCGCGGAAGAGGCCTCCAATTGTCTCCAACCCCACCTTCATCCATGCTCCCAACCCAGCGCCCGTTCAGCTCCCGTCCACTGTGTCTAACGTTAGTAACAACAATGGCAATGCAGGAGAGTATGCCGGTCCTACACCCACCCGCTGCGTGCATCTCTTCCAACAGGCTAAGGCCACCTTCGTCATTGCACTTTTTTGTTGGAGTTCCACCCTCCGGCTTATTATTTGTGCTATAATCCCATCGCAACTCATCTCGCCGCTGGTGGTGCATCTGTCTAGGCGATCTCTTCCCGCAAACCACCTTGAGGCCCACTGTAACTGGCACGCTAGGTAATAGAATTCAAAGTCTGGGGCACCTAATCCTCCCTCGAGTATTGGCCTACAGAGAATCGAAAGCGCTGTACGCCTTCGGCCTCCATCCCACACAAGGTCTCTGAGCAGTGTAATTAACTCCTGAAACTACGACGAGGGGATCAGCACTGGAAGGTTAGCAAAATAATAAAGGAGGCGGGGTAACATAATCATTTTAGATAATGATATTCTGGCCATTATCGATAACTTCAGTGACCGCCAGAACCCAACAGAAGTCTGAAGGGAGGAGAGTGCCCTGTCTATGTTCCCATCACGGAGGTCTTTTATGTCGTGGAACACCTGTATGCCCAGATACTTAAAAGTATGTGGTGCCCATACCACATCCCCAGGGCACGAGAAGGGGCGGTCATATCCCGCTGTCACTGGGAAGACGAATGTCTTACTCCTATTGAGGCGTAGTCCCTAGAGACCCCCGAAGCAGTCCAGTGTTTGTAGGGCCCAAGGCAGTCCAGACTCCCCATCTCTGAGATAGATTAGAACATCGTCAGCATAGAGAGAAATTATGCGATCAGTCTGTCCCCATTCCTCTCCCCTACCCACACCCTCCATCCGTAGTTAGGCTGCCAGAGGCTCAATAGCCAGGGCGAATAGTAGTGGTGAAAGCGGGCATCCCTGCCTGGTACCCCTGTATATGGGGTAGGGCTCTGAAATCGTCTTACATGTTCTCAGTCCTGCTAGTGGGATCGCACATAATAGGTCCACCCATCTTACCCACCCTTCCCCCAGTCCCATCCTGAGCATCACTGTCCTCAAGTAGTCCCACCGGACTGAGTCAAAGGCTTTCTCGAAATCAATTGCAAGCAGCGTTCCAGCTGGGGGTTTCTCTGTTCTAGGCATCTGTAATATGGCAAAGAGGCGTCTGAGATTCAGCGATGTGCTACGGTTCGGGACAAACCCATTCTGGTCCGTGTGGACCAAATTGGGTATATGTTGAAGCAAGCGATTGGCTAGGATCTTGCTAAGAATTTTAAAATCGCTGTTCAGCATGGATAGCGGGCGGAAATCAGTGACGGATGCTTCACCCGATTTCAATTTGGGCAGAGGTACCACCAGGGCCTCTCTAAGCGAGTCTGGTAATTGGCCACGGTGTAACGCTTCTGCGTACAAGTCCACCAACTGGGGCGCCAACAGCACCATGTACTTCTTGTAAAAGTCCATTGGGAGACCGTCTGTGCCGGGCATCTTCCCTGGGGCTAGCTGCGTAAGTGCTTCCCGCACCTCCTCCACCGTAACCGGCCCCCCCAGTTCATCCCTTCCCTCGTGTGCCAGAGTAGTCAGTGGGAGCAATCGTAAAAAACTATCTAGGCGTCCTGCCTCAACATTATCGGGACTCCGATACAGGTAGGTGTAGTAATCCCTAAAAGCATTGTTTATGGGGCCTGGCCTGAATCTGCGCTCGCCTTTCATATCATGTACACTCACAATGGGTGACCCCACCCCTCCCGACCTCACCAACCAGGCTAACATCTTACCAGACCTACCCTCCTCAGCTTGTACCGATGCTAAGTATCTCTGCGTGCAGTGGCATCTGAGCTGTTCCTCTACCTGAGAGCGGGACCTTCTTGCTTGCATATATTCCTCTTGGTCCGATGTGTCATTGTTCCCTTTCTTTTCGCCCTCATGTATGGTTTTCTCTAGACTGAATAATTCCCATTCCAGAGTGCGCTTTAACCCTACCGTTTGCCCTATACTGTAACCTCTTGTTGTTACTTTAAGCGTTTCCCACTCTATATGTCTGGAGGAGGCAGATCCCTTATTAGTGTTAATGTGATCTGTCAAGAATGTGCGGAGCACCTCTCTGTATGCCTGGTTCTCCAGTGCAGCTGGAGATAATCTCCACAGTGGTATGGGGGGTCTGTCCTCGGCTACCCTCCAAGTGAGCAACAGGGGAATGTGATAGGATAATGTGCGCCCCAAGTATTCTGAGTCGGTCATACCCCGCGCTAGGTTGGCTGAGCATACCATCCTGTCTATCCTAGTATATACTCTGTGTAGTCCTGAGTAATATGAGTACTCCTTGTCGCCAGGGTGCTGTTCGCGCCAGGCATCAATTAGTCCCCAGGCGTGCACCCATTCTCTCTGTTTTTTTGCTACTTTATGCGCTTCTGCTCCTGGAAACGGCGGGGTACAGCTGTCCATGTATGTCCAGTATTCTATTGAAGTCCCCCCCCCCCAGTAATAACTCTCCATGTTGCTGGCAAGTAAGGCGGCTCGACAAGTGCTGTAGGAAGGGGATCTGGTCCTGATTAAGAGCATAAATAGTTCCTAGCACTATTGGGACACCATGAAGTTTCCCCTCCACTAACACTAACCTACCTTCCTGATCTACGTCAGTCGATACTACTTCGAAGGGGACATCCGCACGAACCCAGACCAACGCTCCTCTGGCGTAAGCGGAATATTTAGTGGCAAACACCTGCCCTCTCCATCTGCGCCTTAACTTCTCCACCTCACTTGCTATCAAATGGGTCTCCTGCAGCATTGCTATATGTATGCCTCGCCTCTTTAGATGGGACAATATTCTGTGTCTTTTAGCTGGCGACCCCATCCCCCGTATATTCCACGTTAGGAAACTATAGTCTGTCATGTAGCACTATCAAAAGGATTGCGTTCCCGGCTGCCTCAGCATCCCACCCCCCTGTATCCGTTTTCATATGCTGCATACAAGCAATCCGCAGTCCCCAGGTGCCATCAAAACTCAAAATTGAAAAACCCAACTCCCCCTCCCCAGGGCACCTCTCAAAATGTAGGCTGCCCAAGCAAACTGTGCAACAGTACAACTTTGGCAACCAAGTAACTATAGTTCTCGCAAGTCTGACTGAGTGGACGAGAAGCCGATAGAGGGGTGGGTCCGTACCCGTCGGGGCCTGTTGATTACACAGTGCACCTCAGCTCAGGACCAGCTTATGTGTACAGTTACCCCAGTTCGTCCGCCGTCTGCGTGGGTCACCCTCGGGGCCGCGCGGAGCAGCGGGAACCATCCACTGATGAGACAGTTGTGCCATCCGAGTCTCTCTCATTACTCTCCGGAGGGGATACTTCTCTGCTCATGGAGGCCACCGCCCTCAGGGCCTCTTTCCTCCCCGACTCCTTCTGGGATCGTGATGGCTCGGCCCGGAGGTGGGCCCGGCGGCGCCGCCGCCCGGTGCCCCCGTGATCCACGTTCAGCATCGCCCGATCTCGTGTGTTGTCCTCTTTGTCCTCCGTGGGCCTCCAGCCACTCCCATACCTCCTCCGGGTTCTGGAAGAATGTGGTCTTGTCCCCCACTATCACTCTCAGTCTTGCCGGGAAGAGGAGTGAGTATTGGATCCCTTCGTTCCTAAGGGCCCTCTTCATTGCCAGAAACGAGGCTCTTTTGGTTTGGACGTCTATAGTAAAGTCTGGAAAGAGAGTTACTTCTCCATTCGCCACTCTAAATGGACCCACCTCTCTGGCTCTCTGGAGCAAGGTGTCTCTGTCTTTGTAGTGGAGTAACCTGGCAACCACTGCCCGGGGCGGCCTCCCAGGCGTTAGGGGCCTTGAGGGGACTGGATGCCCTCGCTCCAGTGCAAAGAATGGTGTCAATTGTCCCGGTGCTACAACTGTGCGCAGCCAATCATCAAAGAATTCCATCATATTCGTGCCTTCCACACCTTCCGGGAGACCTACCACCCCTACATTGTTCCTTTGATTTCTTCCCTCTGTGTCTTCAGCCCTGCGCTCCAGCCGTGTCACTCTATCTGTGAGACTCATCACTGTGGCAACTAGGTCCTTTTGTCTCGGTGTGAGGTCCGCTAGCGTGGTCTCCGTCTCCTTAACTCTGTCTGTCAGCTTTTGGTGGTCTGCCCATATGAGGCCCACTTCCACTGCAACCTGGTTAATATTGTGCTGTATAGTTGTCTTTGTGTCCTCTATTGCACCCAGTATTCTGCCCAGAGTGTCTTGGACTTTAGTCTGCGTGAGGTCTCACAGGTCCCCTCCACTGCGCTTGGTGGGTGTTGTGTGTTCCATTGCTTTACCCCCACGTCAGTTCCTGGAGGTCATCGAAGCAGGATGGCTTGGTACCTGGGATCTCAGTATGGCCTGGAGCCCTTTGTTGTGACTCTGTCAGCTCCTGCCACTCCAGGCCCAGATGCACCCAGCTCAAACTATTTTACTGGAGCAGCAGCGTCCTGGCCCCCTACGGCCCGTTCCTCTGGTCATTGTGTAGTGGCGTATTCCTTTGCGGGGCCCACTGAGACATATCATGTCAGTTCCCCAGGGCCAGTTCCAAGATCAACGCTGGGCCCCACTCAGCGCCGTAGAGCACAACTCCCACAGGTTTGGTTGGCACCACACTGCCCCCGGGGGCCCCAGGGTCCATCCACCGGAGATCCCAGGCCCTCCCCGGCGCCTCGCCGACGATCCCAATGTCTCCACCGACCAGTGCGGCCAGCAGCGGCCAGCAGCGGCCGGGTCCTCACCTCGGGTCCCGTGATAGATTAGATCCTGTGGCGGTGTCTCCAGCGTCGCGCCCGCTCTTTCTCAGTGTCCCGGTTCTGCCAGAGGGGACCAGTATGTTCCAGGGTCCCCCCACCCCATTGCCAGGGCCGAATCCGGGGCCCCAGTGCCCAGTGCCGTCCATGCACTCGGGCCCCGGCCAGGAGCTCTGCCTCAGCCAGGCCGCCGCTTAGGGCACCACGCGATCCCCTCCGGCTCCACTGAGGCTGGCCAGGCCCGTCTCGTCTGTGGTCCGGGCAGGCTGTCCTCGCTCCAAACAGAGGGGGCCTCAGGGCCGGAGCTGCCGCTCCTCACCCTCGAAACGTCCCGTGGGACGATCCCGCCGCCACCGGGCAGGCCCAACACTCGAGCCCCCGGCTTCCACTCACCACCGGGCCTCGCCAGAGCCACCCTGCTGTTCGCGTCCAGGATCGACCTCGGGGTCCGGAAAACTGCACGGCCGCTTGACTCCAGCCCCCGACAAGTCCCGTGCGCGGCACACACAGTGATAGTCCCGGGGGTGGGGCTCAGTTTAGCGGATAATTGAAGGCCCCTCCGGAGCCGATTGATTGTGCGGCCGCCATCTTGGCCAGCCCAGCCACGCCCCCACCACCTAGATCAACTATATTATATGTTATATAATGTATGTGTATGGCATTTGTACAGCGTGAACCTACAGAATAGGCACCAGAGTGCTCTACATAATTTTATATATATATATATATGTTTGTATGGGTGTATGTGTTATATTAAATTTAAACTTTTTATTTTTTTTAAATTAAATCAATAATGTTTAATATTTATCTTTTTGTTTCACTATAGCTCAAAATGTGAAACTATTTAATAATAAATTACAATTAATTAAGGAAATACGAAATTCATTTGAATAAAATGTATGAAATAATAATTGAATTTAAAAATCATAGTGAAGCTGGGATTTTTATTTTTTACAAAATAATTAAAATAATAATTAGAAATTAATTGAATATATTTCATCTATTTGAATATTAGTTAAACAGATAATTTGCTCCATTACTGTGCTCTAATATATCATATTTGTTAGTTTTGGTTAATAATAGATATTTCAAGTTCATTTACAATTTTAACTTTCATTTTCTTTTATACATGTTGCTTTTTATGTTTTTTTCTCCCTGTACCTTACCTTAGGGAGATCCCCGCCCTGTGGAAGAGACATCCATCTATGAGTGACAATTTACTAGTACTAACTTCACACACATAAATCCTGTTCTAGCAGACTACACCCCAGCTTTGAGGTGATAGAGACATGTAAGTGTGCACCTATCAGTAAATTTACATTTGGGTATAGTGAATAGCAAAAAAATGTGGAGTTACAACTAGATGCAGTAATAGGTTTACACATTAGTAAATCTACACTTAGAAATGTTGCTTTGTAATAGCCCCCAACATATTTAAAGAACAGATTACCTGGTGTTAGCTGCTATTTAAAAAAAAAAACTCACCGGATTCAAACGTATTGCTATGTTAACTGCTAAAGGTAGCCTATTTGTACCAATAATTTGTTTGATGTAAACTCTTCAGAAGGATGCAACATGGAATTAGCTTTTTTAAGAGACTTTCATAGATAAAGAAGGAAACTCAGAAAAGATCACAGTATCTCATTTTTGTGAGCCATACTACACATGGTAGACTACATGAGATTCCCTCTTCTATGTTATGAATGTAAATTGAATGTGTGGCATTTTCCATCAAACAAATGTTTACTGGATAGGTAGAAATGTCTGCTTCGTGTGAGAAGAAAAATGTACACGGTGATAAGGTGATGATTTTTATTTTCTTTCCTTGTGGGATAAGAAACGCAATAGAAGTATGTGTTGGACACTCAAGGGAAAACATGAAACCACCATTAGAACTTTCAAACAAAGGTCATGTGAAATACTAACAAAGATCTATCTATATGAATGTATGAATTATTTGCGACATACGAAAGCTATCAACTGGATAAAGTATTACCAAATTCAAACATAGGCTGAGCATCGAAAAGACCCTCAGATCTACAAGGCCTAGTTAGCCATTATCAAGAGGAAACTTCTAAATTGACTATGCGAGAGAACTGGTCTGTTATTAAAAACATGAAAAAGGGCTCCTAGAAATGGCAGCAGAATAGCTTCACTTCGGTTCTTTTGCTTTTTGATTTTCTGGCTAGTGGGACTACGTGTTGCATTCAGTTTTGACTGACCTATAGGACAATCTGGAAGTGCCCAATACCAGCCTGACAGGTGAATGTATAGACCGTTTTTTTGGCAGTGTGTGGGCTGGCGTAATGTCTAATTGTATAAACTAGTTTTTGCCCTGTTGTGTCATTAGCCCTTGCATTCCACCTTCCCTTTACACTCACGTCCACCCGTGTGTGTGTGTGTGTGCGCACTTGGCGAATGCCACGTGCTACTTTAGAATTGTGGGAGGAAGTGCAAGGGTTCGGCCGTTAGGGCGTTCTGTGAGGAACACAGAACAATAAAGAAGCGTTCAATATTACGTCGCCTCCTCGTCATTACACCGGCTTGTAGTTTGGTCATTCAGTTTTGTAGTTGTGTGTGAGCTGGTGTTGTAAATATTTTTAAATAAAGACTATGCTACAGTAGCAAGCAGCACACAGCAGACTATTTATAAAGTTATTGCAAGCAGCGTGCATGGACCAGTCACCTTTTGTGTATAGAGGAGCATTGATCTGTCATTTTTTTCTTTTGCCAGGGAAGAACATTCTAAATTTTAATGCTGCCTTTCTCTAATATTACCGCTCACTGTGCCCCAGCAAACACAAACTACCTGTGGTTTCCCACCACACAGCGGCCACCTAAACCACCTGTCTTAAAAAGTCCAGATTTACAAATGTGGACCATAATGTCCTCCTATCCGGTTCATAAATGTGGATGCCATTTTTATTTTGTTTCCAGGTCTGTTTTTTGCCCCATTCTGACCCTGGTTACATTGTGTGTGCATCCATCTCTGCCTGGGAGGGCACATGTATTTACCCGCAGTTTATATCTAAGTTTATCTCTTAAGTTTTAGTACCCACCAAGTCTCCTCTGTTTCAGTTGATGGGACAAAATGAATACAGTTTCTTTCCACAGTAAGCCATATTCTGCTGACAAAGCTTTAAAAAGGAACAATAAAACAGAAATAGTACGGTAGTTAATCATTTTAAGCGTTCAATTCATGGTCTTAAGTGGGCGCAATTAAAAAAATAGAAGCATAAAACTGAATTATAAATAGTATTATCTTTGTGATGTTCGCTACATTAATCATCATATGTCCTATGGCAAGTGCAGTACATTTTAGTTCTTAATGCAGCCCCTGCAACAAAGAGGTAAGGGTGAATCATTCCTAGCAAATAATAATGCTTTGCAGAACAAAATGATCAGTAGAATCCATCTATTGAATATTGATGTAAGTGACACAGGGCCAGATGTATGACAATATGTTTTGTGACTCGCAATTTGCAATTCATTAATGAGTCGCAAATTGCAAGTTGCAAAACCAAATGTACAACTGTGTCAAACACACTGTTTGCGATTCCCAATGGGGTCGCAAATGACCTACCTCATCGATATTCATGAGGTAGGCCGCAATTTGAGACCCCACTGGAAATGGTCACACCTACAAGGATGGTGGCCTGCTGGAGTCAGTAAAACTCCTTTCCTTAAAGTAAAACAGAATGCCTTTCAAACAAAAACATGAAATGTTTTCTTTTCATTTTTTCAGACTAGGCAGTGGTCCATGCTAACGCTACCTGCCCTGAAAAAATATTTTCTCTTCCATTCACAAATTTGAAGGGGTCACGTGGGGACCCCTTCCTGTTTGCGGATGGGTTACCATTCATTTGAAATTGGTGGTTCCTGCAACTGTTTTGTAACCACAGTTGTGGTTACAAAACAATCATACATGCCACTGCAACTCACAATTAGGGAATGATGCCCTTGGAATGGCCCTTCCTAATTGCAAGTAGCAATCCCTATTTTGTGAGTCGGTATTTGCATGCTGACTCGCAAAATAGGGATGGTACATAAGAAAAGGCCATTTTGTAGTAACAAAAAGTGAAATTTGCCTTCTGCTAGCGCAAAATCGCATCGCACATCAGGCACATAATGCTGTTTGGCTTCCCTTCAAATTTTAATGTAAACAAAATAAATTGTGTCATCGTATATTTTGTTTCATTTATTGTACTCGTGTATTTAGAAAGATAGGTACAATATGAAGAGGATAGCTCGATAGATAGATAGATAGATAGATAGATAGATAGATAGATAATGTTCACTGAGCAGCACGTAAAAAGGACAGTAGAAGAAGTTTTTAAGACTGGGCTTCAAATGTTCTCATGAGACAAAACAGAAAGGCGCCATATGCAGACCTAACGGAAATAAATAAAACCAGTGTTAGAAATAACTGTATGTATACATGGAGAGGGCAAGACTTTTGTTGCATCATTTAGAATATTTGAAGAAGTTATACCTTCTAGTTCTCCCTGTGATTATTGTCTGTTATAGTAGCAGCTGGACTGCTTTTAAAAGCTTTTAAATAGGGCTGTTCAAAGATTTAACTTCGGAATGCACATTCTTGTCCTTAGTGTTAATTGCATGCTATAAAATTGTTCTGAGGTTTAAAGTGTCTATTAAAGAAAAAGTAGACCAGGCACTCTCAACTGAAAGAAATGTGAGGTTACTGCGCACAATCTACCTTAGTTTTGCATAGCAAGTAGGCCTGTTTAGGACCATCTATGCACTAAATAATGGAGGTCCCCTCTTTCTATAATCCTAGCACACCCACTCTTGTTTTGGTCAGCATTGGCTCTGTATGCGCCCACGTGTAAACTAAATATACATTTACACACTCAGGCCTCGATTACGAGTGCATCATAACCTTCCATCACCTACGCAAACCACAGTTTGTACAGGTGTTTGAATAATGTTTTGGGTAAAATACGACAGTCGGATTTTTCACCTGACAAATTTCAACAGGTCGAACCCGCCGAAATTTATCAGCTTCAAAATACTCAATAAACATGGAGACGTGGATTTTAATGTAGTCAGAACTAATATCAGCATGGTATACCCCATTTTCATGGCAATCTCTTAATTGCTATTTTTATCGCATACGATAAATAGTAATCTGCAGTGTAGTGTTGTTTATCAGGAGTGATAAATAATAATCCAATTATGAAGGACTCCTAATCCAGGCTTTAGGACCAGAACACAAAACAGTCAGCTGGAAAAATGTGATGGATAATCCACAAATACCACAGTTTAATATACAGGCCTTTATTACAAATTAAGAGAAAGCTCTGCTACTTGAGTGAAATGAACTTTACACAGTGATTGGACATCCTACCTGAGTTAGCAATAGTAGCAGGAGAATGTAGTTCAGTTAAAAATGACTATAAACACTTCTATATACTTAAAACAAGTTCACGTTTAAAAACTTCGACATAAAAGCATACCTTTGGATATGATTAAAAAGCAAATATTGCGACTAAAACACCACTTAAGTATGATTGTCAATTGGCAAAATAGAGAAGATTAAGGCCCATATTAATACTTTTTTTGTGCCGTATTTGCGTCACTTTTTGAGGCAAAAACAGGGCAAACTTACAAAATACAATTATATTTTGTAAGTTTGTGCCGCTTTTGCGCCAATAAATGACGCAAATGTGGCACAAAAAAAAGTATAAATATGGGCCTAAGTTACCTTTCGGTAGCGTTGCTAGATTGCAATGGGCCCTAGTGCAAGCAAAGTAACTTGGCCCCCTCACTCAAGTGATGTCTCAGTCTGTCAGCAGCCTCAACACTACTCTACCTTCTTTGAAGGAGTCTGTATCTGCTATATCATTCCTCACTACTGTTCTCATTTACACATTATTGTATTTCCACTCCATGCACTGCAAGTGCACTGCAAGTGAAAGACTGAACACTAAAAAGCATCAACAAAGTCAGTATGTTTGGCTCTAGTAAAGGGCATGCACACAAATACTTAACATGCAGGGTCCTCACATTCACAGTTCTACCCTCCCATAGGCACACCCCTCATGCTGCACTCATGGAGGCATATGCCTCACTCTGTATTCAGCCAGGTACAACTTTTCAACCTGTAGACTACTTACCCCACACTCACAAAAGACAAGTTAATCATGCATTTACCCTGATGAAATGATCACATTGCACTCACAAAACATAGTGGCTATCCTGCTCTCACTTAAGTGCAACACACACATAGTTACACAACTTACTAGGAAAGATCAGAGTTTGAACACATGGTAGCATTGGAGGCACAGTTTGAGTATTTGGTGCACTGGACCACTAATGCAGTTCAAAACAGTTGAAGTTAGCTACACCGAAGCCTAAATGGCCTCTGAGGTTATCTAATCTCTCATTAGCTATACTTGGACCAGCACTGCAGACTATGCAAGTCTGATCTTTGTGGTGTTTTGCTTGGAAAAGTCATGGTATCCAAAAAATCTTCTACCTGCTTTCTAAAAAGCAAGGTGATACTTTCCTTTCTAATACAAGTATATGATAAAATAAATATAGAAAAACACAAGAAAAAAATGTGTAAGTAAATGTGGAGGGCATGTGCCTCAATAAAAAAATTAAAAGGTAAAGCTTTACACTGGTCTGTCATCTTGGAACAGTAAAGACATGTATGCAGAGTATGCAGAATGCAGGTTGAAGATGGTGACATGGTTTCAAAGCTTTTATCAAGGATGGCTGGTGCTTGCATAAGAAAGTTGCGATCCAGTAGCAATGGCAGTACAGCTGCTGGTACTTTCATTACCCAATTAGCACTAGTCTGCATTTGCAGGTGAGCTTCTGATGACGAACTCAAGGAAATAGCTCCTTTGGAAGGACTCCTCTGGGTGGAGAGTAACACAATGTCAATAGACAAAATACTGTTACTCAGGCTACCTGACATCTTAAAGCCAGCGATTGCCAATGGCTGCAGAGGGCATATCCATTGTTCAATTGCATGTGTGCTGTTCTGAAGAGCTGCACTCATATGTGAATGAGACTAAATATTAGTGTTGGGTGGAGTTGGCAGAGATTGACTCCATAGAATTCCACAGAATTACACTAAAACTCCACGGGATTCAATAGAATTCCAGCATTGAAGAAACGATCTGGGGAGAGCCCGGCTTTTGGAAACCGGCAACCCCGCCGGAGGGGGTTCCAGAGACCGTAGCCTCTCCCAAGCATCACAGGATAACTGATTATTTCCCTACTGCTGGTACCATCGCCACCAGAAAAAGGATCGACTCCCTGGCTCCAACCCAAACAAGTTTTGGGGAAATAACCTCACCCAGCCAAGACCGGCAACAGCAAGGAAGCAGCGAAAAGAAACTCAGAATGAATTCTCCTCCTCCCCCCCCTATCGCCAACAGTAGTGATCAGGAAAAATCACCCTACGAAAGTAGACGCATCAAGTATAGTTCAGGACAATGCGATGCCAGCTACCCCTTCACCAGGATCCCTATACAATTCTAGGCAAGACTTAACTCTATGTAATAAACCCCTAGACGCCACTAAGTACCAATGGACATCTAGTCCAGCGAAACTACCCATCCTGGACTCAGAACTGGTAGCAATCGCAGAACATTTAGAACAAGAATCTCAGGAAGGTAGCCCATTCTGTCAAAGTCCGAAACTTCACTCATTCCCAATGTATAACTGTGAAAAAGAAGAACAGGACCTCTGGGGTATAGAACAGGTCATCACAAATGGGTCAGTAGAAGCAGAAATAGTGACAGCCGCACATAAAGTCCCCCATAAAACAACAATAAACAAAGTACTATCAAGTGGTAACCAAGAGCCCGACTTAAAGTCACAAGCCCCTGTGGCAGTCAGGTCAGAAGAAATGTGGGCTGCAATCCTAAATTCAATGCAAGCAACGGTCATGGCGTTGCAATTTCATTCAAATAAAATGGACATTCAAGTTGACTTGCTAAACACCCTGGCAGTATTTGTCTCCGGGATTGACAGTAAGTTGGAAAAATTAAACGCACTTATAACAAGGGCACAAGTCACTCACTCTAATGACTTTACAATTTGTTCCTGTAAAGAGGTAGTAGAAAAGATATCTCAACTGCCGCAAATCTTAGAGGGAATACTTCAAGAAATCCGCTCCACCCGGAAGGATGAACATACATGGCCTAAACCACTCGCCACCATGCTAAAATCTACTCTGAGGGAGCAGAAACAAAAAGAGCAGCAGCCCCTTTCCTCCCTAGCGCCCGCCGCATCGATTTTTAGTGAGGAGAGAATATTGGCTGACAGCCGCCAACTAGCAAGTGCCCATAGGGAACCCATGATGAATCATCCTCTGCTACAGTCCATCAATAAGCCTGGGAACCCTGAGTTTCCCAGAACCCGGACCCTCTCTAAAAGAGAACGAAAGCGGGCAAGGAAGGGAAGGAAGTCCGCCCAACCCCATCAACTCAACTCATCAAAGGATCCATCTAAAGACCAGGCGACGTCAAATGGAGGGTGTAATAGAGACATTACTACCCACACAAGTACAAGCTCTAACACAATAATAGATGTGACAACACTCCCCGCCACAGCAGACATCACCCCCTCAACAAGGTCCCCCCTGAGACCTCCCGAAGCGATTGGCACTATAACGAACTTAAGACCAAGCCCCACAAGGGACCAGCAGAGCACAAAACCAAAACCCATTACGCCTGCGCTGCCTCCCCAACTAACACTGGTCAATAGGGGCAGCAAGTCTGCCATTAGTCAAAGGGAAGACGGCTATATGGAGCAAGACCCGCGCATAGAGCAAAATCAGTCACGTATAACAGACATGAATACCCTCCAGTTACTCTGGATTCCAGAATTCACCTCCAGGTCCCCCACAGATGTTCTTAATCGCTCTTCGATCTTAAGAATCATAAAAGCCTTACCGGATCTTCAGTTTGTAGCCTCGGAGGACCTGGCAGCTATAAAATTTATCCAAGCAAGAGGCAACCAACACACGGATCCAACACTCACCATCTTCTCGGCACCAGATATCCCAAAGCGGATCTTGAAAAGAAAGGACCTATTGAAAGCCTGGGGCATTGAGGTAACCACCTACAAAGGAGACCGCTACCCAACTCCGTTACTAGCCTCACAATACCTGGGAACTCCCAAAGGCACATGGTCGGTTCTGAAAGGAGTACATGAGGCCGGCAGACCCATTGAAGAAAGGTGTAGTGAGGAGAATCCACCTAAGCACCCGCTGACAGTCCAAGTATGGAGAGAAGAAGGGAGGGAAAGAGTGGTCTTGGGGCAACAAAAGTATCCAGAAAGGGAACGGGTAGCGACGGTTTTACCCCCAAGACCGATGGGCAACAATTGAATTGATAAGGATCAACCCGCACACGGCATTTTATCCATTTGCTCCTGGAACGTCGGTGGCCTACGGTCAAAACTGGAGGATCCTGCAGTAATACATTTTTTCAGCTCCTTCGACATTTTACTCATACAGGAATCTTGGGCAATGGAATCAATACCGATAATCGGATTCATGGAATATCTTAGCCCAGCAACGAAAATAAATAGGCTTGGAAGGCCAAAGGGAGGCCTTGCCATTTATGTTAGCACCAGCCTTTTGGTAAAAATATCTGAGTATAAGGAGGAAGACCAACCTTTCCAATTTCTCCAGCTAGACGATTGGGGGAAAAACCCTCAGGAGCCATTGATTCTGGTCAACACATACATCAATCCTAAAAATAAAAAAATTGAAGCAAACAAACTTTTAACTCAACTATTAAGGATAAAAGGTACAATAAAATCAGCATTCTGGTTAATGTCCGGCGATTTCAATCTCGGCTTATTCCACAACCCCAGTGAGGATCACATCCAAACAGTTGTAAGAATGCCCAGCCAAACCCTCCCAAAAAAACTTAGGAAAGACAAAATTGGGGAGAGTTTCATACGCACCTGTGAATTAGTGGGCCTCTTCGCACTAAACGGACGGAAGTGCCCGGATATTCCACCGGCATGGACAAGATTCTCCGGGAAGTCGGTCTCCTATCTAGACTACACTTTGGTGTCCCCTGCTCTATATAAATTAGTAAACACCTTTACCATCATGGACCGCACGGAAAGCGACCACAAACCACAGGTATTTGGGATCTGTGCATCACCACAAAAACCGGAGAAAGTGGCAGCCCTAAACAGGACACTAGGCACCGAAAATCTAAAGCGACTCAAATGGTCCTCTGACACCATTGAAAGGCAGGCAGAAGAGGCCCTACGGTAGCTAGAATCAACTATCACAAGTGGGGCAAAGTTGACAACAGTCTGGGAGAACTTTGCCCTCAACCTCATAAAAAAAGATTCCTTAAGTAACACGAGAAAAGGAGCACAATTGAATCACCACCAAAGTTCACTTTTACTGCTGCCAGTGCGCAAAAGGAAAGCAGCAGTAGGTAAATTATTAAGGTCACTGCGTAAATGCCCAGATAATGGATCAATATTGACCGCCCTTAGAGAGCAAACGAAATTGTATAAAAGGGATCTATGGACCTTTAAAAAAGGCCAACAGGAGGCCCTGTGGGCCAAACTACATTTTGCAACCAAAACATCTGACTCCAAAAGATTCTGGAAAATCATCAATACAATAGACAATGGTGCAAATGCAGGCAATAACGCAAACATAACAGAGGAAGTATGGGTATCCCATTTAAAGTCACATCTAAAAGAATTGACCATCGAAGAAGGCCCCCAAATGCAGTCACATATGATTGGTGGGGATCCCAACATCCCTGAACCTTTGAAATTTACGGCACCAGAACTATTAAAAATCATTGGAAAGTCACGAATGGACTGTGCCCCTGGCCCCAATGGCTTACCGCAAGCACTATTTAAACAAGACACAGAAAGATGGGCCAATTTCCTGGCAGCAATGTTTAATGACGTGATCACAACAGGCATTGCCCCGGCATCCTGGAAAGGCTCAATAATCCACCCCATATATAAGGGTGGGAGCGCGCTCTCCCCAAGCAACTACAGACTAATCGCTCTTTTAGACGTTGACCTCAAGTACTTTTCCTGCTGTGTGCTAAAACATCTAGAAGCCTGGATTACAGAGAACAATATTCTACCCTTTAATCAAACCGGGTTCACCAAGCACCAAGGAACATTAACAAATCTTATGGGGCTAGGCTTGATCATAAACAGAGCAAAAGCAAAGGGGACTCCAACTTATTTATGTTTTGTTGACTTTAAAGCTGCTTTTGACTGTGTCTCCCGCGGCAAAATGTGGGCCAAATTACTACAGTGGGGGCTGCCACACTCTATTTTAAATGCCATAAAAATGATATACTCTGATACTTGGGTAAAGGTTAAATTGGGGGAAGGCTCTCACCTATCCAGGGCAGTCAAAACAACAGTGGGGGTGAAGCAAGGCTGTGTATTGGCTCCAACACTCTTCAACCTGTACATAGTAGATCTCCCCGCCAAGTTAAATGGTCACTCATCCCACTCTCCATCACTGGGCGGTCAACAAGTATCCAACCTACTATATGCAGATGACCTACTACTGATCAGTAATACCAGAATAGGCATGCAGAAATTGTTAAAGGCATTAGAAGAATACTCAGGTTCTAATGATTTAGAAATTAATCATAACAAATCTAAAATGATTACCTTAAACCGCAGGCCAACCACCCAAGGTAAATGGCATATGAATGGGAAAACCCTAGAGGAAGTAACATCATACAGATACCTAGGATTGGTGGTGGATGCTAGAGGTAATTACATGCCACAAAAAGAGGCTATAAAAAACAAGACGCAGGCCCTTACTTACGTCTTTTGCAAGCTAGCAAATTCAATCTGTGGTCATGCTCTGAACCCATTAACAGCAGTAATGAGAGCGAAGCTACTTCCAATTATCACCTATGGGACCGAAATAATGAGGGGGATGGAAGTAGGTCTTCTGGATAAGCTTCTGATAAAAACATATAAGCGCGTTTTTCGGCTGCCCGGACGTGCATCGCCAGCCCAGGTCAGACTGGAATTTATGCTGGTCAAACAGTCGTTAGCCCGACCGGCAGCATACATTAAATGCTGCTACAAACTGAGCCGCGCTTCAAAAGGGTCTTTAGCCAATCTAGTCTGGCAGGAAATCATCCTAGAAAGAGGGAACCCCAACTAGATAAGGTATCTAGAAAAAAGTAAGAATCTTTTGAGCTTAGATGAGGTATGGAACCGGTCTCTACCCATCTCCGCTTTCAATAAAGCAGTGAATAAAGTAAGTAAAGTACAGAGCTTGTTAGAAGATAAGATCTCATTGGCCAAAAGGGAGCATAGTTGGTTGATCCTTAACTCCTACAAAACATTTAAAGAATCACCACTGATGGCTGGCTCCTACTCATCTTTCAAATCAAATCATTAACATTTATAAAGCGCGCTACTCACCCGTGCGGGTCTCAAGGCGCTAGGGGAAAGGGGGGGTTACTGCTGCTCGAATAGCCAGGTTTTTAGGAGTCTCTGGAAAGCGGAGTGGTCCTGGGTGGTCCTGAGGCTGGTGGGGAGGGAGTTCCAGGTCTTGGCCGCCAGGAAGGAGAAAGATCTCCCACCCGCCGTGGAGCGGCGGATGCGAGGGACGGCAGCGAGTGCGAGACCAGAGGAACGGAGGAGGCGGGTGGGGACGTAGAAGCTGAGGCGTCGGTTGAGGTATTCCGGTCCCTTGTTGTGGAGGGCTTTGGACTTTCACGGAAAATAAAGCAATCCTTTCTCAAACTTAGGGTGGGTGAAGTCCCTACTTTAGACCTCATGCCAAAATGGAAGAAGGAGCGGCAAGTAGGCTCCCGGGAGTGCCGTCTCTGTCATCTAGCAGATGAAAACTTGATGCATGTGGTCTGCATTTGCCCAGCCCTAGCGGCCGAAAGGAGACTCCTACTAAAAAAAGAATTTAACGGTTTAACAATTAGATCATGCAGACAAGCATTAATTGAAGCCTTTAACCCTCGAAATACAATATTGAACATTAGGCTGGTTCAATTTTTGGAAATTTTCACTCTAAAAACCACAGCCTCTCGAAATAACCAACTCAGAAGGAGGGCAGAAACGATAGCGAAATCCCTATAACCCACTTTGAACATCTTAAAGAAAGGAAGGCTCCTAGGTAGTCCATTGGGTTGTTTAGCTTGTGTCATAATAAAGTCTGGTACCAACAACCAGACTTAAGTAGGGGTAAATAAAATCGATAGAAGGCCTCTTCCCACTTTGTCCCATTTTTACCAATACCTCATTGGGCTGTCACTGTTTTCTTTATATTTCTTTGTGGAAGGAAACTTTATATACCATTTCATTTTAAACACAAGATTTTATTTTGCGTTGTATTTTTCTTACCTTCAATAAGTTTGTTCTGTTGCCCTATTATTAATGCCTATGTTAACTGCAGAGTATATAAGGACACTGAGGGGTATGCACTGCAGTGATCTCTAAACAAGGCAGAAAGAGGGAGCAGTCCCTCTGTGCTTAAAAAAACACTGCAATGCAGAGTGTAGTGGTATGAAGAGGTGCTGTGTGCAGACAATATAAGGGTACAGAGGGGTATGCACTGTAGTGCATATCCGTCTGTGCCCTTTCATACTCTGCAGTGATTACTGCAGAGTATGTAAGGGTGCCAAGGGGTGTGCAGTTGCACTACAGTGGTTTTGTTTCTAAACAGGGCTGCTAAAGGGAGCAGTCCATCAATGAGCTTTCAGGAGACCCCATCATTACGTTTTCAGGGGAGAAGGTATGAAGAGGTTTAAAATAATCCATTTGTGTACTTACTTTATTATTATTTTTTTAGCCAGATCAGGCTGCCCAGTAAGCAAGCCCTCCACCTGAGAGACATTGAGGTATAAAGAACACTATCCATTAGATTCTGGTGAGATCCAACAAGCACTTTAACTTGCCCACCTACACAGGCCTTTGCCTTTATGCTGCATGTGAAACTACTGTGCAGTAGGCATTGGAATTGTGTGCTCCCTCTGTGACTGCATTTTCACCTGTGGAGCTCCAAACAGACCGGTGCAATAATAACCTTCTTCCACCTGACTCAGACTACCAGTCCTATGCAGAACAGGCAGTACAATAAATGAAAGCACCCATCAGCATCATACACCGAATGGTGCTGACAGACTAGCAACACCAGACATTGTAGGTAGAAGGCTCACTTTGTCAGATCACTAGTCTTTGTGCTTTTTTGGCACATTCCAACTGGAGACAACTTGCACTGAGGTAGAGGCCAGTGATAGAGCACGTGTCAATGTGCAGTGCATAGTGGCATTATATGCTCCTTCCAAGATTGTACTGTCCATGTGAAGCCAGTGCGATCACAGTCTTGTGACATCTGACTGGGAATCCCTGATCCTACTGAGCAGGCCTGGAGTCCAAGAAACAAACAAAAAACTCTGAATGCACAGATTTTAAATGTTAGGCACCAGTCTACTGCACATGCAGCAGACTTGTTCAGGCTACTCGTTTATTTGCTTCTCAGGTACCAGTGAGACAGAGTGAGACTGTTTGTTCCAAGCTTGATATGGACTGGCCAGTGAACAGGGTTTTCAATGATCCAACCATAGTTGCAGAGAGCGTGAATGAACAAAAAATGGATAATAAATTCAGAGTTGTTCTGAGCAGAGCCAGGGCACCCAAAATCCTTAAGATGTCCCTGCTTTAATCTGCAGTGATTTTTAATAATAGAAGGGCTGCTATTTCTTTCAGCCCTATTTTAAAAAAAAACAACTGCAAATTAATTCCACTGGTGGAGAGGTGGGATTTATCAGCCATTCTGAGTAATGCAGAATTACAAAATGTCCCCATTCTGCTGCAGAATTAAAGAATAACTGAAGTGTGCTTACTTAAAGCAATTTTCTCTGAGGAACATTATGTATTTTGTTTTTAGAAAAAATGTTGCTGGTCTGACCAAAAATACATAGAAATAGATAGAGCACATGGAGCACAGAGATCACAGAGGCTCCTAGGCTCACTTGCATAATCATACAGCATTGGTGAAAAGCATCTCTGAAAAACATGGAACGTGTTTGGTATTGAAGGACCAGTGCAAGCTTCCCAAAAAGACATGGAACAATTTTGCTACTGCAGGGCCAGTCGGGTCAAGCATCCTTCAAAGAGATGAAACTAATGTGGTACTGCAGGGTCAGTGCAAGCTTCCTTCAAAGACATGAAACTTCTGTGGCACTCAGAGCCAGTGTAAGGTTGCTTCTAAAACATATAAAAAGTGTGCTATTGCAGGGCCACTGCAAACTTTGTTCGAAGACATGGAACAAGTGTGGCATTGGGCAGCACCATTTAGGGGCATATTTATACTCCGTTTGCGCCAAATTTGCGTCATTTTTTTCGACGCAAATTCGGCGCAAAACTAACACCTTATTTATACTTTGGCGTTAGACGCGTCTAGCGCCAACGTTTGAGGAATGAGCGTCATTTTTTTGCGTGAACGCCTTCCTTGCGTTAATGAGATGCAAGGTAGGCGTTCCCGTCTACAAAAATGACTGCGACGCAAATGCGTCGTATTTATACTCCCGGGCAAAAATCACGCCCGGGAGTGGGCGGGGCAAAAAACCCTGCATTTGCGCCTCTTTTTAACGCCTGGGTCAGGGCAGGCGTTAAGGGACCTGTGGGCTCAAAATGAGCCCACAGCTGCCCTCCCATGCCCCCAGGGACCCCCCCTGCCACCCTTGCCCACCCCAGGAGGACACCCGAGGATGGAGGGACCCATCCCAGGGACATTCAGGTAAGTTCAGGTAAGTATCATTTTATTTTTTTTTTATATTTTTTTTTGGCATGCCACAATGCCCAATGACCATGCCCAGGGGACATAAGTCCCCTGGGCATGGCCATTGGGCAAGGGGGCATGACTCCTGTCTTTACTAAGACAGGAGTCATGTAAATGGCGTCTGGGCGTCGTTAAAAATGGCGCAAATCGGGTGGAGGCGATTTATTTGCCTCAACCTGACTTGCCCCATTTTAAGACGCCCTAACGCCATTTTTCCCTACGCCGGCGCTGCCTGGTGTACGTGTTTTTTTTCCACGCACACCAGGCAGCGCCGGTCTGCTAGCGCCGGCTAACGCCATTCAATAAATATGGCGCCCGCATGGCGCTTCAGAATGGCGTTAGCCGGCGCTAATCTTTTTGGCGCAAAACTGCGATAGCGCAGTTTTGCGTCAAAAAGTATAAATATGGCCCTTAATGCCTCCCTTAGATACAAGAAGCAACCAGCATATCAGATTTGGTACAAGTGTAAGGAACAGCGCTGGGGTGTGGGAATGCAAGCTTGACTCACAGGCATACCAACATTTCCACACACAAAACAGGTACAGCACCAGGCATGAGTATACGTTAACCTCACACTCAGCTCATAGAACACCTACTGATCACGTCAGAAACAATGCAAGCTTCCCTTGCATGCACAGAACATGAACAGCATCTTCAGTAGCAGACCATGTCTGAGTGCAAACACACACACACAATGTGCAGCATTTGGCAGCAGTGCAAGTTCCCTACACATGCAGAAGATGTTCATCAGCAGTGCAAGCTACAATATACTCACATAGAAAACAGGTATCACACTGGCAGCATCATTTAGGATTATTTCAGGCACAAAATACCAAAATAAAGTAAAGAGGTGGGTGAGTCACTGAAGGCTCAAGCCAGATGCTAGACTCTGGTTCAGCTCAATGTCCTCTTGAGCCTTCAAGTCCAAAATGAGCTGAGCTTTCTTGTATCTTGAACCTGCTACCGAATGTCCTAACCTCATGCACCAAGAATGAAGGAGAAACCGTTAAGCATTGATGTGAAACAGGAGCAAAAAAAGAGATATCATTTTAGTGGCGGAATTACACAATGTACAACCAGGAAACCCAGGATCAATCCTTGCCACACCACTTGATCAAATTGTGTGATATTCAGCAATTATTTTATTTTATTGTGCCCCACCCGGAAGACACTGCTGGCTGAGCCAGCAGATGAAAAATAAAACAATAATTAAATATAATTCTATTTTTCATCTCCTGGCTTTGCCAGGGTGGTGACGCTCCTTCTTAACTGCGAATGAGCCACCCCTGGGTCTGAAATAAAAAGATTCAAATGTGTTGATGTGAGCGTGCACCCTTGTTAGGGGCCCCTCTGTGTTGAAACCTTCAGAGAGAGTGCATGGTTTGCTCCTACTTTATTTTGTGCCCATGTATCTGTATATAAAAATTGAATTGTGCGCAACAAGTTTAGCAGGATATTCCAGGCAGCCAGTTTTTGCCAAAGATTATTCCTATTAACGTGGTCAAAGACCTTTGCAAAATCAATAAAGCAGGTTATAACTATTGTTTTTCATGCAAGGTTTTTCCAGTTATCATATAATGTGCCAGCAGATTATCCATGATAAAACCAGAAATTTCAAGCACTCCAAATTTAATCCACAGCAGTGTTCCATTGTAAATCTTCCATGAATAGTCTTTATTTCCATACAGAATCTTAGAAGTCTTGGCCAACTCGTGTTTGGTCTACGCAGTCAGTACACCAGCAGATTTAATCAGGCTTACAATACACATATACACACTTTACATTTTACACCTCATTCGGGGAAGGACTGAAACCATCACCAAGGTGACACCGACCAGATCACCTCATGTGAAAGAAATATGTACAGGGTGGGTTCCAGGAGGATCAAAACTTACCTATACCTGATAAAGATTTTGATGCCACTATTGTCACTCACCAATTATTTACCTACTGAAAAGGAGATAACAAGTAAAAGAAATACCTAGATGATCAGGAAATATGAAAGAGAGTATCCCAAATAATGCCACCAAAGAAAAAGTGAATTAATAAAACATCTGCTCGCCTAGAACTCAATCCTCACTGTTCCAAACAAATCAACTATAGTCACCTGGAATCTGAAATATACATGGGCTGGTATTACTTAAAGTAGAAAACCCTTCTTTTCATTCTTCGTTCAAAATAAAGAAATATATTATATGCTCACCTAAAGTCCAGCAAGCAATATGTATGTGGTGTCCCACAATCTGAAGAAACTATTGGTCCAATCTCTGAAAAATATAGTATAGAACAATATTACTCGTAACAGCCCTTCCTCCCATTGATATAAGTAATATCTGTAATATGCACTGGATAGTGTTCCATTGTGCCAAATATACAAATAATATATTGGTTAAATATTTACAACGGAACTCTGCTGTAGATTGAGTTTGGAATGCTTGACATTTCTGGTTTTGCTTTGGACTTGTTCCTACAGAAGTAGCAGTGGTGGGTCTTCTCCCATTCGAGTACCCATTACAAACTGCATCTGTTTAATTGTATCTAAGTGTATTGTTGTCTGCTCAGAGTGTGTGTGCCATATCTCCCAGCCACCCTCCTGTGTTCTAACTAAAGATTATCCATGGTATTTGCCGCAGCTTGAATCCACTTTGATTGAATGGTAATAATTTCATTTTGTCAGCACATTCTCTCAGTTCCTTTAGCAGTAGACTGGCAAAATAGTCTGTATTCAGCAAAGCGATCAAGCGGTAGCTGTCCGGGCTTGAACACGAGGCTGGATGTTTTATGTGATTAGACCATTATTACATAAGGTTTTTTTTTAAAAACGCTCTTTCCAGATCTCTGGCTCTTGATGGAAAGTGGCCACTGGCAGCCCATTCAGACCAAGTCACCCTATCCTCTACTTTTCCTATTTCCTCCTCTATTTTTTGCGATGGTACTCCAGGAGAGGAAAATAGAGGTGCTGAAAAGTCAAGAGAGGTTGCACGCCTGAGCTCCGATATAGGGAACCTATATTTTCCTTCATTGCCTTTTGGATGATTTTGTTGCTTTTTTTCCATGCCAGCGCCTCTTTTCCAACGGTTAATGAATTGCTAAAAAAAGCCATTGTATTTTCGCTTCTGCACACCTGTAGAATCTCGATTCAATCCTGACCTTCCTGAGCCTGTTTTGCTCCCCAAATGACTTGTTATAGGCTTTTCTTTAAACATTAATCCTGCAAGTCACGGCGGCCTGGTCTTGAGGGCATTGAAGTTCCTTGATTTTTTGTCAAGGGTAAGCCACTGAGCTCTTAGGGAACTCGAGTTCCAGTTAAGTTTCCTTTGAGTTGAGCATGGGGAATACTTATTTCACAAGAAGGAAACCTTAAAGTCGTCTTAACACTTGTCCAAAGCAGTTACTGGGTTTTCAGCCTTCCATTTTTCATACGTTCTCGTGGTTTTCCGTTTACTTTAGCTTGGCAAAGAGTGCGTGTTCCAATTGGCTCTTTTCCAGCAGTACCACGGAGCTTTGCGCCCAACTGCTTGTGTTGGTATCGACAGACTTTTGTTATTTCTTGTGCAAATTTGCTAAGGATAACGACCACTTTCACACCTCGGTATCGCCGTGAAGCTTTCAAATTCATGAAATAATGAAAGAGAGACAAAGGTGTATCCAGCCTCATTTGAGACTTCTTAGTGATATTTGTATATATGCATTAGTTTATCTGGGGTGATACGCCCGCTCAACAATCGCAATTCTAAAGCTTCTACTACTGAGGATCAGATGGTCCAATTTGTCACGGTTGGTATATTTAGAAGCATTAATTGGAATCCCCCACTTAGCAACCATGTTCAATATAATGCTATATCTTCTGTGGAGGTTGGTACAGCTTGAATTGAAATCTCCTGTTATTATCCAGGGAATATTATTAGATTTAGTGCTTAACTCTATCAGATTACCTTCCAAAATACCGATGCTGTGTTTTTTCTGACAGGATCCTGGAATTATGCAGAGATTAATTACTAACACTGCACCAACATAGTTTCTGAAATACCAGTTTCTATTATTATTCCCAGTACATTAGGGATTTTCAGATCCATTTTTCTATTTCAAGTGCCTTCTTGGGGATCACTTATATGGACAGGCCTTCTGTTGTTGACCCTTTTTCTTTGAATTTTCTGCTATTGTGTTAGAAAATGGATCATCATCAGTTGTGTGGCTTGCACAAGTAATGGGTCCACACTTGTCCTCCACTGGAACCAAACACCGCATTGTAGCGATAGGTTCTCACAGGGAAGTGAAGAAGAGCAAAGAGCAATCCAAGGCGTACACAAGGGTGGTGGTGTGGGCCAGCAATCCCCATTCACAGCTATGCATTATTAATACTCAAATAACGATTGTCCAGTTTGGGCTTCTTCTTTTGAAAAAGGAAAACGTCCATTTTATTACACACACACTGCTCAATACTATGCAGCAATTTGCAAATATACACAAGCTGATAGGAATGCTATTCATGACATTGCATAATCACTCTTACTACTCCCACCGGGGGCCAGATCAACAAATCACATGCCAAAATATACCCTTGTCTGGGTGACTTGTGTACTCAGCATGAATTTTAGAGTGAAAAACACAAATTAAACATAGTCCCTAAAGAGCATCACATTTATATTCACAACATCAGTGTAATTACAACTTTTCACCTCTAGAGGGTGTTAGCACAACATGAAACTTCACATTGAACCACTTCAGGTCACAAAGACTGCAGCCATATTCTTCACCCCTAGAGGTCACAGCACTTTCAGCTGTAGAGAAAAAGGTCCAGCCTTGGAAGAGCTTGGATAGCCCACTGAAACCTTGAGTGGTTATCATTTCAGAGTCCCACCTAACTTACGGTAGGATGCTGGTGATCGCAAGACTGTGCTGCTCCTGAAGCTCCCTCCACACTTTGTTTATCCATTGGTGGTGGCCCTGTCCTCTCGGGGTCACCACAGAGCCAGAATGTACGCTTTTTGTTTAAAAGATGTTGTCAGGCCTTGCGGGCATTCTGGGAAGCTCCGCTCACACTTTCATTAACTTTTTGAGGAACGGCTATCCTGCTTCACAATATGACTTTACTTTTGCTTTCCTCGTCATTGGGGCTGCCCAACATCATGCCACCAGCCTTTTTCTCACTGGATCCCACATTGGGGAGCAGCCTCGGTAGCCCTCCCTGGGCTGCCTCGAGCTGGCTGCCAATGCAGACTGCTCTTCCACGTGCAGCTGAGGGAGCTGACAGTCTTTTCTTGTCTGCCCGATCCTACAGGCAGATGTGCACAGTGTGGCTGGCCTTCCTGCTTCCCCAGATACAGATGCAGAGAAGGCTGGTCATGTGGGGGACTGCAGTGGTACTCTCCCCTCCTCTTTTTTGGCACGGGGGCCCAGGGATGGGGTCGAAGGCCATTTCACGCATCTGGGGGGGAGCGATGGTGCTCCCTCACCAGCATCTCATCGTGGGGCCCAGGGATGGTGTCCAGTGCCTCCTTCTTTGCATCACAAAGGGCACAACATCACCTTCCCACACTCTTCTTCATCACGGGGCCCAGGTATAGGGCCCTGGGCCTCTCATTGTATCCCATTGGTGCAACAAAACTTCCCTGTCCTCCTCTTCCTCATGGAGAAAGCGTGCCACCACTTCCCCACATTTTTCCTGCTCTGGGACAGCCTCAGGGCTCTGGCCCACCGTGTATGCAAACTTGAGTACAGCTGCATAGTCTCATGCAGTTTATTCAAAGGTCACCCATCTTCAAGCAGACATACCTCAGGTGCGGTTGGGCCAATTTAAAATATTCTGGTCTCGTTTTGCTCCTGGTAGTGAGCCCTAGCCACCTGGAGCACTGTCTTGAGGTCTCCTGGCCTCAAAGGGAATTCACTTTGCAGGGAGTTGTTTCACTGGTTCCCTGTGCCAGCCTTTCACTTTGTTTTCTCTCTTGGCTTCACTCCCATTTTGCACTGAAGCCCCGACTTTCCACATACCAGTGCTCAGGGAGCGTAAGGGGACCAGCTTTCATAGTCCGGAGGAGTGCCCCACTAGTTCTGGGGTCCTTAGTCCAGATGGCAGTCAGGGGGTTCTTCCTTCCAATTTTCCATGACGTCAGCATCCAGTCTCAATGTTCCACTGAATAGCAGAACCAACAGAACCAAGAGAGAGCTCTCTCCCTTGTGCAGGACCTTTTGAGTGTGGTTGGGAGTGTCCAGCAGGGTTACATCCCCGAACCTATCCTGAGATGCCACATCACCTCTCTGTCCCAAACTCCATGCACAGTCTTCTTGGATAGCTTAAAAAGGCATCACCCAGGACTCAATTGCCAGATGTGCTCCTGGGGGTCTCATCTCCAACTCTCACTGACATCACTGCCAGGGCCTACCCCAGAAAATCTTCAAATGAGCCCTACTCGTGCTTTGGCTCCTGAGGTTTAGACTTCCTCCTTTGTTTACTGGCACGGGGCAGGCCTTTTTCCTGGCAGAGGATGACAGCTGGCTGGTTGATGCAGAGCAGTTCCTCCCAATCCTTTCCTTGTACAGAGCTGACTTAAGCACTATTATTTGCTCCTTTTGTGGGGGGCGGCCTCCATTCTTTCAGCTGGAGAGAAAAGTAATTAACCCAGCCCAGCAAGGGGACAAAAGGCCTGTGCTCTGATCCTGAGAAATATGACATTCCTGGATGACCCATATGTTGTACAGCTATGCCTTTGGATTTTACAGAATTGTTCTTTCCAGATAGGTTAAATGTACATTGGTACGACTCTGGAGTCTGTAGACCAAAAGGGAGCGGAACTGTGCCCTAGGGCAGCCTTCCCCATAAGTGCATAACTAGAGTGTCACTGCAGTCAAAACAGTAAACCATACTGACATTCCCTGTCTGTTTACCCCCATGTTATAAGGCTATCCCAGGTCAATTCCCAGCCCTGAATATTCCCTTCTGCGCCAGGTTACCTGTGCGTAGTTCCCAGACTGTGCACAACAGGAGTATTCCATGCACATCCCTTACACGGATGCACAAATGTTCATATGTAACCAGACAAGTGACTCTTACCCTTGGCTGCATCGCAGTGGCCATCTCTGAAAAGGTAGACACTGGTGGTAAACATGTGCAGTCTATTTTACTATGAGTTTACTGTGAGTGAGTCCCAGGTTATGAGGCTCCACCACAGTAAAAGGTCTAAAACTAGGTGATACAAAAGTGTAAAATCCGGGTGCATTAGATGGTCAGAACCACCTTTTCACAGTGTGAAAAACCCCACATTGCCATTCAAAGGTTGTTTCTGCTCCTTTCATGTTTCTTGAATCAGAGAAACTCATAGGAAGTTAAAATAATTTGTAGTTATGGGTCAGTGTGTAGTTTCTTTATGCCTGCATGTTCAAAGAGATGATAGAGGCACTTTTACCATTGACTGTTGGTGGGAAGGGTGCACAACTTTCTTCCTCAATGAGTAGGCAAGAAAATGTATTGTAATTAAGTACAGTTGAGGCCTACCCCTAGTCAAATGGATGACTATTTGGCATTATTATCAGTTTGCAATGGTGCCCTTCCAACCTGATTTAGGAAATAGAAATTGGTTCCTTAGGTGAACTCATGTTTTGCTCTCATTTCATATTTAAGAATTGAGGCGGGGTTCTTGAGGGAAACTGTGTTCCCCAAGGTGCTATTCTTCAAGTTACTTGAGCTGTTTCCTTTTGCAGACATCACTTATGGATATCTATCCTCTTCTGGCTGGGATACCGCAATGCCCCAGTACACAAAGACTTGGCGTTTTGAGAGCACAAGGACTGCTATCTCAGGTAATCACCAAGTCACAATCATGGCTTTATTCTGTTTACTGCTGAAAAGTTGACTGAACCAAACAGCTACTAAAGTGTTCAAAGTCAGTTGGTTGAAGTATTTATTAGCAGCCAAAGGTCTTAGAATGTTCCCCCTATTCAGTATATCCCATTGCCTCTAGATTAGTAGTCTGGGTAAAAAAAAATCATTTTGTTCATTGGTATTTGGTTGGTAGAGGTGGTGCCTCTGGAAAACATACTAAGGGGATATTCTCTGAGAGAGCTGGATGACTTTTGTGCTACAGGGTGGTGATATAGGTTGAGTATTTAATGCTAAAAGCAACTCATTGAGCATAAAGTCATGAGAGCTCCCTGTTGTTAATTTTTGACCGTGCTTGCTCTATCGCCTAAGCTGGGATACATTATTTTGTGTGTGGAATGTGGCTTAAACGTGGTTGCTGAGGTGTCGACCTCTTCTACTGAATGCCCTCGGCTAATTTAGAATTCTTTGTACCTTTAATTTGGAGCTAATAGAGTTCGACCTCACAGTGACAATGCCAGTGACTCTGGGCCATTGACAGATAGCTTTGAGTAGCCCAGCTCAGTTGTACATGAGTTTAAAACTGGAAATAATTGTGCAGCATTTTCTTTTAATTTAAATGCCTTTCTAATCTTTCCATTTTTTTAAATGTAATTTCCTATTTTTTTCTGGTTATTCTGAAACATCTGATTTGAGGCCACATCATTGAGTGCTGGGAACAGAGTGGTTAATACAGAGTCCTCAGATAGCTCAGGGGATGCAATAAGTGGTGAGATCAGGGCCAAAGTGTCTGTTGACTCCTCAAGTTTATTCTCTCCACAAAGATAAGGGGTAACTTCTGCATTATGGGTGATAATGTTTAAGTATCATGTGTCTCTTGCATTGGATTTGCAGGCCAAAAGTGCTTTAGGCAGAGTGTGCACTAGAGCGTTTTCTTATAAAGTGAGAATGAGAATCAGTGGGCATGAGCACTCTTGTGTGTGAGTAACAGTGAGTGGAAGTGCATATAAGTGAGTATAAGCAAGTGAGACAATGTGAGTTAGAGTGAGTGAGGGGAGAGCTACTAAGACCTAGCTTATCAGAACTTTCACACAATGCAGCGCAGTACCCAAAGTTGTGGCACATAATTAGGCTTCCATGAGCCACACACTTACCTTTGTCCAAAAGTGCAAAGGAGTCTGATTGAGTCTAGCATAGGTTTTGTACTGGAAGGCTGCCATTCGAGTACAAGGTACAATCGTTCAAATAGCTTTAAAATGTTTCCTACTTTGGATATGTATTGTATTGTATTGTATTGTATTGTATTGTAATCGTATTTATATAGCGCTTACTACCCCTGACGAGGCGTCGAAGCGCTTTTCGATGAGTAGCACGCTACTCCGGAACCCAACAAGAATTAGTGATGGATTAGTATCATTTAATAATGAGTACAGTTTTAGTATTATTATGAGTTAATTTGAGCCGCGGATATGAGAGTTTGTTAGTTAGATTGACTGGAGTAATGGAGGGGTGGAGGAGGAAAGAAATCCAGAAGTGTTAATTGGGAGTATATCCTTCATTTACTCAATCCAAAGGCTTGGGATGAATAAAGGGGGGTGGAGGGGGAAGAGTATTTGGAAGAGTTAGGGAGAGCATAGTAGCAGGGTGAGATGAATGCAGGAGAATTTAGTAGGGTTGTGTGGGAGGTCACAGAGGTAGAGTGAGGTTTGGTGAGTTAGATGTGGAGGTGGAGGGAAGAGTTTAGGCAGAGATATTTAGGAGATGAAAGTGGTCGAAGGGATTTGGGATGAGTCAGAGTGAGAATGGAGGATAGTTTGATAGAGACATGACATAAGAGTGATGAAAAATTAGAGCAGAATTTCATAGATATCTAGTATAACAACCCAAAAAACCAGGAGCCATGCAATGATCCACAAACATGCCAAGCACAGAAACAACATATACACATACATACACATCTATATATATATATATATTTATACACACACACATGAATACACACACATAGGCACATACAATACATAATTAGAATCATGGGTAAAAAATACTTAGTCAGACAGGTTTAAAAGAGTGTGTGTGTATTTTATTGTTATGACAGTAGCAATACATATTTTCCAAAGAAACTATAAATAAATAGAAATATACATATAATCTGAAAAAATATTTATCCACATAGGCATATGCAGTTCATAGTTGTTTGAAAAAGGTGGTTATGAAGGAAAGAGCCAACTCTTGAGTAGTTTTCTGAAAACAAGAAAGTTATCTGTGGCTCTTATAGTTGGGGGTAATGAATTCCATAGTTTGGCTGCTTGGATGGAGAAGGATGTACCACCTACAGTCTTTTTCTTGTATGGTGGTGTTCTAAGGCGGGGTGCCAGTCGTGAGCGGAGGGTTCTTTGTTGGATGTAAAGGGCAGCACAAATGAAAAGTGGGAAAAGATAGGAGAAATAAAAGCATTTCTCCTTTTTAATGCTTGCTTTCAAGTGCCATCATTTTTTTTAGCACAAAACCATGTTTACTATTGTTAGTTGATAGGGTTTTGCATCAAAAACTCTGTGTGGTTGCATGGGAATGCCCATGTACCGCCGATGAAATGACCCCTTGATGCAAAGTAACACAAAGCAGCACTATGTGATGCTTTGCATAAACTTTCAGAGAACCTTCCAGCATAAAACATGTTTTGCACAGGAATGTAAAAAAAAAATATTTAGCACAGGTTTGTGTGACTTTTGTGGTGGAAACCCAGTGCACAATATGTGTTAATCTGGAGACAAATGTTAGAGTGAAACACATTTCAGAAAAAACGGAGTGAACATCTGAACAATATTATGCCCCACCACTTTCAAAGATCACAAGCTGCCATTGGCAAGCTGGGCCAAGTTCAAACACTTCTGAATTTGTCTCTCAGTGGAAGTGATGGCAAATAGTCACAGGCTTCCCAGGGAGGTTGAGTGGGGTTCCTCAAGCTCAGAACTCAACAATCATCCAGGACCACAATAGTAGAATCTCTAATCCAGAGCCTGTCCTTTACAGAAAAAGAAAGTACTTTAATACACTCAAAAATGAAATTCTGCACACTACGGTTGCAGGTATGAATATACATTTGTGCAGGACACTATAGCCAGGATTGAAGGACTCCTTCATTTCACCATTACTGAACTATGTGTGAGCTATGGAATCACAGGTTTGAGGTATCGATGAAGTTCTACCAAACTTGTTCAGAGTTTATGCTCTCAGTTTTACCGTGTTAGGGCCTGATTTAGAGTTTGGCAGATGGGTAACTACATCACAAATGTGACGGATATCCCATCTGCCGCATTATGAAACCATTATATCCTATGGGAATCGTAATACAGCAGACGGGATATCTGTCATTTTTGTGACAGATTAACTCGTCCACCAAACTCTAAAGTCGCAGTATGTAAATATCACCAAACCAAGGAATTTTCACCAACCGGTCATGGTCAGAGCCTGAATAAAATGTCAGGTTCCCTCGTCCATGAAGAAGACATGCCAACTGGAAGGGTGGTGGTTCTCTGGCCTGTCCGTGAGAGTAGCAGTTTCAGAGGCAGCGACACTCAGTCTGGCTAATATGTTGGTTCTGGCATCACATGCAGTCTGTAATGATTCACAGGCTGTCTTCTGGGCACTGGGTGATTCAGGAAGGGTCAGAGGCCACTGGACTATTGAAGACACTCTCAGAGAAGTAGTGCAGTTTCAACACCACTCAATGCGATAGGACAGTGGCATAGTATGAACATGTCTGGTCTATTTCACAGTGCTGCAGTCTATGTCTTCCACACTTCCTGACATGAACTGGTACGGTCTGTTTTGGCCACAGATGTTCAGGGTCGCAGCAGTGCAGTCCACTCAGGCACACTTCAGGACAGTGTTTTGGTACAGGCAACTTACAGGGTCACAGTGGCACAATCAATTTGAGTACAACTCATTAGTTCTATGGTGCAGCTGTTTCAGAGTCACAGCAACATAGTTTTCTTCAAGTACACTTGATGACACTGCCACGTTGCAGGTCATTTTCAGTGACATGGCACTGCAATCCATTCACACCCACTTTTGCAGTGCCATGGTGCAGTCACTTCAGGCAAGACAGTCAATGCTGTGATCCGGGAGCACATAAGTGGCTCTTTCTCGAGTGTCTCTTGCTGGATGGATCCTTAGCTCTAGGGTCAGCTGCTTCTGATCACCCTGACAGTCAGCACTTCCTGCAGGGTTGGTACTCTCCTTCTCTCTTCTTCTCAGGCAGGTTAGTGTCCAATCACTTTATTACAATAGGCAGCTCTTCTTTCCAGGTTAGTCTCCAGGTGATGTCCCCTCATGTCTGGGAAGCTGGCCGTCAGGCAGACATTCCCTTTCATGGCACAGCAGTCCTCTGGTTATGCTCCATGTGGAGCAACCCCCTTTTTTAGTCAAAGAGAACTTGGAACTTGTAAAACAAGTGAGTTAGCAGCTCTCAGTGTTATAGAAATGAAGCAGACAGTGTATGTGGATTCTTTGTCGGCAATCACAGAACGGTTTGCATTGATTATTCTGTCATGCGTCCTTTCAAGGTTGTCTTGCGGACACAGCCTTTGTGTAGCGTGACACTCCTCACAGGGCCATCTTCAGTTTTGAGCACCCTCAATAGCACAATAGAAGCACAAAAAGTTGTGAGCTTTGTGCACGCAGCTAATAACACAAAATTCACGTAGAATACTATGCTGTCACCACCGTTCTACTTGTTTAAACTATGACAAGGATGGTACCCCACTTTTTAAGAAATGAGGGCACGCTTTGTGCCCCACTTCAGAAAAACTGGGAGGGGAATGGAGCAACTCTGGGTTCAAGGGTACTGAGGATGGTTTGGAAGGCAGTACACAAAGGAGAGAGCTAGAAACTACATGCAGTGGAAGGATGCAATCAGCCAGTCAAAAAGATAATAAAGAGGCTATTCTCTGGGTGAAGAACAAACACAAAAAGATCAAGGTAAACCACTGAATAAAAAGCAAGCAAACTAAAGTGACAGTAAAGAAGATCAATGGTATGTAGGGGGTGAGGTAAGCCCCCTGTAAGTTCACAAAAGGCTTTTCACAAACAGACAGCTTGTGCTGTCTGGTACGCTCATCCTCAAAATCATGATACCAGATAATCGCTGTTGAACACTTAGGTTAGGGAAACCTAACTGTTCACCATGCAGGGGACAGCGTCGTTCCCAACAGTTATTTACTGCAGTAGCACCAAATACAATTTAATTACCTGTACCATGAAATATTGCACTAATATTAGGCACTGCACAATTTCATTTTAAATACCACAGACAGCATTTACAAATAGCAATTTCAAATCCCAGCAATAACATTCTTTTTACTTGTTAATCCTGATTGGATCAAAAATGTTTTTTTACTTTACTTTAATATTTATTTCGGCAACATGGCATAAAAAGAAAATGAAATACAGATCTCATTAAAAAGCTAAAATCAGTTTACATTAAAAATAATAAATAGTAAGTTTAAACAGTTAAAACAGAAAAAGTTCATTTAAAGTGCATAAAACAATGTCTACCATATTGCAGGAATGATGCACAAGTACCTTGTTCATCAGATCTAACACTGCTGCTTCCAGGGCACATAACACCAGAGGCCATTGCATCAAAATGCATGGAACCATTTGTTACAGGCACACCTTTTGTCTAGTCCTCCACATGTATAACAAGTAGCAGGAAACAGCAAAGACCAAGCACTGTCTAACATCAGTTTTTACAAAGCAAATGGCTTCCAGATGTTCCATTATACCCAGGGTAGGTTTTCTGAGCACCTGATACAAAAGATTTCCTTCAACCACTCACAATAAGAACCAAGCTTGGGTGTGACCCAAATACGTCTCCAGTAAAGGATTGGTCTGACTAACAACCCCTCAGAAATTGGCCTAAGTCCAAGATACAGCCATAACGGAGGAAGTCGTGTACTCCTTTGAAGTCCCAACAATTGGCGTGGGAAATGGTTCTCCACAACTAGCAATTGTGCCATGTCCTTGTGACACAAGAGCTTTGCACCATTTAGGGCTGCTCCTAGGGCTTACTGTTTGTAAATTTGGATCTCTGGTGTAATTGGGAGGAAGTAGAATCTTTGCTGTGTTTAAGTCAAACACCAATATAGTGCATTAGTTTGAGCATACACTTTTCTATGTGACAACACCAGTCTACCTGTTCTGTGTCAACCCAAGATAATCAAAAGTGTCTACAGATTCCAAGGGGACACCTATGAGCTCTGGGTTAAGTTCTGTGGAATGGCAGGGTTTTTAAGAACACATATTTAGTTTTAGCAACGTTTATTTCAAGTCCTGTCTGGCTGAAAAAATTCTCAAGGCAGTATAAGATTTTCTGTAGCCCCATAGGTGACTTCAATATTAAAAAAGTATAATTGGAAAACATTAAGGCAGGAGCCTTAATGTTAGCCAGACAAGGGGCATCTCCATCACAATAATTCAGAAATGGAATCAAATCATTGACTTACAGCATGAAAAGAGATGGGCCAAGTACCCCTCTATTCACAGTAAAATGATCTGTAAACTCACCCATTTGTCGACAGTGGACTTGGGCAAAATTAATTGCTGTGAAGCTTTATTATGATGACCAAACCTTCAATGGGGAAACCCATGTATGCCAACACCTGCCATAGAGTTGGCCTAAGAACTAGAGTGTCATTGAGTGGAGTGTGGTCGAATGACATGTCGTCGAGTGGTGTGTAGCTGTGTGAAAATTCATTAAGTCTTGTGTTACACACTGCAATAGAGTGAATAGAGTGTTGTAGAGCAGGGTAGTGTGCAGTGGAGTAGCATGTTTTAGAGTGGGATATTGTACATTGTGTTGAGGTGGAGGGATATACAGTGGAGTGGTGTAGAGTGAAGTGGGAGGTTGTAGAGTAAAGTGGCATTTGGTAGAGTGGAGTGACATGTTATACAGTTGAGTGGGATGTCATACAGTGGATTAGAGTGGCGTGTCATACATGTTGTAAAGTAGAATACAGTGGTGTGGAGTAGATGGGCATAGGTACTTTTGTTTTGGGAAAACTGAATTTAATTGTAGTTTGATTATTTAAAACAGCATTTTATTGGCGTACAACCCTCCCAGTTGTAGGAAACAGTAAAGGTTTGTATAGAGTGGAACTTCATTTTATTTCTCAGAACAACTTACAACGGTTCCACTCCTGCAAAGGCTGAAGATTGTAAGCTTATATTGGACTATATCTGGTTGTATTTATTAAACATAAAACAGAGGCAATCCATAATTTTTTTCCCTGTTATGTATTCTTCAGGCATAAATAACATTTCTGTTAGATTACTATGTCATCATTTAGAACTTTTATAGTTCAAGAACATCATCTGGTAGTAGTCATCGTGAAACAATGGCGAAAAATCTGTTTGATTGTGAAAACCTCACAGATACCAGGCATGTCCATATGTTGAGCTATCTAACTAATCAAAATGATATATATGTGAAGGCAAAGACGACAGACATACTAACAGCAGATGTTTACAAATGTCAACAACCATGCCTGACCACACAATGACATATCTACTGAATTACATAAGTACAACTCACAAGTACTGTTTTAGCTTTCTAACAATGGTAACATTGTAACTTCGAATATTTAATTTAAACTAAGGTAACTGTCTTGTAATTTGTAGGCAGTCAGTGCTTAAAAGTAAGAGTAGTATCATTACATTTTGTCCAATCTGTGTTGTTCTTTAAGTAGATTGTGTAGTGTCACAATGCTGCAGTCACTCCATGATGAAAAAATATGGCACTAGTAGTATAAGTGTGTCCTGAAATAGAAATCTGAGCAGCAGTAAAGTTAGAAGAACACATATTTATTTTTCTGATATTGAGAGTACATCTTTGATTAAAAATGCCATATTTGGTTACCAGTATTAAATTAAGTGCAAAGACAAGTTCTGATTTACAGTCTGCACAGCTTTACATATCACATTCTTAAATGGAATTAATTTGCAATCAGATATTGGTAGATATACAAATATTTTAAAATGTGAAATATTGGGGCTTGAATGTCTGCAATGTAAGCATTCAAATTCCCAAGAATAGTTCATACCAAAGAGGCCATAACTTGGATGAGTTTTTGTAGCTATTATTGCTAGAAAGGCCATATAGAATTCTTAAGCATCCTGCTGTTTATTGATAGAAAAGTGTATAGCACTTCTACACATATCTACCATATCTACTAAGACACTTGTGGAGTGGCATATGTGGTTGTGTGAACGAATATTTTCTTGAACATGTATTAAGGCATTGAACTACATGGTGTGTATGCTGGTAGATCATTTATTTCACTGAAACAGGATACACCAGAAGATTAACAATTACATTGCTGTAGCAATTTATGCCATTCTGATTTTGAAACTGGTGTTCTGTGAATTCTATGTGTTTGTTTTTCTGTGTTTTTAGGTATTGCCAATTCTCCTTTGTCATTGTAGGTTATTTACATTTTTCTTTTAAAAGACATCATAGGTTTTAACAAAATGGGACTTTGACCATGATGAGGAGCACATGGATTTTATTATGTGACGCAGCTACTGTCTGCATTAATTCTTGTCTCATCGAAATTGGTAATATATAGTCCTGTAAGTTTTGTAATGTGGGATAGAGCAATGTATGTCATTTCCTCTTTAAATTCTATAGAGCCAATGTTTATCAGAGCGCAATCTAAGTTTAATCTTGCGCTTTGTGTATTGTCCCTGCATGAAACAAGTAAAGGAAAGACTGTCCTCTACAAACATATACATTTTTCAGAAGTTAGAATCTTGCTTAACACTAAGAGATCTGTTTTTGCTGTTTAATGTGGTCACCTTTGACCACCATGAATTCTAAGTGTTTATTTTTTTCCAGGTGTCCCAATGTTTACTACACTTCAAATGCCTCTTTTTACTAGTCTACAAATCCCATATCTCTATTTTGATGTGAAATCACGTTTTACATAGCTATAAATCTTTCTCCAAACCCACTGTAAATAAAGCTAACTTTTACTTCATTTGTAATTTAGTAGCTAAAGGTTTGCTTATAGGTATGTTTAGTCCTCGAGTCTACACTTTATCCTTACAAGAAAGATGTACTATTGTGTTTGTTTACAGATTCAGCATTTTATAGTTTAATTGAGCACATTCTTTGACAGATAATGCATAATGTTAGAAATGGGGTCTTTGGTTGGCAGTCAGGTTACCCCTGTTCAAGCAAGGACCCTCACTCTAGTCAGGGTAAAGGACAATCACCCTCAGTTAACCCCCGCTATCTCCCTTGGAAGCTTGGCACAAGCAGGCAGGCTTAACTTCAGAAGCAATGTGTAAAGTATTTGTACCAACACACACAGTAACTCAGAGAAAACACTACAAAAATACACAGCACAGGTTTAGTAAGCTAGGGAATATTTATCTAAACAAAACAAGACCAAACAACAAAATTCCAACATACACAAGTCAAGTTATGAATTTTCAAAAGAATAAAAGTCTCAATCCTTAGAAAACAGTGAGGATGTTGATGTTACACAAGGTACCTGGTTAGCTTAAAAAATAAAGCTGCATGGTCAAGCGTGCATCGGAAAAGTCAGTGATGCATTGATTCCTTACTTCCAAGTGAGGCCGTGCATTGTTTCCTTCTCCGGTCTGGTCCAGGATGAGTAATTTTTCTGCCTGAGAGCGATGCATTGATTTCTGGATGTGACACCTCGGATCTGAGCAGAGTCGGGTTGACTTGGACACCCAGGGACGATGCTTGGAAAATCCAGTTGCACGGTATCAGAAAACCATACTGCATTGGGTTTGCATCATTATCAGCCTTCTTTAGCAGGTGTTTTGCATCATTTCCCCAGCCGCGTTGCATTAATCTTCCAGCCGCAATGCAGGTGGAACATTGATTGCAGCCGCGAAGCAGGCAGCGCATCATCAGCCGTGTCACAGAAGTTGCATCAACAATTTCCCCGCACGGCGGTCTGTGCATGGATTTTCAGTTCTTGTCTGCCAACTTCACCTTTCAAGGGTCCAGGAACTGGATAGGGCACCACTTGGCAGGGTGGGGGTCTCAGCAGAGAGTCCAGGTGCTGGCAGGGGAAGTCTTTGATGGCCCTGAGACTTTAACAACAGGAGGCAAGCTCAGTTCAAGCCCTTGGAGATTCTTCTCAAGCATGAATGCACAACAAAATCAAGTCTTTGTCCCCTTTCACAGGCAGAAGCAGCAACTGCAGGGTAGCCCAAAAGAGCACAGTCACAGGCGGGGCAGCACTTCTCCTCAGCTCTTCAGCTCTTCTCCTTGGCAGAGGTTCCTCTTGATTCCAGTAGTGATCTGATTTTCAGGGTTTTCAGGTGCTCTTCTTCTACCCCTTTCGGCCTACTTCAAAGAGAAGTCTCTGTTGTTTTCAAGATCTGCCTTGCCCAGGCCAGGCCCCAGACACACACCAGGGGGTTGGAGACTGCATTTTGTGAGGGCAGGCACAGCCCTTTCTGGTTTAAGGGACCACTCCTCCCCTCCCTTCAGCCCAACTGTCAAACTGAACCAGACAGGGAATCAACAAACAAGCATAATCACAGAATTGTTTGAGCAAGAAAATGCCTACTTTCTAAAAGTGCCATTTTCAAACACACAATCAAAAACACACTTTACTAAAAGATGTATTTTTAAATTGTGAGTTCAGTGACCCTAAACTGCATATTTCTATCTGCTCTCAAAGAAAATCTGCAATTTAATAATATTTAAAGGCAGCTCCCATGTTAACCTATTAGAGAGATAGGCCTTGCAGCCTTGAAAACTGAGTTTGGCAGTAGTTCACTGTCAGGACATGTAAAACACATACGTATATGTCCTACCTTTAACATATACTTACCTTAGGGGTGCCTTACAAGTATTAAAAGGGAAGATTTAGGCCTTGCAAGTGGGTACACTTACCAAGTCGCATTGGCAGTTTAAAACTGCACACACAGAAACTGCAGTGGCAGGTCTAAGCCATGTTTACCAGGCTACTAATGTGGGTGGCACAACCAGTGCTACAGGCTCACTAGTAGTATTTGATTTACAGGCCCAGGGCACCTCTGCTGCACTTTACTAGGGACTTACTAGTAAACCAAATATGCCAATCATTTATAAGCCATTGTCCACATACAATTTATAAAGGGAACACTTCCACTTCAGCACTGGTCAGCAGTGCCAAAGTGTACAGAGCAAACAAAACAGCAAAAACAGACTCCAGCACACAGAATCAACCTGGGAAGTAGAGGCAAAAAGTTAGGGGAGACCATGCCAATGATGCCAAGTGTAGCACGTAACATCTGCAAGTGAATGAGGGTTAGGAAGTAATCTACTTGTATTTTGTTTCCTTTGTAAATTTCTTTCAATATCTTGGCATTTTCTTTTCTGTTAGCTAGCCTCATAGTTAGTGTCAATTCTTTATATCTGAAATGCAAACAAATGTTGACATTGCCTGTACTTCCTAAACAATTCTGAGCTTTGTCCCATAAACAATAGTAGAAATCGGTTGACCTTTTACATGTGTTAATTGTAGTAAGCCTCCAAGCAGCGCAGCATGAGACGTTCTGAGTACCTCCTGCATAAGCAAATTAACAAACAGCAACATTAAGTTTGAAATCACACTCACTTCGTATATGAGTAAGACTTTTCATTTTTTAGGGACTCCATCACGTTCTGGGCATGTATTAATATTTCAGTTTAAGTATTCCAGTTTGTTATCATGTTTCACAGGTAGAAGCAGTAAATGAAGTATGGTAATTCCTTCGATTTTATGTACTGCTAAGTCAGTAGGAGCAATAACTAACAATATAAATTAGAGTTAGTAACTTCATGCACATAAGTAGTAATCACTTTAATAAGAAAGATTTTCCCAGTTCCTTCTTGGCTGCTCATACATTGTAATGGTAGTACTCAGTATTTTATTCAATGTAAATAAGACACTAAGGGTGTCATTACGACCTTGGCGGGTGGCATGAGCCACCCGCCAAGATCTGACCGCCATGCGGCTGCCAATGCGGCCGCGGCCATTTCGAGATCCTAGCTGGGCCGGCTGGCGGAAACCTGGTTTCCGCCCTCCAGCCCTGCGGGGATCACGGCTGCAACATAGGAGCCAGCTCCAAATGGAGCCGGCGGTGTTGCGGGCGTGCGATGGGTGCAGGTGCACCCGTCGCACCTTTCACTGTCTGCAAAGCAGACAGTGAAAAGCTGCATGGGGTCCTGTCAGGGGTCCCACGACTCCCCGTTCCGCCAGCGGTCGGGGAGTCGTAATCCCCTGGGCAGCGCTGCAAGCAGCGCTGCCCAGGCGGATTATCACCGCCGGGGCAAAAGTGGCGGGATACCGCCGGCCCCGGCGGTGCGACCGCGGCGCTTCCGCTTCCGCTGCAGTCGTAATATGCCTGGAAGCACCGCCAGCCTGTTGGCGCTGCTTACGTCGTTTTAGCTCTGGCGGTCCCGTACCGCCAGTGTCAAAATGACCCCCTAAGTAATCTAAATCATCTATGTCTTTTTTCACTCAGTGCATTGCATGTTGAACCTTGTCCATGGTAACCACAGCTTCAGTATCAATAGCTAGTTGTCCCAGTGGATCACCAGTCCTAGAAGTGAAAGTAGTATTAGTAGATGCATTATTACAAAACATTCTGCATTAATATTGTTCTCTTCTATTTTTTTATCCAACATTTTTAAGTATGTGTGAAATTTAGGCAATACAATGTCATTTTTATCAACATCAAATGCAACTTCATAGCACTGAAAGCAACCTATAAGTTCTTCTTCTTTGGCCCATGTTTTAATTAGTTAGTTGTAGAAGTGCTAATTTTTAGGATCCTTCATTTGGCCCTATATTACAATTTAGTTTACCATGATTAATAAGAGTAGGTTACTGTGGTGTAACACACAGCCATTGTTACCTTTAACTCAAAATGTTCAATTGTTGATATGTAAGCCACCTTGTTTCAATATGTGTAGAACTGAACAACTTTTCATTTTTTCTAACAATGGACATCTCTTTGGGTAGCATGTGTCCAAGATATTTGTTTTTAAAATGTTTGGGCCATATGTATAAACCTTTTTTGAGATTCGAAACAGCATGATTGAGTCGTTACTGACCACAAAAATGCTGCTACGTATGTACAAAACACAAATTGCGATTCATTAACACATGATCAAATCCTAATTACTGTTTGCGAGTCCGTGTTTGGAAGGGTTGTGTTTAGGGCCTTGCTTCTAAATACCAAATCTGAATGGGGTGTAAAAAATGTATCTTCAATGTTCCATTTTTTTCTTTTTAAATACATCCCATTTTATCTTAAGAAAAATAGGCTGCGTTTAAAAAACACTGGTTTATGAACAAGCAATCACGGACATGGTAGTCGGCTGACCTCAGCAGACCACCATCCCTCTGATGGTTGTGATTCCCAGTGGATCCCCAGGTGCAACCTACCTTATTAATATTCATGGGGTAGATCAATTTGCAACCCCCAAAGGCCCATATTTATACTTTTTTAGCACCGCATTTGCGGCATTTTTTAATGCAAAAGCGGCACAAACATACAAAATATAATTGTATTTTGTAAGTTTGCGCCGCTTTTGCGTCAAAAAATTACACAAATGAGACTCTAAAAAAGTATAAATATGGGCCTAAGAATCACTAATTCAAACTGTAGGAAAGTAGCCTCTTTCTAGCTTGGTTACTCCCACTTTTGGCCTGTTTGTCAGTCTGTTTGACTGTGTCTACTGGGATCCTGCTAACCAGGACCCCAGTAGTTATGCTTGCTCCCCTAAATTTAGTTGTTGGTAACTGTTATCACTGTAGTTCACCCACAATTGGCACATTGGTGTCCCATTATAAGGCCCTAGTATATGGTACCTCGGTACCCAGGGCATTGGGGTTTCACGGGATCCCTATGGGCTGCAGCATATATTTAGCCACCCATAGGGAGCTCAAGTAAAGGGTTCTGTAGGACTGCCATTGCAGCCTGTGTGAAAAAAGTGCAAGCACCCTTTCCCTGCCACTTTTCACTACACCAGGTCACTTATATGTCACCCCTATGGCAGGCCTTCCAGCCCAGAGGGCAGCGTGAAAAGTGCCTGTGTGTGAGGGCACCCCTGCACTAGTAGAGGTGCCCTAAAAAACTCCAGACCTATTTTCCTGGACTTCGTGAGTACTGCAACGCCATTTTACAAGTGTACTGGACATAGGTCACTTCCTATGTCCAGCTACATAATGGTAATTCTGAACATAGGCATGTTTGGTATCAAACATGTTGGAATCATACCCCAAGGCTTTTGCAACCATTGGTTGCATGATTCCATGCACTCTGGGGGCTCCTTAGAGGACCCCCCATATTGCCATTACAGCCTTCTGAGGGTTTCCAGGCAGCCCAAGCTGCTGCCATCTCCCAGACAGGTTTCTGCCCTCCTGTGGCTTGAAAAGCTCAAGCCCAGGAAGGCAGAACAAAGCCTAAACTAAGCCACATGATTGTCTTTGATTTACCATATAAGCATAAGAATCACTGGCAGAATATTGGAAATAAAAATATTCTTTGGACAGAACATGATGTGAAAAATATGGAGGACCAAAATATAGAGAAAGTATGTACTTTGAAGATATATATATCGTCAAGGCACACATATATGGAGTTATCTATGGTCAAACTTTGCTTCCATATAGAAACTTACCTTCACAAATTTTGTGCACTGAATATTATTGACACAATATTTTGCCCCACAATATTTTTGTTTCCGATGTTCTGTTTAAACATCAAGCTTGAGGATCTTGAGTGGTCACATGCTTCATAGCTACTGACCTAACAGTGAGATACTGTTTATAGTCTAAATCTGTGTAATCTTTTACTTATGGATTTCTCAACAGATATTTCTTACAATACTTCCTTCATATCTGGTTTCCCTGTCTTTGTAATGTATGGAGTAACATAACACGCAACTGCTGATGAGTTATCCTCAAGAAATTGTATATCCCTTTTAGTATCTCACATATGTAGAATTAAAGAGTTGTATTCATTGATCTGATGTGATGCTTGTGGTCATCAAAGATTGTAATTGTTTCCAGTGATTTGCCAGTAACCGCATGTCTTACAGATGACATTAATTTGTTGACTCCTCTTTTCTGTACAATTGGTCTTTGGAATCCAATGCAACATTTGTAGTACTAATTAGATCCGCTTAAATATTTTCTTAAACAGTATTTAAAACACCTATGTGATTATAAGCATGAAAACTATTCACAACATTTGCTGTTGTGATCTTATTTAGGGATGTCACAAGTTATATTCCATTCAATAAAATTTAGAACTGATTCATTAGAGTTGTCTCCAAACTTGGCTTCATCTTTGAGAAACATATGAATGTGTGGTACACCTCTTGCTTGACACATTTTTGGCCAAAAGTAATCAAGTACTTCTCCAATGGGAATTTCCTTATTGTCAGTTAAGTAGTAAAGCATAGTTTGAAGTTTGTGGCTGAAATAGCTACAAATATTTGCAGGGTCCAAAGAACATATTTAGGTGGGTGTTTTGTAATTAATTTGTGGAATGTTACCATTAGCTTTGAGAAGGAATTGCTGTAATATGTCCCACTTGTACTCAGCATATCTTAAAATAAAAGTTAAAATAGTAAATAAAGTAGGTGGACATACATTTCTTAGCATATATTTCAACTATCTGTGTCTTTGAAATCATTGTTCACAAGTCCCTTGTTGACATGCTATAATGTCGAATAGGTTATATTCTAAATTTTAATCTTTCACAGGCACTTTTTTAAATATATTTTGTGCTAGTATATTAGTAATGCATGTTCCAGTTCACATAACATGTGCAACAACATAAGAAGTGACAGAAAGTTAACTTTCATATAGTCGTATGAAAATATAAGGAATACATTTTCGAAAGTGTGGATCCTCTGAATATAATATTGTAGCTTGGTAATCACAGACAGAAATTTGAACTGGGCAATCATCATATCACCCACTTTTTCTAGTGTAGAATAAATGTGGTTAACATCTTGCTTCTAGAGTTTATCCCAAACCCTAATAGGCTCTCCTTTAACTTCCTTCATCTGAAATTGTTCTAAAGCATCACTCATCATGTATTTTGAGTGTAGTGGGTGTATATTATAATGTTCATATCTTTGTTCAGCGTGTTCTTCGGTAATCAATTCAAATCATCCTGTATGATATTTTTCTAAATGATAATTGTGTAGACATGATGTATTTTGCGACGTCAAAATCGATATTAAATATATGGCTTTTCTGAAGGTAATGTGGTGCTTTATGAACAATTTCAGTGCTAATTCTTTGCTGCCAACTTTATTTGTCTTTTGTAGGTACTCCATCAACTAAAACCCAGTGGTGGCGTGTAAACTTTGGAAGTGGTGGGCCATACATCAGCATGTACAGAATGACATTTTAATACATGATAATGGGAATGCCTAATCTTTATGTACTTTGTGCAAGGTATGTAATCCTGCCATATCATAGAGGGTGTGTGCTTATGATATACCCGCTTAGGGGTTTATGCTATACTAGTGACTTTCATCATTCATATTCCTCACGTAACGCGGGGTGTCTCTGACTACTATTTTAGGTATTCAGTATTCGGGCATGTCTATAACTACTATTGACTATTTCCTGGTGGATCTTAGGTTGTGGCCACACCTAAGGGATATGAAAGTGGAAGCTAGAATTGAGTGTGACCATTTTCCCCTGCTACTTACATTGTCGGGGGAGATGTTTAGGAGAACATCTAACATTATACGCACTGAGGTCCCTTCACCGTGTTGGACCAGTAACTTCACTAAGGTCACTTGGCCCAAAGTGATGACTAATCCCCATCTGATGAGAGGGATCTATCTAGCTTTCATAGACAATTTGGCAGCATATGAGGATCAGGCTGTAGATAACATTCCGATTCTTGACATTCATGTTAATCTGATCAAACAACAACAGAAGTTTTTTTATAAAAAAAGAAGATCTGGGCCGTTTGGAAGGGATAAGGGATGCTGTGAGTGGTTCGGTGAATCGTGCTCTAGGGCCAAGACAAGGTTAAAAGATGCACTCATTAGTGGTTCCCAACAAGCTAGACGTAAATACAAAGAAATCACAATCCAAGCATAAAAACAATGGGAAGATCATGTGTGGTAGCAACTTTTAGAATCCTCAAGAGCAAACAACAACAAACTCTTTTGGAAACTCCTGACTAAAAGACAAACAGGAGGCAGGACCTCCCTTGCCAATTACATCCAACCAGAAAGTTGGGTGGAGCATTTTACAATCCTTTATGCCTTGCCAGCAGACTCCATGGTAGCTGCTGGGCCATATCTCCGCTGGACGGGGTCAGATCCTAGTTCAAGTCTGCCCTTATTCCGTGGGGGTGACTGCGACACAAACAATCATATTTTCTTTTCTTTGGAAGAGACCCTAGAAGCTGTGAATTCTTTAAAACCAGGTAAAGCACCTGGTCGGATAAGCTCCCAGGAGACCTCTATAGATCAGAAAGAAACTTATGGTCATGGTACATAAACACAATTTCAAACAGTATAGCTGCAGGGGGACCAATTCCTGAAACTTGGAAGGGGCAGAAACCATACCAATCTACAAAAAGGGCAATGTAAATCTTCCGATTAACTACAGGCCTCTTAGCCTTATAGATAATTTGCAAAAGATCTTTGCAAAACAACTTCTGCAGAGGTTAACTAGTTGGGTTGAAGACCACCAGATTCTTTCCCCACTTCAGGCAGGCTTTCGACAAAAAACCAGTACAGTGGACCAGGTCTTTAGGTTGGCAGTATTGCACTGGAAATATGTAGTCCTCGCCAAACTGCGTTTGTATGTAGTATTTATCGATTTGAGATCTGCTTTCGACTTGGTTCCTAGAGCCAAGCTGTGGGAACTGTTGGGAAAATTGTGGGTCCCAGCTGAATTATTGCATTTGATAAAGAGACTTCATGAAAATACTTATGCGCAAGTGAGATGGGGGAACCAAGGCGAACTGACTGAACAAATTCCAACTGAGAGGGGAGTTCGCCAAGGTTGTGTGCTAGCTCCTTTACTTTTTACCTTATTTATAAACGAGGTAGTGAAGTACATGACCTTTTGCCAAAATGATGCCCCCCTCTGGATGCACAAAAAATCCCCATTCTTCTCCTTGCAGACGATTCGTTGCTTATCTCAAAAACCCCAATGGGGCTACAAACTCTTGTAGATAGATTCAATCTTTTCTGCAGAGAACATGGACTGGAGGTTAATGTAAGCAAAACTAAACTAATGGTGCTCCATACTGGCCCTAGTAAAAGCTGCTCTATCAATATCAATGGAGTCCAGTTAAATAAGGTTAACTCCATAGTCTACTTGGTTGTTAGACTATCCAGTAAACTATCCTGGGAGGATCAGATTCTGAAGAGTTCTGGGCTCCTACAACATAGAGCTGCTTCTATACTTCGCTTCTACCAAAGTTCTACGACCAAAGCAGTACTCCCAGCAATTAAAATTTATATAGCTAAGGCACAGGGAGCAGCTCTATATGGTGCATAAATATGGGGATCCAACACTTGCAATAAAATAACAGTGGGAGAGAATACATTTGCCAGGGCTCTGATAGCGTGCCTGCGCAGCACACCCCTGATTCCTCTTTTTTTAGATTTAGGGTTAAAACGAGTAGTCGACTTAATTACCTTGAGACCTTTAATCTATTGGATAAGGCTGTGGCCCACCCCTGAACTGATTACTTTTAAAGTATCATTAGTTGATTTATTAAAAAAAGGTGTTCAGTAATGACATAAAAAGCAGCTGATAAATTCAGGGGGGTCACTTAACATGGACATTTTAAGAACTGTGATATTTCACAGCAAGAAATGATGCTTAAATGAAGACATGTGATAAAAGCTGTCATCAGGGGTACAATGGGTATGGCCATATAGGGGTTTAATACAAAACAGTAGGCTTCACTGGACTCACCCCAATGAAATGTCCATGGAATAATCATGGACATGGTAGAAAAGGCCTACGGCCTGAGAAACAACCCTTCCAGTTCTACCTAAGACATGTTAGCAGTGTTTAAATAATTTTTTGCAAAACAATGTTTTGGAAAGGCTGCGCTGATTGAAGACAGATTCTCGTGTATCTCATTCTGCATATGGGAAGGCACATGGCTTTTCAAAACATTTCACTTTTTACAGCCTTGGTTAAGCCCATTATCACATTGAAATGAAAGGCAGAATTAACTTCCAGCTATAGCAAAAGTCAGTGCTCTTATGTTGGTGAGAGGTGTTAACTAGGCAGTCCCTTCTCGCACTTTAGTATCTAACACAAGGATCACTGCTCAACATGTTCTGCTCGTTTTCAGAATGTCTTGCACAAAGGCCTGAATAAAAAAGAAAAATTCAATTTCTTACCTCACAGAATATGTAAAGATTGAAAAACCTGGTGACAAAAAGATAGAAAAGAAGTAGTACAAGTATGTAAGATAAGTATCAGAGCGCAGAAGCATTAATTCCTGACACCGAACAGACACTTTCAATTGAGATTAATTCTGACAGCTGCAGATAACTGCTGCAAACACTGTTACCTCTCTCTAGTGTTAAAGCAGTCAACTTTGCTATTTTATTTTCACACCTTAGCACAGGCTGGCAGCTGCAGATGTGTCAAGTCAGTCTGCACACAACTCTGATTTGGTTCTCTCTCTACCCAAGCAGGCAGCAAGAGTTTTATGCCAGCTCCACAACACTTGTTTTTCATTTTATTTCATTCCAGGTGTTTCAAGTACACTAATATTTTCCTCTCCACAGAGGTGGAGCCTGGCAATGCAAAATATGATGGCGTAAGGACTCCTTTGGGACCTCTGCCTTTCTCCATGTCATCACAGAGTTCGGTGGGGATAGTTGAGCTTCCTGATCCCACCCCATCTTGTGATGAGAGATAAATGTTGTTGTGAGTGACGTGAAGCCTTACTCAGGGCTTCTCTCTGCAAATGTCCAATGACACCTCTCTCTGCTGTGCTGCAGCTTGCTCGCCCACACCAATCACTGATGTGAAAATGAAGGGCTGTACTACGGTAAGCCTGACGTCATTACATAGTTCTAGGCTAGGGGCACTGCATTTGAACTTTAACAAGTGCCTGGTTGCCAGGCCTTTACTACAAACTAGGCTCAGACAGCCATGCTTTTATCAATACGTTTCAAATGCTTGCTGTCAAACAGTTACATTTATTTAACAACAGTGTTGCAAATTAGATAGAGGCCCTAATCAAGAAATTGCCACTGCTAAAACCACTAAAGGGTCCTCTAGTTTGTGTTCGATTCCAAGAGTGAATATGTTTTTTGTTCAAATCTACTGTGAGAAAAACAAATTTTCCTTTCAGGTACTAATTCATACAGCTGAAATTTTTCAGATTTGGTTTGTATTCGAAATATGGGTTTAAAAGGATGCACTGTTTGAATTAACATGCTTTTCATATAAATGCAGCTGCGTTAGTTCTGAAGGAATTGCATACCTGTCCACATTGTTTTGAATTCCATGTAAAGGCACAAATTTGTCATGTAGTTTTCCACGACATTAACTGCAGATTAGATGTTATTTGCAGAGATCATATCTTTCTTCTGCAAAGAGTAATAGAGTTAGATTTGTCCATGCCAATATATCCGGATTTTCATTTTCTTTCAAAGAGATCAATTATTTGTAACTGCTTTTTATAACGTTTTCTTCTGTAACAAATGCAAATCTGATTTAGGATTTCAAAAACTGTTGCCTGAAAATCTAGAATATCCAATATGTGATTGACCAAGTGCATTAATGGATTTTCAGATTCATTTAAAGTAAATGGTGTGTGTGGACAGCTATTGTTGTCAGAGAGTGCATTAAAGTATTTAGGCAATCATTACAACCCTGGCGGTTGGTGATAAAGTGGCAGTAATACTGCCAACAGGCTGGCAGTAAATTTTGACCATGGGTGAAACAGCTCAGACAGACAGCCACTTTAACACACCGACCGCCAGGGCGGAATCAACAAGCACCACAGCAGTAACCACCTACAGCCAGACGGAAGCCAATGTTCCACCCACTTTATTAAGACATCGGAAACTCCCACCTTTTCCGGGGCAATACCAACAACATCAAAAGCCTGTCTGAAACAATGCACAGAAATCAAAGGACTCACCTGTGGAGACTCAGGGAAGATCCACAACGCCATGGAGCCCAAGCTGCACATATTTCCAATGTTGATTTACGCCCTGCTCCACTATGAACACCAACGATGGCGAAGACGACCACGGTGAGTACAGCTGCCTAGCACACAGGGGAGGGGAGGAGGAAAAAGAGAATGACACACACATGCAACACACACACCTCCACCCCCAACACCATACACACAAGCAGATGCAGTAACACAACATCTTTACCCCATACCCCTCAGTAATAATGCAAGGACAGCTCTAATAGATCAAAGTGAGTGTAATAAGATAAAATAGTAGCAATACATGCACCCAAATCAAAAAGTATATACATATTTGGAAATTAAGGGACACTGCCCAGTCTTTAATGTTTGTGGGCCACAGGGCCACATTACAAAGTCCAAGGCCCCACCTCACTCCTGCAACAACACGGAGAGAACACTGCAAGGGCATCAGGTCGAAAACAGGAAGGCACCTCAGGAGGACGGGGAACGGGGGGACACCTGAGCCAGCAGATGGTACAATGCCACTGGTCCTGTAGTGGGCAAAATGACCATTGCTTTGTCCTGGGGAGTGCAAGGGCACAGTCTCTCAAGTGGGTGACTTGCGCAAAGGCTCTGGAGGGGGCAACATGCCCTGTGCTTGGTCCTGGGGAGTGCAAGGCCACAGTCTCTCAAGTGGTTGCAATGTGTCCTGTGAGCTTCATACTGGGGAGGATGGGGTGAGTGGATGGCATCTCCACTGGTTCTGGAGGGGCATTGTGCCCAGTGATTCAGATCTTGGGGAGTGCAAGGTCACAGTCTCTCTGGTGGGCATCATACCCACAGGATTTGCAAGGAGCAGGATGCACACCAGCCCATGGAGGCAGGTCTACAGAATGTCCACCGGTGGTGACGGCTGTTCAGTAGTGGGAGTGGTGCTGCTGCTCCTGCTGCTGGTAGTGGTGGGGGAGGCTCCAGCTCATCCCCTACAGCCTCAGATGGCCCACTGGTGCTGATGTGCTGATGCTAGTTGTGGGGGGAGGCTTAAGCCCATCCCCTGCAGCCTTGTTTTTGACCACCCTGGCCTGACGTGAAGGACGGGGGAGGAGGGGTATGGAAGAGGTCAATGGTGGAGAGGAAAAGCTTCTTAGGGACATTGGGGTGGGATGAGGGAGACGGTTTGGGAGTGTAGGAAGAGGGAGTGGTTGTAGGAGGTGTCAGTCTGCTGTGTTTGGGTGCAGGTGCATGGGCTGGATGCTGTTGTGAGGTGGATGGCTGTTGGGTGTCTGAGTGCTTGAGTTTGTGTACTTTTGGAGGAGGGGGCAGAGACACAGTGGCAAAGGACACAGGGGATGTGTGCATGGATGTTGGGGTGGTGACTGCCAGTGAGGTGTGTGTTCTGATAAGTGTACTGGTGATGGTGGTAGTTGATGAGGATGTAGTGCACGCAGGTGTGAGTGGAGACACAACTGGGAGGGAGGAGGAGACCGAGGAGGATGGGGACACAGTGGAGGCAGTGGATGTTGGTATGTCTGTATCCGGATGGTGTTTGTGTGAGTGCCTGTGGGATAAAGTGTGGTGCTTGTGTTTGCCATGTCCACTCTTGTGTGTTGTCCCATGTGCATGTTCGTCTGCCTGTGTGCTTGGGATAGGTTGGGGTTGAGGGGAATGGGACTGGGAAGAGGAAGTTGGAGGGGGGAGGGTGGAAACCGGGACGATAGCTGCCATCAGAGAGGAGCCCAGAGCCTGGATTGATCTCTGTTGGGCCACTAAGCCAGTTCGAATGCCCTCCAAAAATGCATTGGACTGTTGCATTTGGGCTGCCAGACCCTGGATGGCATTCACAATGGTTGACTGTCCAACAGAGATGGATCGCAAGAGCTCAATAGCCTCCTCACTCAGGGCAGCAGGGCTAACTGGGGCAGGGCCTGAGGTGCCTGGGGCAAAGGAAATGCCCACCCTCCTGGGTGAGTGGGCACAGGAAACTCGCTGAGGGGCTGCTGGGAAGGTGGTGCTGGTGCGGGGTGGCGGCTGTACCTATAGCTGGGGTGGGCACAGAGGTGTCCACCACCACCAGGCAGCTTCCAACGTAGGAGGTATCCGTGTCTGAACTGTCCCCTCCAGTCTCTGCCATGGTGCTCCCCTCACCCTCCGTCTCACTGGTGCCCTCACTGTCAGTTGACTCGGCCTCCTGGGTTCTGTGGGATGAAGCTCCCTCCATCGCCGGTGCCTCTGCTACTCCGCCAGATGATGCTGATGCTCATAAGGACCGGAAGACAAAACAAAAAGGGGGGGAGACAAAGGATACACTTGGTCAATGGCGGCACCAACACCACCATTTGCGTACACAAAACACTCACACACAGGGAACAGCCCTACGCACTATGCAATGCACTACCAGCTACAATTCTAGTCACCACGCCATGGGTAGGGACAGATACCACCAACTGCAGCATACCTGGGACTCACACACCCCTGCCCAGGAGTGGATGGCTACTAGCAAGGTTGGGGGAATTTCACATCAGAACCCTGCCTAAGATGGGACCTACTCTGCAATGTCAGGACTGGCCTAGGGGCACCCACAGGCCCACATCCCCCACCCGGATACCACCCCACCAGGCCTAAGTAGGAATGAAGGGCACTGTACTCACCCCTTTGTTGCTGCTGTGATGCTGCCAAGTGCCCATCCAGCACTGGATAGGCCACCGGGGGGTCAGAGATCGACGGGCACCCCTTCCTGGTTGGGAGGCAATCCCCAGCTGGGCCTCCACCATCTTCCGTGCCCAGCGTCTCAGGACATCCCACCATTTGCAACAGTGGGTGCCATGCCTGCCCCAGGGTCTGCACGTCCTTGGCAATGGCACGCCATATACCCTCTTTTTGATGGGTGCTGACCTGAAGATGATAGGCAAAGGGAAAGGTATTAGTCAGACCATCCTGCCTGTTACACTCATGGCCCACCATGCCCTTTCCCATCCCCATTATCACAGACATGCCCCAGCATACATGTTATACACTGCCCAGGGCTCATCCACCAACCCCCCCACACGAGGCCTTCACACACAGCACTCCATGCATTCATGCCCCATGCATCGTACTCACAGTGTGCTCATCTGTTGGTCTGGAGGCCCATACAGCAGTCGGTACAGGGGTAGGACCCCATCCACCAGTCTCTCCACATCCACTGAGGCGAAGGCAGGGGGCCCTTTCCCCAGTAACACGAGCCATGGTAGGTTCTAGACACAGGTCAGAGCAGCACATGCAGTGTAGGTCCTCTCCTGTTGAAGGTCAGGTAGCAAGTGAGTGAACAGATACAAAATGGCGGTGACGTCTGCGGCAGTGCATACCATCAACGCCAGCGTGCATCACCATTGGCCACTGTACCCCATAGGGTCCAATGATAACCAATGAGGATTTGCACGGCAGTTCCCGACCGGCTTCCGCAATGGCGTACAACGTCAGTGGAATGACCTCATTTCCACCTGTCCCTCCATACTGGACAGGCGGACGCCATTTCAGGGGGGGTGCAGGCCAAGGTTGCTAACTGCGTCACAGTTCACTGATTTCACATTCTGGACATATGCCACCAAAATATTGTGACAATCACAATATGCATTAAACTGTAGTAGTTACAATGTACAGATAATGACCAGCTGCTCACTCTTTTATCCCATAGATTGCAACCGCTGCGGATGAATAGGAGATGGAGACATACCCCCGTGTACAGACCGTTTGTGGCTTGGCAACAATGGAGGACAGGCACATTATCTTCACCTACAGACTTGACAGGGCCACAATCACAGAGCTGTGTGCCCAATTGGAGCCTGACCTGATATCTGATATCCGTCACCCCACTGGGATCCCCCCTCTTGTGCAAGTACTATCAGTGGTGCATTTTTTGGCAACAGGTTCTTTCCAAGTGACAGTTGGCTTGGCAGCAGGAATGTCACAGCCAATGTTCTCAATAGTGCTGACCAAAGTGTTGTCTGCCCTGATTAAACACATGTGCAGCTCCATCTTTTTCCTCCAGGTGGAGGATTTGGCCACATTGAAGGCTGACTTCTATGCAATGGGACATATTCCCAACATCATTGGTGCGACTGATGGGACACATATTGTATTTGTCCCCCAGGCAAAATGAACAGGTCTTCAGAAATCAAAAAAGTTATCACTCAATGAATGTGCAGATGGTGTGTTTGGCGGACCAGTACATCTCCCATGACAGTGCTAAGTATCCACGCTCGGTGCATGATGCTTTTATCCTGAGGAATAGCAGCATCCCAAATGTGATGGCCCAACTACAGAGGCACAGGGTGTGGCTAATAGGTGAGCCCTGGTTCCCACCCAGTGGATGTTGGTGTATGAGTATGATGTGGGCCATAAGGGTTAGTGTGTGGCTAACTGTTGTCCCTCGATATTTGCAGGTGACTCAGGTTACCCAAACCTATCATGGCTACTGACCTCTGTGAGGAATCCCAGGACAAGGGCTGTGGAACGTTACAGTGAGGCACATGGGTGAACAAGAAGGAGAATAGAACGTACCTTTGGCCTCCTAAAGGCCAGGTTTCTGTGCCTCCATCTAACAGGTGGATCCCTGTGCTACTCACCCTAGAAGGTCTGCCAGATAATCGTGTCATGCTGCATGTTGCACAACCTTGCCAAGAGACGCCATGTGCCTTTTCTGCATGAGGAGGAGGTTGGAGATGGCCGTGTGACAGCAGTGGACCCTGTGGACAGTGAAGATGAGGAGGCAGAGGATGAGGACCACAGAAGTGCAGTCATTCGTCAATACTTCCAATGACACACAGGTAAGACAGTGTTATTTAACATTTCATTGACAGTTTTATGTGTGACATTGTCACTGGCAGGCTGTGAATTCCTACTTCTATGGCCACTCACTGTACCCATTGGCATCTCTTTTTGCAGATGTTGGTGCCCCACTATTGCTCCTGTTGTGTTCACTGCAGCCAACTACAGGTCTTTCCTGTGTTAACATTACTGTACAGTTGAATTGCAATGTTTAAAGCTTGTTAAATGAACACACACTTAAATCATTTGACATACTCCATACTTGTATTTTTTCAAAGTGTGTTTATTGCAGTGCTCTGACGAAAAGGGGGAAGTGCTATGGGCTGGGGTGATGATGGAGAGAAGTCCAGATTAGAGTCCAGTCTATTTGTAGAACAGGTGCATTGTCCAAGGGGGCATAGGAAGGGGAGCAATGGCAGTTCAAAGTGGACAGGGTGACAGAGTGGGCACAAGTGTGACAATCAGGAGAGTCTTATTTCCTGATGGGGATCTTGGCAATGGTCTCTGGCTTCTGCATGGATCGCAGTGAACATTTGCGGGGTGGTTCTCCTTCTGCAGGGGAGGGGTGCTGGTGGCCTGTTGGCCTGTTGGTCCTGTGGCGGGGCCTCCTGTCCACTAGCGGCAGCGGAGGTGGAGGGCTATTCAGTAGTCTGGCCAGTGTCAGAGTCCCGCTAGTGTGCCACTGCCTCCCTCATACTGTTGGCCATGTCTGCCAGCACCCCTGCAATGGAGACCAGGGTGGTGTTAATGTCCGTCCTGAAGCCGAATGTTCTCCTGCATTTTGTCCAGGATCTGGCCCAGTGTATCCTGGGAATGTTGGTATGCTCCCAGGATCGTGGTGAGTGCCTCCTGGAGAGTCGGTTTCCTGGGCCTGTCCTCCCCCCTCCGCACAGCAGTCCTCCCAGTTTCCCTGTTGTCCTGTGCCTCTGTCCCCTGAAGAGTATGCCCAATGCCACTGACCCCAGGACCCTGATCGTCCTGGGTTTGTGTGGTGCCCTGCGGTCCCTGTAGTGGTGGACACACTGCTAATTGACGTGTCCTGGGGACAGAGGTATGGGCCCGCTGGGTGGGTGCTGTGTTGGTGTTTCCTGAGGGGGAGAATCTGTGGTGGTGTGAGACTGTGTCTAGGTAACCGACTGTTCTGAGGTCCCTGATGGACCAGGTTGGTACTCCAGATCCAGGCGACCAGAGCTTCTGTCATCACTGAGGGTCTCTTCTGTGGGGGGCCTGGATGTTGCTGGCACCTCTTCTCCTGTGACATTGGCTGGGATACCTATGGGGATGTAAATGCAGTGTTATTGTTTCTGTGTATGACATATTGTGCATGGGTGGGTTGCCCTCTATGGTTGTTATTGCCCTGGCAGCTTTGCCTTGTGTGAGTTATTTGGTGGGCTAGCTGACTGTCTCTAGTGTGCATGCTGTAGTGATAGGTGTCCATGCAGGGCTGTGAGTGGGGCCCATGTATTGGTATAACATGCAGGGCTTGGCATGGGGATGAGTGGGTTGTGATGGTGGGTTGTGTGGGAAGGGGTGGAGTGATAGGAGTGAGGGTAAGGGTGGGGGTATGTGATTGCATGCAGGTAGGGGGGTGAAAGTAGTAAAAGGTTGACTTACCAGAATCCAGTCCTCCTGTTACTCCTGCCAGGCCCTCAGGATGCATGATTGCCAAGACTTGCTCCTCCCATGTTGTTAGTTGTGGGGGAGAAGGTGGGGGTCCACCGCCAGTCGTCTGTACTGCGAGCTGGTGTCTTGCTGCAATGGAACGCACCTTCCCCCATAGGTCGGTCCACCACTTCCTGATGTCATCCCTTGTTCTGGGGTGCTGTGCCACGGCTTGAACTCTGTCCATGATTCTCCACCATAGCTCCATCTTCCTAGCAATGGATATCTGCTGCACCTGTGATCCAAATAGCTGTGTCTCTACCTGGATGATTTCCTCCACCATGACCCTTAGCTTCCCCTCAGAGAATCTGGGGTGTTGTTGTGGTGCCATGGGTGTAGTGTGAGTGGTGTGGGTGAGGATGTGTAATGTAAGGTGCATGGGTGGCATATAGGTGATGGTGGTATGTGGCTCTGGATGTGTGGGTGCTCTTGCTGGCTCTCCGTGCTGGCAATTATTGGTATTCATAAAGGGTTGTGGGTGTGTGTTTTATAGTGGTGTGGGTGTGGTATGTGTATGGGTGTCAGGTGTGTGTAGTTTGAATTGTCCAATATGGTGTTGTTTTGTATGTGTGTGTGTATTTTGAGCACGACGGTATGTACCGCCAATGGTTTACTGCCATTGAATGTCCGCCATAGTGATTCGTGGGTCATAATGTTGTGGGCGTTGTTCTGTTGGTGTAATGGTGTGGGTTTTGATACCGCCAGTTTATCACAAACCTTTGGTCTGGTAGATTTGTGTGTGTGGCTGTATAGTGACGGATTGGCATGTGTGTGTCATAATATGGTTAGTGGATATCTGCCATGGAAGCAGTACGTTGGCGGCGGTCAGCGTGGCGGTAAGTGGGATTTGCCGGCAATGTCATAATGAGGGCCTTAGACTGGATATTGTCTGTAATATTGTTGGTGTGTGCTAGATTAGAGTGAAGTAGAGTATAATTTAGTTGCCCTAATTGCAATAATGGAGTTTTCACCACCTATTATGGCCACACAAGTTTTCTTATTGTTCAATGATGTATGGAAAACATTTGATATCATGGAATGTGGTGTCATATGTGATTTTTCAAGCACCCTAAAGAATGTCCTTAGAGGTTAGTACTGAACTGAAATAGGAACGTGTCAACATTTTGGAAAAGTGTGATTTTAGCATGTAGTGATGACCTATTATATGTCTTTAGAAATGTCTTTAAAATGGATGTGTCTCTGATAGTACAAACAGAAGTACAATTCCTTCCTTATACTGGGTTCTGTTTTTTCCTGCAAATCTTCACTAGATATTACTTTTTCTTTCACGTTTGATGTCTTTCTCTACTACATTTCCATGTCAGACTTCATAACACCGGCCTTCATGTGTTACTGAAAGTAGGAAATTATTCTGTTGATGGTAATTATCTTCATGAAAGTTTTGTTCACCATATTGTTTTTTTATTTTTCATCTTCTTCCCTATGGGAATTGTTTGAACCCGATTTTCGAGGACACAAGTTTTTTAAAATGCTTTGTAGTTATATTCCTTATCCTGTCTCTACTTGTGAAAGTGTATATTTTCCTTGAAGAGACACCATTTTGTTTGTTGGGCTTGGTAACTGTTAATAGTGCTCTTTTAATCGAATGCTTCTTATCGAAATGTTTTGTACTAACATTATAGTATGTAGAAATATTAGAAGAACCTTTTTGCAATCTAAGCAGGCCTGTAGTCTCCCTGTAGTCTGTAGTCATCCTCCTTATGTTTGTTCCCTTATGTTTTTCTACTCTCTCTATTGCACAGTCTCTTTTTTCCTTGTCCATGTAATAATTTTAGGTCTTGTGTTCAACGTGGCCAAATCTATTTTAGAAAAGACATAAAAAAGTAACTCTTAGAGTAATATTTGTTTGAATAGACCTGTTACATTTTTTATGTATTCACCTGTATTATTTTTTGTAACATTATTTAAAAAAAAAAATTACCTGTTTGATGTTGAAGTATATAGATGGTGATGATGATGTATAATTTCTAATTTATAGATGTCTTTGAAGAAGAAATGCAGCTGTATTGCTTTCCAACAGTTAGCACATTGTGCATGGTTGTTGGTGTTACTTAGTAGTGCTGGGTTCTGTTTATAGCCCATCTTATGTTATTAATCAATTATGCAGTGCTTTACTTCTTGTTATTCTTTAGTTTTTTTTCTATCAGTAGTCATTGTCATGTGACCAGAAATGGGTGTTTCGCATACTGAGGACTAGCATATTTTCTTTTGTAAATTTTGTTTTTTGCCATTATTGTGCTACATTTAGTTGCCAGAATTTCAGTACAGCAATTAATTGCCCTCCATTCAAATTGAAGTTGTTGACTAATGAGCTATTAGAAATTAGGTTTTGGTTGGCAGAGGCATAAACCCTGTCCAAGCGGGAACCACTTTCCCAGTCAAGGTAAGTTTCAGGCAACCCTAAATTAACATGTGCTCACCCTCTGGTAGCTTGGCACAGAGCAATCAGGCTTAACTTAGAGGCAATGTGTAAAGTATTTTGTGACACTTCACACACTAAAACAGTGAAAACAACACACAAAAAGATACCACACCTGCTTAAAAAATAGAACTTAATTTAATAAATGAATCAAGACCAAAATGAAAAACATCCATAGGATAGAACTAAAGTTATGAATTTTTAAAGAATAAACTGTAGAAAACGTCTTAGAAACAAAAAGTGCCAACCGGGACTATCTGTTCATGCTGTTGACAAAAATGTGTTGAAGTTTCCCACACCGTGGTGGTGATGCGTCAGAGCTGAGATGCGATGGATTTTGGGTGCGGTTGCAGGTGCGGGTGCCAGCTCGAACAACGTCAAGGCGATGCACTGATTCCGACGAGTGAAGTGACTGCAAAGTGAAGTCATCGTAGACTTTGTTGTCGATGGAGATGCAGGGCCCTTGCACAGAGGGAAACACCTTAGTGCTTGTTCCAAATGAGAGGCACCAGTTTTATCCATGCAATGGTAGAGATGCGCCTCTTCTGTTCACGCACCAATGGAGATGAGATGGTTCTGCTGGAGCAACACCTGAAGATCAACTTCCAAGGGTCCAAGATGGGGTGGCACCACTTGGCAGGTCAGGCTTATAGCTGGTAGAGTCCTGTTGCAAAGTTGGGTTGGTTAGAAGTCTTTTACCTCCTTGTGATTCAGGTCAAGGTACCAGTCAGCCGGCCCTTGGAGTCACTCTGGGTTCTGGATTGGAGAGTTGCAGGTCCAGTTCTTCTCACTTGGGCAAGGAGGATAGCAGGTAGCAGGTCAGCACAGCCAGGCAGCAGGTCTTCCAGAGCAACAGTTCAGCAGAGTAGCAAACCTAGTAGCAGCACAGCAGTCCTTTTTCCTGGCAGGGTATCCATAGGTCCAGAAGGGTACTGAAGTGGCAGGGTCTGAGGTCCAGTTCTTATACCCAGTGGTGGCTTTGAAGTGGGGGAGATTTCAAAGAGGTCTTTGAAGCGCACAGAGGTCCTCCCTTCCTGCCTTGGCTCAAGACCCACAACAGGGGGGTATGCAGCCCTTTGTGTGGAGACAGGACACAGCCTATTCAGGTGTAAGTGTGAGGCAGTGGTCAGCTCCTCTTTCCCATCCTGTCAGTATGGCTCATCATGGGTCATCAAGTCACACCTAAGCTCCTACTGTGTGTGCCTGTCTAGGGGGAATAAAATCCAACTGTCACCCACCATAGACAAGTGATCAGAGACAGGCAGCAGGCAACAAATGGCTAAGTAAGAAAATGCCAACTTTCTAAAAGTGGCATTTTCAGAATTACAATTTAAAATCCAGTTCACCATAAGTTGTGAGTTTAAATTGTGATTCCAAAAACACCAAACTCCAAAATGTTATCTCTTCCAGATTGTGAATTACACTTATAAGATGTAATAAGATAATCCCAATGTTAACATATGAAAGAGATAGGTCTTGAAATAGTGAAAAACAAATGTAAGAGTTTTTTACTACTGGGTCATGTAAAACTTAAACATACATGTCCAGCTGTTTATATACACTGCACCCTGCCCCTGGGGCTGTCTAGGCCCTACCTTAGGGGTGACTTACATGTTTTAAAGTGTGATGTGTTTTAAAAAGGAAGATTTGGGCATGGCAAAAGGTCTATTTTGCCAGTTTGACGTGTCAGTGTAAAACTGTACACACAGACTCTGCCGTAGCAAGCCTGAGACCTGTTTAAAGGCCTACTTGGTTGGGTGGCACAATCAGTGCTGCAGGCCCATTAGAAACATTTAGGGGCAGACTTAAGAAAAGTGTTGGTGCATCCCAATCAGTGCCAGTTTTCTTTTGCCCCTTAGTGCCCCCTAATGCTACCATTTGTGCGCCGTATCTAGGATATGGCGCGCCATGGCGGTTATTAGGGAACTAGTGTCAAAAATGTTTTATCCTAATTTGCAGCTTTGCAGGATTAGCGTAAAAACTTTTTACACTAGTCCTGCAAAGCACTCTCAGGACCATTATAAATAATGGTGTGCCTCCTTTTAACTCCTCCTCTGTGTAGGTGTTAAAGTGCTGCAAAAAACAGTGCAAAGAAATCTTGTAGGTTTCTTTGCAACATTTTGTGGACCACCTAATGGGAAAACGCCTCCCTTGCAAACATTATTCTTAACGCAGGAATAATGTAGTGCAAGGGGTTACAAAGTGGCGCAATGATGGGTATGGTGGATGTTTATGTGAAGGTGGGGGTGGTGTCTGGAGGTATGGTGATGTGGTGTCTGTGGGTGGTGGGGTGGTATCTGAGGGTATGGTGGAAGTGGTGGTTGTGTTTGTGGGTTTTGGAATGGTGGCTGGAGGTATGGTGGACGTGATGTCTGTGGCTGTTGGGGTGCTATCTAGGGGCATGGGGGATGTGTTGACTATGTCTGTGGATGTAAGGGTGGTATCTGGGGGTACGGTGGATGTGGTGGCTGTGTCTATGGGTGTTGGGGTGGTGTCTGGGGGTATGGTGGATGTTGTGGTTCTGTCTGCAGGTGTTGCGGTGGTGTCTGAGGCTATGGTGGATGTGGGGATGGTTTTGAGTGGGGTGAGTGACTGTTGAGTGCTTGCATGCTAGTGTGTCTTGGGGTGTTTGTGTTTATGTGTGCTCTTTGTGGCTGTTGAGGTGTATTCATGCATATGTGTAGTTGTGCTTTGGACAGGTATGGGAATAGGGAAACGGGATAGGGAAGGCGAAGGTCATGGGGCAGGAATGTGGGAGATGAAAGGCTGACTGAGGGAGGAGGTCGGAGCCTGAAAATATCTCTATAGGCCAGACATAGCACAATGCCTTACTGGTACGCATCTATCTGTTGGAGCAAGGTGCCCTAAACCTGGATGGCAACCAGAATGGCAGTCTGACCCACAGAGATGCTCGAGGTCAATAGCCTCTCCACTCAGGAAGAGCAGGGGTAACATGCGCAGAGGGTGAGGTGCCAGGCGCGAAAGAGATGGCTACCTTCTTGGGGAAGTGGGACCAGCTAACATAGTGGGAAGTAACAGGGAGGTGGAGATGGAACTGGGGGGTGGCGGACAAGGATGGGGCAGGTGCAGGTCCTGAATGTTCCACCACCACTAGGGGGTGTCCACTGGAGGTCAAATCAGAAAAAGATGATTTCTCCTCCATAGCACTCCCCTATTACCTCTGGGCCACTGGGTTCCTCCATGTCAGATTTCTCGTGACCAGAGTTACTGTGGTCAGCTGCTTCCCCACTGATGTTGGCATTGTCGCCTCTGCTTGCATGTGATGATGCGGAAATGACAAAGACAAATAGAGTCAGTCCATATGCTGGAACACACTTGAACAACAGTTTTGATTACAAACCACTTCCATAATACACAGTTGTCCACAGCTACAAGGTCCTCCAAAGTGCCTTTAACATTTGCAACACCACATGCATGACTTCTCCACAAACTGTAAACATTTGCACAAAGGAAAATCAGAATCACAGACAACTTCAGATGCATGAGTGAAGTTGTTCAATCACTATACCCATGGATCAAGTAGGAGATATTGTCACCTTGAATGGTTTGGCTCTATAGCGCCCCTGTGCTGCTTTACTCTTCAGAATATCAAAACTATGCACTTCAGGATATTTTAAGGCACAATGTAAAGCAATCACTCTCAAACACCTTCGTAAGTAGAATAATCAAGTTTATTTAAGGGGCAAGTTCTCAGCTAGCAAAACTAAACCACACTAATATATATATATATACATCAGGAGAATAACATGAGAATAATGATAAAGTTATAAGCACTCTGTGAATAATTGCAAGAGTAAGTGCATATAATACAAGCACACACAATATACCTCAATGCTCAATAGCATGAAAATGACTGCAAGAATAAGTGCATATTACGCGCGCACACACAATATACTTCAATGCTCAATAGCATGAAAATGACTGCAAGAATAAGTACACATTACGCGCGCACACACAATACACTTAATAAATTGAAAAGCTTCACCGAAAAGAGCGTCTGCATCCCTCCGCCGTACACAAAGCTGGGGAACCCAAATCAGCTAGCACAGGGAGCCTCTGTTCGGGACAATCAGTCCTCCTGGCGTTGCGTCCAACCCAGAAGAGAGTTCCTAAACCAGCCCATCCAGGCCCCCAACTTTTATAGTATTTACTAACGCCCAGGAGTCTTTTCTAGAAAAAGACCCCCTCCTTTACAAATTGTGCAATCGGCGGTACCTTGTTCACCCTTCGAGACGTCTCCTCAGAACGGGCCAAGTTCCCAGGAGAGGACTCCAAGGTGAAGCTTGCATTCCTCCTTGTGTACAGGCGCATCCCCCTGTTGTTCTAACTGATAGCTCGTGGAATGTAAATAGCGCCCTTCGTACCAGGCAGATGGAGCGAAGTTGAGCAGAAAAACACCCCACCCTTCAGCTTGCCGAAGCTTGTGGAAAAACACAGAACAGTGCCTTACGCACCGAACCAGACTCGACAAAATGGAGTCGTGAACCAAAATGGAAGCGAAGGCCAATGAAAGCAGAGGCCAATGGTCCACACCCTGCACCACTGTTTACCTTGCACGTAGTGCTGCCACATGCACGTAGTGCATGTAGCAATACATTTCCACCCTTGGACCATTTGGCCAACTTATAACTAAGTATATCCTATAAGCTGAAATGGCAATGCTCTTGGGCGAAACTGAGATAGAAGGTTAGGCACACACTGAATACAACAACATAATGAAATTAAAATAACTGTTATGATAATGATTACACCAAAGATATAACGCAGTTGGCCTAAATTAGGCAGCCATCCAAAAGCCCAATCCCACCACCCCTTGTCAACATCCTGCTGCACCCCCTTCACCAACTTATGCAGGGCCTCTATGTGGGAGTTGATTGATATGGAGTGGTCGGATAAATTGAAGCAACATAATCCTTCAAAATCACTGCAGCCATGGTTGTGTTTAAGCAGTAAATAATCAATAGCAGCGCGATTCTGCAAAGCAGCTCTTCTAATTCCCTGTACATCTAATAACAGCTCAGCTAAGGCAGCTGATGTATAGTTAATATTCTTGACTACTAAACATGCAAGTTTATTAATAACTCTGGTATTATATACTGCAAGTCCTGGCACCCCTACGATAGAACCAGCTAAACTAACATATTCTGTTTTGGACAGCAATGAAATTTCAGAATCACAGTCCGTAGGTAATTGAATAGTGTCTCTGGTATAGCGAGGGTGTAGAGCAGTATCCATAGGAAACATGAGAAAGCCTAAGCGTGACCAGGCACAAGGCCCTCCGGTTAGATTGGCTGGAATATAAGTAAAAGAAAGATTACCACAAGAAAAGAGCCAACCTTTAGGCAACTTAACATTTTGAATGTGGCTGGCAGCAGGCACCACATGTTGGCAAAACATTGAATTATTTACATTCAAACAGGTTAGGTCATTCCGTGAGTGGCACAACGTCCGTTGTGCAGCAGTTAAGTTTTTGTCTCTTTTCTCCAATTTGAGCTGAGCACATTTACCTATTTTCATAGGATCACAGGTCAATGAATAGCACACATCCCGATTTGAGATGTTAAACGTGAGTATAGATGTCATGTTCCTCCACAACCGCCGGCCCATCTCCGGGCAATGACGGCAGTACTCATAGAGTGACAGATGGGAGCGAACGTCACTCACATCCACCATTCCATCCTGGTTTGTATTGTTAAAGATGTGTAATAATACAGCAGCAGGAGTGGGCACTGCCACTAGACAAGTGGTAATCAAATCTTGAACGCTTTGCATGTTACTCATACAGAAGTGAGATATATTCAGCACTTCCTGCGCTAGATGAATCCAAACATTGTTCGGTTGATGCAGCAGCGTTGGCATCTGCGGCTGACGGTTGAATTTTTGGGCTATGAGCCCCTCCCGCTCCCCGGTGGAGTCTCCCGAACAGGCTCCATACACCACACTCATGGCACAGGCACTCCACAGGATGATCTGAAAAGAACAAAGGACAAAACACGTATTATCATTCTCGCAGATAGCATTTGTCAGCGGGAACATGTTCCCATTTGTCTTCACCAGGTCGCATAACTACCAGGACATTGTCTGGTCCAGTGGTGATGACATCAGCGGGTTGAAGAGGGTTATTTGGTGATTCAATCCACACTTTGGCCCCTGGGTTCTTGTCAGTAGATCCGAACCCTCCTTTGCCTCTCACAGTGAGAAGAGCTGGGGCGCTCCCCTTCTTAACAACACCTCCATAAACCGGCATAATGACAATTTGGGCAACGCGATCACCAGGCTGCACCACTAGGTCTGTGTCACCACTGTTCAAAAGAATGACTTTCAACTCGCCTTGGTAGTCTGCATCTATCACGCCTCCTAAAACTTGGATGCCCCTCAAGGCAAGCCCAGATCGAGGGGCGATCAGACCGTAATGCTCAGGGGGAATCTGAATTCCCACCCCAGTTTCAATCAGAGTGATGTCTCTAGGTTTCAATCGATGCATGTGTAAAGCATGTAAGTCAAGTCCTGCAGATTCTGGTGTAGCTCGATATGGGGCCAAAGCTCCTGGAGCTGTTTCCCAATACACAATGGTATTGCTCGTTGTAAACGGATTAATCTGTAAAGCAGGTGTCAGCATTCTCATGAGAGGTGTCTCGGCATTTGTTAGGGGTCGGTTGTTCAAAATTTGCAAAGCATCATACAAATTATCCCTCCACCCCTTCAGTGTCCCATCATTCAGTTTACGCAATTGTTCTTTTAGCAACCCATTCATTCTCTCAATCAGTCCCGCTGCTTGTGGGTAGTAAGGTATGTGAAAAATCCACTCAATATTGCGTTGTGCACAATAGTCCTGCACTAGTCTGTCCTTGAAGTGGCTGGCGTTATCACTTTGAATCTGGAGTGGCACCCCATAGTACAGAATCAACAGATCTAGTGTTTTCAGGGTGCTCTGCTGAGTTGCGCGCTTGCAGGGAAAGGCTATGAGATAACCAGAGTAAGTGTCTACCACAGTGCAGGCATACTGACACCCTCTGCTCACTGGCATTGGTCCAATGTAATCAATCTGCCAAATCTGTCCTGGCAATTTACCTCTACCTAGCTGGCCTCTCACCACCTGTGGGACCGGTCTGTGCTGTGCATGCTGACAAATGGGACATTCAATGATCGCTGTTTTAATCAAATCTAGGGTAAGATGCATCCCTCTAATCTCAGCCCACCTGTGAGTAGCCTTTTCTCCAAGATGTCCGCATTTCTGGTGTGCCCATTTAGCCATTCCCACCAAATCAGAATTCTGCGCCTCCACTTCAGCCTCTTGAATCTTGGCTCGAACGTCTGCAAGACAATTGAACCATCGGTCTAATGAATCAGTTGGACAGTGAGCGTCCACATGATAGACAGTCACGGTGCTTTGAGGTAACATTTCCCAGATCTCCTGCCATAACTCCTTCCCCCATACCTCTTTGTTATGGATTTTGTACTGATGTGCATGCCACGTGGGAAGCCAAGTAGCTAACCCATTGGCGGTAGACCAGGAATCTGTATAAATGTGACATTTTCCGGGTAGCTCCTGTTTTAAAGCCTGATACATGGCATAAAGCTCTGCATACTGGCTACTTTTTCCCTGTCCTGTAGTTGTCAAAAGCTTCTTGGTAACAGGATTATAGGACACTGCCTTCCAGTGCCTTTTCGCTCCAACATATTTTGCTGAACCATCTGTGAACCACACATGTTTTTTGTCATCTGCAGACAAGTCTGCGAACGGCTGGCCCCACCCTACTGGGGATTCACACACTGAAGGTACATCATGCAACATTTCGGAATTCTCCACTGGAGCCTGCGCTACCTGCTCATGCAAAACGGCGGTCCCTTTTGGACCCGCTCGTGCCCTGTCCTGGACATACCATTTCCATTTTATAATGCTGGCTTCTTGCGCATGTCCAATTCTATGAGTTTTTGGGGAACTCATCACCCACTGCATGATGGGAATTTCAGGCCTTAAAATCACATTGTGTCCCAGTGTAATTTGCTCAGTATCAACCAGGGCCCAAGAGCAGGCCAGCAGCTGCTTCTCAAAGGGAGTATACCGCTCTCCTGCCTCAGGTAACTTCTTTGTCCAAAATCCCAGGGGCACCCTCTTTCTTCCTTGTTTTTGCCATAAACTCCAATTGGCATACTGCCCCTGGACTGTCACATTCAACTCAATGTCTCCCTCTCGAATCGGCCACAAATCCAAAGCATGCTGAATGGCGACTTTCGCCAATTCAAACGCGCGCTGCTCCTGCTCTCCCCATTCAAACGCATTTTTCTTTCGTGTAACTTTGTACAATGGGGCCAAAATCTGAGACAAATGGGGTATATGTTGTCTCCAATACCCGAATAGTCCAATAAAACTCTGGGCTTCCTTCCGATTTCGCGGTACTGCGAATTCCTTAATCTTTTGTTTCACTTTTGGCAACACTTCTCTGTGTCCCTGATTCCACTGAATGCCCAAAAATTTCACGCTCTGAGACGGTCCCTGCACTTTCTCGGGGTTAATCTCCCACCCTTGATTCTGCAAATGTTCCACCACCCTGTCTAGCTGAATTTGCACCTGTTCTTGCGTCTCTCCCTGCATCATCACGTTATCTATATAGTGAGAAATTTGCACTCCAGGAACCACTGGTACTTCATCCAAATGCTCTGCCACCAGCCGGTGGCAGATAGTGGGGCTATGTAAATACCCCATGGGTAATCTACAGAAGGTGTACTGACGCCCCGCCCACTGGAATGCCAGCTGAGGCTGGCTCTCAGTAGCTATTGGTATCGTAAAGAAGGCATTGGCAATGTCAATGGTTGCATACCAAGTCCCACTGTGTTTCTGTATGTTCTCAATCAAGGTAATGGTGTCTGGGACTGCTGCAGTCAGAGGAGGTGTATGTTTATTCAATTGGCGATAATCAATGCAAATCCTCCAACTGTTATCACTTTTACGAACAGGCCAGAGGGCATTATTCCACGCAGTGGTGATGGGAACTATTACCCCGGCCTCTAGTAAATCATGTATAGTCTGGCTAATCTCCTCATGTCCTCCCGGTATTCTGTACTGTTTCATTTGAATCACCTTAGTAGCTTGGGGAAGTGTTACCGGAGGAATCTTCAACAGCCCCACCCTTGCGGCGGCTATTGATATAAATCTTTTGGAACCAAATTGATAACATCCATCTTCCAAATGTAGGGTCATCCCTTTCAAAATGTCAATTCCAATAATGTATTCGGAATGGGCACAATCAGGACAGTGTATTCTCTCTTTGGAAGTGCCCCTATTTTCATGGGAACCACTATCTGCACTGCCGGGGTTTCTTTTCCGCCCAATCCCGTAATGGTGAAGTACTGTCCCCTGAATTTTCTTGGATTGCCATGAATCAAAGTGGCCTCCGCTCCGGTGTCAACGAGGGCTCGAACTTTTTGAACATTTCCACGTTTCCAATAAATTTCTACTTTGACATGAGGTCTGTTATCTTTGCGAGCCCATCCCTGCACCGGAGTTTGGCCTGTTTCCTAATCTATTTTCACTCTGCGTACATCAGAGTCTGCCCAAGTCAAATCTGGATACAGTTTGCGGTAATTCTCAGGGAACTCCTCCTCCCTGTCTCTGCTTCGCAACCTCTCTGAGCTTACCAGCTCCCTCTCCCACTCTCTTCCTCGAGTTTTCCCAGAACCTGTCAGTTCCCGGTCTCTCTCCCTGCTCCGGGTTCCCTCTGCGCTTCGGTGCTCTTCCTCCCAATTTCCGTCCTCTGGGGATCTCTCTCTACGGTGGGGTTCTCTCCCTCTCTCTCCCTTTTCACCCTCACGCTCCTCCCCTCCTGCCTTTCTCTGGTTCACCACTTTGTTATCCTTCTTGTTCCCTTTCCTGCTCCCCTCCCTTTTATCCAAACCGCGTTTGCGGTACATTTCCCACATGTCCTTGGTGCTTATCCCATCAATTTCATTCCTGGTCACCCCATCTCGCAGCAAGGCCTGAAACATGTCTCGCCTTGTCACCCTGTTGTTATCAGTACGATTCTCAGACCGTGAATTCCTCTCTGGCTTAGCCCATTCTCCTAAATCACTTAACTCACGCACCGCTTCTACCACCTGAGACAATGGGTTACCCGTCTGATTAATTAACAAAGTCATGATGACATGCTTATATGCAGGAGGAGCGGCCCTAATCAGCCGGTTTCGCACAGACACACTTAAAATTCCATTCATCAAATCATGGGCATTACCCATAAAGATAGCTGTTTTCATCCCTTCTTCCTTCAATCTCTGTACTGCATCTCTCAAAGTATACCAAGGTTTATCATTAGGCGGCCAGTCTGACTCTGTCGGATACTTCTGAGCACACCCTTGCGCAGCTAGCTCTAACAAATTGGTCATGGGACCATTCCCTGGATAGGTTCTAAACTCATTTTGAATAACCGGGTCTGTACTTAACATACAAAGCCTCGGGGCGTCGCCGTGATCCAATTGGACCCCCTGGCCCCCCATATCGTGCACCCGCACCAACCACGTAAGCAATGTTTCCCCAGACCTCTGTCGAAATCTGTCTATCACATCACTTAGTTCTTGCTGTGTATAATCCTCCAGGGCATCCAACATCACCCCTCCAGGATTAGCTGGGCTATGCTGTAACTTTCGCCGATATATGGGCTGCGCACGGACAACATTCCTGCGCTCTGTCTTCTCCTGTCTAACATCTTGGCAGTCATCGCCCCCGGACCCATCTGAAAAATCAGATGTATCCCAGATGTTTCCATCCCAAAATTCAGGGTCAAAGGCTAATCCTGCCTGAGAGATAGCTAAATGCACCTTCTTTTTATTAACTTTCCCTCTTCGTTTCTTGTGTTTATATTTAGCTACGCTAACGGCCGTTCTCTCTGCAACCAGTTGGTACATTTCCAACTTATCACTTAATAATTTATTTTGACAAGCTAGCATGGTAGAGGAATTTCGGGCTTCTACTAACTCCTTCCCCAGCTGCTCGTGGTCTTTTTGTAACTGTAAACATTTTTCATACAACTTTCGGTACGCAGAAAGCAAGATCCAGCCTCGCCTCCCCAACGCACAAATCTCCCTTCCCTTGTCAATTGAAACTTTCTGTAAGCATATAAGAAGATCTTCAGGTTCCACATTCAACATACACGCATTCCAATTTTCACACAAACCAGCACAACGTGACCATTCCTGAGCTAAACGTTTATACGGGGCAGTTTCCCACCCCGGTATTTCTATGTCTGGATTTGCTACATGAGAACCTGCTTTTGAGCTCGCTTTGATCTTATTAAGCATTTTCCCTTTTTTTTTTTTTTTCGAATCCTGCAAACGACTATGCCAATTTGTGCTGCTTTACTCTTCAGAATATCAAAACTATGCACTTCAGGATATTTTAAGGCACAATGTAAAGCAATCACTCTCAAACACCTTCGTAAGTAGAATAATCAAGTTTATTTAAGGGGCAAGTTCTCAGCTAGCAAAACTAAACCACACTAATATATATATATATATACATCAGGAGAATAACATGAGAATAATGATAAAGATATAAGCACTCTGTGAATAATTGCAAGAGTAAGTGCATATAATACAAGCACACACAATATACCTCAATGCTCAATAGCATGAAAATGACTGCAAGAATAAGTGCATATTACGCGCGCACACACAATATACTTCAATGCTCAATAGCATGAAAATGATTGCAAGAATAAGTACACATTACGCGCGCACACACAATACACTTAATAAATTGAAAAGCTTCACCGAAAAGAGCGTCTGCATCCCTCCGCCGTACACAAAGCTGGGGAACCCAAATCAGCTAGCACAGGGAGCCTCTGTTCGGGACAATCAGTCCTCCTGGCGTTGCGTCCAACCCAGAAGAGAGTTCCTAAACCAGCCCATCCAGGCCCCCAACTTTTATAGTATTTACTAACGCCCAGGAGTCTTTTCTAGAAAAAGACCCCCTCCTTTACAAATTGTGCAATCGGCGGTACCTTGTTCACCCTTCGAGACGTCTCCTCAGAACGGGCCAAGTTCCCAGGAGAGGACTCCAAGGTGAAGCTTGCATTCCTCCTTGTGTACAGGCGCATCCCCCTGTTGTTCTAACTGATAGCTCGTGGAATGTAAATAGCGCCCTTCGTACCAGGCAGATGGAGCGAAGTTGAGCAGAAAAACACCCCACCCTTCAGCTTGCCGAAGCTTGTGGAAAAACACAGAACAGTGCCTTACGCACCGAACCAGACTCGACAAAATGGAGTCGTGAACCAAAATGGAAGCGAAGGCCAATGAAAGCAGAGGCCAATGGTCCACACCCTGCACCACTGTTTACCTTGCACGTAGTGCTGCCACATGCACGTAGTGCATGTAGCAATACAGCCCCTCAGTAGCCCGTTACCATCAAATATAATGGCAATGTTAAGGAGTTTCTCACAGATTCCACACAACCTCCTGTAATCAGCAAATGTTCATATACACAATACTACATTATGCTGACATGATGGCCAAATATTCCAGCCATGTTGCAGTAAGAAGCACAATAGCCTGAAGAAGGTGACATAGAAACACCAATGTCACACTGTAAAATGTCATCACTGGTAATTTGACAATATGTAAATTGTCAAAATAGTGTAATGGGAGTTATACTAATGTTGCTTTGTTAGGTAACATATCTTGCACAGAAAAGTACACACTGAGATAATCTGGTCAAAATGTCTGGGAGATTTGTCGACAAATTTCCACAGCATAATGAGTCAGCTAGGCCTAGGGAAATCATCTGTTTCAATTGGTACTGCTGAGAACATCTTTTAACATTCCATTATTAAAAGTCGATAGTCCATTGCATTAAATGGTGCTGTGGCTGAGAGAATATCCAAAATCTGAAGAGGGCATTTAACATGTCTCTTAATGGGAAGGCACATCTCTGTACTTTTATGTCATCCAAACACAGATTCCATTGGTTTACTGAGTGTACATGCTCAAATATGATTCCGACATTTCTGCACCTAACTCCCTGATGCATGTCAACAGTCAGGTAATGAACCTTCAACAGCTGACACGTGCAAAACACTTAGCCAAATGACTCAACATCAATAGCAATGAAATGCACAAAGTGAGTAAGTAAGTAATGTGGGTAAACCAGTCATGTCCTTCATTGCTTCTGCAATTGTTCATGACAAATGACATGGAGTAATGGTAATGGGTTAGGTATATGTGACCCTACAAACAAAGTTGACACACTCCTGTCTGTGGTACCACATGAACTGTACACCCATCATATGAAACTATTTAACACAAGATTTTGGCATGCGCAAACATGTGATGGGATTAGACATTTTCCCATAAAAACAGGTAGATCACATAGGAAACAGTAGTGGAAATGATACTACAAAAGTGCAAGGTACACATGCTAAAAAGTAGGCACATACACTGACTCTAACAGTGATGTTACACAAATCATTTAACTTTACATTCCCTACTTACCAGGGGAATGTATTGCTCAGTGACTGTACACAAAGGATAATGTCTTCTATGTTACATGTATGATGGCCACCACTACATGAGAGACAGTAGTGAGGCACCAGCACTGCTGACACACTGAATGCAAGTGGCTTGTTGGACATAGATGCCAATACACTCTCTTGACCAGACACATGGCTGAGTACAGTGATCAATTACCTTATGTTGTTTATTGTTGGGGCTGACGCACTGACGACAGTGGACTGTGGGGTACAAATGCCACGCACAACATGTAACAACATGAGATGATTGACCACTGCACTCAGCCATTGTTCTGCTCAAAAGAGTATATTGTTATTCAACTGTACTCTGTTGTTTCCCTGGACCCTAGGGCAACAGTCAAGGGACATCACCATGCACTGATTACCATACCTTCACAAACAATAACTCATCTTATGTATCGCACATTGGCTATCTCGAGTATTCATGGGGAGATGGCTGCATCTAACACACAAACGTGGAAATGTTAAAGGTATTTATCTGTCCAGGCCTCTCCCTCGTGTTGCTGCTGTGCTCACCTCAAACACCCATCAAGCATAGAGTAGCCCACCACCAGTATGAGGGCCATCAGGGGGGGTCACAGTCCAGTATGTGCTCTGCCCACGTAGGGGGGACGGCACTAGCTGGACCTCTGTGATTTTCTGGGCCCAGCGTCTCATGTCCTCCCACCTTTTTCAATAGTGGATACTGCGCTGGCAATAGACCCCTAGGGTCCGCACCTCCCAGGTGATGGCTCTCCAAATCCCTTGCTTCTTATGGGCATTGATCTGTGTGGATGCATTAGGCAACTGAAGAGGTCACAATTGCACTTTTCTAGGGTAAGTGGTTGAGTAGCACAATTTTTGAAACACCTAGCACAAGCATTTTGTAATTGTCAGCGCACAAGATGTGTAATGCACACATGGTGATAAGTATAGGGACATAACTACATACTTTCAGAGTCATCTGTTGACCATCTACAAACCTGGTCATGACCTACACTGACTGAGCAAGCGCACTGACATATTGGCCCTCATTACAACCCTGGCAGTCCAAGACCATCAGGGCTGTTTCGGAGGAAGCACCGCCAACAGGCTGGCGGTGCTTCCCATGGCATTACGACCGTGGCGAAAGAGCTGTGGTCGCACCGCCGGGGCCGGCGGTTTCCCGCCACAATTGCCCCGGTGGTGTTAATCTGCCAGGGCAGCGCTGCCCAGGGGATTACGAGTCCCCTACCGCCAGCCTTTTCCTGGTGGTTTGAACCGCCAGGAAAAGGATGGCGGTACGGGGAGTCGCAGGGCTCCCAGCATGGGCAGTGCAGGGGCCCCCTGACAGGACACCGTGCAGCTTTTCACTGTCTGCTATGCAGACAGTGAAAAGCGCGACGGGTGCAACTGCACCCGTCGCATGGCCGCAACACCGCCGGCTCCATTTGGAGCCGGCTCCTGTGTTGGGGCCGAGATCCCCGCTGGGCCGGCGGGCGGAAATTAGGTTTCCGCCTGCCGGCCCAGCGGGGATCTCCAAATGGCCACGGCGGGGTAGCGGCTGCATTGGCGGCAGCCCGGCAGTCCGATCTTGGAGTGCGGAAGGTCATAATGAGGACCACTGTAGCCCGGGGCCAAGCAACATGTTTTGTGATGTGAGCAACTAGGAACACAATACACCATTGTGACTTTCTGAAGAGTAAACTACTTGTGACTGACTGTTCAGACACCTTTACATCCAGGTACATTGACTCACTGGATATGGTCCATACAGGCAGCTACAATGGTGCAGACTACACCACAAGACTTAGGTAACAATGAAAGGCCTGCCATGGATGTCACTGGAAGCTTCTTCTCTGTGGATGTGTGAAAATGTGGTCTACATAAAGGAATCTCATCCCAATTCTGAGTAGGTTTGTGTGTTATGTACTGGTATCACAGGAAACACAAATTACCATATGTGCCACTCCTACAGAGATGACATTCAACATACCAAGGTATGCTTGGTCTGATTGGTTGCATGTAACAAAGCTAGTGATTAACATGTCATGATCTCCCTGCATCAACCAACTCTTTGCACTGTGGGTTTTTCACTTGTGCAATAGGACTGTACTGTACAAACATGACTCCTGGAAAGGTGACAACAGACGTGTGGCAGTAAGGGGCCTGTCATTAGGCAATGACACACATTGACAATGAGGGTCAGTAGAAATAAGTACTAGGCCAGGTGGTTACCTCAGTCCCCATACCTAATGTAGTCAATGTAAAATGATGTAGGTCAAATCTTGCTTCATAAGACTGAGTTTGGTTGCTTTCAAAGATCAGAAGGTCTACAGGGATTGAAACCAGTGCCACAGTTGGATATCCACAGTTACTGTGTACTAGACTGTGCTATGTCCCATACTGTAAAACGACTTTGACCAGCCATGCTCTCTGCAGGCTGAGCATATAGAACCTACATGAACAGCAGATTACCCTCACTTCCATGCATGACTGTGCATCCTGTAGCCACCCTATATTTGAGTTCAGGGTTGTATGGCACTCTGAAGGGCTCAGGGAGTTTTCCATGGGTCTAATACCACAGTTCGCCAAGGCCTGATCTGTGCTGAGTTAATATTTGAATGCAATAGAAGGAGGATCTAGAGCTTATCACACATCACAAAACTCAATGGTCATTTGAAATACTCAGAGAACAGGGGTCTACAATCCACAACTTGTACATCCTATGTATGGACCACAGATTGTGACAACAGACACCCAAGTGACTCAATGGGACTCAGAGGCACATTTTAGCCTGTGAGGAAGGTAAGGATGGGTTTGAACATAGTCAAATAGGTTTGTGAGCTAGTTACCCGTTCCTCTGGTGAGCCATAGAGCTTACCATAGAGGGGAAGGATTTCTTCAACAGGTTTCTCCAGCACCTCTGGAGAGAAGGCAGGGGCCTTTTCACCTGCTTAACCTGACATGATTGCTCCCACAGGTGGCACACAGCTGATGTGGTGGATGTGTTGATGGCATCAGCGTTAGGAGACAAATGAATTATTTTCCAAACCACAGCATACATGTACACCACGTATGTGGTCATCACCATCAACAGACACAGTCATTGGGCCGCAACCATCACAGTCAATAAAGTTAGCCTATGGCTGTGTCTGCCAGGGTTGCAACCACCCACTGCGCGGAAGGCTTTCGCCAGTGCCAGGAGGTCCCTTAACTCCATTGACTGAGATGGCAGTTGAAACTACAGTTTTGTTGACTTTCAAATGCATCACAGCATCTATTAATGTGTAGTAACATTTCAACAGATCTAAAGCTCCCTTGATATGTAGATTCTACTGCACAGTCATCAGTGTAGTGCATTGTTGGTCACAGATGCCATAGAACCATGGTGCACTGTATCCCAGCGGTGACTGTATTTTTGACAGGCAGAACATAATTCACAATATCAAAGGGCACAAGAGGAGCAGATAGGTGGGTTATGTGCACATATATGTGGTAGACACATATCTAGACCACAATGGGGATCATAGCTGGACCTTGAGTAGGAGTCAGTTTTGATGTATGATGGGTGTAATGTATTTCCAGTCAGTAATGTTTTGTCACATGACTTTGATCTTAGTAATTAGATATGTTAGTCTGGACACAGTGACTAATGCTCCAACTCATTTAATTCAACAAATAGGTACCCTGGGAGAGGGAGGATTTGACAACTTCCAGTCTACCATCCATCTCCACCAAACCATGAAAGAACGTGATATAAAAAAGCACCTCCATCTGAATACGCAAACAATCCAAGATCTATGTCGTAGATAGGAGCCAGTTTTCATGTCTCAAAACCAACCTAACAAGTATACCACTCATTGTGAGACTCATGGCTGTATTACACTTTCTGGCCACAGGATAATTTCAATATACAGTGGTTATATCTGGTGGCATGTCACAACGTATGTTCAGTGGTGTTTTAAGAGACGTGCTATAAGCAATGATGAAACACATTGTCAGCTATATCAGGTTCCCTAGATGTGAGGATTTAGGAAATGTGAAGGTTGACTTCTGTGTATTTGGTCACATTTCACATGTTATGGGGGGCTTTGATGGCATCAATTTTACACTTTGTAAATGCCAGTAAACCAGTCTATTGCAATATAAAACACTTCTATTCAACCAGCGTGCATGTTGTCTGCTTGTCAGATCTGTACATTTCCAAATAACCATACCCCAGCTGATGTCACAACTTCAACCAGACAGGGCCTGGCTTGTTGGTAAGTTGCATTTGTCATGATCTAATGTGTGCAATGTCATGTGTTACAATGAGGAAGTGTGTGACTCATTGTGACACATCTCTCAATGCAAAACAGGAGGCTTAGCATATTCCAACTGTCTTTGATTGTTAACACAGCTGACAAATCCAACTTCACCAGGAGAAGTCCGCTTCAATGAGGCTTATGGAAGAACACTGCGGTCAGTTGAGCGGACTGTTGGGCTCCTGAAGGCCAGATTTCACAGTATAGACAAGACTCGGGGGAGCCCTATTCTACTCACCGCGGAAGATGTGTCAAATCACTGTGGTGTGTGCATGCTCCATAACATCACCCTGAGAAGGAACATCACTTACATCCCAGAGGTGGGGGAGCCTGCATTCCCACCGGGTGAAAATCCAGATGTGCCAAATGAAGATGATAGTGGTAAAGAGGAAGAAGCTGACTTGTGACAAGATCTCATCAACTGCTTCTTCTCATGAGTGCAAGTATGTCATGAGATGTCATGACTGACCTTAAAATGAACTCTTGTGATGATGTGAGGAGCATATTTTTTTAAGCAGTTCTGAAGCTGAATCTCTTGCCAATATGTCCAAAGTGTATCTGATAAGGAAGCTTTTGACACAATAACATTTAGGGGAAGTTGCGTTGTTTGTGAGAGATTTATAACATAGACATTCTCTATGTTTGCTATATGAATTGTGTCATATGTATGATTTCATAACTATACATCATGTTTTTGCATGAACTCAGGTACCCTCACCATGACATCCTCACTGGGACATTTCCGAGTTGTGACGGTGTCAGGCATATGATGGTGTTCAAACATATGATGTGGGCATGGATTGGTCCTGGGAATGTAGGTCACAGAGTTTAGGTGTTAAATACCTGAGGAAAGACAGCTTGCACAGTGATAGGCTTGAAGTTTGGAATACTCGATTAGACTTGTTCCTTGTCATGTGGTGGCCCTGATGCATCATGGATGTCTTCATGTGGTCAGAAACTATGTAGCCTTAGGCAGGATTCATGTTAGTTTCCCTTCGCTTTGGCTAAACTCTCTTTTTCATGTACTGTATGTAGCTGCTGATGCGTTTCATCAATGGAGGCCAAAGTACCTGTGCACATCACTGACAATTGTTTGTGTCATACCACCAGATGAAGAAGCACTGGATTGTAATGACCCTGTGATCAGAAACTGTTGTAATTCCATCTGTCTGAGTCTTGCATTCTATGACATTGGATTCCTTTTGTGAGATAGGCCATGTGGTTCCAGCTAATAACATCAAACAATTTCATATTTGCCTATTCTACAGCACAATGTCTGATATATCCCTTCCTTCCATGATCTTGAGGTTTGTACCTGCCCATATGATCATCTGCCCAGTATGATGCAATCATGTATGATGTGGTATGTTTCAGACATATTGACAGCTTATAACCTGAAAAATGTAATACATGCTCTTCTTTGACAAGACATGTGTGTGTATATGTTTGTGTGGAATGGTTGTAATCCTGGACAATGTGTACATGCAACATATCCCTGGTTCCACAAGTATCTTGTTGGTCCATTGTATGGGTCACATGTTCTTACAATGGTACATTGCTAAATATGAAATTTAAGACAGCAGACAATGAGTTTGTGACTTGTGAATTTATTACAGTGCTAAGGATGAAAGCAAACTTGTGGCAAAAAGTAACATAAATGAAAAGTGAAAGGGTAGGCCATGGTGAATGAAATCATAGGAAAGGATGCCACACCAACAGAAGTTCAAAGTCCAGAGTTCTTCTCCCATCAGAAATGGAATGGGGTTCAGGGTCAGTCCACAGAGTGAATGTGTGACACACAAAGGAGAACATTAAGTATAAGGTTTGTTACTGGTAGTGGTGGGTGTCTTATCATCAGCACCTCCTGGATTTTTACATGGACATCCCCACTTGCAAGGATGGTGGACTCAGTTGCGGCAGAAGCAGGGGTCCTGAGGGTGGTTGGTCCTCTGGCAGGGCCTCCCTTCCTGTGTCTGCCACAGATGTACTTGGGCTTGGTGTAGCTGGCCCACAGAAAGGAGTAGATATTGGGGAAAGCCTTGCTCGTGTTGTATGGATGTCCTTCAGCACCCCTGTTAGGGTGCCCATGTTAGAGTTATGAGCTTCCATATGTTGGTTCATATCCCTCTGAGTGAGAAAGTAGCCTCATTCTAGCATGGTTACCACCATTATTGGACTGCTTGTCAGTGTTTGTCAGTGTGTTTTTACTGTCTCACTGGGATCCAGCTAGTCTGGACCCCAGTGCTCATAGTTTGTGGCCTACATATCAGTATGTTTTACTGTTTTATCAGCATGCTTGACTGTGTCACTGGAGTCCTACTAACCAGAACTCCAGTGCTTATGCTCTCTCTGATTCCAAATTTGTACTTGCATACTGGTAACCCAGTATTCCACTCCAAATTGGCATATTGGACCCCCCCTTATAATTTCCTACTATATGGTACATAGGTACCCAGCATTGGGGTTCCAGGATATCCTTATGGGCTGCAGCATTTCTTTTGTCACCCATAAGGAGATAAGGAGCTCATACAAACACTTCTTCAGGACTGCCATTGCAGCCTGAGTGAAATAGTGCAAGAACTATTTCATAGCCATTTACACTGCACCAGATAACTTATAAGTCACCTATATGTCTAACCTTCAGTTCCTGAAGGCTAGGTGCAAAGGTACTGTTTGTGAGGGCACCCCTGCACTAGCAGAGGTGCCCCCACATTGTCCAGGACCAATTTCCCGGACTTCGTGAGTACGGGGATGCCATTATATGTGTCCACTACATATAGGTCAATACATATATTTAGCTTCACAATGGTAACTCCAAATATGGCAATGTGAGGTGTCTAGGATTGAGAAATTGTACCCCCAGTCTGATTCTGGTATTGGGGCGGGCAATTCCAGGCACCCTGGGGGCTCCACCATGAACTCCCAGTACTGCCATACCAACCTTCTGAGGTTTGCACTGCAGCCCCAGCTGCTGCCACCTCACAGACAGGCTTCTGCCCTCCTGGGGCTTGAGCAGCTCAATCCCAGGAAGTCAAAACAATGCATTTCCTTTAGAAGAGGGGTGTTCCACCCTCTCCCTTTGGAAATAGGTGTTACAGGCATGGGCGGTGTTTCCTCCCAGAGCCTCTGGAAGTGCTTTGAAGGGCAGAGATGGTGCCCTCCTTACACAATCCAGTCTACACCGGTTCAGGGACCCCCAGACCCTGCTCTGGCATGAAACTGGACAAAGGAAGGGGTAGTGACCACTCCTCTGTCCATCACCACTCCAGGGGTGGTGCCCAGAGCTCCTCCAGAGTGTCCCCGGGTTCTTCCATCTTGTTTTCAGGATGGTCAGGGAACTCTGGGATCATCTGAGTGGCCAGTGCCAGTAGGTGACATCAGAGACCCCTCCTGATAGGTCCATACCTGGTTAGGTGACCAATCCTCCTCTGAGGGCTATTTAGGGTTTCTCCTTTGGGTGTTTCCTCAGATTCAGTATTGCAAGATTCCAGCAGGACTCCTCTGCAACCTCTGCTTCTCCTCCTACAGTTGGATCAACCGCAGAACTGCTCCAGTGTTGAAGTAAGCCTCAGCAAGGCCTACTAGTGCAAGGGGTTCGCCCTTCTCTGCACAAAGTCCTCAGACCATATAGGAAGAAGTGGGCACAGAAACTGAAATAAAAGACAAAGTTTATTAAACCTCATGAGGTGGTACTACAGTTCAAACAGCACCCTTCGGTAATGTTTGAAGTAGCACACTGAACTAAGAGAGTATGGTCCTTTTATTCCCACACAGGGGCTAAAAGAAGGTGGTACAATTACAGATCAAGACTTACATACATGTAAGGTCATATGGAAATGCACAGTCGACAGGTAGGAGGGGCTAACAGTTTCAAGGACTAGTTGACACATTACTGTCTGTTACTGATTACTAACAGCTGCAGATCTTACTGGGAAGTGCGAAAGTGGGAGATGCTAAATATAACTTGTCACTAGACAGATTTTCAAGAGTTGTTAACAGAAAGGTAGGACATAGCACATGGCGAGCACATGGCAGAGAAAATGGCTGCCATGAATACAAAATGGATTCCGCCAAATGTTCACAATAGTTGCTAAATACAAGATGTCTTCTGCTAATGCTTAATCTAATCGCTATTAAAATACAACAGACGAGACGACCCTTTCAGCATTAGCTGAAGACATTCGTCTTTCTGGGATAATCTAAATATTCATCTTGTATATTTATCCTCATCATTTCAGCTATTTCCTTATCTAACATGTGTTGTGCTTTCATTTCTGTAATATTTCTTTTGGTAGGCATACAAGCAGTAATACACATGGAGCAGATCACTGGACCACACTGAATACTTATACAGCATGTGAAAAATATTGCAATAATTACACACAGGATAGTCAGTAGTTTCCAGCCCCAAGTGGAAACAAGAGCCCAAAACCATCCAGAAAAAGTCCAAGTACCAGTCTCTGTGTGGATTTCTGCAGCAATTTTATGCAATTTAGATATTGCATCATATACTGAAGGTGAGTGATCTGGAATAAAAACACAGCAACTACTACCGATGATGCGACATGCACCACCTCGATCAGCTAATATCACATCTAGTACCATACCATTTTGGAGCGCTACAATCCTCACAATTTGGAGCTCCTCAGTAATATTCCCAAGTGCCAGAGCTGCCTGATTGATATCAGCTTCCACAACCCTAGTCAATCGTCTCACTTTCCTACTGTTTAACGCAGCACCCACAAAGGAGAACAACCCTAAATTAAAATCAACATATTGTTGCAGGCTAGTATATGTTTGGTCTACCTCATTTGTACTTATTGTCCTTTTATATCTATTTTTAATGATGTCAGTGAACAGTTTAAAATCTCGGTGATATGATGCAGGGGCCAAAAACACAGGGGGTAATAGAAAAGATACATAACACACACCTGACCTCCCAACAGGTAGTTTGTAATATCCATAGTTACCACAAACAAAATATGTATTATGTGAAGCTGTAAAACTACTGTTATTTACACCCTCAATAGTTAAAATCAAGGTACAATCACTTATCCCTACTGGAATTCGCCCAATGCTACGTATACATAAATCTGAACCATTGTGTGAAAAAGGAAGAGGAATGAAAGGTGTTCCTCCTTTCTTTTGATGCGCAGGTATCATTCCACATATCAAAAACCAACAAAGGAGGGGCAAAAGAAAGGGATATTCGGAGAAAAGACTCCAGGTCCCGTGTGTGAAGTTCCCAATATAATGCACATCAAAATTGCACACACGATTCCAAAAAGAAAGGTTCTTCATAGACCAATAGGTTCTACATACCACAGAAAAGAAAAAGTTATTTCTTTTAAAGCACAAGCCCTCACTCACCTTACGGTGACATGCTTCATCATAGGGCTGTGCTCCTCGTCAGGCTGGCGCTGCAATGCCTGACGGGCCCCACGAGGGGGCTCTTTGCCGGAGATCTTGTTTAAGGAGAAATGCACAACCGGTCAAAAAGAAGTGTAGAGGATTGGTATAGTAGTGGTTAAAATTGTCTAGAGGTAGAAAATAAATACGTCTTTAATTAGGTGTAGATACCTCTGACAAGGTTAAAAACAATAAATAGGGAAATGGTAAAATAATGTCTACGATCCCCATAAAAAGAGAAATTATTATTAATAGCAATTACTGACTCTCACATTGGGGAGTAGTATAAATGAAGCAAGTAGACACAGGGTCCCCTGTGCTACTCTACATCACAGGTCAACATGTTTCTCGCTAAATGGTAGTCAAAAATGATCTTAGTGCGATTCGTCAGGACCTTAATAAACGTACCTAATCCTTTAGATATTTGGAAAACCCTTATTTAGGGAGAACAGAGCCCTCATAATTTATATGTAGGGCCTCATCAGGGAAAGTAATAACTTGAAGCTATCCCCTCATAATTTATATGTAGGGCCTCATCAGGGAAAGTAATAACTTGAAGCTATCCTTGAATATGGATAGAATCGTGTGGGAAGACCTAATGGTATCAACACTCCCTGGAAGTGTTAAAAGAAATAACTTTTTCTTTTCTGTGGTATGTAGAACCTATTGGTCTATGAAGAACCTTTCTTTTTGGAATCGTGTGTGCAATTTTGATGTGCATCATTCCACATACCCAACAGTTAGTAGTATTTGTAGCATTATGAGTATGATGCAACATCTGAATGAAAGTATTATTGAAGTACGATTGACGGTGCTTCTGCTCCTGATAGGGAAGCGTAAAGTAATAGTGATCCTCTGGCACTAGAGTAGTGGCAACAAAAAACTCACGAGCAGGAGCCTTCTTTTCAACAAACAAGGTGATTATTGCTATAACCACCAAAACAACAACAAACCCCATAGTACTAATGATCAGTTTGTTATTCATTTTAGCAACAGTGATAATCGACCCTTTCAGAAATTAATTAAAAACAATCGTTGGAGCTCTTATCCCTGGGCAGCCGCTGATTTCTTCACCACGGGCCAAGACGGGTGTCACTACTTTAATGCATGGCTGATCCTCCCCCCTTGCCAAATTGGCTCTCCGTATCACTAACCCAGGGCGGTAGCTCAACCAGTTTTCTCCAGCACTACGAGGTCTTTCCTCGGTCTCAAATTATATTGCGACACTCCAGAAATCGTATGGTCCGGGAAGAACTCCGCAGATTCGTCAGGTGATATAGCACGGCCTTTCTCTGTAGTCAAAATCTCTCGATGATCGGTCAGCACAGCAGGTTCCACCAAGGTAGGTAGCACTCTCTTGCAGTGAGTACTATGGACCCAATTCTTTCGGTTCGTCACCCGAACTGCTGTGTCCTTGTCGCAAGGAGCACCTGTTCTGGGCTTCACCACCTTGGCTCCAAGCTGCTTGGTCTTTCAAAGGACTTAATCATCACCTGGTCACCAGGTCGGAGTTCATGGCCTTCACCTGTAGATCTGTCAGGAAGGGCTTCTCAAACCTGTTGATGAATAGAAACCAAATTGTCGGTTAACTGTGCCAAATAATCATTCATCAGGACACAAGGTACATCATATACAGAATTTGGCTTAGGAACTCCCCACATGTTCATTGGCCTTCCAAACACTATTTCGTAAGGATTAAGGCCGATTCGAGAGTGTGGCACTGACCAAATAGACAATAATGCCAATGGTAATGCATCCGGCCAAGTTAAGGATGTGGAAGCCTGTACCTTCACTAACTTCAGCTTCAAAGTAGCATTATACCTTTCCACCAACCCTGCTGATTGTGGGTGGAAAACCGCATGGAACTTCTGCTTGATCCCTAATCCTTTCAGGACATACTTAATAACTTCCCCAACAAAATGAGGTCCGTTATCATTCCATAAAAGTCTGCAAACACCCAACCTAGGGAAAAATTATTTCAAAAGCACCTTCGCTGTGGTAATGGCAGTATTATCCTTTGTGGGGTACGCCTCTATCCATTTACTGAAGGCACATACCACCACCAAGACATACTTTAAATTGTTGCAGCTTTCAAGCTGAATATAATCCATTTGAAGAACTTCAAAAGGTGCAGTTGGTGTAGCAAACCCTCCTGCAGGAGTACGTGTCCCTTTTCCAGGATTGTATTGTAAACAGATCAAACAAGACTGTACTTCTCTCTTAGCTGTACTGGAAATTTCTGGATGCTCCCAAACTTGCGTAAGCAACTTTGTTATGGTTGAAGCTCCAACATGTGCCAGCCCATGTGCCATCTGAACCATAGGTTGTACAAAAGCTATAGGCAATTTCCATTTATCCATCTGCTTATTCCGCCAACAGCCCTCATTATCCAATTCTCCTTCTTCAGACCATTGCTCACGTTCTTTCACAGAAGCAGATTTCTGTATATCTAATACGTCTTGTCTAGCATTATGCCAACGTTCAGCTTGTGACTTCACTACATACATAGAAGTAGTATTTTGCTGCATCGCAGTCTCACGCCGTCCGCAAGGGCATTACCTTGCCCTATCTTATCGGTCACTTTCTTGTGTGCACTACATTTCACAATAGCTAGTTTCTTTGGATATGTCAATGCAGTCAAGAGGTTATGCGCTAATTCTCCGGGCATTATCTGCATCCCGTGGGATGTGAGGAAACCTCTCTCCTTCCAAAGCAAACCAAAATCATGAGCCACTCCAAAAGCATAGCGGCTGTCTGTATAAATGTTCACACATAAGTCAGTACTAAGCTCACATGCTCGTGTCAAAGCTATTAGTTCAGCTGCTTGAGCTGACTTCTGTGGTATACGAGCTGTCTTCACTACCGTGTGTATTGTGGTGATTGCAAATGCAGCTGAGGTCGTACCGTCTGGCAACTTCAAACAAGACCCATCAACCCACAATTCCCTGTCTACATTTGGAAGGGGCGTATCTTCTAAATCAATACAACCCTTTGTCTGTTCTTCGGTAAGGAATATACAATCATGTGTTTCTTGTGACTGAGGCTGAGTCACCGGATATGGCAACAAAGTGGCTGGATTTAGTGTTGCACATCTCTTCAGTGTAATGTGAGGAGCCAGCAATGGCAATTCATATCCTGTCAGGCGAGCGCCAGTTAAATGTTGTGTGTTTGTTTGATTTAAAAGAGCATAAACCGCATGGGGTACTAACACCAACAGCTTATGTGACAAAACTATCCCTTCACTCTGATGTATTGACACAGCTGTTGCGGCAACTGAACGAAAACACCAAGGCAACGCTCGAGCGACAGGATCAAGTACTGCTGAAAAATATGCAGAGGGACGCTGCTTATCTCCATGTGTCTGTACTAAAACTGACAATGCACATCCATCTTTCTCATGTACGTAAAGTGCAAAAGGCTTCATGTAATCTGGAGTACCTAACACTGGTGCTGAACAAAGGGCTTGTCGTAGCTGCCGGAAAGCAGTCTCACATTCATCTGTCCATGGGAGGGGCACTGGAGTATCTTTAGTCAAAAGTGCTAGCAAAGGTTTGACAATGTGTGAAAACCCTGATATCCATTGCCTACAAAAAGAAGTAAGTCCAAGGAATGCACGAACATCTTTCGATCTGATGTAAGTGCACGGCCCTCCTTAGACAAAAGGTGACCTAAATAGGTTACCTTTGGTCTACAATATTGCAATTTCTTTTTAATGACACTTTATGATGGTGTGAAGCAAAAAGAAAGTAAGGACAAAGTGCACTTTTCACATTGCTCAGGGGTATCAGCTGCCAACAAAATATCATCGACATATTGTATGAGAGCCACACCTTCAGGCAAAACAAAAGAATCAAGTTGTCGTTTTAACGCTTGACTATAAATACTAGGACTCTCAGTATAGCCTTGAGGAACTCTGCAAAATCTAAATGATCGTTTATTCAAAGTAAAACCAAACTAATATCAGCTGTCAGAATGAATAGGGATCGAAAAGAAAGTATTCTTCAAGTCTATCACAGAGAATGTAGTTGCTGTCGGGGGAACCAAAGTAAGAAGTGTTGTGATGTCAGATACCACAGGATATTGTGGTATAACAATCTTATTGACTTCTCGTAAATCAATAATGAATCGGTAAATCCTAGTATCAGTATCCTTTTCCAGAATAGGAAGAATCGGACTGTTACAAACATTATACGAAACTTCCTCAACAACTCCAACTGCAATAAGATCATGCACAATTCGTGTGAGTGCTTCTTCGCCCTCCTGTGAAATTTTGTATTGAGGCAAACGTGGCAATACAGCTCCCTCCTTGACACTAATATGCACCAGTGGAATAATCATTTGTCCCACATCAGTATCTGAAGTAGCCCACAAAGTACTAGGGAGTGAAACTAATGCAATATCCTCTTTAACAAGACAAACTCTTTCCATCACAGGATGATTATCATTTAAAATAACACGCACCCCTTCAGGAGAGCATCGTATTGTAGCCCTGAAATACTTGAGCATATCAAGACCCACAATATTGTCTGGTGTATTTGGAGAAAGCAAAAAAGGACATGGAGCAGTAAATTTATCAACATGGAATGCAAGTGGTTGTGACAATAGGCTAGGGGAAGGTGTTCCATCAAAACCTATTGATGTAATGGTTAAGCCAGACAGGGGAGCCCTTGGAATCAATTGTTTAGACAAGGCGCTACGAGTAGCTCCTGTATCAACCAGAAACTGATCAGTAGAACCCAAAACATGTGCTGTAACATAGGGACCCCACTGATCTACTGGAACTTCAACTGATTCCTTACCCATCCTAGACAATCCTATGCATAAGCAGAATCTTTGAAATCAGGCTGCACATAGTTAGACATCTGGTATTGGTTCTGTCTATCAAAAGTGTTAAACCCATCCTGCCCTCGTACATTAGCATCAACCCTAGCATGATCATTCGTGCTTCTTCTAGGCCCTAAATATCCTGAGTGATTTCTCATTTGTCCCCGACCACGTGAACACTGCTGAACACGTAGTGCTGGACAATCGGCAGCCCAATGCCCAAATTTCTTACAATACGCACACTGATCAACAGACAAATTCGAATGAGTGTAAGAATAACCATAAGATCCACGTCCACCTCTATCACTACCTCTAAAAGGCGGACCATTAGCTTGAGCCAACATAACCTTCGTCTCTAATTCTTTAATCTTTTTATCCTCGCTACCTTGTGCTTCTAATTCCTGACGTTCATAATACTGAGCCATAGTCAAAAGAGAAACCGGAGTAGAGGTAGTCCATGAACTTTCACTAGCTTTTAGACGACTACCTATTCCTGGTAACAGATTTGCAACATATTTATCGACAAACTAATGTCTGCCCGTATCATCTGACAATAACTGGCCGCTAAAATCATGAAATGCTTCTTCAAAGCGTGTAAAGAAATGAGAGACCGATTGATCTGCCTTTTGCGTACAAGACGCTAAAACAGTCCAATTTATCTTTTTAGGGGGAATAATCATTTTTAACTTAACTAATATGGCTGCGGGAAGATCTAGAATCAACTGATATGGCTTTTTTGAAGGTTCCCTATCCCCGTCCATCTGTTCTAATTCTTTCCATGATGCCCCAAAAACTACACGATCATCAACTTTACGAACAGTTCTCCACATATCTTGCGGTAATGTCAATCCGAAAAATAAATCAATGTCAGCCAAAGTCATAGTACAAGAACTAATTGCTCCCTCAACTTCCTCATAAAAGGCGGCTGGATTTTTCCGCGGGTCTGGTAATGCTGTTTTAAGTGCCATTACATCTGCCCTATTCCAAGGAGTATACACCCAATTATAAATAAAATAACCCTTAGCATCAACAGAAGTTTTATCATCACTTGTACCCAATCCTTTAGGAGGAACATACAAAGGTGCAGCCTCCCGCATTGGTTTCGCGTGAACAATCATAATCTTATCTATTCCGAAGATGGAAGCTTGCACCCCGCTGGTCTGAGATGTCCGTACAACTACGTCCACAGCCCTTTTCTCCTCTTGCAAACGGACTGCCACAACACATAATTTCACCAAACGCCTGAATGCATCAGCCACCTGGGAGAAAACAAAAAGACCATCACGCATTTGCTTATGATCAGCTCCTACATCATCGGGCTCTAACTCATCAGAATATTTCCGATATAGTTCAATAACTTCTCTGCCAAATGCCTCAGTAAAATATAGCTGCTCCTTTTCTGTCCACCCTTTCATGTTGTCTAAAAGTTCAGAAGCAGAGACAACGCTATGAATTGTTTTACGAGCAATAGATCTAAGCTCAGACACACGGTCAGCAGGCAACATAGAGCGACTGTCTCGTATCTTCTGTTGCTCCGAACAGGAGACCTTAGCTAACTCATGAGGGGCAGAAGGAACGACATATGGAGGTGGAGGGCGATCTAGTAACAAAAAATCATTGTGTGGTTTATTAAGGATAGGATAGAGAGGTTGCCTAATGGTGTATTGGCCAGTTACCTGTAATTTACGTTCTTTCTCTTCTAGCTCCTTAAAGTAATTTATTTATTTATTTCTTATTTCCAATGCTTTCACATATACATTCTTCCGCTGCTCTTTCTCAAGCAAGGCTTGCTCACACTTCACTCGTCCATGCACTTCTTTCTCCCACATTCGTACACAATCAAACATATCTTGCCTAGAACTTCGCTTACACATACATTGTTCCACATACACAATCTTTCGGAAATCAAATGACCCATGCATAGGCCAACGTAACTCGGGATCCGCAAGAGTGTATTTATTCCATAATGTGCTGTACATTATAAAAGAAAGACCATGTTTAACATACATATCTCTAGTGGGCGTCCCCTTTGGGGGTGCCGGTTGCGATTCTTCCAGTCTCAAATTGGTACCATTACAAAAGCAACACATCCTACAAAGTACGCTAAAAACAGGCATGCCAAAAATAGTGCAGAATATGCAATATTATAATCAAAGTAGCACTTAAGGTGCCGTTTAAATCAAAATTAAATTGGAGAAAATTCTCCTCATTACCTGCCTATATAAATTGCAATTTATATATCAATTCAAAGAACACAAATTGACTAGTCACCCAAAACACGAGAGCCACAGTAAGTAGTGCTAAACTTCATTACCAAACAAAGGCATCAAAACCCACAGCAAGTGCCCTAAAACAGCTCTTACCAATCACAGGGTGTCCAGGTTCCAACTGCCAAATTCTAAAATCGACCAAATGGTCACTGCGTGACGAATTAACAAAAAGGGTCTCAGTCGAGGACCGGCGCCACATGGATGGTCAAATCAGAAAGAAGGGAAAAACGCCGTGGTTGCCAAGACTCGGGTCCCCTCATGCATTGATCGTCCGCAGCGAGATCCCAATCCTTCGTCGCGACCAATCCGTTGGGGCGTCCGAGTCGCCGACGAGTCCCTGTTCGGCGCCAATTTGTTGAAGTAAGCCTCAGCAAGGCCTACTAGTGCAAGGGGTTCGCTCTTCTCTGCACAAAGTCCTCAGACCATATAGGAAGAAGTTGGCACAGAAACTGAAATAAAAGACAAAGTTTATTAAACCTCATGAGGTGGTACTACAGTTCAAACAGCACCCTTCGGTAATGTTTGAAGTAGCACACTGAACTAAGAGAGCATGGTCCTTTTATACCCAAGCAGGGGCTAAAAGAAGGTGGTACAATTATAGATCAAGACTTACATACATGTGAGGTCATATGGAAATGCACAGTCAACAGGTAGGAGGGACTAACAGTTTCAAGGACTAGTTGACACATTACTGTCTGTTACTGATTACTAACAGCTGCAGATCTTACTGGGCATGTGCGAAAGTGGGAGATGCTAAATATAACTTGTCACTAGACAGATTTTCAAGAGTAGTTAACAGAAAAGTAGGACAGAGCACATGGTGAGCACATGGCAGAGAAAATGACTGCCATGAATACAAAATGGATTCCGCCAAATGTTCACAATAGTTGCTAAATACATGATGTCTTCTGCTAATGCTTAATCTAATCGCTATTAAAATACAACACCAGGAACTCTAAAATGGCAACAAAGTATCCAAGAAGGCTACTGCAACTCTGTAACTTCAGCTCCTGCCAGCAACTGCAACAGTTTCCAGGTTGTGCACGCTCTGAGGACTGCCTGTCTTCATTCTACACCAGAAGGACCGAAGGAATCTCCTGTGGAGTGATGGAGTCACTTCTCTGCTTCAGCAGGCACCTTTCTGCAGCAACAGCTGGTACTCTGGGACTCCTCTCCTGTCGACGAGTGTGATACCTGAAACACAGGTGGTGGACTGAAGTGACACTGACTGTCCAAAGGTCCAGCTGTCCAAATTTGGTGGAGGTAAGGGCTTGTCTCGCCGAGCCAGACAGTACTCCTGTGCACTGCGTGTTTTGTAGCTCCTATGGCTTCTGTGTGCTTCTTCCAGAACTCTTTCATGCACAGCGTAGCCCAGGTCTCCGGCACTCTATCCTGTGATGCTCAGATCCCTGAGTTGTTCTCCAGCAGCCTGGGACCCCTTTATATAGTGCTTCAACAACTGCATTCTGCATCTCCTTTGTCCCCATGTCCTGGGACTCGTGTGGGTACTGCCTGGTCTTCTGAGGGCCCTCTAAAGTGCTGAGAGCCCCCTATGTCTCCTCATGGACCAGGTAGCGCCTTTTCCCACCAACCGCAAAATTTGCATGAGCCAAGGCTTGTCGGCAGAATCGAACGATGAAAACCAGCCTGCATCCAATGACTTGACATGGAACATCTCTTACATCCAGGACTGGGGGGGGCTCAAGCAGGAACCTGCAGCTGTCTTCTTTGGTGCATTTCTGACATTTTCTTCCAACCAGAGAATCCACTTTTGTACCTTCATCTGGGTTAGCAGGGGCTCCTGTTCTTCCTGGACTCATCATCTGTTCTTGGGCTTGGTCTCCTCTCTCCACAGGTCTTCAGGTCCAGGAATCCATCATTGGTGTCTTACAGTCTTGCTTAGTTTTTGCATAATCCTTTACCACGATTCCTAGTGTGTTCTGAGGAAACTTGCTGTACTTTACTCATGTTTTCCTGGGCACGGGGTGGAGTACTTTACTTACCTTTGGTGTTTTCTCACACTCCCAGCACCCCTCTACACTCTACTTTTGCCTTGGTGGGGAACCGACTTTCAGATTCCACTATTTTAGTATATGGTTTGTGTTGCCCCTAGGCCCATTCTAGTCTATGGTGATTTTCACTATTTGCACTATTTTGTGACTGTGCCTTTACCTGATATTGGTTACTAGTGTATATTTTATGTGTGTTACTTACCTCCCAAGGGAATATATCATCTAAGATGTTTTTGGCCTTGTGTCACTAAAATAAAGTACCTTTATTTTTGGTAACACTGAGTATTGTCTTTCTTGTGTGTGAGTACTGTGTGACTGCAGTTGTATTGCAAGCGCTTTGCATGTCTCCTAGTTCAGCCTTGGCTGCTCTGCCTACAGCTATCTCTAGACAGCTGGCTTCTAGACACTGACTACATTTCACTGACAAAGGATAACTGGACCTGGTATAAGGTGTAAGTACCTGTGGTACCCACTACAAACCAGGCCAGATTCCTACACTCTGCAGCTGCTTGATTTCCAGCAGTTTGATTAGCACTTGTCCTATCACACCTTGGAACGCCTGATAGACCCCCAAGACTTGGCTGATGGTATCCTGGTTGTGAGTGGCCCCAGTGGGCTCACTCTAGAGGCCCACTGAATCCCGCCCACAGACCCTACCCCTATGAAACTCTGCCCTTTGCACAGGGTGCTCTCTCCAACTGGGTCTTGGACCCTCAGTGTCAGGATTGTTAATTTCTACCTCAGGATCCACGACTGGGGGGCACAAGATGGTAGCACCTCTGCTGGGTACACAGGTTGGGGGGCACATTGTCTATGATGCTGAAGCAACTTGGGTGAGAGGTGTTGTTGTGGGTACAATGAGTCTCACTGTTGTCATCTGACCAGGCTGCCCAGATGGACCTGGACCATTATCCACATCAACATGTCCAGGAGTGTTGTTATCACTCAGGGCTGCAGAGGTGAGTTGGAAGTCTGGTTGGTGGGCGATGTCTGTCCAGGTGGTGTGCCAGCAATACCTGTTGAGAAATAGTGTACAATGTTATTGGATGAAGTGTGGAATCTACATCCAAAGGTTTTGTGTGACTGTAAGTAGAGACCTTGGACACTCTTAAGTGGTAGGTTTGCTGACTGTGCTATGTTACCATGGTATTTATGTTGTTGACATGACACGTGTGAAGCTCGCAGAACCTATCAGACTCAAGCAGCTGATTAGATGTGGTGATCAGATGCACTTTAGTTGAGGTAATGAACATGACAACTTAGAAACAGCTAAGCCATGACAGCGGAAAGGAGATGTGTATTTACCCATTCCAAGGCCTAGTTGTGTAAGAATCAGGAGAAAACACAAAATATTGTGGTATATGTAGCTGTAGCCATCATATGAGCAGTGGGTTCAATGTGTTAACTGCCACTATCAATCTGATGAAGCAGCTTAATGCCTTAGGAATACTTGATGTACGTACTTGATGTCATTCCTGTCCTCAATAGTTTCATTTTGAGATACCAGGACAAGAAAAAGCTAGGTAGACAGACCCATCTCTGATTTGAGCATGGTATGTAGATTGCTAACTCCAATGTGAGTGAACATCATTTGAGAGATGGCACACAGGCATATTTGGACAGGTGCAGAAAGCCCTTTTGGTTAGAGGTACAGAAACAGGGCCTCCTGTTAGTTGTAGTCATGTCACTTTCTGACTCTCTGCACTACACAAATGCTAAATTACCAGGGGAGGGTGCATCATTTGAGAGATGGCACACAGGTGTATTTGAACCCGTCAAGAAAGCCTGTTGGTTAGAGATACAGAAAAAGCACCGCCTGGTATTTGTAGTCATGTCACTTGCTGACTCTCCACACTACACAAATGCTAAATTCCCAGGGGAGGGTGCATCATTTGAGAGATGGCACACAGGTGTATTTAGACCTGGGCACGGATGCCTTTTGGTTAGAGGTACAGAAACAGGACCTGCTGGTAATTGTAGTCATGTCATTTGCTGACTCGCCACACTACACACATGCTAAACTCCCAGGGGAGGGTACATCATTTGATAGATGGCACACAGGTGTATTTGGACATGTGCAGGTAGGCCCGTTGGTTAGAGGTACAGAAACAGGCCTCCTGGTACCTGTAGTCATGTCACCTGCTGACTCCCCACACTAAAAAAAGTTAAACTCTCAGGGGAGGGTACATCATTTGAGAGATGGCACACAGTTGTATTTGGACAACTTCAGGATGGCATGTTGGTTAGTGGTACAGAAAAAGGGCCTCCTAGTAGTTGTAGTTATGTCACTGTCTGTACTTCCCAACACTTGACAAATGTTTAGTCTTACATATCTGTTGCCACACTGCAGTTAGGTTGACCCTTACATTTACATGTTGATACATACCATGGGTTCTGGGTGATTTTGTGATGTTGAAACACGTGCAGACCCCATTCCAAAATATGGCATTTAAAGGGGATTGATACATGTGATGTTATGTACAATAATGCACATTGGCAAGCTTACATCACTGCAACTCTGGGTATGGAGGTGATGGGTATGGTGGGAGTGGTGGATGTGTCTATGTAGGTGGGGGTGGTGTCTGGAGGTATGGTTGATGTGGTGCCTGTGGATGTTGGGGTTGTATCTGAAGGTATGGTGAATATGGTGATTGTGTTTGTGGGGTTTGGAGTGGTGGCTGGAGGGATGGTGGACGTGGTGTCTGTGGGTGTTGGGGTGACATCTGGGTGCATGCTGGATGTGGTGACTGTGTCTGCTGGTGTTGGGGTGGTACCCGGGGGGTATGGTGGATGTGGTGTCTGAGTCTGTGGGTGTTGGGGTGGTGTCTGACTGTATCTTGGATACTGTGGTTCTGTATATGGGTGTTGCGGTGGTGTCTGGGGCTATAGTGGATGTGAGGATGGTTGTGAGTGGGATGAGTGACTGTTGAGTCCTTGCATGCTAGTATGTCTTGTGGTGTCTGTGTTTATGTGTGCTGCTTGTGGCTGCTGAGATGTATGCATGCTTATGTGTGATTGTGCTCTGGACAGGTATGGGAATAGGGAAATGGAATGGGGAAGGAGAAGGTGGTGGGGCAGGAATGTGGGGGATGGAAGGCTGGCATGAGGGAGGAGGTCAGAGCCTGAAAATATCTCTGTAGGCTAGATACAGCACAGTGAATGCCTTACAGGTATGCAACTATCTCTTGGAGCTGGGTTCCCTGCACCTGGATGGCAGCCTTACCCACAGAGATGCTCGAGGTCAATAGCCTCTCCACTCAGGACAGCAGGGGTAACAGGGGCAGGGGGTGAGGTGCCAGGCACAAAAGAGATGGCTACCCTCTTGGGTAAGTGGGCCCGGCTAACATGGTGGGGAGTAACAGGGAGGGTGGAGATGGAACTGGTGGTGGCGGACAAGAATGGAGCAGGTGCAGGCCCTGAGTGTTCCACCACCACTAGGGAGTGTCCACTGGAGGTCTACTCAGAAAAAGATGCTGTGTCCTCCATGGTACTACCCTCATCCACCAGGCCACTGGGTCCCTCCATGTCAGATGTCTTGTGACCAGACTTACCGTAGTCAGTTGCTTCCCCACTGATGTTGGCACTGTCTCCTCCGCTTGCATGTGATGATGCTGAAATGACAAAGACAAATAGAGTCAGTCCATGTGCTGGAACACACTTGAAAACAGTTTTGATTACAAACCATTACCATAATACACAGTAGGTCCTCCAAAGTGCCTCCAACATTTGCAACACCACATGCATTACTGCTTCACAAACTATAAACATTTTCAAACAGGAAAATCATAACCACAGACAACATCAGTTGCATGAGTGAAGTTGTCCAATCACTATGCCCATGGATCAAGTAGGAGATATTGCCACCTTGAATGGTTTTGCTCTACAGCACCCCTCACTAACCTGTTGGTATCAAATATAATGACAATGCCAAGAATTTTCTCACAGATTTCACACAAGGTCCTGCAATCAGCAAATGTTCATATACACAATACTGCAGCCCGAAGAAGGTGACATGGAAACACCCATGTCACACTGTAAAAAGACACCAATGGTAATTTGACAATCTATACATTGTCAAAATAGCGGGATGGGAGTTATACTAATGTTGCTTTAATAGATAACACATCTTGCACAGAAACGTACACACTGAGTCAATTTGGTCAAAATGTCTGGGAGATTTGTCGACAAATGTCCAGAGCACAATGAGTCAGCTAGGCCTAGGGAAATCACCTGTTTCAATTGGTACTCCTGAGAACACCTGTTTAACATTTCATTATTAAACGTCAATAGTCCATTGAATTAAATGGTGTTGTGGCTCAGGGAATATCCAAGAGGGCATTTAACATGTTTCTCAATGGGAAGGTAAATCTCTGTACTTTTATGCCATTCAAACACAGATTCCATTGGTTTACTGAGTGTACACACACACACGATTCCAACATTTCTGCATGTAACTCTCTGATGCATGTCAAAAGTCAGGTAATGAACCTTCAACAGCTGACATGTGCAAAGCACTCAGCCAAATGACTCAACAAAAATGGCATGTAAATGCACATTATGAGTAAGTAAGTAATGTGGTTCGACCTGTCATATCCTTCATTGCTTCTCCAATTGTTCATGATAAATGACATGGAGTACTGGGTTAGGTGTGTGTGACCCAACAAACAAAGTTGGCACAATCCTGTATGTGGTACAACATAAAACTATTTAACACAAGATTTTGGCATGCACACATATGTGATGGAATTAGACATCATCCCATGAAAACAGGTAGATCACGTATGAAACAGTAGTGGAAATGATGCTACAAAAGTGCAAGGTACACATGCTAAAACGCAGGCACAAACACTGAGGCCAACAGTGATGCTGCAAAAATCATTTAACTTTCCATTCCCTACTTACCAGGGGAAAGTATTGCTCAGTGACTGCACACAAAGGATAATGGCCCTCATTACAACCCTGGCGGTCGGTGTTAAAGCGACAGTAAGACCGGCAACAGGCCGGCGGGAAAAAAAATTGAATCACGACCGTGGCGGAAACCGCCAACATAGACAGCCACTTTAACACTCCGACCGCCACAGCTGTACAAACAAACAGCATGGCGGTCACCGCCAACAGACAGGCGGAACACAATGTACCGCCCACACCATTACGACACACCAATCCGCCACCTTTTCCGGGGTGGACTCAACACGTACAAAAACACGGCGGAAACAGGACTTGGTAGGGAAAACGCTCACCTCTACACACCCCACGAGGAACCAGGACGCCATGGAGCCGGAACTCCAAATACTCCCTGCGATTGTCTTCCTGCTCCTCTACTAGGAGCACGACCAACGGCGGCGATGACCACAGTGAGTACTGCACCTACAACACAGGGGAGTGGGGAGGGAAAAGAGAGTGACACACACATGCAACACGCAACACCCCCACCCCCACCCACAATGACACACACATCAATATATCCAGAAACATAACATTTCCCCCCCCAAGCCCCACCTGGAAGAGCGCAAGGACAAAAGGAAATGATTTGAACGAATGTAATCCAGAAAAATTCATTACTCAAAAATATATATACACTATTAGCAAATATGTACACCAAAATTTCAAGTCCATGTACTGCACCATGTAGTCTGTGGACCACTGGGCCCAAAATGCATGGGCGAGGCCCACACAAGATACCCGATCCAAACGGAGAGAACACAGCAGGGGCATCAGATCGAAATAAAACAGGCACCTCAGGGGGGAGGGAAGGGGGGGCACCTCAGCCGGATGCATGCACGGCACCAGCTCCATGAGAGGGCTCCATGCCCATTGATGTATCCTGGGGAGTACAAAGCCACAGTCTCACAAGTCTTTCCAGTGGGTGGTTTGCCCACTGCTGCATCCTGGGGAGTGCAAAGCCACAGACTCACAAGTCTTTCAATGGGTGGTTTGCCCACTGCTTTATCCTGGGGAGTGCAAAGCCACAGTCTCACAAGTCTTTCCAGTGGGTGGTTTGCCCACTGCTGCATCCTGGGGAGGGCAAAGCCACAGTCTCACAAGTCTTTCCAGTGGGCGGTTTGCCTACTGCTTCATCCTGGGAAGTGCAAAGCCATAGTCTCACAAGTCTTTTCAGTGGGTGGTTTGCCCACTGCTGCATCCTGGGGAGTGCAAAGCCACAGTCTCACAAGTCTTTCCAGTGGGTGGTTGCCCACTGCTTCATCCTGGGGAGTGCAAAGCCACAGCCTCTCAAGTGGATAACAGTCTCCAATGGTTCTGGAGGGGGCTTTGTGCCCAGAGTGCTTCATCCTGCCAGGGACAGAGGTAGTGGATGTGATTCTCCACTGGTTCTGGAGGGGGCTTTATGTCCAGAGTGCTTCATCCTGACAAGGACAGAGGTAGTGGATGTGATTCTCCACTGGTTCTGGAGGGGGCTTTGTGCCCAGAGTGCTTTATCCTGACAAGGACAGAGGTAGTGGATGTGACACTCCACTGACAGTGGTGCTACAAGCAAGCTGGCCAGACCCCTGGCACTGACCACCCGCCTTGTACAAATGACCAATGGGGATGGCAGCCATGTCTGCGGTGGTGCCACTGGCTCAGGAAGTGGCGTGGCCACTGGCGGTGAGCTCAGTAGCGGCGATGCTTGCAGCGCTCATTGGGTAGCAGTACTGGTGGGGGGCTCACTGACCTTGCTGCTGGTGGCGGTGTCCTGAGCGGCAGTGCTGGTGGGGGGCTCACTGACCTTGCTGCTGGCAGCGGTGTCCTGAGTGGCGGTGCTGGTGGGGGGCTTAGTGACCTTGCTGCTGGCGGCGGTGTCCTGAGCGGCGGTTCTGGTGGCGGCCCAACTGACCTTGCTTCTGGCGGTGGTGTCCTGAGCGGCGCTGCTGGTGGCAGCCTCACTGAGCTTGCTGCTGCTGAAGGGCACAGTGTCTTCGGTGCAGGTCAAGGGCCCAGTATCCTGGGTGCTGGCAGCGGTGCCCGTGGCGGCGGTGCATGTGGCGGGGTCGATGGCGGTCTTGTCCGCCGTGCACGTTGGCAGCGACTTGCCTTTCTTTGTCAGGCCCTTCCCCACCTTGGATGGTGGCGCAGCTGTCTTGCCACTCCCAACAGTTGTCTTGGCTGAGGCCTTGGTGGCAGGTGTTTTGGTATTCTCCCTCTGGGATGTGGGCAACTTCTTCTGTTTTGGAGGTGAGGGAATGTCCTTGGCGTTCACCTTTGGGACACTGGCAGCCCTGCTGCTTGGTGCACTCCAGAAGCCGGTTACTGCTGGCACCACTGTGCCCTGTGATGTGGTGGCTGACGTGCTGGGTTGGGTCCTGGAAAGGCGGGCCCTAGGGGACGGAAGGGGTGGGGGAGGTGAAGGGAAGAGGTCAAGGTTTGACAGGAAAAGTTTTTTAGACACACTGGGACGGGTAGATGGAGGGGATTTGGGAGTGGAGGAAATGGTAGTGGTTGTAGGAGGTGTTCGTTTGCTGACTTTGGATGAAGGTGCATGGGCTGGAGGCTGTCGTGAGGTGGATGGATGTTGGGTGGGTGTCTGACTGCGTTTGTGTACTTTGGGAGGAGGGCTCCCAGACACACTGGTAGAGGACACAGGGGATGTGTGAATGGTAGTTGGGTGGTGATTGCACGTGAGCGGTGTGTGGTGATGGGCGTGCTAGTGATGGAGGTAGTGTCTGAGGATGTACTGCATGCAGGTGTGAATGGAGACATGACAGGGAGGGAGGAGGGAGACGTGGAGGAGGGGGACACAGTGAAGGCAGTGGATGTTGGTATGTGTGCATGGGTATTATGCTTGTGTGAGTGCCTGTGGGATGTGTGGTGCTTATGATTGCCAGAGCTACCAATTGTGTGTTGAGGTGTGTGCATGCTGGTCTGATGGTGTGCTTGGGATAGGGTGAGGTACAGGGGATTGGGTCTGAGTGGAGGAAGTTGGAGGGGGGAGGCTGGACACAGGGACAATGGCTGCCATCAGTGCTGAGGCCAGAGACTGAGAAGCTCGCTGTTGGGCTGCCTGGCCAGAATGAATGCCCTCCAGGTATGCATTTGTCTGTTGCAACTGCCTCTCTACACCCTGGATGGCATTCAGAATGGTAGACTGCCCAACAGTGAGGGATCTGAGGAGGTCAATGGCCTCCTCACTGAGGGCAGCAGGGCTGACTGGGGCAGGGCCTGAGGTGCCTGGGGCGAAGGAGATGCCCACCCTCCTGGGTGAGTGGCCTCGGGGCACACGCTGAGGGGCTGCTGGGAGGGCAGTGCTGGTAGGGGGGTGGTGGCTGTACCTGTAGATGCGGGGGGCACAGAGGGGCACGCCACCGCAAGGGAGCTCCCATCAGAGGAGGAGTCGGTGTCGCTGGTCTCTGCTCCAGTCCCCGCCGTGGGCTCCCCTCACCATCCGTCCCACTGGTGAATTCTGAGTCTGTAGTCTCGCCGTCCAGGGCCATGTGGGATGCAGCTCCCTCCTGCTCCGGTGGCACAGCTCCTCCGCCTGATGATGCTAATGCACACAAGAACAGGGAGACCACAAAAAGGGGAGGAAAGAAAGTAGAAAGACATGTTGAGTGCATGCATTACCGCTACCGTTGGAGGACACTACAGACACAGCAGCCCTCTGCACTACGCCATGCACTTAGAGTTCCCTAATTAATCACAGGGACATGGGGTACATGGCCTATGCCCTATTGCTGCACACACGGAAGTCACAGGAGCCTGACTGGGTGTAGATGGCTCTTGCTACTGGTGGGGTTGAGGTGCCACTTGGCCTGCCTCACAAAGGGTCCTTGCCTACAAGATTCGCCCTAGCATAGGGGAACCCACAGCCACCCTCCCCCACCCAGAAACCTCCAATGAACGCAGAGTCAGATGTATGTGACTGTACTCACCCCCTTGTGGCTGCTGTGATGCCCTCAAGCGCCTATCCAACTCCGTATATGCCACCGCCAGGATCCGGAACATCAGGGGGGTCATTGTGCGACGGGCAACCCTCCCACGTTGGGAGGCGATCCCCAGCTGGGCCTCCGCCGTCTTCTTGCTGCAGTGGCGAACGTCCTCCCATCTTTTACGGCAGTGGGTGTTCCGTCTATGGTGGACCCCCAGGGCCCGGACGTCCTTGGCGATGGCACGCCAAATATCCTTCTTCTGGTGGGTGCTGACCTACAATAGTACAGGGGAAAAGGTCAAACATTAACCGTCTGGCCCATCACAGTCATTGGCCCACCTTCCCACCCTTGCCCTGACGCACATACACTCACCGTCGTATCATGGACGCCTCATCCCCCATCTCCATTCCACACCACTCCAAACAGCATGATGTCAGTGTACTCACCTGTTTGTATGGAGGACCGTGGAGTAGCGTGTACTGGGGGAGGACCCATCCACAAGTTTCTCCAACTCCTCCGAAGTGAAGGCAGGGGCCCTTTCCCAAGATACTTGAGCCATTGTCGCTTCCAGACTGAGGTCACAGCAGCAGTTGCAGTGTAGTCCTCTCCGGTCAAAGATCAGGTATCAGGTGAGTGAACAGATAGTCACGTCCGCGGCGGTGTGTACCGTCACTGCCGGCGTACATCCCCATTGGCTCCTGCGACCCATAGGGTCCAATGTTAACCAATGCAGGATTGCGCCACGGTCTTCGACCGCCTACTGCGACGGTTTACAACGCCAGCGCAGTTACCTCACATCCCCTTGTCCCACATTACAGGTCAGGCAGCCGCCATTTCAGGGTGCCACATGGCATTAATTTTAACTGCGTCACACATATCTAGGCCTTGCATACACACTAAGACAGGCACATAACGGATTGACTAATGTGCGCAAGAAAGTTGTAATTTTCGTACCTCAGTGTTGACTGACCCTCTGATCGCTGTTCTCATCCATAGTGCACGTCTGCTGGGGCAGGTGAGGAGATGGCGGCATCCTCCGGTGTACAGACCGCTGGTGGACCTGTCGACAATGGAAGAGCGACATGTAATAGTCACCCACAGGCTTGATCGTGCCACAATCCAGGAACTGTGTTCCCAGTTGGAGCTAGACCTGATGTCAGAAATCCGCCATCCCACAGGAATCCCCTCTCTAGTGCAGGTCCTGTCAGTACTCCATTTTCTGGCAAGTGGGTTTTTTCAAACTACAGTGGCCATAGCATCAGGGATGTCCCAGCCTATGTTCTCTAACGTGTTGTCCAGAGTGTTGTCTGCCATGCTGAAACACATGTGCAGCTACATCGTTTTCCCTCAGGTGGAGGATTAGCCACAGTGAAAGGTGACTTCTATGCCCTGGGACATATCCCCAACATCATAGGTGCCATTGATGGAACACATGTGGCATTGGTACCCCCCGCAGGAGTGAACAGGTATACAGAAACCGGAAGAGCTACCATTCTATGAACGTGCAGATGATGTGTTTGGCAGACCAGTACATCTCCCATGTGAATGCCAAGTTTACTGGCTCAGTGCATGACGCTTACATTCTGAGGAATAGCAGCATCCCTTCTGTGATGGGGAAACTCCAGAGGCACCGTGTGTGGCTATTAGGTGAGGACATGGACCCTATACAGTGTGAATAGTTGTCTGGGTATGGGGTTGTCCCTAAGGGTTAGTGTGTGTCTAACAGTTGTCCCTCGACATTTGCAGGTGACTCTGATTACTCCAACCTGTCACGGCTACTGACCCCAGTGAGGAATCTCAGGACAAGGGCAGAGGAACGCTACAATGAGGCACATGGGTGAACTAGGAGGGTTATAGAGAGAACCTTCGGCCTCCTGAAGGCCAGGTTCCGGTGCCTCCATATGACAGGTGGTTCCCTATACTACTCACCAAAGAAGGTGTGCCAAATCATCGTGGCCTGCTGTATGCTGCACAACTTGGCTTTGCGACAACGGGTGCCTCTTCTACAGGAGGATGGTCCAGAAGGAGGTCTTGTGGCAGCTGTGGAGCCTATGGACAGTGAAGAAGAGGAGGCAGAAGAAGAGGACATAGACAGCAGAAACACTGTGATCCAGCAATACTTCCAGTGAGACACAGATAAGAAGACATCACTGCCTCATACATCTGATATAATTGTTCTACCTCTCATCTGCCTGTCACTTTCACCCAGTGTATGGACCCTGATTTGTCACTTTCCCTTTCAATTTCACAGATGTGGGTCCCACTGTGTGACCTCTGCTATGTTACCTCATGGACTAGAGCTGTGTGACATAGGTATTTTGACAATACTATGGACGTTGCTATTTCCCTCAGTTATTGCAAACACACTTTAGTGAAAGCACAGACTGACTCCAGATTGTTTTGTGATTCAAGGGTGTTTATTTAAGTGCAAAACAGTGGACTGGTTTGTAAAATGGTCAAGGGTGATGGTGGAGGAATGTCTATGGCAGAGTCCAGTCTATTTGTCTCACAGGTGCATTGTCCAAAGGGGCATAGGAAGTGGAGCAATGGCAGTTCAAGGATGGACCGGGTGACAAAGTGGGACAGTAGGATTTCATTCAGGGTGGTCTCATTTCTTGGCTGGGGTCTTGGCATTGTTCTCTGTCTTTGTCCTGGATCTCAGGGACCGTTTGTGGGGTGGTTCTCCATCTGCAGGGGTGGGGTGCTGGTGTTGTGGTCCTGTGGTGGTGCCTCCTGTCCACTAGCGCCGGCGTAGGTGGTGGGCTGTTCATCATCCAGGCTAGTGTCAGGGGCCCCTTGTTGTGCCACAGTGTCCTTCCTGGTGTTCACGAGGTCCTTCAGCACCCCTACAATGGTGCCCAGGGTGGTGCTGATGGATTTGAGTTCCACCCTGAACCCCAAATACTGTTCCTCCTGCAGCCGCTGGATATCCTGAAACTTGTCTAGTACCGTTGCCAGTACTGGGAATGATGTTACACTCCCATTATGTTGGAAAGGGCCTCATGGAGAGTGGGTTCCCTGGGCCTGTCCTCCCCCTGTCGCACAGCAGACATCCCAGTTACCCAGTTTTCCTGGGCCTCTGTCCCCTGAAACGTGTGCCCACTGCCACTGCCCCCATGTCCCAGCTGTTCTTGGGGTGGTGGGTTAGCCTGGGTTCCCTGTAGTGGTGGACACACTGCTGTTTGATGTGTCCTGGGGACAGAGGTATGGGCCCGCTGGGTGGGTGCTGTGCTGGTGTTTCCTGAGGGGGGAGGCTCTGTGGTGGCCTGTGACTGTGTGTGGGGAACCGACTGTCCTGAGGTCCCAGATGGGCCGGGCTGGTCATCTAGATCCAGTTGGACAGAGCTGTGGTCATCACTGTGGGCCTCTTCTGTAGGGGGAGTGGACATGTCTGGAACCTCCTGTCCGGTGACGTTGGGTAGGAGTCCTGCAGGGGTGAAAAAGCAGGATTATCGCATCTGTGTGTGCCATGGTGTGAAATGGGTGGGTGACCCTGTACCCCAGTGCTAACATTATTGTGTAGGACCTTGTGTGATAATTGTTTAGGAGTCTGTTTGGGTATGTGTAGTGGACATGCATTGGTGATGGGTGTCCATGCTTTGTTGTTGTATGCAGGGCTTGGTGTTGGGATGTGTGGTTTGTGATAGTGGGACATATGTGAGGAGTTGGAGTGATGGGGTGAGGGCGAGGGTGGGGGTATGTGATAGCATGCAGGTAGGGTGGGGGATGTAGTATTTAAAACTTTGACTTACCAGAGTCCATTCCTCCAGCTACTCCTGCAAGGCCCTCAGGATGCAGTATAGCCAAGACCTTCTCCTCCCATGTTGTCAGTTGTGGGGGAGGAGGTGGGGGTCCGCCACCAGTCCTCTGAGCGCACCTTCCCCCGTAGGTCGTTCTACCTCTTCCTGATGTCATCACATGTTCTTGGGTGCTATCCCACTGCATTGACCCGGTCCACGATTCTGCGCCATAGCTCCATATTCCTAGCTATGGAGGTGTGCGGCACCTGTGATCCGAATAGCTGTGGCTCTACCTGGATGATTTCCTCCTCCATGACCCTGAGCTCTTCCTCAGAAAACCTGGGCTGTCTTTGCAGTGCCATGGGGTGGTGTGGGTGATGTGTGAGGTGGTGTGTGTTGTGATGTGTGGGGTGATGTTTAGGGGTGTGAGGTGTTTTGTGCGTGGAAGGTGTTTGAGTGATGGTGTTGTGTGCCTCTGTATGCTGGTGTGGTCTTTGCTTTGCTGTCTGTCTGTTTCTCAAACATTTTTGGTTGGAAGGGTTTGTGGGTAATGTGGGTGTGTGTTTTATATTGTATTGGGTGTGTGGGAGTGGTGTGTGTATGTGTATCAGGTGTGTGTATTTCGAAATGTCCAATGTGGTTGTGTTTTGTAAATGTGTGTGTATTTTGAGCGCGGCGGTGTGTACCGCCAATGGAATACCGCAGTTGAAAGACCGCCCCGTGGATTCGTGGGTCGTGATAGTGTGGCCGTATTCCTGTTGGTGTGACGGTGGAGGTTTGGTTATCGCCAGTTTATCACTGACCTTTGGTGTGTCAGACTTGTGTGGGTGTCTAGATTTTGGCGGATTCCGAGCTGTGGGTCGTAATAGTTGTGGCGGAATTCCGCGGCCGCAGCGGTGTGTTGGCGGTCTTCTGCACGGCGGTAAGCAGGATTTACTTTTAATGTTGTAAGGAGGGCCATTGTCTGCTATGTTACATGTATGATGGCCACCACTCAATGAGAGACAGTTGTGAGGTACCAGCACTGTTGACACACTGAATAAAAGTGGCCTGTTGGGTATAGATGCCAATATATTCTCTTGACCAGACACATGGCTGAGTATAGTGATCTATTACCTCATGTTGTTTGTTGTTCGGGCTGACACACTGAAGGCAGTGGACTGTTGGGTACAAATGACACTCACAACATGAAAGAACATGAGATGATTGACCACTGCACCCAGCCATGTTCCTGCTCAAGAGAGTGTACTGTTATTCAACTGTACTCTGTTGTTTACCTGGTCCCTATGGCAAGAGTCAAGGGACATCACCAGGCACTAACGACCATACCTACACAAACAATAACTTATTTTATGTATCGCACATTGGCCATCTCTAATATTCATGGGGAGATGACTGCATCTAACACACAAACTTGGAAATGTAAAAGGTATTTATCTGCCAGGACTCACCCCATGCTGCTGCTGTGCTCCGCCCAAACACCCATCTAGCTTGGGGTAGGCCACCACCAGTATGCGGGCCATCAGGGGGCTCATGGTCCATTGTGCGCCCCACCCACGTAGGGGGAACCGCACTAGCTGGACCTCTGAGATTTTCCTGGCCCATCATCTCAGGTCCTCCCACCTTTTTCAATAGTGGTTGCTCTTCCATCGATAGAGCCCGAGGGTCCGCACCTCCCAGGTGATGGCTCTCCAAATCACTTGCTTCTTTTGGGCATTGACCTGTATGGATGTATTAGACAAATAAAGTGGTCACAGTTGTACTTTTCTAGGGTAACTGGTTTAGTAGCACACTGTCAGACCTGACAGCCTTAGGGTGGTCACCCCTAACTTTTTGCCTGCCTCCATCTACTTTTTATATACTGTTTTTGCTGGTTTTAAGACTCTGCGCGTTTTACCACTGCTAACCAGTGCTAAAGTGCATATGCTCTCTCCTTTTAAACATGATAACATTAGATCATGCCCTATAGGATTATTTAATTTACTTAGAAGTCCCTAGTAAAGTGCACTATATGTGCCCAGGGCCTGTAGATTAAATGATACTAGTGGGCCTGCAGCACTGATTGTGCCACCCACTTAGGTAGTTCCTTTTCCTTGTCCCAGGCCTGCCATTGCAAGGCCTGTGTGTGCAGTTTCACTGCCAATTCGACTTGGCATTCAAAAGTACTTGCCAAGCCTAAAACTCCCCTTTTTCTACATATGTCACCCCTAGGGTATGCCCTAGGTAACCCATAGGGAAGGGTGCTGGGTAGGGAAAAGGCAGGACATGTGTAGTTTACATGTCCTGGTAGTGTAAAACTCCTAAACCCATTTTTACACTGCTGTGAGGCCAACTCCCTTCATAGACTAACATTGGGGATACCCTCATATACTGTTTGAGTGGTAGCTGCTGATCTGAAAGGATTAGGAAGGTGATATTTAGTATGGCCTGCTGACTGGTAAAGTTGGATTTAATAATACTATTTTAGAAATGCCACTTTTAGAAATTGAGCATTTCTTTGCACTTAAATCCTTCTGTGCCTTACAATCCACGTCTGGCTGGGTTCAGTCGACAGCTCCGTTGTGCATTCACTCAGACACACCCCAAACACAGGCTACTCATCCTCACTTGCATACATCTGCATTTTGAAATGGTCTTCCTGGGCTGATATAGTGGAGAGCCAGACACTTACATGTCAAAGGACAGTAGCCTGCCCTCACACAAAGGACTGCCACACCCCCTACTGGGACCCGGGCAGACAGAATTGAACTGAAAGGGGACCTTGTGCACTTCTAAGCCACTCTTTGAAGTCTCCCCAACTTCAAAGGCACATTTGGGTATTTAAACAGGACCTCTGCCCCTACCAACTCAGACACTTCCTGGAGAAGAGAAACTGAACCAGAACCCACATCCTGCCAAGAACTGGCTGGCTGCCCAAAAGACTCACCTGTCTGCTTTCTGTGAAGAACTGCTGCCTTGCTGCTCTCTGTCTGTGGTGAGAAGTGCTCTCCAAGGGCTTGGATAGAGCTTGCCTCCTATTCCCTGAAGTCTCAAGACCAAAAATACAAATACTTCCTCTCTACAAGAAGGACTCCTTGTGTGACGAAAATTGACGCACAGCCTGCACCGGGGTGAAAAATTCACTGCATGCCGAACCGTAACGATGCAGCCTGACTTTGCAACGAGGAGATCGACGCAGCGCCAGCGTAGCAACAGGAAATTCGACGCACGACCCACTGGATCGACGCACAGCCGAGCCAGAACGACACAGCCCGGATTCCAGAGAGGAATCGATGCAGCACCTGCTGTGCGGTAGAAATTTCAATGCAAAGCCCACCGGATCAAAGTAGCCCCTGTGACTTCAACGCAACGTCCCCAGGGAGTCCGAAAACCCCGCAACCAGAAGAGTATCCATGACTGAGCACTGGAAATCAACGCACAGCCGTCCCTGTGTGAAAATAGAAGCAACACATGCGGCCCGAGAAATCGACGCACACCTCCTTGTTTTCAACGCATCTCCTCTGCGGTTCTTTGCTGAGATTTTGAATGCAAACCAGGTACAGACACTTTATATCACTTTTATAGTAATATCTCAACATATACTTACTGCATTTGAATTGTTTTGACATTCATTTTATCAGATAAATATATATTTTTCTAAACACTGTGTGGTGTAATTTTGTGGTGTTCTACTGTGTTATTGCATGATTTATTGCACTAATACTTTACACATTTCCTTCTAAGTGAACCCTGACTGATCAGTGCCAAGCTACCAGAGGGTGGGAACAAGATAATCTGGATAATGTGTGACTTACCCTGACTAGAGTGAGGGTCCTTGCTTGGACAGGGAGTAACCTGACTGCCAACCAAAGACCTAATTTCTAACATATTTCTGAAACACCTAGTACAATCATTTTGTAATTGTCAGCACACAAGATGTGTAATGCACACATGGTGATAAGTACAGGGACATAAATACATACTTTTGAAGTCATCTACTGACCATCTACAAACCTGGTCACGACCTACACTGACTGAGCAAGCGCACTGACATATTGAAGCCCAGTGCCAAGCAACATGTATTGTGACATGCACCACTAGGAACACAACACACCATTGTGACCGTCTAAAGGGTAATCTACTTGTGACTGACTGTTCAGACACCTTTACATCCAGGCACATTGACTCACCGCATATGGTCCATACAGGCAACTACAATGGTGCAGACAACATCGTAAGACTTAGGTGACAACGAAAGGGCAGGCAGGGGTGTCACTGGAAGCTTCTTCTATGTGGATGCTTGAAAATGTGGCCTACATAATAGAATCTCACCCCCTGAGTAAGTTTGTGTGGTATGTACTGGTATCACAGGAAACACATATTACCATATGTGACATTCCTACAGAGATGACATTCAACATACCAAGGTATGCTTGGTCTGATTGGTTGCATGTAACAAAGCTAGTGATTAACATGTCATGATCTCCCTGCATCAACCAACTATCTGCGCTGTGGGATTTTCACTTGTGCAATAGGCCTGTACTGTACAAACATGACTTCTGGAAATGTGACAACAGACGTGTGGCAGTAAAGGGCCTGTCATTAGGCAATGACACACATTGACAATAAAGGTCGGTAGAAATAAGTACCAGGCGAGGTGGTTTAATCAGTCCCCATACCTAATGTAGTCAGGCATGCAGGCCAAATCTTGCTTTACAAGACTGATTTTGGTCACATCCAAGCATTAGAAGGTCTACAGGGATTGGGACCAGTGCCACAGTTACATAGCCACAGTTAATGTGTACTAGTCTGGGATATGTCCCATACTGTGAAAAGGCTTTGACCAGCCTTGCTCTTTGGAGGCCGAGCATGCAGAATCTACATGAACAGCACATTACCATCACTGCTATGCATGACTGTATATCCTGTAGCCACCCTATATGTGAGTTCTAGGTTGTCTGGCACTCTGAAGGGCTCAGTGAGTTTTCCATGGGTCTAATACCACAGTTTGCTGAGGTCTGGTCAAGGCCTGAAAAAGAGCGTACTCGCATCGGGTGTTGACAGATAAGAGAATTGTGTGATAATGGTTGTAATCTGATAAAGTGAGCAGAACTTTTGGCTAGATATGGGGGCCAATTAATCATGTAACAAGAATTATGAACACATACAAATTTAATTTTGGAAACAACGGATCTTATAAACATTGAAGCCCTGATGAAGTCTAGTTGGAGATTTCCCTGACGAAACACGTGTTGGCTGTTTTGAGGAATAAGAGGCTGATGTAACGTGGAGATTATGGCCTTCATTGCAACCCTGGCGGTAAATCCCGCTTACTACCGTGCTGACGGCCGTCAAGATACTGTGGCCGCGGTGGAAATCCACTACAGGTATTACGACCCACATTTCATAATCCGCCACAATACAGACACCCACACAAGTCCGCCACACCAAAGGTCAGTGATAAACTGGTGAAAGCAAAACCTACACTGTCACGCCAACAGAACTACGCCCACACTATCACGACCCACGAATCAACGCGGCGGTCATTCAACCACAGTAATCCATTGGCGGTACACACTATGGCGGAGAATTGTCAACAGGGTCATCAAAGTGGGACAGCATCCAAGAACACGGGATGACATCAGGAAGAGGTGAAACGACCTAGGGGGAAGGTACGTTCCGTGTTATCCAGATACCAGGTAGAAGTACAGAGGACTGGCGGTGGACCCCCACCTCCTCCCCCACAACTAACATTATAGGATGAGCAAGTCTTGGCGATCATGCATCCTGAGGGCCTCGCAGGAGTAGCAGGAGGACTGGACTCTGGTAAGTCATATCTTTACTACTATATCCCCCCACCCTACCTGCATGCTATCACAAACTCCTAGCCCAACCCTCACACCCATCACCCCAACACCCCACAGATACCCCACTATCAAAATCCACACATCCCAAAACCAAGGCCTGCATATCACATCATTGCATGGACACCCATCACCAAAGCATGTCCAGTACAGGTACTCACCAAGGCCCCAAAATCACTAATCACACAAGGGCAAAGACAATCAGCCAATCACAGGAGAAGAGGGTAACTCATCCATTGCACAAGATGTCACACACAGATACAATAACTATGCATTTACACTCCAATAGGACCCATACCCAACGTCACCGGACAGGAGGTGCCAGACATATCCAGTCCCCCCACAGAAGAGGCCCACAGTGATGACAGCAGCTCTGCAGGCCTGATCAAGATGACCAGCCTGGCCCATCAGGGACCTCTGGACAGGCGGTTCCCCTGCCACAGTCACAAACCACCACTGAACCTCCCCCCTCAAGAAACACCAGCACAGCACCCACCCAGCGGGCCCATACCTCTGTCCCCAGGACACGTCAATCAGCAGTGTGTCCACCACTATAGGGACCCCAGGCAAACCCACCAACCCAAGACAATCAGGGACCTGGGGGTCAGTTGGCACACGGTTAAGGGGAGGGAGTCACAGGATAATAGGGAAACTGGGAGGACTGCTGTGCGACAGGGAGAGTATAGGCCCAGGGAACCCACTCTCCACAAGGCACTCTCCAACATCATGGGAGCATACCATCATTCCCAGGAGACCATGGGCACGGTACTGGCCAAGTTTCAGGAGACCCAGCGGCTGCAGGAGGAACAGTGCCTGGGGATCAGGGAGGACTTGAAGTCCATTAACACCATTATGGTCACCATTGCAGGGGTGCTGGCAGACATGGCCAACACCATGAGGGACACAGCGGCACACCAACGGGCCCCTGACACTAGCCTGAACGATGAACAGCCCTCCACCTCCGCCGGTGCTAGTGGACAGGAGGTCACACCACAGGACCAACAGGCCACCAGCACCCCACCCCCTGAAGAAGGAGAACCAGCCAAGCAAATGGTCCCTGAGATCCAGGCACAAGACACAGAACATTGCCAAGACCCCCGCCAGGAAATAAGACTCTCCTGGTTGTCACCCTTCTGTCCTACTATGTCACCCTGACAACCTTGAACTGCCATAACTCCACTTCCTATGCCCCCTTGGACAATGTACCTGTGATACCAATAGACTGGACTCTACCATGGACCTTCCTCCACCATCACCTAAGCCCATTGCACAGCCCCCTCCACTTATTAGCGCAGACATAAACACCCTTGAATCACAAATCAATCTGGAGTCAGTCTGTAGTTTCACAAATGTGTAATTGCAACCTCTCAGAAAAATAGTAAAGTCAATGTTTATTTTCACATACCAATGTTCAATAGTTGTTGGGCATCAGTAAACATAGCAGAAGGCAGAAAGTGGTACCCAGATCTGTGAAATGGAACGCGAAAGTGAAATGTCAGGGTCCATACACAGAGGTAAAAAGGCAGAATCATGCAATGTCCTGCAGTAGTACGATATGAGAGGAGCAGTGCCAGTCTCTTACCTGTGTCTCACTGGAAGTATTGCATGATTATGTTGTTTCGGCTGTCTATATCTTCTTCTTCTGCCTCCTCTTCTTCATTGTCCACGGGCTCCACAGCTGCCACAAGACCAACATGAGGCCCATCCTCCTACAGAAAAGGCACCTGGCGTCGCAAAGCCAAGTTGTGCAAAATATAGCATGCCACAATGATATGATACACTTTCTTGGGTGAGTAGTACAGGGAGCTACCTGTCAGATGGAGGCACCGGAACCTGGCCTTCAGGAGGCCGAAAGTCCGCTCCTCCTAGTTCACCCATGTGCCTCATTGTAGCGTTCCTCTGCCCTTGTCCTGGGATTCCTCACTGGGGTCAGTAGCCTTGACAGTCACCTGCAAATATCGAGGGACAACTGTTAGACACACACCAACCCTTAGTGACTCTCCCATACCCAGACACCTATGTCAACTGTGTAAGGACCTTAGGCTTACACGGTGCCTCTGGAGTTGCCCCATTACATAAAGGATGCTGCTATTCCTCAAAATGTAAGCGTCATGCACTGAGCCAGGATGCTTGACATTTACTTGGGAGATGTACTGGTCTGCCATACATGCCATCTGCACATTCATGGAATGGTAGCTTTTGCAGTTTCTATACCCTGTTCATTCCTGTGGGGGGGGGGACAAATGCCACATGTGTACCATCAATGGCACCAGTGATGTTGGGGATATGTCCCAGGACATAGAAGACACCTTTCACTATGAGCAAATCCTCCACCTGGGGGAAAACGATGTAGGTGCGCATGTGTTTCAGCAGGGCAGACAACACTCTGGACAACATGTTAGAGAACATTGGCTGTGACATCCCTGATGCCATGGCCACTGTTGTCTGAAAGGACCCACTGGCCAGGAAATGGAGTACTGACAGGACCTGCACTATAGGGGGGATTCCTGTGGGATGGCCGAGAGCTGACATCAGGCCTGGCTCCAACTGAGCACACAGTTCATGGATTATGGCACGATCAAATCTGTAGGTGATAATGATGTGTCTGTCTTCCATTGTCGACAGGTCCACCAGGGGTCTGTATACCAGAGGATGACATCATCTCATCATCTGCCCCAGCGGACGTGCCCTATGGAGGAGAAGGGTGAGCAGAGGGTAATACACCATAAAGCTTTCACAAGGGTGTATAGAACAATCATGATGTAATCGGTGTGTTGCGCTGTCTGTCTGTAGTCCTGCCCAAAAGTACTGACGCAGTTAGTTGCCCTGCTGTGTGCCCTCCTGAAATGGTGGCTGCCTGACCTGTAAGTAGGGACAAGGGGAAATGAGGTAACTGTGCTGGCGTTGTGCAGAGTCACGGTAGGCGGACAAAGACCGCAGCGAAAATCAGCATTGGTTATCATTGGGCCCTACAGGTTCCAGGAGCCAATGACCATGTACACTTCAACAGGAGAGGACCTACACTGTAAGTGCTGCTGTGACCTGAGTCTGGAAGCGACAATGGCTACAGTGTCTGGGGAAAGGGCCCCTCCCTTCACTGCGGAGGAGTTGGATAACCTGGTGGCTGGGGTCCTCCCCCAGTAAATACTACTCTACGGTCCTCCAGACAAACAGGTGAGTGCAGTGTGAGCATGATGGATGGGACCTGAATGTATGGAGTGGTGTGGATGGAAGCCACGGGGGCAGTGGTCAGCATGCGAGGACGGTCAGTGTATGTGTTTCTGGGCCAGGGTGGGAGGTTGTGGCCAATGAGTAAGAAGAACTGTGCGGGGAGTAAAATCCATTATTACTTCACTTTTCCACCAGAAGAGGGGTATTTGGCGTGCTGTCGCCAAAGAAGTGCGGACCCTGCAGTTCTATTATAGACGGAGCACCCACTGCCGCAAAAGATGGGAGGACCTGCGCCGCTGGAGCAAGAAGAATGCGGAGGCCCAGCTGGGGATGGCCTCCCAACGTGGATTGGGTGCCCGTCGCACCATGACCCCCCTGATGTACCGGATCCTGGCGGTGGCATATCCTGAGTAGGATGGGCTCTTGACAGCATCACAGCAGCCACAAGGGGGTGAGTACAGTCTCATTCAATGGACTCTGCGCCCTTTATGAGGTTTCTGGGTGCGGGAAGTGGGCTGTGGGTTCCCCAAGGCCAGGGCAAATGCGCCATGGTAGATCCATTGTGAGGCAGGCTCAGTGGCAGTCCAACCCAAAAGTGCTAGTGGCCCTCTAAACCTAGTCAGGCTCCTGTGGGTTCCAGGTGGGCATCAAATGGGTCTAGGCACAGTCCCCCATGGGCATGTGATTTTCCCCTGAACTGTTAACGCATGAGCTAATGCATAGGGCTGCTCCCTGTGTGTTGTGTCCGCCAACGGTGGTGTTGTTGCAGGCATTGACAACGTGTCTCTTCTGTCTTTCCTCCCCTTTTTGTTTTGTCACCCTGCATTGTGTGCATTAGCATCATCTGGCAGAGGAGCATTGGCACCGGAGCAGGAGGGAGCTGCAACCCACATGGCCCAGGAGGGTGAATTTGCGGAGCCTGAAGGCACCAGTGAGACGGAGAGCAAGGGGAGCTCCACGACTGGGACAGGAAGAGACACCAGAGACAGAGACTCCTCCTCTGATGGGAGCTCCCTTGCAGTGGCGGGCACCTCTGTGCCCACCACATCAACAGGTACAGCCGCCACCCCCCTCCGAGCACCACCCTCACAGCAGCCCCTCAGCGTGTTTCCCGTGCCCGCTCACCCAGGAGGGTGGGCATCTCCTTCGCCCCAGGCACCTCAGGCCCTGCCCCAGTCACCCTGCTGCCCTCAGTGAGGAGGCTATTCACCTCCTGAGATCCCCCGCTGTTGGGCAATCAACCATTCTGAATGCCATCCAGGGTGTCGAGAGGCATTTTCAGCAAACAAATGCATACCTGGAGGACATTCATTCTGGCGTGGCAGCCCAACAGAGAGCATTTCAGGCTCTGGCCTCAGCACTGATGGCAGCCATTCTCCCTGTGTCCAGCCTCCCCCCTCCAACTTCCACTACCGAAACCCAATCCCCTCTACCTCAGCCTATCCCAAGCACACCATCAGACCAGCATGCACACTTATCAACACACAAGAGTGGACATGGCAAACATAAGCTCCACCCATCCCACAGGCACTCTCACAAGCACCATCCCCATGCAGACACATCAACATCCACTGTCTCCACTGTGTCCCCCACCTCCTTGTCCTCCACCTCCCTCCCAGTCTCGTCTCCACTCACACCTGCATGTACTACATCCTCAGCCACTACCTCCATCACCAGCATGCCCATCACCACACACGTGCAATCACCACCCCCACTACCATGCACACGTCCACTGTGTCCTCTCCCAGTGTGTCTGTGAGCCCTCCTCCCAAACTACACAAATTCAGGCACACACCCACTCAACAGCCATCCACCTCACAGCAGCCTCAAGCCCATGTAACCTCACCCAAACTCAGCAGACGTACATCTCCTACAACCACTACCTCTTCCTCCACTCCCAAACCACCTCAATCTTCCTGTTCCAGTGTGTCTAAAAAACTTTTCCTGGCTAACATTGACCTCTTCCCTACACACACCCCCGTCCTTCCCCTAGGGCCAGGATGTCCAGATCCCAACCCAGCACCTCAGCCACGAAATCCTGAAGCACTGTGGTCCCAGGAAGTCCAGTAACATTGCAGTGGCAGCCATCAGGGCTTCCAGTATGCCACCTAGTGAGGCCAAAGATCACCCTATTCCTCCACCTGCCAAGATGATGAAGGGGCCCACATGCCGAAGGGAAAAGCCGCACCAACCACCCAGCAAGGCCTCATCCAAGACAAAAGAGGACAGTGCCAAGGTCCCAGCAGCGGCTTTCGAGGTGGGGAAGGGACACAAGGCTAAGGGGAAGCCAGCTCAGGACACGGAGCCTTCAGGTGAGTGACTGGTGTCACCCCTTCTGCAAAACAAAACAGCTGCCTGTACGGCTGTGGCCAACGCCGCAACCACCGCCAACTACACCGCCAGCCGCAGCACCATCTGCACCACCACCTGCACCGTCATCTGCACATCTGCTGCCTCTGCAACAGTCCCCAGCATAATCCCCAGTGGGTAGCCATCCGAGGCTGCAGGAGACATCCTGCTGTCTCCCTCCACAGGCGCTGGCACCTGCATCACCTGCAGCATCTCCGCCACAGACACTGCTGCAACCATCACCACCTGCCCTGTGATGTGCTCAGACAGTGCCACCACAGCCGACATGAACATCATTCGTAGGCAGCCATCTGAGGCTACAGGAGACTTCCTGGACCCTGCACAAACTACATGAGGCACCACAACCAGCAATGGCAGTACCAGCAGTTGGCAGGCAAAGTCGCCGCAGGGTGGCGTGTGTCTCTGCCTCCATGGAGCATCATGCTACCTGTTCCCAGAAAATCTTGTGGCTCACACACCCAGGTGAGGGAATGGGAACTGGCACACACAAAGCCCGCTCCAGAACCAGTGGAGAAAAGCATCCATTATCCCCAGTCCTTGGCAGGATGAAGCACTCTGGGCACCAAGCCCCCTCCAGAACCAGTGGAGAAAAGCATCCTCTACCCCAGTCTTTGGCAGGATGAAGCATTCTGGGCACCAAGCCCCCTCCAGAAGACAGTGGAGTAAAGCATCTACTACCCCAGTCCTTGACAGGATGAAGCACTCTGGGCACCATACCCCCTCCAGAACCATTGGAGAAAAGCATCCACTACGCCATTCCTTGGCAGGATGAAGCACTCTGGGCATCATGCCCCCTCCGGAACCAGTGGAGAAAAGCATCCACTAGAGAGACTGTGGCTTTGCACACCCCAGGACCAATCAGTCGGCAAACCACCCACTTGAGAGACTTGTGAGACTGTGGCTTTGCACTCCCCAGGACCAATCAGTGGGCAAACCACCCACTTGAGAGACTTGTAAGACTGTGGTTTTGCACTCCCCAGGATAAAGCAGTGGGCAAACCACCCACTTGAGAGACTTGTAAGACTGTGGCTTTGCACTCCCCAAGATAAATCAGCTGGCAAACCATCCACTTGAGAGACTTGTGAGACTGTGGCTTTGCACTCCCCAGGACCAATCAGTGGGCAAACCACCTACTTGAGAGACTTGTGAGACTGTGGCTTTGCACTGCCCAGGATAAAGCAGTGGGCAAACCCCCCACTTGAGATACTTGTGAGACTGTGGCTTTGCACTCCCCAGGACCAATCTGTGAGAATGGAGCACCCTTGTGGAGCAGTGGCGTTGTCCCATCATCCAGCTGAGGTGCCACCCCTCCGCTTCCCCCTGAGGTGTCTGTTTATTTTCGACCTGATGCCCCTGCAGTGTTCTCTCTGTTTTGAGGCAGGTATCATGTGTGGGCTTCGGCCATGCATTTTGGGACCACTGGTCCATGGACCATGAATGGAACATGATCCGGACTTGTGTAGTTGCTGTAAATATTTGTATATATTGATCTTTAACAGACCTGTTTCCCGATCTACATTTTCGATGATTACACTTGTTACAATCATTTTATTTGGTCCTTGCCTTCTTCCAGGGGGTTACGGGGTGTAAATGTAATGTTGATGCATGTATTTGTGTGTATGGTGTTGAGGGTGATGGTAGGGGTGGGGGTGTTGCGTGTTGCATGTGTGTGTCATTCTCTTTTTCCTCCCCCCTCCCCTGTGTGCTATGTGCAGTACTCACCGTGGTCGTTGCCACCGTCTTTGATGTTCCTTGCAGAAGAGTAGGTAAACCAACATTGGTAACACCTGTAGTTCGGACTCCATGGCATCCTGGTTCCTTGTTGGGTGTCGAGAGGTGAGTGGTTTCCGGTCCACAGACTGTTTCCACTGTGCTTTTGATGGAGTGGGTACCGCCCCGGAAAAGCTGGAGGATTGGTGCCTTGTAATACAGTGGGAGGTACATTGTCTTTCATCTGTCTGTTGACGGTTACCGCTGCGGTGTTTATTTCTACCGCTGTGGCGGTCAGAGTGTTAAAGTGGCTGTTTGTGTTGGCGGGTTTCCGCCATGGTCATGATCCCATTTCTTTTACCGCCGGCCTGTTGGCGGAATTACCGCCGCTTTAACATCGACCGCCAGGGTTATAATGAGGGCCTATATCTTAATGGACACCCAAAGAACTGGTATTGGACTGTAAAATATTTACTACAAGGACTAAGGTGTTTGTCATATGGATATGTGTATGGACTATAGGAAACTGCAAATAAAATGTATTTGAAACGAATTTTTGATAAATTAATGTGCAAATAGTGATTTAATAATATACACTGTTAAAGAGGTTTGAACCATGATATGTTGTACAACAAAGAGAGACAAAGTATAATGTACTTTGTGGACAAATAATGCTACTAGCTGGATGAGTGCCGGAAAGTAAATGTCTGATCTGGGCTGAGCTGATGTTTGAATGCAACAGAAGGAGGATCTAGGGCTTATCACACATCACAAAACACAATGGTCATTTGAAATACTCAGAGTACAGGGGTCTACAATCCACAACGTGTACATCCTTTTATGGACCACAGATTGTGACAACAGGCACCCAAATGACTCACTGGGACTCAGAGGCACATTTTAGCCTGTGAGGATGGTAAGGATGGTTTTGAACATAGTCAAATATATATTTGAGATAGTTACCTGTTTCTCTGGTAAGCCATAGAGCTGACCATTCAGTGGAAGGACCTCTTCAACAAGTTTCTCCAGTACCTCTGGAGAAAAAGCTGGTGCCCTTTCACCTGCTTAGCCTGACATGATTGCTCCCAGAGGTGGCACACATCAGCTGATGTGGTGGACGTGCTGATAGCATCAGTGTCAGTAGGCAAGTGAGTTATTTTCCAAACCACAGCGTACATGTACACCACGTATGTGGTCATCACCATCGACAGGCACAACCATTGGGTAGAGACCATCACAGTCAATAAAGTTAGCCAATGGCTGTGTCTGCCAGGGTTGGAACCACCTACCACGTGGAAGGCTTCTGCCAGTAGCAGGAGGTTCCTTAACTCCATTGACTGAGATCAGACATCCATAATTTTGGCAGTTGAAACTACAGTTTTGTTGACTTTCAAATGCATCTCAGCATCTATTAATGTGTAGTCACATCTCAACAGATCTAAAGCTGCCTTGATATGTAGATTCTCCTGCACAGTCATCAGTGTAGTGCATTGTTGGTCACAGATTCAATGGAACTCTGGTGCACTGTATCCCACTGGTGACTGTATTTTTGGCAGTCAGAACATAATTCACAATATCAAGGGGCACAAGAGTAGCAGATTGGTGTGTTATGTGCACATATATGTGGTAGACACATGTCTAGATAACAATGGGGATCATAGCTGGACTATGAATAGTAGTCAGTTTTGATGTATGATGGGTGTAATGTATTTCCAGTCAGTAATGTTTTATCACCTGACTTTGGCCTAAATAATTAGATATGTATGTCTGGACAAAGTGACTAATGCTCCAACTCATTTCATTCAACTAATAGGTGCCCTGGGAGAGGGAGGATTCGACAACTTCCAGTCTACCGTCCATTTCCAGACCTCCATACCATGGAAGAACGTGACATAAAAAAGCACCTCCATCTGAATAGGCAAACAATCCAAGATCTATATTATCAGTTGGAGCCAGATATCATGTCTCAAAACTAATCTAACAAGTATACCACCCATTGTGAGACTCATGGCAATATAACACTTTCCGGCCACAGGATAATTTCAATATATAGTGGCTATATATGGTGGTATGTCACAACGCATGTCCAGTGGTGTTTTAAGAGACGTGCTATCAACAGTAATGAAACACATTGACAGCTATATCAAGTTCCCCAGACGTGAGGATTTAGCAAATGTGAAGGTTGACTTCTATGGATTTGGTCACATTTCACATGTTGAGGGGGGCTTTGATGGCATCCATTTTGCACTGGTGCCAATGCACGCCAGTAAACAAGTCTATTGCAATATAAAACACTTCCATTCAATCAGAGTGCAAATTATCTTCTTGTCAGACCTATACATTTCCAAATGTCTGTGTCTGGTTTCCAGGTTCAGCCTATGATTCTTCCAACAGAACAGAACCATACCCCAGCTGATGTCACAACTGAAACCAGGGCCTGGCTTATTGGTAATTTACATTTGCCATGATCTAATGTGTGCAATGTCAAATGTTACAATGTGGAAGTGTGTGACTCATTGTGACACATGTCTCATTGCAAAACAGGAGACTTAGCACATCCCAACCGTCTTTGGTTGTTAACACAGCTGACAAATCCAACTTCGCCAGGAGAAGTCTGCTTCAATGAGGCTCATGGAAGAACACTGTGGTCAATTGAGCGGACTTTTGGACTCCTGAAAGTCAGATTTCACAGCATAGACAATCCTGGGGGAGCCCTATTCTACTCACCGGGGAAGATGTGTCAAATCCCTGACATCCCAGAGGACGGGGAGCTTGCATTGCCCCCGGGTGAAAATCCAGAAATACCAAATGAAGATGATAGTAGTCAAGAGGAAGAAGCTGACTTGTGACAAAATCTCTTCAACAGCTTCTTCTCATGACTGTGAGTATGTCATGAGATGTCATGACTTTGACTATACAATGAATCTTGTGATGATGTGATGAGTATATTTTTTTAAACAGTTCTGAAGATGAATCTCTGGCCAATAAGGGCAAAGTGTTTCTTATAAGGAAGCTTTTGACACAATAACATTTAGGGGAAGTTGCTCTGTTTTGTGAGATTTATAACATAGACTGCGTTCCCCAGACGTTTGCTATGTGAATTGTGTCATATGTATGATTTCATAACTATGCTTCGTGTTTTTGCATTAACTCAGGTACCTTCACCATGACATCCTCATTGGGACATTTTCGAGTTATGACACTGTCAGGCATGTGATGGTTTTCAAACATACGAAGTGGACATGGATTGTTCCTGGGAATGTATGTCACAGACTTTGGGTATAAAATACCTGTGGAAAGACAGCTTGCCCAGTGATAGAGTGGAAGTTTGGAAGACTGCATTGGACTTGTTCCTTGTCATGTGGTGGCCCGATGCATCATGTGTGTCATAAGGTGGTCAGAAAATATGTAATCCTAGGCCAAATTCATGTTAGTGTTCCTTCACTTTGGTTATATACTCTTTTTACGAACTGTATGTAGCTGTTGATGCGTTTCATCATTGGAGACCAAAGTGCCTGTGGCACATCACTGACATTTGTTTGTGTCATACCGCCAGATGCAGAAACACTGGATTGTAATGACCCTGTGATCAGAAACTGTTGTACTGCCATCTGTCTGAGTCTTGCATTCTATGACGTTGGATTCCTTTTGTGAGGAAGGCCATGTGGCTCCAGCTAATAACATCAACCAATTTCATATTTGCCTATTTTACAGGACAATGTCTGATATATTGCTTCCTTCCATGATATTGAGGTATGTACGTGCACATTTGATCATTTACCCAGTATGATGCAATCATGTATGATGTGTTGTGTTTCAGACATATTGACAGCCTATAACCTGAGCAATGTAATACATTTTCTTCTTTTACAACGCACATGTGTGTATGTGTTTGTGTGGAATGGTTCTAATCCTGGGCTGGACAATGTGTATATGCAGCATATCCCTGCATCCACAAGTAGCTTGTTTTTCCATTGTATGGGTCATATGTTCTTACATTTTTACATTGCTAAATGTGAAATTTAAGACAGCAGACAATGAGTTTGTGACTTGTGAATCTATTACAGTGCTAAGGATGAAAACAAACTTGTGGCAAAAAGTAACATAAATGAAAAGTGAAAGGGTAGGCCATGGTGAATGGAATCATAGGAGTAGATGCCACACCATCAGAAGTTCAAAGTCCAGAGTACTCCTCCTATCAGAAATGGAATGGGGTTCAGGGTCAGTCCACAGAGTGAATGTGTAATGCACGAAGGAGAACATTAAGTATGAGGTTTCTTACTGGCAGTGGTGGGTGCCTTACCATCCGCACCTCCTGGATTTTTACATGGACATCCCCACTTCCAAGGATGGGGGATTCAGTTGCTGCAGAAGCAGGGGTGTCGGAGGGTGGTTGGTCCTCTGGCAGGGCCACCCTTCGTGTGTCTGCCACATATGTACTTGGGCTTGATTTAGCTGGCCCACAGGAAGGAGTAGATGTTGGGGGAAAGCCCTGCTCGGGTTGCATCGATATCCCTCAGCACCCCTGTTAGGGTGACCATGTTGGAGTTATGATCTTCCATATCTCGGTTCATGTCCCTCTGCAGCTGCTTGATTTCCAGCAGTTTGATTAGCACTTGTCCCATCATGCCTTTGAACTCATGATAGACCCCCAAGACTTGGCTGAGGGTATCCTAGTCGTGAGTGGCCCCAGTCGCCTCACTCTAGCGGCCCACAGCATCCCTCCCACGAACCCTACCCCTATGAGCCTCTGCCCTTGGTACAGGGTACCCTCTCCAACTAGGTCCTGGATCCTCAGTGTCAGGATTGTTAATTTGCATCTCAGGATCCAGGACGGGGGAGGCACAAGATGGTAGCAACTATGTAATGTTGAAGCAACGTGAGTGAGAGGTGTTGTTGTGGGCAAAATGAGTCTCACTGATGCCATCTGACCAGGCTGCCCAGATGGACCTGGAACATTATCCACATTGACATGTCCAGGAGTGTTGTTATCACTGAGGGTTTCAGAGGTGGGTTGGGTGTCTGGTTGGTGGACGATGTTCATCCAGGTGCTGTGCCAGCTATACCTGTAGAGAAATAGATTACAATGTTATTATCTGAAGTGTACATCCAAAGGTTTTGTGTGACTATAAGTAGTGATCTTGGACACTCTTAAGTTTTAGGTTTGCTGACTGTGCTATGCTACCATAGTATTGAAGTTGTTGACATGATATATGTGAAGCTTGCAGAACCTATTAGACTCAAGAAGCTCATTAGATGTGGTGATCAGTTGCACTTTAGACGAGGGAATGAACATGACAACTTAGAAACAGCTAAGCCATGACAGCGGAAAGGAGACATGTATTTAACCATTCAAAGGCCTAGTTGTGTAAGAATCAGGTAAAGACACAAAATATTGTGTATATGTAGCTGTAGCCAGCATATGCTGAGTCAATGTGTTAACTATCACTATCAATCTAATGAAGCAGCTTAATGCCTTAGGAATACTTGATATACATACTTGGTAATGTGTCATTCCCGTCCTCAGTAGTTTCATTTTGAGATACCAGGACATGAAAAAGCTAGGTAGACAGACCCATCTCTGAATTGAGCATAATATGTAGATTGCTAACTCTCATGTGAGTGACATCATTTGAGAGATGGCACACAGGTGTTAAACCTCAGCAGGAAGACCTGTTAGTGAGAGGTACAGAAACAGGGCCTCCTGGTAGTTGTAGTAATTTCACTAGCTGACTCTCCACACTACACAAATGCTAAACTCCCGGAGGAGGATACATGATTTGATAGATGGCACACAGGTGTACTTGGGCAAGTGCTGGTAGGCCTGTTGGTTAGAGGTACAAAAACGGACCCCCTGGTAGTTGTAGTCATGTCACTTGCTGACTCCCCACACTACAAAAATGTTAAACTCTCAAGGGAGGGTATATCATTTGACAGATGGCACACAGATGTATTTGGACAAGTGCAGGGCGGCCTGTTGGTTAGAGGTACAGAAACAGGGCCTCCTGGTAGTTGTAGTCATGTCACTCTCTGTACTTGCTAAAATGTATAGTCTTACATATATGTTGCCACACTGCAGTTAGGTTTACCCATACATTCACATGTTGGCACATATCATGGGTCCTGGGGTGATCTTTTGATGTTGAAACACGTACAAACAGCATTCCAACTTATGGGATATAAAGCGGATTGATACATGGGATGTTATGTATGATAATGCACATTGACAAGCTTGCGTCTCTGCAGCTCTGGGTATTGTATATTGGGAAAGTAGATGAACAACACATGGCAAAAGGTTAGATGTGATCATATCGGACATTGAAGATTTCTGACAGCTTTTTGTTGTAACTTACCAGACCCCACTTAACTAGCTAGTCCTGTCAAGCCCTCAGGATGCAAGATGGCCAAGACCATCTCCTCCAAGGGAAAGAGCTGCAATGGGACACTGCGAGGACCACCACCAGTGCCAGTCTTATTTGCTTCCATGTTTTGCCTGCGGCCAGGGAACACACCTTCCCCCTCAGGTTCCCACATACTATCTTCCCTCAAAAGGCATATGTTTTCACAATGTCTAACTTTTCTGTTCCCAGGGACCATGAGAAATTGCCATATTTAGGTTTCTTCTGCCCATGGAAGCACATGATCTTACTTTTAGAAATATTTATCTTTAAATATTGGGCCTCTGCGAACTGTTGTAAGGTTTAGAGATGGCTATTTAACCCTTTCGGGTGAAAGCCAAAACTATTATGTTGTCTGCATAAAGAAGTCAGACTATTGGTCTCCCCCCCTTACCTATTGAGGTAAAGCTTTCACTCTGAACTACATGTCTAGGAAGATCAGCCATTAATATAGAAAACATTAAAAGAGCTAACAATCACCCTTGTTTTAACCTGGGAAAGGCCCCTGTCGCCCTCTATAAGCACCTTGCACCAGATGCAAGAGTGGAGGGAGATGATCAAATCTAATAAAATACCTGGAATGCCCAATCTGTCAAGCTTTCTCCACAACAGCACTCCATCCACTTTATCAAATGCAGTGGCAAATCTATGTAAGCCGCATAGGTCGCCCCTTTTCTCACGGAGAAATATTTTTCATTAATCACCTGCTCTTCTTCCTAAATACAGTTTGCTCCAATGTAATCATTTTATTTTCCTGTACCCATTCACTGATCTGGAACAATAGCCATTTTGCAAATAGTTTGCCCATTGCATCTAAAAGGGTAATCTGATGATAATTCCCAGGACAATTTTGATCTCTCTTCTAAAATGCTGAAATAAACAATAATGCACTCCTTCCAGTATGGGGGAACTTTCCTGGTTTCGTAACAACATCTGAAAACGTGGAATAATATTTTACTCCAGTTGAGTGCATCTTGCTTTAGTACCGGAATGGGAACTTCGCCTGGCCCCATTGTGGCCGAGCTACGAACTCCTCTAATGACCACCTCAATCTCCTTCTCAGATGGGGACTCGTCTGGACATATATCCCCTCCTACTACAGGCCGCTCACCCTCTACCCCGTTAGTGGCATAAAGGCTCAAAAAAGGGCATTCCAGCTCACTTCAGCTATGACTGTTGGCAGGCATCTAACTCTTGAGCCACATCCTTCAGCGTCTAGTAACCGAATTGCCTTGACTGACCCTCTACTGCAGCTTTTCTTATACTAACCCAGAATCTATCACCAGCTTCTTTCTTTATACAGGCCTTCAGATTTCTCCTTTTCAGTAGGGACACCCTAGTATTTTTTTTCGGGGAGTATACCTTATATTGAGTCTGAACAAGGGCATTCATCTCCCTATTTTGTAGGAGTAGTGGGTGGGCAATTGCTTTAAACTTGCCCTCAATTAATTGCTAGCTGGAACCCACAAGCAACTGCTGCATAAACATGGTAAATGTTCCCAATCCATCTCCCAACCAGCCTTCAAGGTTACCAAGAGTGGCTTCTAATTTACTTTTCAGCCCCACAATCATCCTATGGCCCCACTGTGTCCTTTCTGTTTTTTAATTAAATTTAGATTTAGACCCTTCGAAACCCCAGGAACTGGAGGGAGACACTTTCAAATCAAGAGAGAAGAACAGCAGGCTATGATGAGTAAGGGGAGTCTCTAAAACCCTTAGGTCAGACAGCAAAAATAATGCCTTGCAGCCTATCACCACATAGTCGAATATTGACGCTTCCATTGGCGATTTGTTTCTATACTGGGCCGGAGAGTCCAATGGAAATCTCCTATTAGCTATAATGTAGTTACTGATTTTAAATTGCTCCAGTACGAGCTTCCCTCTCTTGTCAACTCTTATTTTGGGGGAAAAGACACACGGGGGACTTTGCAGAGCTTCCTCTTTTTCCTCATCCCAATATTGATAGAGGGAGTAAATGGAAATTTTATAATATAGATCCCCTACAAGAATTATGTTGGGGGCCAGCTCCCGCTCAGAGAATTTATTAATGAAAGAGAATATCTTTAGTAGGAGGGCATCATAGGAAACATCAGGAGGTATGTAAGCATTTATCAGTAAAAGGGGTTAACCTTAAAAGGTTACAGCCATAAACAAATGACTATGATCTCTGAAGCATTTATACTTCCATTTAAGCCTTTTGGTCAACAAGGAGATCACCTCCAACTCTGCATGACCCCTCCTAGAGGGCGTCACTTTGTAATATAGAGAATCGTAATTATCGAAAGAGCCTCCTCACACCATATTTGCTATAGGCCAATCACATCTACATTTAAGGAATTCCAGAGGTCCGTTTTCTCCCTACTGTTCTTTATCCCTGCTACATTCCAGGAAATTATCTTAAGCTCATTGCTAGTGGCTTGCAACCCTGGCGGTCGGTGTTAAAGCAGCGGTAATACCACCAATAGCCCGGCGGAAAAAAAAATGGAATCACGACCATGGCGGAAACCCCCAACATAGACAGCCACTTTAATACTCCGACCGCCACGGCGGTAAAAACAAACACCGCAGTGGTAACCGCCAACAAACCTGCGGAGGACAAAGTACCGCTCACACTATTACAAGAGGCCTATCTACCACCTTTTCGGGGGTGGTACCAATGCTATCAAAAGCACAGTGGAAACAGGACTTGGAACGGAAACCACTCACCTCTCAACACCCAACGAGGAACCAGGATGCCATGGAGCCCGAACTACAGGTCCTGCTCATGCTGGTCTTCCTCTTCTTGTATCAGGAGCAGCAAAGACGCCATCGACGACCATGGTGAGTACTTCACCTACAACACAAGGGAGGGTGGGAGGGAAAAGAGACTGACCCACACACGCAACACGCAATACCCCCACCTCCACCCTCACCCACAACACCATACACACAAATACATGCAGTGATATTAAATATACACCCCCTCATCCCTAGAAGAACGCAAGGTCAAAAGGAAATTATTGTAACGATTGTAATCAATAAAAATCAGATAGTGCAATTTAAAAAATCAGTATATACAAATATGTACAGCAACTACACAAGTCCGGATAGTGTACCAATCATTGTCAGTGGAACAGTGGTCCCAAAATGCATGGGCGAAGCCCACACATGATACCTGACTTGAAACGGAGAGAACACTGCTGGGGCATCAGATCGAAAATGAACAGGCGGGGACTCCATGCCCAATGCTGTATCCTGGGGAGTGCAAAGCCACAGTCTCTCAAGTCTTTCCAGGGGGTGGTTTGCCCACTGCTCTGTCCTGGGGAGTGCAAAGCCTTAGTCTCTCAAGTCTTTCCAGTGGGTGGTTTTTCCACTGCTGTATCCTGAGGAGTGCAAAGCCACAGTCTCTCAAGTCTTTTCAGTGGGTGGTTTGCCCACTGCTGTACCCTGGGGAGTGCAAAACCACAGTCTCTCAAGTCTTTCCAGTGGGTGGTTTGCCCACTGCTCTATCCTGGGGAGTGCAAAGCCACAGTATCTCAAGTATTTTCAGTGGGTGGTTTGCCCACTGCTCTATTCTGGGAAGTGCAAAGCCACAGTCTCTCAAGTCTTTCCAGTGGGTGGTTTGCCCACTGCTCTATCCTGGGTAGTACAAAGCCACAGTTTCTCAAGTGGATGCTATTCTCCACTGGTTCTGGAGGGGGCTTTGTGCCCACAGTGCTTCATCCTGCCAAGGAGTGAGGAAGTGGATGTATCTCTCCCCTGGTTCTGGAGGCAGCTTTGTGCCCAGAGTGCCTCATCCTGCTAATGACTGAGGAAGTGGATGTATCTCTCCACTGGTTCTGGAGGGGGCTTTGTTCCCAGAGTGCTTCACATGCAGTGTGGCAGGTCCCATTCCCTCACCTGGGTGTGTATGCCACAAGATTGCCTGGCAACAGGTAGCATGATACGCCATGGAGGCAGAGACACATTCCACCCTGCTGCGACTTTGCCTGCCAACTACAGGTACAAACAGTGCTGAGAGTCATGCCTCATGGACGCTAGGCAGGGTCCAGGACGATTCCTGCAGCCTTGGACGGCTGCCCACTGGGGATGATTGCCATGTCAGCTGTGGTTGCCCTGTCTGAGCACATCCGGGGCTGGTGGCGGTGGTTGCGGCGGTGTCTGTGGCGGAGGTGCTGGCGGTGGTGGATGTGTCTGCACCTGTTGAGGGACACAGCAGGACGTCTCCTGCAGCCTCTGATGGCTTCCCACTGGGGCAGAGCTGGTGGTGGTGCTGGTGGCGATGCAGGTGGCGGTGTCCACCGCCATACAGGTTGGTGTACTGGTTTGATGTTGCTGCTGGTGTCTTGCCACTGTCCCCTTTTGGTTTGGAGGAGCCCTTGCTTGGTGGTAGGTGCACTTTCTTCACCTTGGCAGGTGGTGGAATGGCCTGCTCCTTGGCCTCACTAGGTGGCACACTGGCAGCCCTGATGAGTTGCGGCCTCGATGAGACCGGAGTTACTGTGACCACTGTGCTTGGGGATATGGTGGCTGAGGTGCTGGGCTGGGACCTGGACAGCCTGGCCCTAGGGGAAGGACGGGGGGAGGTGTAGGGAAGAGGGCAATGTTAGCTACGAAAAGGTTGTTAGACACACTGGGACGGGAAGATGGAGGGGGGTTGGGAGTGGAGGAAGAGGTAGTGGTTGTAGGAGGTGTACTTTTGCTGAATTTGGGTGAAGGTGCATGTGCCGGAGGCTGTTGTGAGGTGGATGGCTGTTGGTGTGTGTGTGCCTGCGTTTGTTTACTTTGGGAGGAGGGCTCACAGACACACTGGGAGAGGACACATGGGATGTGTGAATGGTAGTGGGGGTGGTGAGTACACGTGAGCGGTGTGTTGTGATGGACGTGCTGGTGATGGAGGTAGTGGCTGAGGATGTAGTTGTGTGAGTGGAGACGAGACAGTGAGGGCGGAGGAGGACGTGGAGGAGGTGGAGAAGGGGGCCACGGTGGAGGCAGTGGATGTTGCTGTGTCTGCATGGGGATGGTGCTTGTGTGAGTGCCTGTGGGATGTGTGGTGCTTATGTTTGCCATGTCCACTGTTGTGTGTTGATGAGTGTGCATGCTGGTCTGATGGTGTGCTTGGGATAGGCTGAGGTACAGGGGAGTGGGTCTGGGTGGAGGAAGATGGAGGGGGGAGGCTGGACACAGGGACAATGGCTGCCATCAGTGCTGAGGCCAGAGCCTGAAATGCTCTCTGTTGGGCCGCCTGCTCAGAATGAATGCCCTCCAGGTATGCATTTGTTTGCTGCAAATGCCTCTCAACACCCTGGATGGCATTCAAAATGGTAGATAGCCCAACAGTGAGGGATCTCAGGAGGTCAATAGCCTCCTCACTGAGGGCAGCAGGGCTGACTGGGGCAGGGCCTGAGGTGCCTGGGGTGAAGGAGATGCCCACCCTCCTGGGTGAGCGAGCACAGGACACATGCTGAGGGGCTGCTGGGAGGGTGGTGCTGGTAGGGGGGGTGGCAGCTGTACCTGTTCATTCGGTGAGCACAGAGGTGCCCGCCACAGCAAAGGAGCTCCCATCAGAGGAGGAATCGCTGTCGCTGATATATGCGCCTGTTCCCGTCGTGGAACTCCCCTCACCCTCCGTCCCACTGGGGCCTTCAGACTCTGTTAGTTCACCCTCCAGGGCCTTGTGGGATGCAGCTCCCTCCTGCTCCGGTGCCACTGCTCCTCCGCCAGATGATGGTAATGCACGCAAGAACAGGGTGACAAAATAAAAAAGGGGGGGAAGACAGAAGGTACACATGGTCAGTGCATGCAACACCACTACCGTTGGCGGACACAGCACACAGGGAGCAGCCCTATGCACTAAGCCAAGCACTAACAGTACAGGGGAAAAGCACATGCCCAAGGGGGACTCTGTCAAGACCCATTTCATGCACAGCTGGCACCCATGGGAGCCTGACTAGGTGTAGAGGACAAATACCATCTTTGGGGTTGGACTGGGATTGAGACTGCAAAACAATAGATCTACCTTTGAGCGTATGCCCTTGCCTAGGGGAACCCACAGGCCACCACCCCCACCCAGACACCTCGTCAAGCACGCAGAGTCAGCTGAATGAGAGTTTACTCACCCCCTTGTGGCTGCTGTGATGCCCTCAAGCGCCCATCCAACTCCGGATATGCCACCGCCAGGATCCGGTACATCAGGGGGGTCATGGTGCGACGGGCACCCGTTCCACGTTGGGAGGCCATCCACAGCTGGGCTTCCGCCATATTCTTGCTCCAGCGCCACAGGTCCTCTCATCTTTTCCAGCAGTGGGTGCTCCGTCTATGGTAGACCCCCAGGGTCGGCACTTCCTTGGCGATGGCACGCCGAATTCCCTTCTTCACTATCCTCACATGCTGGCCTGTCCCCCTCCCTCATCCATCCACAACACTCCATACAATCATGTGCAATCCACCATGCTCACAGTGTACTCACCTGTTTGTCTGGAGGACCGTACAGTTGCGTTTACTGGGGGAGGACCCCATCCACTAGTTTCTCCAACTCCTCCGAAGTGAAGGCAGGGCACCCATTCCACATTGGGAGGCCATCCACAGCTGGGCCTCCGCCGTCTTCTTGCTCCAGTGGCACAAGTCCTCTCATCTTTTCCGGCAGTGGGTGCTCCGTATAATGGATGTTACTATCCCGTACTGTTCTTCTCACGCATTGCCTAAATACCTCTCACCCTGGCCCAGACATACATACACACACACAATCCCCACATGCTGGCCTGTCCCCTTCCCCTCCCTCATCCATCCACGACACTCCACACAATCATGTGCCATTCACCATGCTCACAGTGTACTCACCTGTTTGTCTGGAGGACCGTACAGTTGTGTGTACTAGGGGAGGACCCCATCCACTAGTTTCTCCAACTCCTCCGAAGTGAAGGCAGGGGCCCTTTCCCCAGACACTGCAGCCATTGTTACTTCCAGACACAGGTCACAGCAGCACTTGCAGTGTAGGTCCTCTCCTGTTGAAGGTCAGGTATCAAGTGAATGAACAGATAGAAAATGGTGGCCACGTCCGCAGCGGTGCGTACCGTCACTGCCGGCATACATCGTCATTGGCTCCTGGAACCCATAGGGCCCAATGTTAACCAATGCTGAATTGCACCCCGGTCTTTGACCGCCTTCAGCGACGCTTTCCAACGCCAGCGCAGTTACCTCATTGTCTCACCTTACAGGTCAGGCAGCCGCCATTTCAGGGGGCAACATGGCAGGAAAAATAACTGCCCCTGGTGGACCTGTCGACAATGGAAGAGAGACACATAATTATCACTTACAGACTTGATTGTGTGACAATCCAGGAACTGTGTGCCCAGTTGGAGCCAGACCTGATTTCAGCTATCCGCCATCCCACAGGAATACCCCCTCTAGTGCAGGTCCTGTCTGTACCCCATTTTCTGGCCAGTGGTCTTTTCAAACAACAGTGGCCATGGCATCAGGGATGTCCCAGACAATGTTCCCTAACGTGTTGTCCAGAGTGTTGTCTGCCATGCTGAAACACATGCGCAGCTACATTGTTTTCCCTCAAGTGGAGGATTTGCCTACAGTGAATGCTGACTTTTATGCCCTGGGACATATCCCCAACATCATTGTGCCATTTGTCGCCCCCCCCCCCCCACAGGAATGAACAGGTGTAGAGAAACCGGAAAAGCTACCATTCTGTGAATGTGCAGATGGTGTGTTTGGCAGACCAGTACATCCCCCATGTGAATGCCAAGTATCCAGACTCAGTGCATGACGCTTACATTTTAAGCAATAGCAGCATCCCTTATGTGATGGGCCAACTCCAGAGGCACCGTGTGTGGCTAATAGGTGAGCCTGAAGTCCCCACACAGTTATATTTGCTGTCTGGGTATGGGAGATTCCCTAATGTTTGGAGGATATCTAACAGTTGTCCCTCAATATTTGCAGGTGACTCTGGTTACCCCAACCTGTCATGGCTACTGACCCCAGTGAGGAATCCCAGGACAAGGGCAGAGGAACGCTACAATGAGGCACATGGGCGAACTAGGAGGATAATAGAGCGCACCTTCGGCCTCCTCAAGGCCTGATTCCGGTGCATCCATCTGACAGGTGGCTCCCTATACTACTCACCGAAGAAGGTGTGCCAGATCATCCTGGCCTGCTGTATGTTGCACAACCTGGCTTTGCGACGACAGGTGCCTTTCTGCAGGAGGATGGGCCTGATGTTGGTCTTGTGGCAGCTGTGGAGCCTGTGGACAGCAAAGATGGGGAGGCAGAAGAAGAAGATGTAGACAACCGAAACAACATCATCATGCAATACTTCCAGTGAGATACAGGTAAGAAGATGGAACTGCTTCCCACATCTCATACTATTGTAGGACCTAGCTTCAGTCTGCCTCTGTGTATGGACTCTGACTTGTCACTTTGGCTTTCCATTTCACAGATCTGGGTCCCAATTTGTGCCCTCTGCTATGTCTACTCCTGGCCTGCAGCTGTGTAACATTGGTATGTGAACAAGTACATTGACATTGCTATATTGCTATATTCCAGAGATTTTGCAATTACACATTTGTGAAAGCACAGACTGACTCCAGATTGATTTATGTTTCAAGGGTGTTTATTTCTGCAAATAAGTGGAGGGGTGTGTGAAATGGGCTGGGGTGATGGTGGAGGAATGTCCATGGAAGAGTCCAGTCTCTTGGTCTCATAGGTGCATTGTCCAATGGGGCATAGGAAGTTGAGCTATGGCAGTTTATGGTGGACAGGGTGACAAAGTGGGACAGAAGGGTGACATTCAGGAGGGTCTTATTTCCTGGCGGGGTTGTTGGCAATGTTCTCTGTCTTGTTCCTGGATCTCAGTTACCATTTTCCGGCTGGTTCTCCTTCTGCAGGGGGTAGGGTTCTGGTGGCCTGTTGGTCCTGTGGCGGTGCCTCCTGTCCACTAGTGCCGGCGGAGGTGGAGGGCTGTTCATCGTCCAGGCCAGTGTCAGGGGCCCATTTGTGTGCCACTGTGTCCCTCATGGTGTGAACAAGGTCTGCCAGAATCTCTGCAATGGTGACCAGGGTGGTGTTAATGGACTTCAAGTCCTCCCTGATCCCCAGGTAGTGTTCCTCCTACAGCCGCTGGGTCTCCTGAAACTTGGCCAGTACCGTTGCCATCGTCTTCTGGGAATGGTGGTAGGCTCCCATGATGTTGGGCCTCGTGGAGAGTGGGTTCCCTGGGCCTATACTCCCCTGTCATACAGCAGTCCTCCCAGTTTCCCTGTTACTCTGTGCCTCTGTCCCCTGAACAGTGTGCCCACTGCCACTGACCCCAGGTCCCTGATTATCTTGGGTTAGTGAGTTTGCCTGGGGTCCCTGTAGTGGTGGACACACTGCTGATTGACGTGTCCTGGGGACAGAGGGATGAGCCCGCTGGGTGAGTGCTGTGGCGGTGTTTCCTGAGGGGGGAGGCTCTTTGGTGGTTTGGGACTGTGTCAGGGGAACCGACTGTCCCGAGGTTCCTGATGGGCCGGGCTGGTCATCTTGATTCAGGTGTGCAGAGCTGCTGTCATCACTGTGGGCCTCTTCTGTGGGGGGACTCGATATGTCTGGCAGCTCCTGTCCGATGACGTTGGGAATGGGTCCTGTTGGGGTGTAAATGCATAGTTATAATATCTGTGTGTGCCATCTTGTGCATTGGGTGAGGTACCCTCTACTCCTGTGCTTGCGTCATTGTGTTAGCCCTTTTGTGATAGTTGGTTTGGGGTCTGTGTGGCTTTCTGTACTGGACATGCTTTGGTGACGGTGGTCAATGCATAGGTGTTGCATGCAGGGCCTTGATATTGAGATGTGTGGGTTGTGATAGTGGGACATATGGAGATGATGGTGTGATGGGGTGAGGGTAAAAGTGGGAGTATATGATGGCATGCAGGTGTGGTGGGGGATGAAGTAGTTAAGATATGACTTACCGGAGTGCAGTCCTCCTGCTACTCCTGCGAGGCCCTCAGGATGCATTATTGCCAAGACTTGTTCCTCCTATGTTGTTAGTTGCGGGGGAGGAGGCGGGGGTCCACCGCCAGTCCTCTGTACAGCAATCTGGTGTCTTGATACCACGGAACGTACCTTCCCCCGTATGTCGTTCCACCTCTTCCTGATGTCATCCCGTGTTCTTGGATGCTGTCCCACTGCGTTGACCCTGTCGACGATTCTCTGCCATAGCTCCATCTTCCTTGCAATGGATGTCTGCTGCACCTGTAATCTGAATAGCTGTGGCTCTACCCGGATGATTTCCTCCACCATGACCCTGAGCTCCTCCTCTGAAAACCTAGGGTGTCTTTGAGGTGCCATGATATAGTGTGGGTGATGGGTGAGGTGCTGTCTGTTGTGATGTGTGGGGGGAAGTGTTGGTGTGTGTTGTTTGAGGTGCGTGGATGTTGTATAAGTGATGGTGTTGTGTGTCTGTGGATGCTGGTGTTGTGTTAGCTAATGTCTCTCTCTGGTCTTCTTCGAAATTTGTGGTTGTAAGGGTTTGTGGGTAATGTGGATGCGTGTTTTATAGTGTTGTGGGTGTGTGGGTGTGGTGTGTGTATGTGTATCAGGTGTGTGTAGTTTGAATTGTCCAATGTAGTTGTGTATTGTAAATGTGTGTGTATTTTGAGCGCAGCGGTGTGTACCGCCAATGGGTTACCACAGTTGAAAGACCGCCGCGTTGATTCATGGGTCGTAAGTACCATACCCCTGGTTCACAAGAGATACCAGATTTATAACACTGCCTAGGATTTACTGCAGGGATTCTATCTCAGAAAACCATTTTAGTAGTAAGTGTCTGTTCAAAATTAAATCCACATCAAAGAGAGGAATAAAGTTTAAAATGACAGTGTCCTCATTACACTGCCCCTTCTTCTTTCCATCTAGGTTCAGCCACTCTGACCAGCCCTTCTTCAAGCCTGGATCTGCCAATGGAGTAGCCATGTGGTTCAGGGGCAATGAAACAGAGTGTGGTGATGCCAAACTGTCCTCCACTACTATCCCCACTTCTCCTATTTCAACTGGGGCCTTGGGGGACCAGGGAGAACACCCATTTCTAACAGGCCTGAATGACAGTTTTGAGATGGCCATTCAGAAGTGTGAAACTCTTCCAGGGTGGAAACACCCTCTATAAATAACACTTTTCTTCATCCCTTTGCAAGGAGACTTTTCCCTATACTAGCAGATTTGAATGATTTTCTTGCTCCATATGCTTTTCTGGTGCAATTTAGAAAGACTAAAAAATATGCAAAACCAAAAAAGGGCAGATTTACACCAAATTACAAAAAGCACTCTTTCTGGACCAAGATCCAGCTTTTTGGATTTTTGATGTAATTCAGCTGAGAGGTTCAGCGCAGTAGTCGTGTCTAAATTCCCTTTGCGAAATTTCATGGGGAAAACAAATTTTAGGACCATATTTTGTCTTGGCCCAAGCTTGGCAAATCACCCTGAAACTTCTCAGACAGCAGCTAAAGTGACTGGCAAATTAGTTTTGAAACTACTTAGAAAACAGGCAACGGATATGGACCACAAGAACCAGCATCTAAATATATATATCTATATACAGTATATATCACTCTCTCTCGCTCTCTCTCTCTCTCTCTCACTCTCTCTCTCTATATATATATACTGTATATATATGTATGTATATGTGTATATATATATATATATATATATATTTTTTATGAAATGAAAAAACCAAAGGCTAAAGGTTAAATCTTGTTTCTAGTTAGGGGAACTTATTTTCCCTATAAAAAACAAGTTTGAACTACACAAACATGTTGTGGCGTGGTTTGGCCGGCGAACATGACAGTCGCTTTGTAATGAGCTCTGCTCCACCAAGCAGGCAATCGGCGTGAAACCACCAGTCCCTGGGTTCATCCGTCCCAGGTATAGCCTACAGTAGCAAACATTACCCGCATGCACACCCTGTACACCACAAATGGGGAGAAAATGTCCATTCCTGTCAGAAGACTGTACTGGGGAGACTGGAGTGAGACATGGCCAACAGACTCAGCAAAACAACTCTGCCTGGGATGGTGACGCATGGGCTGTCCACCCAGTGAGTGCTCAAGGCAGAGGCAGACTTGGGCAGTGCTGTTACGTGAAATGCGGCAGATGAGAGCAGCATCTAAGCCATGAAATGCATTGTAGGGGTGGTGGTCACATTGCCTCTGATATTTTCAGTGTCTGCCTGATAATGGGGGGTTCTGACATGAGGGGACTCCCTTATAGATTGACCATAGACATTTGTGACTCCTTTCAGCAGTGTGCAAGGTGAATCTACATCTGGACTCGGAGGAGGGTGACCACAGAGAGGCCTGTAGGGGTTCTCCTGTGAGCCTGACCAGAGGGAGAGGTCCTCAGTTACATCTGATAATCGATTACAGCAGACTCAAAGCAGAAAATCAACTAATTTACAAAGCACACCACATCCACTGGAAAGACTGGGGTGGTGGGGGAGGCCCATCACCAGAGGACACTGCCCAGACCTCACCCATACTGCTTGCAATTCAAGACCTCAAAGCAATAATGGAAGGCAAGATGAGGGAACTCAATGTGGTTTTGGCACTCATTTGCCAGGACCTCTGCAATACCCCTCATAGTGTTACTGAGGGAGAGGGCTGGTTGTTAGAAACTGAAGATACAGTGACAACTCATGAAGAACAATTGAAATACCAAGTGGGTCAATTGGAGAATAGAGTGGAGGATCCAGGTGCAATACTCTTTGCATGGTGGGCATCCCCAAAGGGTCAGATGGAGCTACTCCCACCAAATTCATATATGACTGGTTGAGCAGCTGGGTCCCCATGGGGGAACTCTCTAACTGCTTCATTGTTGAAACAGTCCACAGAACTTTGATGGCTAGGCCCTCGGTGGGAGCCCCACCAGGTCCCTTTATTGTTAAGGTGCTTAATTACACAGACAGGGATGCAGTCCTCAGGGTGGCACGTAAAACCAGACAGGTGTTTTTCCAGTCATCACCAGAGCTGATTTTTCCTGGTGGTGAACGCTCATCAATGTATTCTAGATCTGCATGGACATTTAGTTTGGCTGTAACCAGGTTTTACACATTATCCTTTGTTGGAGATAGGTTATTTTGGGGAGGGAGGTTGGAAGGATATGGGTGATAAACATGTTTATCACATGATAGCCAAGTTAGCTATCAGCCCTACTCGCACCACAACAGGTACTTCCATTTCACAAAGTATGGGGGGGTGTAAGGTGGTGGTGGGGGAGAGTTTTGGGAGTTTGCTATTGGGATTCTTTTTGAGGGTGGAGGCAGGTGGGACCATCGAGAAACCACATTGGATCCTTATATTTTCTATACAGGAGAAGAACAGAAATGGCTGACACATCACACTGCAGGGCTCGCTATTGGGACAACATAGACCAAGGCATGATCCTCTCATGGAATGTGAATGGGTTGTTAGACAAAATCAGTCGGGAAGCAGTACGGAAGACAGCCTCACAGACTGAGGCCGATATAGTCATGTTCCAGGAGACACAATTTTGGGGGAAGAAATGCCCATTCTTGGCCTATAGATGTTTTACCAGGAGTGTCTCTCAGGGTTCTATGTGAGCTCCAGAGGTATGGCCATGCTGATCAGGAGAATAAGCCTTTTGTGGTGACCAAGGCATGGCGCGATGAGCAAGGTCAACATTTGGCAATTACAGGAGCATTGAACAAGACTCCGCTCTCTTTAGTCTGTGCAAATGCATCCCCATCCTTAACAAAAGACTTCTTGATGAGGCTGGGGGACCTAATCTGGGAGTTGCCGGGAGCCACATGAATTCTTGGCGGGGGGACCTCAATGAAATATGCGAGGCTGTTCTTGATCGATCCGCACCCACCAGTGTTTCCAACCATGGTGGGTTACTCCTTTACACTTTCATACAAAATATGAATCTGGTCGATGTCTGGAGGGCTCACCCTCTGGAAGAGAGTGGATACACCTTCTACTCTCGGTCTCATTGAGCCTTTTCTAGACTTAACTATGTACTTATGTACAAGAGACACAGGGTTATTGATACTAGGCTACTGGCTCAGGGCCTTTCTTTCCATTCACGAGTGCAAGCAAGTTTAACTTGGTGCCCAAGAAAGGCTAGGTCGAGCTGGTGCTTAGATCATTGGCACATTAAGAACAAAGATTTTATGGATATATGCCAATGGGCATGGCAATGATTCTTTACTCACAATAAGGGATCAATGTGGTCCCAGAGTACCTTTTGGTAGGGTCTGGAGGCTACTATATGGGGGGATATCATCAGCTACTCTAAAGGTCAGGGGAAAAGAGCCCAACAGAAGATCATAGACCTGGAGGAGCACAGTCTTGATTTGTAGTGTCGTTATGTGTCGTCTCTGCAAGCCATTGCAAAATACTACCAAGAGCTGTACAGAGCAGACCCCACAAGCCCTCAGGAGGATTTACAGTCCTTTCTACAGGAACTGCTGATGCCCGACTGTCTCCAGAAGAATGCAACTCCTCGGAGGTGGAGGTCACCAGGAAGGAGTTACAAGCAGCATTGGCATTATTGCAGGTAGGCCAGGCACGGGAACCAATGGGCTCCTGGCAGAGTTCTGGTGGATGGTGTGGCCACAGAAGGTAAACTTCAAAGAAATGCATAAGAAGGGAGAATCACAAGCATATCTTAGAACCACAGTGATATTGATGATTCCCAAACCAAGCACAGACGGAAAGTATTGCAGGGACTTTTAACCGATATCCCTGCTATATGTGGAAGTAAAAATATGGGCTAAGATGCTGGTCACTAAATTAGCGGGAGTCATTAGTCATTTAATTCATCTGGATCAGTCCGGGATTATGCCTCCCTGACACACTCACCATAATTTGCCTCATGTACACAACTTGATAGCAATGACTGGGACCTTCCGAGGCCACAGAGCCCTCTTGTCCACTGATATACAGAAAGCTTTCGACTCCATGGATTGGAAGTACCTGATTGAACTCATTGCTCGGTTGGGTTTTGGACCCAAATTAATAAATAGAGTATGTCTACTATACACAAATATTACAGCTAGAGAGCGAGTTGGGAGAAACCTCACACTGGTTCTCACCGGGCAAGAGCAGGCAACAGGCCTGCCCCTTGTCATCTCTGCTCTTTGCCCTAGTGATTGAACCATTGGTGGCGTGTGTGCGAGTGGACGCATAGTTTCAGGGATTTCAATGGTCAACTGAAGTGAGCGATATGATCTCGCTCACTGAGGATGATGTCCTATTGTTCTTAGGAAACCCGGAGATGACAGGTCCCAGAGATCTTCAGATTCTCTAGACTTTCAGAACATACTTAGGCCACCAAATGAATACCAACAAATCTTCCTTACACCCCCATAGTGCCCTGCCCCACAGATATGCCATGGGCGGCAGGAATAACTATAGTATCCTCAAGATTTGACTATCTGGGGGTTTTCGTTACAGTGCGGACTAGGAGGTCCTATGAAAGGAATCTGGTGCCTCAGCTATAGGGCCTTGCGCGTGAGGTCAAGTTTTGGTCCACCCTCCCACTTCCCCTGCTGGAAAGCTCAGCTGTTTTCAAAATGGTCTCCCCACTGCGTCTTCTTTATCTACTGCAAAATCATCCATTTCTGGTTGACAAATCATTCTTTGAAAAAGTAAATGAACAACTTAGATCACTGCTATGGAGAGGGTTTATACTTTGAACTGCCCTAGGGCAGGGTTCTTCATTGTCAATCCTGGAGAGCCAAATCCATGTTAGGTTTTAGCATATCCACATTGAGATGAATGTAGTTATCTTAAAATCTGGCAGGGATCCGGCTCTCCAGGACCGACATTGAAGAACCCTGCCCTAGGGCAATGTTGCTAGCCGTGTATAGGGGTGGGATAGCCACCCCTGATATACTTCTATCTTCCTGGGTGGCACATCTGCTCATAATAAACGATTAGTTGTTTGAGGGGTTTGGAGATCCAGCATGCTTGGTGTAAGGGTGGCTGATGGGCTGTCACAATCTCTCACATCTAATATATGGTGGGACCGTGATGGAGACTCTTCCGCTGGCCACACAAGTGGTGTTTGGGGTGTGGTCAGACAGTCTGAAGACCATTGGGTGGATAAATAGGCTGAAACAGGATACTTCATTATGGAGGGGAACTTGATTTCCGCAGGTGTGAGCCCTATGCGGATTTGCTGCCTGAGATCTTACAGCAATATTCGCTTTGGGAGATGTGGTGCATGATGGAACACTGAAATCCTTTCAGGACCTATAGACAGTATTTGAATTGCACCGCACATACTTTTTCAGATATTTAGAGCTCTGTCATGCACTCCTACCTGGTATACAGCTAGAAGATATTATCCCTGAATTTTCCCCTATGAGGCAAAGCTCCATCTCACAAATATAAAAACACAAACTGTCAGAGGTTTAAAAAATACTACAGTGCAATTTGCCTAATCCCATGGTGGTCGGTGAGACAGGTGTGGAAGGAGGCGTTGGGCCATATGTAGGATGAGGTCTGGCAGGAGGCATTGGAGGAGCCCAGAGAGGCGGTAATAGCCTCCCAGTGTAGAATGATAATGTTGAAGCTGGTCCACTGCATTTATCTCACTAGGACAAAATTGCACCATCTGGGTCTGATAGACAAAGGGGATTGCATGAGATGTGGAGATCCACAAGGGGACTTGTCCCATACGTTTTGGAGCTGTCCTACTCTCTCTCATTTCTGTGGAGGTGCTGGGCAGATTGAAAAGGGTGTATGTTTGGCCCTTCCCCAGGGACTCCAAGCTCATTCCCTTACACATTACTAATGACCTGGGGGCAATAGGTGTCTGGAAGCTCTACTTTGTTTGGGATTGATAATGACGAAGCGTGATATTGTGAGGAGGTAGAAAGACGTGATGGCCCTGCCTGTAGAAACATGGTCAACAGGAATGGACTATTGTATGAGTCTGGAGCGTCCTGTCTATATTGCAAAGGGCAGCCCTCAGCAGCATCCTAAAATATTGAACGACTTAGCGGGACTTCAGGGTATGCACTTGGCTTAATGTCTGGACAGGCCTTGGTTGCTCTCCCCGGGCACACACACTCATAGGCCAGATGTCGGGGGACACATCCATGGTATGAGGGGTAGGAGGATAGCTGTATCTATGAATATGGGTATTCCATTTCTCATTGCATTCTAACATTATTACTTGACTTTATAACAACGTAACTGTTGGAGCTGGTGCCTGACAGCGGGGTGTGATGCCTGAACCCTATTGTTGATTTGGCAATGTCAATAACATGTTTTTTTTTTTTTTAACTACACAAAATTTAAAAAATTTAAAGTTATAGTTATAACTTTCCTTTACAATGTATCTACTACCTTCAAATTATTATAAGTAGCAGATTTTGTTACACACTCTTTTCAGCTTGCTAACCAGACAACACAAACTATAACTCGCCACTGTACCGTGCACCGTTTTGTGACAAATTGTAGATATGAATGCTACAATTTCACATTCTATAAGTGATGTAGCATGCAAGGATATAAAGAATGCAGGGGAAAGGGCATGAGTTATAGTTAATGTAGTGTGGTAAGTAAGCTACACAACTGATAGGAGGTAGGCAACTTATAGTACTTTGAAGATGGTGTGTAAATTATAAACTGAAATAATAATTATAACTTTACAATTTTTAATATTTGTGTATTTTAAGATATGTTTGTATAGAAAGTATACATAAGGTATTTCTAACTATAAAATAAGCTTTGCTATTTTCATTGTATATTAATGTTTTTTATTTCATTGATTGGCGTGTCATAAAGTGGAGTGTAGTACAGAACAGTGAAGAAGAGTGCCATAGAGTCTAGTGTTATAGAGTATAATAATGTAGAGTGGATTATAGTGGAGGTTGGTAGAGTGGAGTGGTGTTGAACACACTGGAGTAAAGGGGATGCAGTGGATTGGTGTAATGTTTCTTAACATAGAATGGAGTATCATAGGGTGTCCTGCATGATGGAACACTGAAATCCTTTCACGACCTATAGACAGTATTTGAACTGCACCGCACATACTTTTTTAGATATTTAGAGCTCTGTCATGCACTCCTACCTGGTAGGAGTGCATGACAGCGTGTGCAGTGTACCAGCATGTCAAACAGTAGAAGTGAGTGCTGTACAATGGAGTTTTGGCGACTGGAGTGTTATGAAATGGAGTGTGGTGGAGTGGAGCGTCATCGAGTAGAGTTTGGTGGAGTGGCATACAGTGTATCAGTGTGTTGTGGAGTGTACTGGCATAGAGTGGAGTTCAGTGGAGTAGAATGTTGTATAGTCAGGGCCACTGAAATTATGCAGTGGGAGAGGGCCAAATTATAATGCAAGGTTGAGTAAATTATGCAGAAAGAAAGTCAAATTATGCAACGTAATGTGGCACATTTTGTAATAGAGTTACTTAATTTTTTTGGCATTGTTAAACTTGGTAATACTCGCTGGGCATTGGTTGCACCTCCTTAGTATAAGTTTACCACCAACACATATCAATAAGCAACAGAAAGGTGAGCAGTACAGCTTTACAAAGGGCATTCCACTACGTGGCAACACATGTCACCATTTTAGTAACCTTTGAACCGTTTGAGCTAGAAACAAATTATGTTTGTTTTTTTAATTTGCAGATTTTATGGCAGGTGAGGGATTATGTAGCAAATCTATAATTATGTGAAAGTCACTGCAACAGCACAATTGCATAATTCATGTGGCCTGGAATATTTTTCAGTATTGTGAAGTATAGTGTTGTGATGTAGAGTGGCAGTGAGTCTCGTATCGAGTAGTTTTGTACGGCAGAGTATCATTATTTCTGAGAACACAGTGCATGGTAGAATGGCGATTTCTAGTTGGTGTTTTCTGGTTAGCGAGTTGAAAAGAGTGTGTAACAAGGTCTACTACTTATAATAATTAGAATGTGCTGAATAAACTGTAATGAAAGTTATAACTATACATTAGGCAACTCTAATGTTTGTGTAATTTAAACTTGGCTTGTAGAGGGAAAATATGTTTATCTAACTATATCTAAGCTTTAACCTTTATTTCTTTTTTATTGAATGTAATTGTTTTTTTTCAAACATTTTAATGGGAATATGTTTAAAATTGTAGACTCCAGTGTCACAAATGGAAAGGTGTTTTGTGGATTGTCATACTGTACATTGGAGAAGAGTGTTGTAAAGTCTACTGTCATAGACTGGAGTATGGTATATTGGAATCGAGTGGACTAGAGTAGAGTATAGTAGCTTATCATCCAGTGTAATAAAATGTGTTATATAGTGTAGTGCATGGTGTCTTATATAGTGGAAGCAAGCATCATAGACTGGAACAGCAAGATGAACACTGGATTGGCACATCAGACAGTAGTGTAGGGTGTTGTAGACTGTCATAGACTGGAGTAGAGTGTTTTAGAGTGGAGGAAGGTGAAGTAGAGTGTTATAGAATGGAATATGATCAAGTGGAGTGTCGTGGAGTACAGTGGAATAGAGTGCCATAGAGTCAAGAGACGTTGATCGGCATGTCGTGGAGCATCATACAGTGTAGTATAGCGGCATCGAGTGGATGGGCATAGATTGGAGTAGAGTGTCATAGCGTGGCATAGAGTATACTACAGTATTGTAGAGTGGTGTTTCATACAGTGAAGTGGAGGTTTAGATAGTGGAGCAGCTTGTAGCAGAGTACAGCACAGTAGTGTAGAGTGGGACAAAGTGTAGTACAGTGGAATATAGTAGAGCGGATAACACTGTACTAGTAGTGTAGAGTAAAATAAAGTGTCATACAGTGGATTGGCATGTCGTAGATTATAGTGGTGTGGAGTGGCGTAACATAGAGTTGAGTAAAGTGTCATAAATAAGAGTACTGGGTTGTACAGTAGAGTGTAGTGGGGAACGTTACGTAGACTACAGTAGAGTAAAGTGATATAAAGTCTACTTGATTTGAGTGGAGTGAAGAGGTGTACAATATAGTACAGTGTTGTAGAGTGTGGTAAAGTGAATTGGCATATAGTGCTGTAGAGTACAATGGCACAGAGTGGGGTATAGTGCAGTGGTATACAGTGGAGTAGTGGAGTAGAGTGGAGTACTATGTCAGAGTAGAGTGGAGTTAAGTGGGGTGCAGCGGGATATAAAGAATTGCATACAGTGTTGTATAGTGGACTGAAGTATAATAGAGTGGAGAAGAGTGATGTACAGTGGCATTCAGTATAGTACAGTGTTGTACAGTTAAGTGAAGAGGTATAGACAAGAGCCAAGTGTTAGAGTGACATACAATGTAGTAGAGTGCTGTTGAGTGGAGTTGCATAGAGTACAGTAGAGTTTCAAATAGTGGAGTTCCATAGAGTAGATTATTATATAGTAGCATGGAGTGAGGTAGTCTCACGGAGTGGAGTAGAGTTAAGTAGGTTGGTATAACGTAGTGTGGAGTAAAGTACTAAAGTGTATTGGTGTATTGTAGAGTAGAGTGCATAAAGTGGAGTGTACTGGTATAGCATAGGTAGTAAAATGTTATAAATTGGCGTTGGATCTCGTACAGTATAGTGGCATGCTGTGTCATATAGAAAAATGCCATTTAGTGGAGTAGAGTGTTGTACATTGAAATGTACGGGCACAGAGTGGAGTATAACGTTGGACAGTGGAGTGAACAAGAAGAGAGTGGAGTAGACTGTAGTGGAGTGCCATGAAGTGTGGGAAGATTTTTAAAGAGTGGAATTATATAGAATGAAGAAGAGTGACTATTAGAGTGGCATAGAATGTAGTAGAGTGTTGTAGAGTTTAGTTAAATAGAATGAAGGAGTGTACACATGAGTGATGCAGAGTGGAGTAGTTCCCAGTAAAGTAACATAAAGTGGAATAGCACAGAGTGGAGTAGCATAGACTGGTATGGCACACAGTGGAGTGGCATAGAATGTAATAGCATATAGTGCAGTAGTGTATAGTGGTGTGAAATGAAGTGTAATAGCATATACTGTAGTAATGTACAATGAAGTGGTGTACAGTGAAGTGGTTTACACTGGAGTGATGTATTGTGGGGTGGAGTAGAGTGTAATATCATACAGTGGAGTGATGTACAGTGGAGTGGTGCAGAGTGGAATCATATACAGTAGAGAGATAAAGACTGAAGTTGCGTACAGTGTAATAGCGTGGAATGGAGTGGCGTACGGTGGAATACCATAGAGTGCAGTAGAGTGGTGCAGGGTAGAATAGAGTGGAGTGGTGTAGAGTAGAATAGTGTATAGAAGAGAGGCTACAATGGTGTGAAATATGGATGGATGTGAAATTTAGCACAAAGTTAGATTATGGTGTGCAGAGTAGTGGAAAACAGTGAATTGCGCTGCCTTGCATTTCTCCAGGTTTACCAATCAATGCAGGGTCAGGCATGGCAGCCTTGCAAATCTGACTTATGTATTGGATTGACCATGTAATACAGCTAGGCCTTAGCAATATTTTGGGCCATGGTATATTGTGACAACTTTGCAGTATACCGTGGTACATGGCACTGAGTCGTTTCCGTGATACATCAAATACAATAGTCTATGGATAATGCGATGGTGGCAAAACACTTTTTGGGACCCCCTTTCATCTTTGCACCCCCTTAACGATTCACCACAAAAAAATTAATTATCACAAAATGTAGAAAATAATAGGTCTGGAAGGTATTGTGGTGATTCGTCAAATGGGTGGAAAGGTATTAGGAGGGTAATATCAGAGAAATTCCTATCTTTCGGAATACTAAGTATAACTACAGAGTGGCAATCAGATTTAATGTGAGTTCTCTCTCTTTAACTATTGTATTTGTTATGTATTTGTTTATTGGTTTACATAACTGTGTGACCATAAATGTCTCAGTTTTTCATGCAGTAATTCTGAAACTTTCCATATGTAAACTAGTTTATTTTTTAGGTGTATTTGCTACATTTGGTAGACTTGTGCAGTGAATGAAAGCCAGTAAGTAAAAAGTAACATTACTTGGTTTTCCTAATGGCCAATTATCACGTCCTCCATATTATAGTTTGTGTGGCTCACAACTAGTCACATTTCCATTTTGTTGTACAGGGGTACATAAAAAACATAGTGGGGTCATTACAACATTGGCGGTAAAAGCTGCTTACCGCTGTGCAGAAGACCACCAACACACCGCCGCGGAATTCCACCACGGTCATTGTAACCCACAGCTCGGAATCCGCCAAAATCCAGACACCCACACAAGTCCGCCACACCAAAGGTCAGTGATATACTGGCGATAACAAAACCGACACCGTCACGCCAACAGGAATACGCCCACACTATCACGACCCACGAATCCACGCGGCGTTCTTTCAACTGCGGTATTCCATTGGCGGTACACACTGCTGCGCTCAAAATACACACACTCTTACAAAACACTGCCACATTAGACAAATCGAAACACACACACCTGATACACATACACACACCACTCCCACACACCCAATACAATATAAAACACACACCCACATCACCCACAAACCCTTACGTCAACAATTGCGACAGAAGGCCAGAGAGACAGACACCACCTGAAAGAACAATAGCATCCACAGGCACCCTACACCATCACTCACACAACATCCAAGCACCTCACACAACACACCTCAAAATATCACCCCACACATCACAACACACACCACCCCACATATCACCCACACCACCATAGCTAGGAAGATGGAGCTATGGCGAAGAATCGTGGACAGGGTCAACGCAGTGGGACAGCACCCAAGAACACGGGATGACATCAGAAGGAGGTGGAACAACCTATGGGGGAAGGTGCGTTCCGTGGTCTCAAGACACCACATCGTGGTACAGAGGACTGGCGGCGGACCCCCACCTCCTCCCCCACAACTAACAACATGGGAGGAGCAGGTCTTGGCTATACTGCATCCTGAGGGCCTCACAGGTGTAGCAGGAGGAATGGACTCTGGTAAGTCAAATCTTAACTATTGTATCCCCCACCCTACCTGCATGCTATCACATACCCCCACCCTCACCACCATCACTCCAACACCTCACATACGTCCCACTATCACAAACCACCCATCCCAACACCAAGCCCTGCATACAACACCAAAGCATGGACACCCATCACCAAAAAATGCCCTCTACAGATACCCACACAGATCCCCAAACCAAATATCACACAAGGTCCTAGACAAGAATGCAAGCACTGGGGTACAGGGTAACCCACCAATTGCACAGGATGGCACACACAGATGCAATAATCATGCCTTTACACCCCTGCAGGACCCCTACCCAACGTCACCGGACAGGAGGTTCCAGACAAGTGCACCCCTCCCCCACAGAAGAGGCCCACAGTGATGACAGGAGCTCTGTCCAACTGGATCTAGATGACTAGCCCTGCCCATCTGGGACCTCGGCACAGTCGGTTCCCCACACACTGGCACATGCCACCACAGAGCCTCCCCCCTCAGGAAACACCAGCATAGCACCCACCCAGCGGGCCCATACCTCTGTCCCCAGGACACGTCAAGCAGCAGGTTGTCCACCACTACAGGGAACCCAGGCAAACACAAAAACCCAAGAACATCAGAGACCTGGGGGCAGTGGGCACACAGTTCAGGGGACAGAGGAACAGGAAAATAGGGGAACTGGGAGGACTGCTGTTCAACAGGGGGAGGACAGGCCCAGGGAACCCACGCTCCATGAGGCCCTCTCCAACATCATGGGAGCCTACCACCATTCCCAGGAGACGATGGCAACGGTACTGGCCAAGTTTCAGGAGACCAAGCTGCTGCAAGAGGAACAGTATTTGGGGTTCAGGGAGGAAATAAAATCCATCAATTCCACCCTGGGCACCATTATAGGGGTGCTGAAGGAACTCATCAACACCAGGAGGGACACTGTGGGACAACAAGGAGCCCCTGACACTAGCCTGGATGATGAACTGTCCACCGCCTCTGCCGGTGCTAGTGGACAGGAGGCACTGCCACAGGACTACGACACCAGCACCCCACCCCCTGAAGATGGAGAACCACCTGCAAGCGGTCCCTGAGATCCAGGACAAAAACAGAGAACAATGCCAAGACCCCCGCCAAGAAATGAGACCACCCTGATTGTCATCCTTCTGTCCCACTTTGTCACCCTGTCCATACTTAAACTGCCCCGGTTCCACTTCCTATGCCCCTTTGGACAATGTACCTGTGAGACTAATAGACTAGACTCTGCCATGGACATTCCTCCACCATCTCCCCTGACCATTTTACAACCCCCTCCACTATTTAGTACTTAAATAAACACCCTTAAATCACACAACTATCTGGAGTCAGTCGAAAATGTGTATTTGCAATAACTGTGGAAAAATGCTATATCCATTGTATTGTCAACATACCTATGTCACACAGCTCTAGTCCATGAGGAAACAAAGCAGATGTCACACAGTGGGACCCACATCTGTGAAATCGAAAGGGAAAGTGACAACTCAGGGCCCATATACTGTGCAAAAATGACAGACAGATGAGAGGTTGAAGAATTAAACAGATGTAGCAGGCAGTGTTGTGTCTCACTGGAAGTATTGTTGGATCACCTTGTTCCTGTTGTCTATGTCCTCTCCTCCTGCAGAAAAGGCACCTGTCGTCGCAAAGCCAAGTTGTGAAGCATACAGCAGGCCACGATGATCTGGCACACCTTCTTTGATGAAGGCACCGGGACCTGGTCTTCAGGAGGCCGGAGGTCCTCTCTATAATCCTCCTAGTTCACCCATGGGCCTCATTGTAGCATTCCTCTGCCCTTGTCCTGGGATTCCTCACTGGGGTCAGTAGCCATGACAGGTTGGGGTAACCAGAGTCACCTGCAAATATTGAGGGACAACTGTTAGACACACACTAACTCTTAGGGACATCCCCCGACCCAGACACCTAGTCACACTGTATTGGGTCTATGTCCTCACCTAATAGCCACACTCGGTGCCTCTGGAGTTGTCCCATCACATAAGGGATGCTGCTATTCCTCAGAATGTAAGCGTCATGCACTGAGCCAGGAAATTTGGCATTCACATGTGAGATGTACTGGTCGGCCAAACACACCATCCGCACATTCATAGAATGGTAACTCTTCCGGTATCTGTACACCTGTTCACTCCTGCGTGGGGGGACCAAGGCCACATGTGTCCCATCAATGGCACCTATGATGTTGGGGATATGTCCCAGGGCATAGAAGTTACCTTTCACTGTAGGCAAATCCTCCACCTGAGGGAAAACGATGTAGCTCCGCATGTGTTTCAGCAGGGCAGACAACACTCTGGACAACACGTTGGAAAAAATAGGCTGGGACATCCCTGATGCAATGGCCACTGTTGTTTGAAAAGACCCACTTGCTAGGAAATTGAGTACTGACAGCACCTGCACTAGAGGGGGGATTCCTGTGGGATGGTGGATAGCTGACATCAGGTCTGGCTCCAAATGGGCACACAGTTCCTGGATTTTGGCACGATCAAGTCTGTGGGTGATGATCACATGTCGCTCCTCCATTGTCGACAGGTCCACCAGCGGTCTGTACACCGGAGGATGCCACCATCTCCTCACCTGCCCCAGCGGACGTGCTCTATGGAGGAGAACATCATGCAGAGAGTCAACCAACACTGAGGTACGTAAACACAACTTTATATGAGCATTTTTTTAAATCGACATATGGCTGTCTTAGTGTATAATCAAGGCCTAGATATGTGTGACGCATTTAAAATTAATGCCATGTGGCCCCCTGAAATGGCGGCTGCCTGACCTGTAAGGTGGGACAAGGGGATGTGAGGTAATTGTGCTGGCGTTGTACACCGTCGCGGTAGGTGGTCGAAGACCACAGCGCAAACCTGCATTGGTTAACATTGGACCCTATGGGTCTGAGGAACCAATGACGATGTACGCCGGCGGTGACGGTATGTACCGCCGCGGACGTGACCGCCATTTTCTCTCTGTTCAATCACTTGATACCTGATCTTCGACAGGAGAGGACCTACACTGCAAGTGCTGCTGTGACCTCAGTCTGGAAGCGACAATAGCTCGTGTGTCTGGGGAAAGGGCCCCTGCCTTCAGCACGGAGGAGTTGGAGAAACTAGTGGATGGGGTCCTCCCCCAGTACACGCTACTCTACGGTCCTCCAGACAAACAGGTAAGTACACTCTGAGCATGTTGTATGGGCAATGGCTGTTTGGAGTGGTGTGGATGAAAAATATGGGGTGGGGGAATGAGGCATGCTTGAAACGATGGTGAGTGCATGTGCAACATGGCTAGGGTAAGGATGCGGGCCAATGACTGTGATGGTGCGGGCGCTTATATCTTCTCCTTTTCCCCTGTACTATTTGTGTAGGTCAGCGCCCACCAGAAGAAGGATATTTGGCGTGCCATCGCCAAGGAAGTCCGGACCCTGGGGGTCTACCACAGACGGAGCACCCACTGCCGGAAAAGATGGGAGGACATTCGCCGCTGGAGCAAGAAGACAGCGGAGGCCCAACTGGGGATGGCCTCCCAACGTGGGAGGGGTGCCCGTCGCACCATGACCCCCCTGATGTTCTGGATCCTGGCGGTGGCGTACCTGGAGTTGGATGGGCGCTTGAGGGCATCACTGCAGCCACAAGGGGGTGAGTACACTCTCATTCAGCTGATTCAGCATGTAGTGGAGGTGTCTGGGTGGGGGAGATGGGCTGTGGGTTCCCCCAGGCCAGGGTGAGTTTAGTAGGCAGGGCACCTTCTTAAGGCAGGTCCTGTGGCACCCCACCACACCCCACCTGTATACAGAGCCAACTACACCTACTCAGGCTCCTGTGACATCCATGTGGGCAGCAATCGGGCATAGCCTTGTAACCCTTGTCCCTGGGATTGATTAAGGAACTTCAAGTGCACGGCGTAGTGCAGGGGGCTTCCGTGTCTGTCGTGTCTGCCAACGGTAGAGGTATTGCATGCATTCAACATGTCTTTCTTCTGTTTCCCCCCCCCTTTTGTTGGTCTCCCTATGCTTCTGTGCATTAGCATCATCAGGCGGCGGAGCAGTGGCACTGGTGCATGAGGGAGCTGTATCCCACATGGCCCTGGCGGGTGAGACAATGAAGTCAGAAGCCACCAGTGGGACAGAGGGTGAGGGGAGCTCCATGGCAGGGACAGGAGATGAGACCAGCGACACAGACTCCTCCTCTGATGGGAGCTCCTCTGTGCCCCACTCATCTACAGGTACAGCCGCCACCCCACCTACCAGCACCGCCCTCCCAGCAGCCCCTTAGTGTTTGCCCCGTGGCCTCTCACCCAGGAGGGTGGGCATCTCCTTCGCCCCAGGCACCTCAGATCCCTGCCCCTGTAACCCCTGCTGCCCTCAGTGAGGAGGCCATTGACCTCCTCAGATCCTTCACTGTTGGGCATTGTACCATTCTGAATGCCATCCAGAGTGTAGAGAGGCAGTTGCAACAGACAAATGCATACCTGGAGGGCATTCATTCTGGCCAGGCAGCCCAACAGCGAGCTTTTCAGTCTCTGGCCTCAGCACTGATGGCAGCCATTATCCCTGTGTCCAGCCTCCCCACTCCAACTTCCTCCACCCAGACCCAAACCCCTGTACCTCAGCCTGTACCAAGCACACCATCAGACCAGCATGCACACACATCAACACACAAGGGAAGCTCAGGCATTCATAAGCACCACACATCCCACAGGCACTCACATAAGCATCATACCCATGCAGATATACCAACAGCCACTGACTCCACTGTGTCCCCCTCCTCCTCGTCTCCCTCCTCCCACCCTGTCTCATCTCCACTCACACCTGCATGCACTACATCCTCAGCCACTGACTCCATCACCAGCACACCCACCACCACACCCCGCTCACGTGCAGTCACCACCCCCACTAACATTCACACATCCCCTGTTTCCTCTACCAGTGTGTCTGTGAGCCCACCTCCCAAGGTACACAAACGCAGCCACACACCCACAACAGCCATCCACCTCACGACAGCCTCCAGCCCATGCACCTTCACTCCAAGTCACCAAACGTACACCTCCTACAACCACTACTTCTTCCTCCACTCCCAAACCTCCTCCATCTACCCGTCCCAGTGTGTCCCAAAAACTTTTCCTGTCCAACCTTGCCCTCGTCCCCTCACCTCCCCCACCCCTTCAGTCTCCTAGGGCCCGCCTCTCCAGGTCCCAACCCAGCGCCTCAGCCACAACATCAGCGGGAGCAGTGGTGCCAGTAGTGACCGGCTTCTGGAGTGCGCCAGGCTGCAGGGCAGCCAGTGTGCCAAGGAGCCAGAGCATAGACAGTACCCCACCTCAAAAACACTAAAAGTTGGCCAGTGCCCGGAGGGAGAGAGGAAAAAAATCTTCAAACAAAGCCGCTCCCAGGGGTACAGGTGGGAGTGTGGATCCAGCTGCGCCACCATCCAAGGTGGGGAAAGGGCACACTAAAACTGGCAAGTCTGGGAAAACCTGCACGGCGGACAAGACCGCCACAAGCACTGCTGCCAAGGACACCGCCACCACCAGCACCGCAACCAAGGATACTGCCGCCACCAGCACCGCTGCCAAGGACACCGCTACCACCAGCACCGCTTCCAAGGACACCGCCGCCACCAGCACCACTGCCAAGGACACCACCGCCACTAGCACCGCTGAACAGGACTCCGCCGCAACCAGCACCGCTGGTTGGACACCGCCACCACCAGCACCGCTGCCAAGGACACCGCCACCACCAGCACCACTGAACAGGACACCGCCACCGCCAGCACCGCTGAACAGGACACCGCCGCCACCAGCACCGCTGAACAGGAAACCGCCGCCACCAGCACCGCAGGCCAGTGAGCGCCAAAGATTCCGATGCTACTGAGTCCGCCAAGAGCAGGATGAAGCACTCTGGGCACAAAGCCCCCTCTAGAACCAGTGGAGAAAGGCATCCACTACCTCAGTCCTTGGCAGGATGAAGCACTCTGGGCACAATGCCCCCTCCAGAACCAGTGGAGAAAGGCATCCACTACCTCATTCCTTGGCAGGATGAAGCACTCTGGGCACAATGCCCCCTCCAGAACCAGTGGAGAGATAAATCCACTACCTCAGTCCTTGGCAGGATGAAGCACTCTGGGCACAAAGCCCCCTCCAGAACCAGTGGAGAAAGGCATCCACCTACCAGGATGCAGCAGTGGGCAAACCACCCACTGGAGAGACTTAAGAGACTGTGGCTTTGCACTCCCCAGGATAAAGCAGTGGGCAAACCACCCACTGGAGAGAGTTGAGAGACTTTGGTTTTGCACTCCCCAGGATGCAACAGTGGGGAAACCACCCACTGGAGAGACTTGAGAGACTGTGGCTTTGCACTCCCCAGGATAAAGCAGTGGGAAACCACCCACTGGAGAGACTTGAGAGACTGTGACTTTGCACTCCCCAGGATACAGCAGTGGGCATGGAGCCCCCTCGTGGATCTGGCGTAGTGCACTCATCCGGCCCCCCTTCCCTTCCCCCAGAGGTGCCTGTTTTATTTCTATCTGATGCCCCAGCAGTGTTCTCTCCATCTTGTTCGGCTATCTTGTGTGGGCCTCGCCCATGCATTTTGGGACCAGTGGTCCACGGACTATGATGGTGGAATCCGTTGGACTTGTATTCTTGGTGTATATATTTATTTATAGTGTGAATATCTTTATAGATGTACACATTTTTTATTCATGTCTTTGAATATATTACAATCATTCGACTCATTTCCTTTTGTCCTTGCATTCTTCCAGGGGGGTAGGTGGGTGTAACTGTCATGTATCATGATGTATTAGTGTGTGTGTTCTAGTGGGTGGGGGTGTTGCGCGTTACATGTGAGTGTCACTCTCTTTTCCATCCCCCCTCCCCTGTGTCGCAGGTGCAGTACTCACCGTGGTCTTCGCCGCCGGCGTTCGTGCTCCTAGTAGAGGAGCAGGAAGATAAAGGGTGGAAGAATCTGGAGCTCGGGTTCCATGGCGTCCTGGTTCCTCGTGGGGTATGTAGGGGTGAGCGTTTTCCCTTCCAAATCCTGTTTCCGACGTGTTTTTGTTCACGGTGAATCCGCCCCAGAAAAGGTGGAAGATTGGACTGTTGTAATTCTGTGGGCGGTACATTGTCCTCCGCCTGTCTGTTGGCGGTTACCGCTGTGGTGTTTGTTTGTACTGCCTTGGTGGTCGGCGTGTTAAAGTGGCTGTCTTTGTTGGCGGTTTACGCCATGGTCGTGATTCAATTTTTTTTCCGCCAGCCTGTTGCCGGTTTTACCGGCGCTTTAACACCAACCGCCAGGTTTGTAATGACCACCATAGTATTGTTTGGTTTCTTGGACCACTTTTATTTTGTGAGCCAGAGAGCATGCACACAACACTTGTAGATTAAAATGTATTCTATCCGTTATAAATTTGTTTATGGTTTTCCATCAACATAGGTTCATAAGTAGGTCATTCAGTTCATGTAGTAAATCTGAAATTTTACCTATGCAGTCTAGTTTACTTTATGGGCTTTCTTGCTACTTTTAGTGGGATTGTGCTACATGTGAAGGCCAAAGTGAATGAAAGGCAATCATTTTAGTGTTATAAAAATTGAGATTATTATTTTTAACTTGTGGCTGTTGGAAAATGGGTTATTGGTAAGGGCAGGTAGGTACCTACACCTAGCAACAAGCCACTAACCTCCACCTAGGTACAGTTAGGTCTCAGTAAATTAATCCCAGCTCAACCCTTGGTAGCTTGGCAACGAGCGTCAAGGCTTAACTTAGGAGACAGTGTGTAAAGCATTCAAATATCACAAAACAGTAATCAAATAAAACACAGGAAACAGTTTAAAAATCCAAAACCAATTTATAAAAATAGTTTATATTTTTATCTTTAAAATGACACAAAAACGATTAAAATCGGTTCAGGGGAACCGGAGATATGAATTTTTAAAGAATTATTACTTTTCTAGCGCTTAGAAACAAAAAGCGCCAATCGGGTCATCTGGTTGCACCAGGACCGGGGCAAAGTCAAAGTTTCAGGCCGACCGCGATGGAGCCCTGCTCGGCTACAAGTCGCGGGAGGCCTCGGTTAAAAAGTTACCTTCTGACTTAGTCTTTATTTTGAAGTTTTTCTTCACCGGGACGAACCTGCCAGTTGAATCCGACCTCCTGGAGCCCTTGTCCGGATACGCGATGTGGGTTTCCTCGGTGGAGATTTTTACCTTTGCACTTAGTCATTTTTTCGAGATGAAAATCCTTCGACCGGGGTAAACCTGGATCTTGATCCGACGTCCGTGGAGCCCTTCTCGGATACGATGGCTGGGAGGTCCCGGTCAACTTTTTACCTTCGGACTTAGTCTCTTTTTTGGAGGTTTTTCTTTACCGGGACGAACCACCAAGTCAGGCCGGGTCGCGGTTGAGGCAAGCCGGCTAGAATTTCCGCGGCGGGTCGGTCCCTCTCTGGAGCTTTTTTTCAAAAATTCTCAAATCTTTTCCAAACTTCTGGGGCTTCACCCAGATGTTCTTTTAAGGTTCTTTTGGGGTCCACAGCTCACCCCAAGGGTCCAGAAGTTCTGTGATGGTCCTTGGGGGGTGCGGACTTCAACTCCCAGAATGCACCTGGCGCAACCTCCTTTTTGGCCACTGGACAGTGGTCAGCTGGTCACTTTTCAGGAGTTGGTGCAGGGGGACTCTGGATAGCAATTTTTCACCTGTAGAAAACAGGGAGTCCCTCCTTGAACCAGTTGAAGCCAGGCAAAGTCCATCTTGTGGTGAAGCCCAAGTGTGCAGCTGGTGCAGTCCTTCTGAGTGCAGGTTCCAGGTGCAGGCCAGGGGTCCAGCAGGGCAGTCCTTCTTCTCCTTTAGTTCTTTTCTTCCTGAAATCTGGCGGGGATCTGAGGTGTGGGGGCAGGTCTGCCAGTTTTATCCTTGCTCCTGGGTGAAAAGCATGGGGGCCCTGGTTCTCCAATCAGGGACAGGGTCGTCCCCCTGTGATGACCACTTCCTGGGAAGTGTGGCAAAAATCCATCCCAGAAGGCAACAGTCTCTAAAAATCCAACATGGATGAATCTGATTTTTGGAGGTTACATCTGGCTGAGCCCACCCACTGGTGTGGCTAAAAATCATAAACACACCCCTCTCCTGCCCTCTCCTAATCTAATCAAGGGGGCACCTAATTGTCTGGGGTTGCAGGATGTGGGGTGTTGCTGGGTGCTCCAGATGTCCTTCTCTGCCTTTGAAGACCAGTTTGGCAGCCCTCCCCCTTCCTGCCTCACCATCTGCTGAGGGGAGATTCTCTCCCCCAAGCACATTCCTTTGTGTGAAGCCAGGCCACTTCACACCTCATCAAGGCAGCCTGGCAGAAGCTGCTGCAGGCTGGCCAATCAGAGCACAGCAGCAAAAACAATGCAGAGCTGAAATTGGCAACTTTTTAGGTAAAGTCTAAACTTTTTACCTGAACAAGTTATATTAAATCCAACAACTGGAAGTTGTGGGATTTATTACAACAATTAATTTGATACCAAATTCTTGGTATGTAACATTTAAGGAGACTTTAAAATTTAAAATAAAGTCTGCCCATTTTAGCCTATGAAGGCCATTTACTTCAATGAGGGAAAAACGAATTTGGCTGTTTTTACCTCACCAGGGCTTATAAATCTATTTTTATAAAGTCCCTGCTTATAGTTACATGGCACCCAGCCCTAGGGGCACATAGGGCACACCTTAGGGGTGACTTATATGTAAAAATAAGGTAGTTTAAGACTTTGGAAGTACCTTTAATTCCAAAGTCGAATTTGCATATAACTTTAATTTAAAAGCAGCCAGCAAGGCAGGCTTGCTTTTAAAATGACACTGGGCACCTCAGCAGTGCACCTAGGTGTGCACCACCTATGCTGTGGTCCCTAAACCTACATGCCCTACCATATACTAGGGACTTATAGGTAGGTTAACTTAGCCAATTATAATTAGCCTAATTTGCATATCCATTTTACACAGAGCACAGGCCCTGGGACTGGTTAGCAGTACCCAGGGCACAGCCAAGAGTCAGTAACCACCAATTCCTATCCAAAAAGAGTGGGGGTGATCAGGCAAAAAAGGAGGACTTTCCTACAGTGGCTAATTAGAATGCCCTCTAAATAGTAGTTTGTGTTGCTTACTGCAAGATACATTTTTCATTTTGTTGCACTGGGTTGTAAAAGAAAGATAGTTTTTATTTGGCTTGCTTGGCCAGTTTTATTGTGAGCCAGAGAGCATGCAAAGAAAACATATGTAGATTAAGATGTTTTCTATTCATTATGTATTTGTATACAATTAGCATGCGATCATAAATGGGTCTTTCAGTTGTTGATGCAGTAAAGCGGAAAAACCTTAGCACTTAACATTTTCTTAGGCTACGTATCTGCAGTACCTCACAAAGGGCCAGATGTAGCAACCCGTTTGCGAGTCGCAAACGGCGAAATTCGCCGTTTGCGAGTCGCAAACGTGGGTTTGGCATGCAGAAATGCATATTGCGAGTCGTTACCGACTCGCAATATGCATTTGCGACTCGCAATTAGGAAGGGGTGTTCCCTTCCTATTTGCGAGTCGCTGTGGGATGCAATACCATTTGCGACCGCGTACGCGGTCACAAATGGCATCGCAGTTACCATCCACTTCAAGTGGATGGTAACCCACTCGCAAATTGGAAGGGGTCCCCATGGGACCCCTTCCAGTTTGTGACTGGACCCCAAAATATTTTTTCAGGGCAGGGAGTGGTCCAAGAGACCACTCCCTGCCCTGAAAAAATACCGAAACAAAAGGTTTCGTTTTTTTTTGCAGTGCAGCTCGTTTTCCTGTCAGGAAAACGGGCTACACTTCAAAAAAAAAAACTGCTTTATTTAAAAGCAGGTCGCGAACATGGAGGTCTGCTGACGTCAGCAGGCCTCCATGTTAGCGAGTGCCTATACTCGCAATGGGGCCGCAATTTGCGACCCACCTCATGAATATTCATGAGGTGGGTCATTGCGACCCCATTGCGAGTCGCAGTCGGTGTCTGAGACACCGTACTGCATAGCAAATTGCGACTTGCAATTTGCGAGTCGGATGGACTCGCAAATTGCAAGTCGCAATTTTGCATTTTGCTACATCTGGCCCAAAATCATCTGCGCCCCCTACTACGTAATATTGCCAAATTTCATAAAATCAAGCTGACATTTTTTGAGCTATGCGAAATACAAAAGACTATGGAAAATGCGTTTGTTTTGAAGCTCCTTTCTGGGACCACCTTTTTCAGCAGCTCTGTCAGGTTTCATGCACATTTGTCAAAAAGATGCAAAGTGATAAAAAGACAAAAGTCTGAAAAATCCCTATCTTTGGTCACCCTAATTATAACTCCAGGATGGGGCCTGATTTATCACGTGTTAGTAAATGAAAACTGTTTGATATCTGAAGGAAAAATAAGTATGAGCAGAATATAGCAACTAAGGTTCTTCCGCAACACTATCCCCACGGTGAAGGAAACTCTGCCAACAGCTTTTCCTTTACATTCAGCATTTTCTCCAAAACACTGGAGGGTTTTCAGTTAGAAACAAATTGCATATCAAGTCGGTAGTAATCACATGCATAGCAGAGGAACCTGATGAGGAATTATAGCCAGTTGAAGGAAGGATATTCTCAGAAAAGTCAAATATATATGGCTAAGTGATAAAAAAACGCAAGTGGGTGCCTTCCACCATCAAAAGGGCCATTGATCTAGAGCTATATTACAGAACATTTGCACTGGTACAAAAACTGGGAAAATACTCATTGCACTATTTTTTCAGGTTGGGTAATAAATAAAAGATCAAACACATTTTGTCCAAAACCAAATTACAGAAAGGGTTTGCAATAGTGCAAAAATATAGAAAGTTTAACGTGGGACCATTAGTAACTATATTACACACATCATAGGTCAGGATAAACCGTTTTTTTAAAAACAAAAACAGACCACAACAAATTTGCACTAACTTTGCTACTTATACTATAAAATGCAGATACCTGTTCTCGCCTCAAGCTTAGTCAAATACTTCACATCTGAAAAGATAGTGACAAAAAATGTATGAATAAAATTAGCATCAAATTTGCTAAATCCTTGTTTATGCAAAACTGTCAGTACGACTGTCTATTTAATGTTTCATTGTATCATGTTATGTTGAACATCGTGGAAATTGTTGCTGTGCATAACCCTAAAACACTGCCATTGGTTTCACTTAGGTCTGGTTATGTACCAAGCCAAAGGAGCCAGTGGGGAAGGCCTGCTTGTCACCAGGTTTCTTAGAAAGATTGTTCAGAAATGTACCCCCAAGAATAGCCATTAATTTTAAAGCATTAATCGGTTCCTCTCTATAGGCTTATCCTGTGGGAGGCTAGACACTCAAGATAATATGACCCCTTTCAGTGTTACAAATTTAATAGAGTGGAGCACTATGTTTGAGAGCTGGGCCCTTTACTCACAGGAGTACAGGTAAACCATGAGGATCACATTTCAGTGGCACTGATGGAAGATTACCCCTGCAAGGATGTCTGCAAGTTCAACGCCATGTACATTTCCAAGTACATCTCCATGGATGGGCTAATTGCTCTTTGTGAGTGAAAGATTCACTGAGTTATTAGAGTAGTGTTGCAAGAAATGTCTTCACAAGTGAGGCATGGTACATACTAAGTAAAGATGTAAAAAAACACTTTGTATCAGAAAAAGTTTTTTGTGAGTAGTAAACTCCTTTCAGAGTTGAACCAAAAAATGGCAAGATCACAAAATGGGTTTACAAAGCATACAGAATCGAAATTAGAAATGGCCATGACAGTGGCATTCCCTGCTAATTGTGATTCAGTATGACAAGTATCAATAGCAATGACAATTGTAGATGAAAACCATTGATCAATTGCAGACACCTCAAAAAAGAGGAGCTATAATGAAATGCCTCTTTTAATGTAATCACCCTAAAGGTTTGAACTGATGCTGCTGTTTTTTTTTTTTTATTATTTTTTTATTTATGCTTTTCAACACTTCCAAATGCAAAAAGCAATTGCACCAACATACAGTGAATATTGACATATTACATAATTATGCAGTTCCATCAGTTATCCAGATATCCCCGATAGGGGTCTCCACAGCTCTGCAGTTTCTAGTATCCCAGGTCTATTTCAACACACATCTGATCATTCCCACCCACACAAGTATGGGCTGACATACCCTCCAGTTCACCAGTTTCTTTACCGATCAAATATTGTTTATAAATGTCCCAGTGATTCGCAGGCCTACTAGCTGGGGGGAGCAGTTCACTATAAGCATTTGTTTGCGTGTTACAATACACCATATCCCTAAGCCATCCTTCCACAGTTGGCACCAGACCCCAAACCCAGCGGATGGCTATACGACGTTTAGCTTGTAGCAGCCCAATAGCCACCAACCACCGAATTGATTTTGGTAAGTCTCTATCCCAGCCAGGTAGCGCCAATACCGGCTTGCAACTTAACTGATGCCCACCTATTCCCTCCAGTTCCTCGAACACTAACCCCCAGAAGCGCTGTACCCCAGCACAGGCCCAGGACATATGAAAGAAGCCTGCTTGGCCCTCCCACTTCTAGGACAATTGGCATCAGTGTGCAGTCCATATCTGTAGAGTTTGAGGGGGGTGTAATATACCTGTTTATGTATTTAAAGTGTATCAAGTGATGCTGGCTATTCAAAGATATTGTATGGGTCAAAGAACAGCAATAGCGCCACTCATCATCTGTTAGCTGCAACCCCAAATCCCCTTGCCACTCAAGTCTAGCCCTTGTCAACTCATTTATATATGTCTCTGTAAGTGTGCATAGAGACGGGACACTAATCGCCGGGGCTGGTCATCCGTAACTACCAGGGATAGGGCCTGCATATCTGGGGGCTCCCGCATATCTTCCTCCAAAAGCAAAACCATAGCATGCCATGCTCTGTAAAACTGGTACTGAAGCAATGGGGTCGGCTCATCCGCCCGCTCCTTTATCATTTCTCATGTCTTCATAACACCCTTACCAAACAAATCTCCCATGGTGGTGATATTCAAAGTTCGCAGTGCCTGTATCAAGCTTTTATCTCACCACAACACATACCACCCACACCATGCCAAGGGCACCTGGGGGGGAGTACAGCAGGGCCAGCCCCTGTCTATATAGCAGTCCAATCCCGGCCCGTGTGGTAGAGTTCAGAGATGCAAACTCTCCATAGCGCCTATTCGAGACGTGAAACATTTTACTCGGTAACGGAACCAGGGACACCAGCTCACGTTCTATTTTTAAGAAAGGAGTTTCGTGTGACCCGTGGATCCAGGTATGGGCGATTGCAGCATGGGCGACCATACAATATGACTCCAAATCGGGGGCATTAAGTCTCCCCATGCTAACTTAATGATTTGCACAGAGGGATATTCTGAAATAGGATCAGAAACCTGGGAGCACCACCATTTTCATGAGGGATATACAGCCCATCAGAGACAGCGGTAGCCTGATCCACCTCTCCACGTCACCTGCCAGCATCTTAAGTGCAGCATCATAATTATCTGCCACCACTACCTTAGGATCTGTGTAGACCCTGACACCCAGGTACCGAACTAAACCTACCTCCCACCTGAGAGGGAACCCTACATCCACTGGTGTGGTCACCGCCGTCAGGGGGAACACAATAGACTTACTCTAGTTGACCCTTAAGCCAGAGAAAGAGCCATACCTTATGATCTCCCGGGGTGACTGGTGTTACATTGTGCTGCAGGTCCTTGATATATAATAACGTGTCATCTGCATAAGCCGAGAGCACAAGGGGGTAATTCTGAAATCGAAGGCCAGTATGACCATGGTACTCTCGCAACTCACACGCCAAGGGTTCCGCCACAAGTGCATACAAAAGAGGTGACAACGGACACCCCTGCCTGGTGCCTCTAGTGATACGAAAAGCATCAGTTACCATCCCGTTAACGCTGAGCCTAGCTGATGGTTCCCCATACAATGTCGACACTAAGCGCAGAAAAATATCCCTCACTCCCAATCGCTGTAGTATCACCTTCATAAAGCACCATTCCACCGATTCAAAATACTTTTCGGCGTCCAAACAAAATGCCACCGCTCTCAGCTCCAGGTTTATGTTCTGCATTGTTCAGAAACAGCGCACAGAGGTTCACAGTAAGGCTGCGGCTAGGAACAAACCCCAATTGCTCCAGTTAGACCATCTTCAGCAACAGGTTAGCCAAGCAATCAGCCAGCTTCTTAGCATAGATTTTAGCATCCACATTTAGTAATGACAATGGTCTGTAAGGCGATCATTGCGCCGGTGGCTTACCAGGTTTAATCAGCTTGATCAACATCGCTTCACGCATCGGCGGAGGCATAAGCCCACCCTCTACCATCTCCTCATAGACCTCTCATAGACCTCTCTCAGGTGTGGGAACAGCAGGTCCTTGAAGGCCTTATAGGACCACACAGTGAACCCATCAGGGCCCAGGGCCTTGCCCTTTGCCATGCCCCCCAGCGCCCTGCCAATCTCCTCAAGGGTCACAGGAGCCATAAGAGACTCCCTGTCCGTGTCCGTCAACCGCAGCATATCGATATGCACTAGGTAATCTGTCAGTGTCTCCGGGTCCGGGGCAATCCTGGATGTGTAGAGGGACTGGAAGTAGTCACGGAATCTGCCCACTATAAGTTATGGCTCCTTGATCTCACTGCCATCTTCAGCCTGCACTGCTACAATCATGATTTTCTCTCTATTAGGACGAATCAGATTTGCCAATACTGACCTCGGACTCTCACCTTCCGCATACACACGAGGTGTGGCATATTTACCCGGATGCTGAATTTCAGTGAGTGCTGTGTCCTGAAATTCAATCAGTTTAGTGTGCATATTACCCAGGATCCGACTATCAGCCTTATGTAAGTGTTCCTGCTCTAGTTGTGTGAGTTCCCTTTCCAGAGAGCATAAGTGACCCCTAATCGATTGCAGAACCCCAGCATGTTTGGCAATGGTGACACCTCTTATATACACCTTAAATGTCTTCCACACCGTGCACACACTGGCAACAGAACCCTTGTTAATCTGAAATAAGTCCCTAAAGGCAGTGGTTAACTCTTCCAGAAAGACTGAGTCCAGCAGCGAGTAGGGGGGGAACCTCCACGTGAATGGGGGAACCGGTCATGTGCGCAAGGTCATCATCAATGGGACTGGCGAATGATCCATGAACGCTCTGGGCAGGCTACTGGTTTTTCGACTCTGAGAGTGCTCTGAGTCCTGCCAACCAGTCCTTAGTGGCTGTGCTCTGACCTTTAAAACACGTATGTCTGACAGGCTTACCTTCAATTGGCATAAGTTAACTTACTTGCAAATTTCTAGTTTATGGTACCAGAGTTACCCAGGGCCTGTAAGTTAAAGTGTCCCCCATGAACTGCAGCACTTATTTTGCCACAAGTGTAACAGAGCAAAGCAAGAATCCCAGTCTGACATTGCTGGCTGACAGAGCAGTTTCCAAACTACTAACTTGACATTGCCATTTCGAATAAAGACAAAGTCCAAACCTTCTTTTTTAATATATATGTCACCCTTAAGGCAGGTCTATTGAGCCCAAAAAGTGGAACATGTTCTGTTACATTTTCTAACAATAAAATCTCCAAGTTGTTGAGTTTGCTGTAGAAAGGCTATTAGCCCCATTGGTGAGTACAGGGCTACAGCCGGACCACCCAGCTGTGCTAACTTCTGAATGGGTCTACTATAGTTGGTACTTAGGATATCAAAATAACTGTTGCATTAAACCCGACTTGATGCCCATGTCAAATTTAATGTAACTTGTAAGTAAATGGCAACTTTAGAAATTTTCCACTCTATTGCCTAAATTTTTCTAGTGGCAGGTAACTATTGCTGGCAACAAGACAGCCTCCTGCTGTCCTGGGGAAAGGTGTGACCGACTCTCAGGAAAGAACGCAAAGGGCTTATGGAGCAGATGTTACCTCTCCGTGGCAAGAGCTGCCATCTGGGAGGTGGGGGGGGCTAGCAGTTGTGGACCAATCTAATGCGAGGAGAATCCCTTTTGCAGAAAATGAATGGGGGAGGGACCCTCCAGTTCAACTTTTTTTGTTCATGAAGAGGTGGGCTTAGATTATGTGGAGGACCTAGTGAAATTTGCCCCGTTGTTATTGTGGATGTCAGATTGGGGCAGTGAATCCATGGCCCTGAACAAGGATACCATAGAGGATTGCGTCGGGTGTGAGTATGGGTACAAGATTCCATGGTTGAGACCCAGACTGAAATGAGAGCCTTCTTAGGTCGCACAGGATACTACAGGAGGTTTTGTCAAGGGTTATGTTTTATAATTGTGCTCTTCATTCTCCATTAACTGGAAATGTTGAAATAAAAACTGTACAGAACAGAGGTTACAACAAAATAAATTCCCTCCATTCATAGGTCCCTCCATTGATAGGCAATGTCTTCCTACTAGTCTGTGCTTTAATCAACTCCTGAAGTGATTTTACCTCAGGGCATGGGGCACATCACAGGCTGCAGAATTGATAGCTGGCAAGGGCGGCTTTAGTGATGCATTAAGTGTGATAAGCTTTGTTGGTGCATCCTCCCACAAAAGCAGTGGTGTAACGCAAAATGATAGGGGCCACCTGCAGATTGGGATGAGGGGGTCCTGAGTCTCCCATAACTTACCAATGTACATTAGCCTGGGCTGTAAGGGGGTATCCTGAAGGTTTGGGGTTCCTTTGAAGGATTCTCCCCTGCACTGCATGGGCTTTCGTTATGTCACTGCACCAAAGACCACCTTCTGCACAGATTCCCTCACTATCAACCTCCAGTGGTGTCCATCTCTATTAACATCCATTGGTACCCCTCATCTCTATATAGACCCTCTCTTCTGTGTTTTTCATTTCTTTTATAGTGCTGCTCATCCCAGTGTCATGTGTCAAGAGCACTTTACCTCACACACATATTATTCAGAGACAATGACTCATATTAGAGTGTAATTCAATGTATAAGAAATGTTACTTAAGACAATGAGGGCTGCAAGGTGTGGAAGTCACATGCATTCATACTGGTAGGCACTGTATACAGGGCCACTGGATTTATGCAGCAGGGGAGGGCAAAATTATGCTGTAGGGTTGACCAAGACAGGGGAAATTATGCTGCATAATGCGGCAAATGTTGTAGTGGTATTTTACATTATTTTCTCATTTTTACATTTGTTAACTGTTTCCGGGCATAGGTTGCACCTCACTTGTACAAGTTTAATAGCCAAATATAGCTATATATAAAAGAAAGGTGGCCAGTAAACCTTTGCAAAGAGTCTTTGCAACACGTTGCAATATGCTTCTGAGCCATTTGAGCTAGAAACTAGTTTTAATTAGTGCAGCAGATGAACGATTATGTGGCAAATGTGGCAAATCCATAATTAGGTATAAAATGCCACAACAGCACTATTGCGTAATTCCAGTGGCTCTGACAATATGTTAAGAGTGCTTGCCCTGGGTAAATACAAACTCAGGATTTAAAACAGAGTGGTTGGGGTTGTCCTTACTAATAAACTTTTACTATTTCCCAAATTAATTCTTTGATCTGCATGTTACACTTTGTGCTTTGTAAGATGTGCATTATCCCTCTGCGCTACTTTGTGATGAGTCAAAACTGGGATTAGGCAAAACTCAGATCTCTCCAAAAGATACATTAATCACCAGAGTTAAATTGACATTTTTGTTATGGCCTGAAAATTGCAAGCATACAAAGGACTCAGAAGTCTGCCTTTAACCCTATCAAGTCAATATATAATAAACAATAGAAAATAAACAATAGAAATAGAAATATTCAGCATAATAAAGCACAATCAAATAGCAAAGGATATCAGAGCTGGATATTACTAATCATAATAGTAATCGTGCCCTTGACCAGCAGCATAAGTGGTCCAGGCGTTTGTGCACGAAAAAGAGATTGCTCTGGTGGCTCATTCATCTTCAGTCATCAAGCGCAAGGTCTCACACATATCCCTCTATGTATTAGCACCAGGAGGGGTGTCAGCCTCCCATTCTCTCAAGCAGGTGTCCAGAAATGGGCAGGTAGACTCCGGAACAAGCTGCTCATTTGCCCAGATTATGGGGGTGATTTTAACCTTGGCGGACGGCGGAGGCCGTCCGCCAAGGTACCGCCGTGAAATGACCGCGGCGGCCATTTAAACATTTCCGCTGGGCGGGCGGGCGCTCTCCGAATGAGCGCCCGCCGGCCCAGCAGAAATGCCCCTGCAACGAGGACGCCGGCTCAGAATTGAGCCGGCGTAGTTGCAGGGGTGCGACGGGTGCAGTTGCACCCGTCGCGTATTTCAGTTTCTGCAAAGCAGACACTGAAATACTTTGCGGGGCCTCTTATGGGGGCCCCTGCAGTGCCCATGCCATTGGCATGGGCACTGCAGGGGCCCCCAGGGGCCCCGCGGCACCCCCTACCGCCATCCTGTTCATGGCGGGTTTCCCGCCATGAACAGGATGGCGGTAGGGGGTGTCTGAATCCCCATGGCGGCGGAGCGTGCTCCGCCGCCATGGAGGATTCAATGGGGCAGCGCTAAACCGGCGGAAGACCGCCGGTTTACCCTTTCTGACCGCGGCTGAACCGCTGCGGTCAGAATGCCCTCAGGAGCACCGCCAGCCTGTTGGCGGTGCTCCCGTGGTCGGTGACCCTGGCGGTCACCGGCCTCCAGGGTCAGAATGACCCCCTATATGTGCTCTGTCAAATTAAGCTCACAGGACTGAGGAAGGAGTGGGTTGGGGCCAAGGAGGGGGGCTGGGGATGGAGGAGTTGGGCACTTATATCCCCCTAGAGATCAGACAGAGCTTTCACTAGGCACTGGGGAAGGATAGAAAAGGGTTCCCAGTCAGCTTTTTACTCTCCCATTTGATCATTAAGTTTATAAATTAAGCATTTGCAGTCCACCACCCTTGTCCATTCCACTAGCCACTCCGAGGTGGTAGGGCAAGAGGTCTGCCTCCAATGCCCACAAAATGCACACCTCTGCTGATTTGAGGGTCATTGCTAGCCAACGTTGTGAGTGTTTTGAGGGTTTCACACAGTCTGCCATGTCGTAGAGAAGGGCCAGGTGGATTGAGGAGCTTACGACCTGTCACCAAGTGGCAACGGCCGACCACACAACAGACCAGGATGGCTGAAGCGCTGGGCAGTCAAAGAGAATGTGTGGAAGTTGGCAGTCCCCAGCTCCGCACCACCAGCAGGAGGCGTGCAGGAGGAGGCCAAATCTGTGCAGCTGCTGGGGAGTTCAATACCAACCATACAGTACTTGCAGTAGTGAAATTTCAGCTTAGCACCTCGTAGGAGAGTGTCATGAGTGTGAAGGAGAGTATACCCATCATCGTCAGTATAGTCCCTGGCTAGCATAAGCTGCCATTTATGCCTCGCCTGTCTCTTGGTTGGTGAGGAGAATTGATGGTCTATAAGTAAGTTATATAGACCTGAAACCCCCCCTGTGGATGCCCCATGTTTCGAGCTCATGTCTAATGGGAGAATGGAGAAACTTGAACGCTGCTCCCAAACGTTCTCTAAGAAAGTAGTCCTCCACATTTTTTTCTGAGTTCATCTGAAGGGTCCCCTGCAACTCACGGATGGTCAGTATTACAAGCTGGGCTTCCCACTGTCAAAGCTGGAAAGCAATAGGCATCCAGCTTTCTGCCCCACTCATAATGTCAACAATTGGGCTTTTGAAATGCTTTTTCAGCAGCCAATGTATAGTCTTGGTTATGAGCCAACTTTGCTGCTTCCATTCAGTGGCAATTCTCAACAGATGCGGATTCATTATAGGCAGAAGTGGATCAGGTGCAAGCGTCATCCAATTGCCTCCTCTCTACTCAGGCCTTGTTGCGCTTGAGAGTGAGTTTCGCAGTAGCAACCCCACAAAGTGACCTTGCCAACCACCTAAATAGTGTGAGAGGAGCCTACCAAATAGGCATTGTCGAAATGGTACACCTGGACTTGTGAGGCCAGAAGCCGTTTGTCATCTGGGGTCTTATAGTTGGCCACATTCATCTGCCAGCCCGTTACTGGAGGCAGTTTGTGGCCCAGAGACAAGGCAAGTTGAACTTGACAGTGGTCTGATATCCCCCTGGGTAGAATAGCAGCTTAGTACCCATAATGTAGCAGGGCCCCCTGTATGAGGAAATAGCCTATTATGAAAGAAGCGTCATGAATCTTGGAGCAGTAAGTTATCTTTCTCTGTTAAATGGGGGAGACACCACAAATTAGTAAGATTGTGTTTGGCAAGGAAGTCTTTCAGTACTGCCCTGTCCACAGCATGGTCAATTTCTAGGGGCCCCATGTGGTCCAGAACTGGATCAATAGTTTTGTTCCAATCTTCCCCCAAGTACCACTCTGGTGTCCCCAAATTTTGTTAGAAGCTTTGAAATGTGCATCAAGGAGTGGGTTTTACTTGCTGTGGGTGTGTAGAATGAGCCCACTATGTAGATGTAACCTAATGGTTTGAGTTTGGCAAAGACATATCTGCCCTCCAGGTCCAGCCAACTTAGAGTATGGTGTGAGGAAATGTTTTATGGATGAGAATAAGAACCCTGCATTTATTTGTGGTGTTGACAGCTAGGGCGTCATCGGAGTCCCTCAGGCCAATCTGACAACTATATACCACCCTTTGTACCCAATCCTTTTTCAGTGTGTCTGCCCCCACTGGGGAGAGGTGGGTTTCTTTCAGTAATGCAATATCTATGCACTGATGTTTAGGTAAGTCAGGATCCTCTGGTGTTTGATATAGCTCTACAGCTCATTGACATTATGGGATAACAAGTTTACTGGGACTTGTGAGAGGGTAGGACTCTGCATGGACAGTCCGAATGCAGGAGTCTGGGAGGTATGCAGTGAAAGGAGGCCGATGGCCCGGAGCAAGTAGTGTGTGAAGATGGATGGATCATGTGGAAGCACTGTCCCAGGCAAAAGAGTGCCACAGGTCAGGGGACTGTAAACAGGGATGGGAAAGTGGAAAGCTCAGACCTTTAACCTTTTCCTTAGTCTGCAAGTCTAGCCACCACCCATCGCCTTCAGGAATCCCCAACTAGAGCACAAGCTCATCACCCAGGGTGCTGCAATCCAAGGGCCCTGCTTGGCCCACAGGCCAGAGACGTACCAGAAGATGGGGAGGGGGGCTGTTTGGCACATCCCCCACCCAGCCACACACATGTCTCTCTGTGCAGAGTGTCTCATCTGAGGCACTTCTGGAAACCCCACCTCCACCACCAGAAGGAAAATAAATAGGAAGAGTGAAGTCCAAGGGGTTAAGAGAGAGCAAAAAGAGGGGGAGGCAGTCTCCTTGTTATGGCATGATGCAGCAACACACAGGTTTCTCAATCAAAATGGATCTCTATGTTGCAGTGTTCAAGCGCCTGTCAGCTAGGTTGCTGCACAATTGGAGGGAGCCTGGTACTCCTGTTGGTGACAGAGAGTAGGACAATGGGCCACACCCTGAAGATTCTGATGGTTCACCAGCCAATGGGTGAGAGGGGGCTTAAGGGTATACAGCTGCGGTGCCCCTTCTTTCAGAGGGCCGGTCCTTCAGTGATGAACGTGATTTGCCACGGTCCATGGTTAGCACCTCAATCACTCTAAGTCCTTCCATGTCTGAGTCCCTTCAGGGTGTCGCTCTGGCCTGTCTCGGTGTCTCAACGATGTAGATCAGTGTTCTTGGCCACCCAGGTCAGGGGCCCCTTGTCCCTTTGTGGCCTTTAGGAATCCATCTTCATTGGGGTGAAGCCTTCCACATCAAATAAATCTTCCATGGTATCTGGTTCAGCAAATTCCACTGTGCAATTTTTGTAAGTATTGGGCATCACAGCCGGGTTAAGACATATTTGATGCATTGGTGACGAAGGTAGGGAAGAAGGCTTATGAACTTTTTGCGATTTATCACTGTCTCATGAACAAAGTCCGCTGTGATATCAATCCACTGGCAATTCAAGAGGAATAGGCCCTCATTTCTCTTAGCCCCCTGCAGAATCAACTGAGTATGATAACGGAGGCATGCGATTAGTGGCGTAGGATGGGTAGGGGTTCAGGGACCTCAGGAGCGGATTCTGCGAGCATGTTTGACCTCTAGCAGGATAGTGAATTTTATGTCTAGTAAATGGAGATGCAATGTTTGTAGGAAACCTAGCATGTTACTTTCTGCCTACTCCCAAACCCCAAGTACATGTATGGTATTCTGCTGTGAGCAGTCCTCCAAGTCTGTGACAATCTGTTGAAGGCACCAGAGTTCTGTGCCTCAGTCGGACTGTTGGGTCACTTGCCAGTCCACTGCAACGAGGCATTTGTACACAGTCAAAAAGTGTCTTCAGAGTGATCAGTGTAGATTACCAAACAGGCAAGTAGGCACCGGCCTATAGGCCTCACACCGTTTACGGGCCCTGTGACAAAGAATCAAAATAAATTGATTTGATCTTGAAAGAAAATTGCAATCAAGCTTTCTTTAATTGTTTCCAGAAGATGGAAAAAAATGAACCAAGTCAAAGAAATGAAAACTTTAATTTAAAGGTTTAATAGAGAAAATACAGTATTAATGCAATGTACCCATTAACAACTTAGGGGCATATTTATACTCTGCTTGCGCCGGATTCGCATAATTCTTTTAGGCAAATCTGAAATACTTGAGTTAATGTAATTTTTTGCCTGCAGAAAACTACCTTGTGTCCATGAGATGCAAGGTAGGCGTTCCCGGGCACAAAATGACTCTAAGGCCCTTGCTCCTTGGGCCTTAAATAATGGTGCTTAGTATCATTATTTAACGCCTGGGTCAGGGCAGGTGTAAGGGGACCTGTGGGCCATTTTCCATGGTCAGCAACCATGGAAGGAGCCCACAGGTGCCCTTCCCTGCACCCAGGGACACCCCCACCCACACCTGGAGGACACCTAAGGAGGGGGTACCCATCCCAGGTAAGTCCAGGTAAGTATTTTTGTTTTTTTTCTAAAGTGCCATGGGGGTGCCAAACTTGGGCCCCCTATATGGCATTGTGCCCAAAGGCCATGCCCAGGGGACATAAGTCCACTGGGCACGGCCAATGGGCTGGGTAGCATGGCTCCTGTCTTTGCTAAGACAGGAGTCATGTCCATGGGGGTTGTGCATCAAGGAAATGAAGCTAGTCAGGTTAGAGTCAATTTTTTTTTACTCTAACCTTACTAGCACCATTCTTTCATGCACAACCTCCAGTTATCCCTATGCCTTCCCTACCCAGTTAGTGTCATTTATTTTGACGGTAACCAGGCCTTAGAGCCGGCTTGCACCATTCTTTAAATATGGTGCCCAGAAGGCGTCCTGGAATGGCACTAGCCGGCGCTATACTTTTTGACGCAAACCTGCACTAAAGCAGGTTTGCGTTAAAAAGTATAAATCTGGGCCTAAAGTACATAAACCATAGACATCAAATTCACATAACAGTTTGTCTCTTAAAAGCTCATCTTCTGTCAGCTGTCAGTTTGTAAAAAGAAAATTGACGCAAACTACATAAGTGTAATGTTTAATTTTGTGTAATAACAATGGTTTATTAGAATTGTTGGTTGGTAAAATTAAAAACATATTAGGAGATGATTTTTTAGGGAGGCCCACATTTTTGACTGCCTAGGGGCTTCTACAGGCTTTAATCCTGCACTGAGAGTTATTTGATTTCAGTAAACAGGCAAGTCATTGAGACATCAATGTCTGAGGGTTTGAAACCAAGCCACGTGATTTCCTTGAGAATCGTGCCTAGCGCAATGTCATGCTTCTTGGTGGATCTAGATTTTGAGGCTTCTAGGACCTTGGAAAAGGAGAGTTGATGCCACACTTTCACGTCTTACACCGGTTTCTGCAAAAGTAGTGCCAAACTGGACAGGGCCTTGGCCAGTGTGGCATTTACTAAAGAGTGTCCAAAGCACAGGGAACGTGTCCAGGGGCGTAGGAGACTATACATTTCTGGGGGGGACAGGGACAACTTTGTGGACTTTCCAGTGACCCTATACAAATCACCTGTTGTGTGAGAACTGCACACTTTGTTAAATGAATACAATCGCATAGCTGAAAGTGAAATATTGAGAAAGGCAGGCAGGTAGTCATAATATGCAAGTATGCTTTATTGTTATTTACATTCCCAAAGTAATTAGACCAAATGTGAAAAAAACATGTTTATGAATTTTGCATCTTCGTTCACCAAGCAAAGGTAGGAGGAAAAAAAGGAAAAATAAACTAAATACTGTAAGCGACGTTCCTAACCCTCAAAATGCAATTGAAATGATTTTTCTGTTGCTGCAGGCAGCTTTAATCCAATCATGAACTTTAATTTGAAAGCTAAATAATGTCTTGCTCCATTCAATGCGGAGGACAAATTATTTCTCTATTGTCTGTAGGTCAACTGAGTCCACCATCTCTTTATATATTTTGCACATTGCAACATGATTCAGTCTTTTCTAGGACACAGTTGATCTTAGCCAAATTTACTGTTGGTGGAGACCACTGAAGCTTCTCTCAGCCTCATAAGAAGATATTGGATTAACCAAAAAAATCTGCAGTAGGTTCTCAACCTTATGAATAGAAAGCTGTTTCTCTTGGAAGCATTTGTCAGAGTATGTCTGCTAGTTCTGGGACTGAAGAGCACTTGCACATACTTGATTATGTAGTTAAATGAATTGACAGCAGCAAAGGGTCAATTTATGTGTACTGAGTAATAGAGCCAATTGTATTGCCTTTTAAAAGCATCTGTTCAATGTTTCCATAAGTTTGGATGCCTTCCTGGTCAAAACGCTGAGAAAGATCAAGAGAAACTGTAACTAAAAGTTCAAAATACAGAGGTGGATAGTAGTCCCTGATGGTTATGCACTCATGAACACACAGACTGTTAGCATGTTTATGGATATTGTCAAAGAGATGATAAAAATTGAAAATTCGAGTTCTGCTTTGTTAGCACTGTCCAGGAAAATGCTGAAATTAGAAAAAGTTTACTTAATCTTGCACTTAAAAAACATTCATCAATTGAAGCCACCTGGACTGTTTTAAGTTGTCTTGAAATCAATTTATTATGTGTCTGAATTTAATTGGACTCCCTCAGCAATTAGTTGTGTGTTTCCTTTATTGCAGCCTAATTTGCATGAAGATATTGTGAGCTCTGACACTAGGTCTCCTTAACCTAGAATAACATGTATTTCTAGGACGTTATCGCTTAGAGCTAATTATAAACTGCATGTTGAAGTGCCACCATGGCTCCTCCCTTTCATGCTTCCTGTGCTTACATTGTTTGATGTTGGAATATAAAAAATCAAGCATCATTGGGAGCCAGACATTTCACCATAGTTGATTCGCCTCAGTAGATCCAATGGACTTAAGAAAACACTTCTGTTGTCTGGGACAGGTGCTTCCTAGGTGCAGTATAGGAGCAGAAACATCCAAACAAACCAAAATAAAAAACGTGGACAATGGAATTTATTTATTGTACAGTTATACTAGATTTCATAAAGAGCCTCTTTTTATCTTATATTAAAAAAAAAAAAAAAGTAAGTGGGCTCCCCTTAGGATTGCAACATTGGATGCTTGAATTTTGGCAGTGAGACCAGCCGCCAAGGGCTAATGTGGGGGTACCCACATTCTATTTTCCTCAAAATAGACCCCGGTAGAAGGAAGGCTGAGCCCTACCACTTATGGTTCAGGGGTTGGGGATCTTCATGGGAAGAGAATACCTGACATGCACAGTTTATTATTATCCAGACATCAAGAATAGCTTTGTAAATTCCTCCCCTCTGCTTGCTTTGCTGCCTTCTGTAGTGGGTGCGTGTAGCTTGGTTGACCTGAGAGGGACATGGGCAGAGCCACTTATCCTATTTCCACCAACTCACCCATACTATATTCATGGACCAAGTTTAATCCATTGATGTCCCATGCCTTCATAAGTCATTTTTGCTTTTAATGCATCAATGAAGTTAGACAATTCAATATGTTTTAGACATTTTTACATTTTATTTAAATGACAAAGTAAGAACGGACAGATGTTATTGTACCTGTCTGATCATAGGTGCTTTGTCAGGCTCGTTACCAGGAACAAATCTCAATAAACTAAGACAAATATTTGTTACATGCAATGTGACATATGTCAGAAGCACTCCCTGAGTTTAAAGTCTTATACAGCTACATGTTAAAAGAACTCCTTTTAGGTCCTGACAGAAGAGGGTGATGTGTGTACCACGCATGAAAAGTAACAAAACCCCAGATTGTGATATTTACACCATGAATTTTCGCAAAAAAATGAGGAATTATATGCTGAATGGGTCTGTTCCACACAATATCCACGTCTTATAATTTACTTTGCATATTTCCCCCAATAAATGTAGTTTGGTTTGATTTCTTGAAATTTACCTGGGAAGAATTGGGGTGGGGTGTGGTCATTATCACACACTTAATAGCTCTCATACCCACTTAAACAGTGGCTTGAACAGAGATCGATTATCATTTTAAAAGCTCACTCATAACCACTGTCTTAGGACAGCTTCTAAATTAACCAAGAAAAAAAAAATTGTGGTAAGAAATAATTAAAGTATTGGCATGTCATCATTTTACCACCACAGGACTTTTCTTTATTGAATGTATATTGATGGTTGCATTGATGTTATTTTCATTTCTGAATAATGTTAGCTTCTAAAGCCATGAATGAATTTGATTATGATTTTCCAAATGATTGTGAACTCATGTTAAGTGACATTTCTTATAATATGAATATTTCAGCTCTGTTTTCGCTATAGCTTAACTGAATAGACATAGTTTACTGAACTGAAAATTAACTCACATTAGAACTAGCGTACAGTGTTGTGGCTATATTAAAAAGGACAGCCTGAGGCAATTCTGTGCATAACGATGCTTACTGTGTGTCATTCAATTTATAAATTTAACACTTAATAGCTGATTCGGTCGGGTTTGAACTCTTATTTATGCCTTTTCAAAACTATCATGGCGAACTTTTCGTTTGGTTCCTTGACAAATGAGCCCTCTTTGGCTGAATTACTTGCTTGGTAATTGACATGACCAACATTATTTTTGTGTTGATGCATATTTTCGGTGTAATAAAAACTTTGCATTTTAACTATTAGTCAAGTTAAATATATCACCTTCGGTCACAAGCCTTTTTGCAAATGAAAAAGCAAAAGAGATCTATTCACTTATCAATGATACATGATTACACTTCTGTGATAATTGATCTATTCTATAACTGCATTTTCAAGAAAATAGGAAAGAGTAAAACACCAGGATGTCCAACCGAGATGATAATTGGGGGAATTTCCGACAAATTCAGAAGTCATAAGCAGGAAAACCAGAGGAGCCCACTGGAGCACACATGGTAGTAAGACTCAATGTGAATCAGCATTGAAGTCACCACACTTTATGTGCTCTAGTGGTCATGTGGTCACTGTCATTTTGAAATGTCAGTGGACCAGTTGCTAAATGTCGGGCACCAGGCATCCAAACCTAATCAAATGGCTGGAGTACTTTCTGAATCATCTTAAGCTTTCGCTAAGGCACTTCTGGATAGTCTGGAGGGCAGGCTGTATACTACTGTGAGCCTGCTCATGAGTTCAGATTTAGGAAGGGACTGTGTGGGTCTGCAGTGGAGCACACACAAGCTCCATCAACCTTGAATCTGATCTTTATGCAAATGTGTGTGGATTGAGGTTTGTTCAAAAGCCATCATAGACCATTCTGTAGCAACCATATGGTCACATACCCCCATTGCCCCACCATCCTGGAGTGACTTCTGCCCTGACCAAAACTGGAAGTGGCAACACAAGCAAGTTTCACTCTTTTGTCCACTTCTGGCCAACCACCACTGGACTTAACTATTCATTTTGGTTGATTTTGGGATGGACAATTTTTCTTAAGCAAGGCATGGACAGCTTGATACTATGAAATCCAGCCATATGTTTCTCATTGTGAATTCACTGTTGGTGCAGCATGGAATGCAATGCAAGAAATGTGCCTGATTTAGTCATACATGATAATTATAAGTATAAAAAGATAGGTACAGATTTACTATTCCACATCTATGTACCTTAACAATACATATCATCAAGATGGAAATAAGAATAGTAAATCTGTACTCACCTAGATATACTTGCCTTCACAATATTGAGTGGTAGTCAATATTCTGCAGTTGATATGTTTTCAGCTCAATATGAAAAACATGATTTTGTTGTACAGCAGCTCCGGGGAAGTTTGGACTGGTCTATAGGCCAATATGGTAGTGCCACAAAGGCTGGTTTGACAGGTCAGTTCCTGGCCTGTTTTTTTTGGCTGCTTCTCTGCCCATTTTAGATTTGTGGTCTCCGTTACTAAAATCTAATTGTTTAGCTAAGAAAACCTGTCATGCTTGAGTAACCCATACAGTAGTCCAGCCTGGTGGAATACTTGCTTTTTCAAGTCTGCTAGTTCTTCACTATAATGCTATTTCAGGCAAAATTAAGGCTTTATAAGGTAGTTGTGTTGTACATGAGCCACTCAATGTGATCTTTTGTGCCGGACAAAAATATGTTTATAAAGAGAATATAGATAAGAGAGTTATTCAGCAGGCTGAGTCATACAATGCCTATATATTTGTGGTGGTCTGAGGCACGACATAGCATGCTCTGCTCAGGCATTTCTTGTGCTTCTGAAGAGCAAGCCACTGTGAGAGAACATACTGGACACCTAGAGCTGGCTATCACCTAAAAACTAAGCAAGGTACAATGCAGGTGACACCGTTCTGTAAATATATTTTGGAATACTTTCATGGATTTCAATGCCTTATATTAACTCAGAGCACTCAAGTTGGTCCACACCTGGAGTGAGCATCTTTTCCAGTCCTGGATTTAGGGCTTATATTCTTGGAGGAGTAGTTTGCATGACCTGTGCCCCAAATACGTTTTTCCTTCTCTCTACCCCTTTTCGGTGTCTCCACTATTTTTCAACTGGTTGTGAAGTGGCTTTCTATGCACCTTGGCACCTCGGAATTCACATCTGGCTCACGGACAATGTTTTTGGTCTCAAATCTATCGCAAATATATATTAGTTCAATGTGGATATACATCTCTGACACATTTCAATAGTTCAACATACTTAAGCTTAATGCCCACTTGTGTTGCTTTATCCAATTCCAACATGGAAATCTGAGAGATTTTGAGTGAGGAAAAGAAGATGGCTGCCCATTCTATGATCTTCATAAATATTGGAAAAATTCTGCTAGGCAGAAGTCTTAATTTAGCTTTTACAATGTTCCAAAAGTTTGCAAACATTAGTAGAAATATACCAACCTGGGGCATAGTCAATTGGTACATTTTTATAACTAAAAACCAGCAGAACAAAAATACACCAAACCAAAGAAAAGACTGCAAACGGAGTAAAGAATCACGTGCCCGCCAGATCTAGTGTTCTTTCATTTGCCTTTTATTTTTGTTAAAATGGGCTTGGCTATGAAAATGTTATTTGCATTTTTTTTAGAGCATGTGATGTACGTCTGTAATACCTTTATATGTATGAGATTTGAGATGGAATGGTGACTTTCATATCAATCAGGGAGTAACAGTTGTCGTTCCTACATACACACACTAATCCCCACTTAATCTGGTGGAGTGGGGCTGGAAGGGGGTCAGGGGTGTAGAAGAGGAGCTGACGACACCACTGCAGGTAGGGTAGGGCTGAGGAGGGGCAGTATGGAGCCAGTAAACAACAAAGGACCTTTCTTTCTTTGTCATTAGAAGTGCAAGCTTCAGGCAGCTGTGGCAGCGCAGTGTTAAATAATTCCTGGAGGTTTGCAAAATTGTTATGCAGAGGACGGGTGGCCTCTGAGGTCTTATGCTGTGACTATAAGCCTGGTCACACAACTGGAGGCAGGTCACAGGTCAAGTGCAGGACCATTATAGATAGCGCATTCACGTGCTAATGGCCCTGCAAATCACAAAAGAAACAGCAAAAATTATTTTGCCCCTCGTCCCCCCCAACCCTTGTCCCCCCCATCCCCAACACTTCCTACACTCATGCTCTTGTTCTGCCATCGGGCCTGTCAATGCGAGTGCGCTACCCCGTGTCATGTAGACGGGAAGCTGGTGGCTGCCCTTCCCAGCACGGCAAGATAGCATTAGGCATTCCAATTGCTGGTCTGTAGAAGAGTTCTATGCCGGCTCCCAAAGTCCAAAGGAGACTGGGACCAGCGTGAGCCTGTGATGTCACTCAAACGCTGGCAATACAGGGCGCCACTCAGCCTCCAGTGGTAGCAGGATGCCCCAAATGTACTAAAAGTGGTTCTGTTTTCTGAGAAAATGCCGCTAACTGGCTATACTTATACAGCATGTTCAACTGAATCACAACTCTCACATGTTCCTCAGATAAAAGTAGCACCCCCTTGCTGGAAATTTGGAAAGAGTTGACTATCAAAAGCTTACCTCAAACCACTTGTCCGATAGTCCTGTCCATGGGTCCATATCAAGTTAAATATACAGCGAGCACTAATGCACATCTTTCTTTCAGACTGGTTTGCAGTTAATGCTACTAAATAATTTGCTGAAAACTATTCATCTCAACCTCAGGTGGCTGAGTTTATGATTCTAGGTGTTAACTTGAGTACTCAATGGCTGCAAGATGCTATGTGCATTTAAAGCTTTTCGAAAGGCTTACCGAGCCTCCCAACGATTTTCATGCAGTCATTTGTAAGACTGTTCCACTCCCATGTTCTGCCTGCTGATTCTACCCACTGGGAAAAACAAAGTTGGAGCGCATTTAATTGACCAAGCTGAACTCTAAGACCTAATAGAAGAGAAGTCGCAAAAACCTTCCACTGTGTTCCCCTGCTGATCTGCTTTACTGCGTTGACTACAAGGTTGTCTCTTTAGGTTAATGAGCCATTCATTCCTACCCAGTCCTTTGTCCTCTACCTTCTCTTTCAGAGCAACGCAAGACTTCACACCAGCTTAAATAAAAAACTCAAAAAATGAAAAAAATGCTACCTCATGAGGAATTACTGCTAAAGTTCAGATTCATAGCAAATATTCTGCAAATAACTGACTGTTCTAGCTATACAAGGGTTTTTTATGTTACTGTAATTTATAGAGCAAAGGTGAAATCCAGAATGGTGGCCTTGCGTCAAAACAGACTTTGCAGAATTGGCCAAAACCACACAAGGAGGTAATTTTATTCGAAAAGCAGTATTTTTGAGTTTTAATAAATTGGAGTAAAATCCTTTTTTTACATAGAAAAAGGAAGTCCATTTCTGTGCTTTGGGCAAGTATTAAAAAGCGCAATCACCAGCTCTTTCGCTTTTAAAATTGGGATGGCCAAATTAATGATTAAAAGTTGAGTGAAGAATTTCATTCGGGACATATTTTTGAAATAGTTCCTGAAGGTACCTTAGGAAAGTCTGAAGGCCTCTTAAATACATAAAAACGCACTGTATGGGGGTCAGATATAGTTTTTGCACCCAGCAACTGTTTTCTTAAGCAAAGAAGCTTTGAGAAAGCATTTATCACAGGCAAGAGACACTTTTAGGATGTGAAACATGACACAGATTGGGTCACAAATAACTATGTCATCTCACAGTATAGCAATGTTTTAATGACATTGTCTTAAATACCTGTAAAATCTATCGGTATCGCTTGCTCTTTGTCTACTCAGAAACAATGCCATGCACTGAACTGCCTGTCTTGGGAACCTGTTATTTTGATGCAGGTTGTACTAGACCCTGGACTTCAAATCTAAAAAATGAGGATGATGTTGGCACAAATATGGATGTTTCCAAACCAGAGACGTTTTAAGGCATAGACAATTTGGGTAATTGCCCAGGGCCCCAGCATTCCAAGGGGCCCCTGGGTTGATGAACTTTATCTCTAGATCTCTAGATCACTTCTAACTATTTATGCATCTAAAACCTTTACACATAATCGAGAGTATTTAGCAACAAATGACTAGGATTAGAAGAAAATAGGTAAGAAAATTCAAAACTTTTCCAGATGTGGCCCTCCAAAATATCTGTTGCCCAGGGCCCCCACAATTTTTAACACGGCACAGCCAAACTAACCAATTCAAGCATTTGAATATACAGTTGGTTATGCTAAATTGCCTGAGAAAGAAGGTGCATAATTTAAACAGTATTTACGGAATCAAAGTAACTTACACCAGTATTGTGAGAACCTAAAAGTTCTCAGAATCCTCGAGTTGTAGAATTATGCAAATGTATGTGTAATTGGCATGGCCAAACGGATTATGCAGCAGGGGAGGGTTAAATTATGCCGCAGGGTTGACTAGGTTACACAGCAGAAAATGACAAATTATAAGGTGTAATGTGGCATAGCTTGTGATAGTATTGTTTCAATATTTTGTCATTTTTACATTTGGTAACACTCTCTGGGCATAGGCTGCATCTCACAGGTATCCGTTTAACACTTGAATATAGCAATAAACAACAGAAAAGTGACAAGTCAACCTTTGAAAAGGGCCTTCCACTGTGTGGCAACACTTGTTGCTGCTTTTTTATTAACTTTTGATTTGTTTGAGCTAGAAACATTTTTTGTTAAAGTCCATAGAATTTGAAGCAGATGATGCATTATGTGCAACTGTACTAAATCCATAATTATGCGAAAAATGCATAACTATGAACGCACAATTGCATAATTCAAGTGGCCCTGGTTATTGGGGGAGATGCTTTTCTCCAACGACTGTATATTCAAAATTCACAAAAGGACTCACTGCCACTGCGAACCACCACAGGAGATTTTAACTGTATCTAGACAGGTTGACGCAAGTAAATATGTACAGGAGTAAGTCATGATCTCTGTCATCTGTCAGCCCGAATAATACAGCAGCACTCTGGCTAAAAATGATTTTTCAACCCACCAAGGGGTGGAATATAAACTGGCCTATGCTATATGGAATACGTAATAGTGTAGGAGATTGTGGAAGACATTGTCACATGAAGTGTGAATGGTCATCGAGGAGCTCTGTGTGCGAATTCAAAGGCGGAATAGCTCTTCAGGCCATGCATGCTTTATAACCATTTTTCTGGAATACATTTCAACTATGAGATGTTGCAAGAAATAAAAACATTTCTGCCAGTAGAAATGTTCTACAGGACATCGTTACATTGGGAAAAGACTTAGGCCCTCATTCCGACCCTGGCGGTTTGAAACCGCCAGGGTGGAGGGCAGAGGAAGCACCGCCAACAGGCTGGCGGTGCTTCCTAGGCCATTCTGACCGCGGCGGTAAAGCCGCGGTCAGAAAAGGGGAACCTGCGGTTTCCCGCCGGTTTTCCCCTGGCCCAGGGAATCCTTCATGGCGGCTCTGCTTGCAGCGCCGCCATGGGGATTCCGACCCCCTTCCCGCCAGCCTGTTTCTGGCGGTTTACACCACCAGAACCAGGCTGGCGGGAACGGGTGTCGTGGGGCCCCTGGGGGCCCCTCCACTGCCCATGCCACTGGCATGGACAGTGCAGGGGTTCCCCTAACAGCGCCCCACAAAGATTTTCAGTGTCTGCCATGCAGACACTGAAAATCTCGACGGGTGCCACTGCACCCGTCGCACCCCTGCAAATCCGCCGGCTACATTCGGAGCCGGCTTCCTCTTTGCAGGGGCTTTCCCGCTGGGCCGGCGGGCGATCTTTTGTAGATCGCCCGCCGGGCCAGCGGGAAAGTTAAAATGACCGCCGCGGTCATTTGACCGCAGTGCGGTCTTTTGGCGGTTTCCGCCCGGCGGGCGGTGCTCGCCACCCGCCGGGGTCGGAATGACCCCCTTAGGGCCTCACTACGCAGCCTCATGGTGGCTGTCAGACTGCCACATTACGAGTTTGGCAGGCGCACCCGCCTACAGACATTGTCTCCGACAGGTTCCATGATTCCGATGGGAAGATGGCGGTCCAGGTTGCATCATCCAGGGGGCGCTGAACTCAGCGCCACACTGCTGATTGCAAACCTGTTCTTCAGCAGCCTTTTCATGGTGGTGTCCTTACCATGAAAAGGCTGGCAGAGAACAAGGGTAAGGGCCCATCTGCCCAACAACGTCGGAATGAGCACTGTCTGCCTTGGAGACAGTGTGCATTCCGAGGGTCCTGTCAGCCCCCTCTGTGCTATGAGATAACACTCAGCTCCTTTAAGGGAGCCAAGTGCTATCTAGTATCACTGGTCTCGCTGCTCAGATCGGCAGGAATGCTCTATTTCAAGTTTTCTGTTGGTCAGGCAGGTGGAAACTTTGGTGGTGGCATCCTCCAGAGGAGTTTGGCAGTCCCGCGTTGGGGCTCAAACTCATAATGGGACCCTTAGCCTCTCCCTGTGAACATAGTACAGTATAGTGACATTTCTGTTAGGTTCTCACAGTGGATTGAAACCAAACAAAACGACAAGAAAGAACTCCAAGCATAGATTTGTGAGAAAGGAGCCCATACTTAGAAGTAATTTGTTGTTTTTAATTGGGAGACTCTGTATAGAAGCCTGAATAATGCCACACTGCTGCCCAGCTGGCACCCTAGAAACTGCCTGGTGAAGTTTTCCATGTTGGTCTCTCAAATGCTAGAAGGGGCATGAAGGTATCTTTTTTTATGATGTTGATCGCTTAACCTCTGCACAGTGCACTTTGTTATATCATATTAATAGTAGTCTCCTAAAAAATGTTTTCAACAGTTTTCTTGCCTTGCCTCCTGATTGTATCAGTGGCACAACTAGGTTAACATGGCTCTTGTGCAAGCAAAGTAACTGGCACCTCACACTAGGGTGACATATACATCTGTCCGTTGGCCTTAGCAATCCTCATTGTCCTTCAACTTGGTCTGTATCTACCACATCAAACCTAATTACCATTCACATACACACACTATTGTATTTCCACTTCCTGCAGAGAACATCTGCAACTCAAAGCCATAACCAAGTGCATGCACACAAAGAGATAACATACAGAGAGGCCACAATCACAAAGCTGCCCTCAAATAAACCAAGCCCACAGGCTAGACTCACACAGGCATTTGCCACAATCTGCACTCATTCAATCACAACTTTTGGTTCTTAGTTTTGGGAAGGAGGCCGACTTTTGCGGGCATGCATGATGGCCTGAGTCTCTTGGCTCTTCTCCAAAACCAGCTCCTGCAGTTAGGAATTTAGGTATTATTTTTAATACAGAGCTGTCATTTGAAGCACATATAAATAATCTATCTTCACCTTGCTTTTTCATTTCAAAATGTTGAAGAAAGTGCTACCTTTTATCCCTCAAACATGAAAAAAATGAGGATCATATTCTTAGTCTTGTCAAGGCTTCACTAATGTAATGCTCTTTATATGGGCATTAAACAGAGATCACCAAACAAGCCATAGATGCTAAAAAATGCTGCTTGTCGTCTTTTGAAAAATATTCCAAAATCTAAATGTGTAGCTGATGCCCTAATGGAGCTTCATTGGCTCCCAGTTACGAAGAAGATTGTCTTCAAGGCCCTATGTCTGACATATAGAGTGTTATATCGATCAGGCCCAGAATATCTTAAAGCAGGTTCATCTGGTACTGTTCCGAAAGACCGTTATGGTCTGCTATGTCCACATCAGTTACAGTTCCTAGGATTAAGAAAAAGGCATGGGCTGGTTGGAGTTTTGTTTATTTCACATGTGGTTTGCGGAATAGTATGCCCCATCATATAAAAAGTCAGAACAATTTGCTTTGTTTTCCGTAAGCACCTGAAAACTTGGCTATTCTCTTCTTCCCTTTACCTCAGTAGGCCTGTGTGCTTAGTGGTACAGTGATTGGATGTTAACTTCACTAGAACCAAGATGCTCTTGGGAAATCATGCACTTTAGAAGTCTGTAAATCAATCATTCAATCAATCAACTATCTTGTACTAACAAAAAACATTGATAATCCTGCATTTACAAATGAACACCCCTCACAGTGCACTCATAAAACACAGTGGCCACCCTGAACTTACACAAGCACACTGCTGAAACTGAGGTACACCATTCACTAGGAAAGGGCAGAGTTTGGACAGATGGCGGCACAGTTTGAGTGTCTGGTGCATTGGTCCACTAGTGGAATTTAAGACTTTCGAGGTAAGCTACACTGAAGCATGAATGTCTAGCGAGGTATCTAATCTCTCATCAGACTCACCTGGGCCAGCACTGCAGACTATGTGAGTTTGATCTTTGCGGATGTTTGAATGAAAAAAAGGTCAACCTTGCCATCTGAAAAACAAGATGGTGGTTTTCTTTGTAGTGTAAGCATATGCTGAAATAAATAAAGAAACAATTAAACAAAAACAAAAAAATAAATATGCCAATTAATTGCGGAGCACACCTGTTTTGTTTAAAAAAAGTATAGCTTTGTACTGGTCTGTCTTCTGGGAACAGTATAAGATGATGGAGTATGCAGAAACTGTTTTAAGATGATGGCATGGTTTTGAAGCTTTGACCTGTGATGTGTGATGATCTGCTCAAGAAAGGTCTGAATGCAGAGTATCACAGAGTAGGCAGACAAAGTACTGTTACTCAGTCTATCTGGTATCCTAAATACCAGCGGTTGTCATCTAGGCAGAGTCAAACATTCGCAACAAAGTCAATGGCTGAAAAGAGCTGATCCACCGCCCTATTATATAGTCTGAAAGGATAAACCAATATGTGAATGATACTTTGTCTGATGAATAACTGGAGTGGTCTTACCCAAGCCCTATTTTCTTTAAGTACTATTATGTATTATTTTTTAGAAAAACATGAGGCTGGCGAGACAGTCAAAACAGTCTTTTGGTCAGACATAAAACACACAGAAATGGATATAGAATGGGGAACAAGAGCAAAGTGGGTCATAGGCTCGCATGCATAAGATATAGAGGGGGTCATTCCGACCCTGGCGGTCCATGACCGCCATGGCGGAGGGCAGCAGAAGCACCGCCAACAGGCTGGCAGTGCTTCCTGGGCTATTCTGACCGCGGCGGTAAAGCCGCGGTCAGAAAAGGGGAACCGGCGGTTTCCCGCCGGTTTTCCCCTGGCCCAGGGAATCCTCCATGGCGGCACTGCTTGCAGCGCCGCCACGGGGATTCCAACCCCCTTCCCGCCAGCCTGTTTCTGGCGGTCTTCACCGCCAGAACCAGGATGGCGGGAACGGGTGTCGTGGGGCCCCCTCAGAGGGCCCCATACAGATTTTCACTGTCTGCTTAGCAGACAGTGAAAATCGCGACGGGTGCCACTGCACCCGTCGCACCCCTGCAACTCCGCCGGCTCCATTCGGAGCCGGCTTCCTCGTTGCAGGGGCTTTCCCGCTGGGCCGGCGGGCGGCCTTTTGGCGGTCGCCCAGCGGCCCAGCGGCCCAGCGGGAAAGTTGGAATGGCCGCCGTGGTCTTTTGACCGCGGGGCGGTCATTCGGCGGTAACCACATGGCGGGCGGCAACCGCCGCCCGCCGCGGTCAGAATGACCGCCAGAGTCTGGTCAAGAGCATTGTAATCTTTCTGACAGACATGGAAGACATGGAACATGTGTGTTACTACAGTGCCAGTCAGTACAAGCTTCCTTCAAAGCTTTGGAACAAGTATCCTATTGCAGGACACAAAAAGCTTAATTCAAAAACATGCAACAAGTGTGGCACTGCAGGGCCAGTACAGCTTCCTTCAAAGAAGTAGATCAAGTGTGGTACTATTGTGCCATTGAAAATTCCTTCACAGCCATGGAAAAAGAGTGGTGCTCTAGGGACAGCCAATGCAAGTTTGCTTCAAACACAATGTTCAAATGAGGTTCTGCAGGGCCTGCCAGTGCACACTTCCTTCAAAGGAATGGAACACGTGTGGCACTGGTCAACACCATTGAACACTTACCTTGCATAAGGCAAATCAGCAGCATTTCATATTTGATACAAATCTTAGGAGCAGCAAAAGGGATTATGAGTGCAAGCTTGACTCACTTGAATAGCAAGATTTCCACACAACAAAACAAGTACAGCACCAGCTAAGCGCACCTGCTTCCTTCACCCCATAGAGCACATACCGATTTTATCAGAAACAATGCTAGCTTCCCTCGCATGCAAACATGATGTACAGCATCTTCATCAGTGGTCCATGGCTGTGTGTAAACACATACACAATATGCAACATTTGGCAGCAGTGTAGGGTCCCATCAACCACAGCCTTGGTACAAGAAGGTCAGCCGTAGCAGAATCTAATATATTTTCACATATTAAACAAGCATCACACTGACAGCAGCATCCAAGCTTATTTCAGGCACTGAAAACTTAGAATAAAGTATAGAGATAGATAGACCACTGAAGGCTAGAGACAGATACCAGACTCTGGCTCTGCTCGATGTCCTGTTGATGTTTGGAGATCAAAATGGGCTCTGCTTTGATGTGGCTACTTTCTACTTCCCCCCTCACCTTATACACCAAGATTTAAACAAAGCATTAAACTTTGATGTCAAACTGAATTGAGAAAGTAACACTAAATTAGTAGCTGAATTACACAATACAAAACCATGAAACTTGGATCAATCCTAGCTTGTTCTCCTGTTGTGTGAACCTAGGCAATTATTTTATTTCAACAGGCCTCTTATTTTTCATTATTTTATATGAGAAAACATTGAAATACGTGAAGATGTGTGCTGTACAAAAATCTCTTCCCTGTGAGTTAATGGACTATAATGTAGATCCATGTAAAATAGGAATATAGACCATATATAGGGTACACTTGAGATATGACTTGAGTCTTAGTTTATTTTAATGGAATAGTCATTGGAGTGTGCGGTGGAGACGAGGATGTTTCTAAGTTCATCTTTTAGAGCTATCACTTTTAATAAATGCTTCTCAATCCAGCAATATAATCTGATGCACTAAGGCGAAATGTTTGTTAAAGATATATACTTTTGTCTTTTGTGAATTTTTAAGACACTTTATCACATTTTTAATTAATATTTGTTGCATGGAAATGTTTGATTTCCATGCAAAATGTTCCTAAGGCTCAGTTCATGCTTGGGTGCTCATAGCCAAGATGGGCTCTTAGAGCCAAGACAGATCCTTGGGTTGGCTCTCCCTGTTAATTTGTTGACTCACCCACTTCTACTGCAGTACTGTGCATAACTGGTACTCCTCTCTCAGTATCTTGCTCTGGGTCACACCTTCTTGTTTTCCTACATTCAGGAAGTTTCCAAGGGTCTAAGAAGGATAACTTCCTACTTCTGATAAAAGTATTATGCATTCGCTACCCCAAGATGTTTGTATTAAAGATGCATGTGCATTTTTTTGCATAAAATGAAACACATCACTCAAATAATAAATTTTCCTTGTTACTACAGCCTTTTCTAGGTAAGTCTATATTCATTTACAAACCACCATCGTCCGACCTCAATCCTTCAAGCTGAACGCAGTAAATCCTGTGACTGTTTTGTCTTCAGAACCACACAGCTGCCTGGGCATACCTTTTTGTTTGAACTCTGCTGGCAGCAGTAACAAAATGGTCCATTCTGCGTTTACAAAAGTGAGCAGGCACATTCAGTGTGCGTTCAATAAGGCCTCTACAGTGCCCACGCATATGCTTCACGTGCTGGTCAGAGTCTGAGTCCTGCAGCGGAAGGAATCGGGCTGGGCTAATAGGAATCTCTCTGTGCTGGAAGGGCATCTATGGACATAGTAGGCAGTAGTGCTGGAAAAAATATCGGACCGTGGTGCTGCCATCAATGTTACATCACTGAACTTCAAGGAATTTTGAAAATCCCAAGCATCACACAAGGAATAAATGTTGCACATGAGCCATGCACATTCAGAAGGAGAGAGATAAATGTGAAGTATGTAGTTGGTATTTGGATTTAAGCGCACACTGTCACAAATATATTATTAAAGTGTGGTGTGGTAGCACATGGTTATTTATGGACAGCACATTTCCCATTGAGATGACCATGAATTTTGTACAAAGAGTTATACTGACAAAACTATGTAGCGCACAAATGATAATGTGTGGAAACTGCGATTTCACAAATATTTGTCTTTTATGCATCACCAAGTCTCTTAGGGCCATATTTATACTTTTTGACGCAAAACTGCGCTAACGCAGTTTTGTGTCAAAAAAATTTGCGCCGGCTAACGCCATTCTGAAGCACCATGCGGGCGCAGAATTTAATCAATGACGTTAGCCGGCGTTAGCCGCCGGCGCTGCCTGGTGTGCATGGAAAAAAACGACGTACATCAGGCAGCGCCGGCGTAGGGGGATATGGAGCTTGGGCGCCAAAAAATGGGGCAAGTCAGGTTGAGGCAAATTTTTCGCCTCAACCCGATTTGCGCCATTTTTTTCGACTCCCAACTCCCATAGAAATGACTCCTGTCTTAGCAAAGACAGGAGTCATGCCCCCTTGCCCAATGGCCATGCCCAGGGGACTTCTGTCCCCTGGGCATGGTCATTGGGCATAGTGGCATGTAGGGGGGCACAAATCAGGCCCCCCTATGCCACAAAAAAATAAAATAAATACTTACCGGAACTTACCTTAATGTCCCTGGGATGGGTCCCTCCATCCTTGGGTGTCCTCCTGGGGTGGGCAAGGGTGACAGGGGGTGTCCCTGGGGGCATGGGAGGGCACCTCTGGGCTCCTTCCGAGCCCACAGGTCCCTTAACGCCTGCCTTGTCCAGGCGCTAAAAAACGGCGCAAAAGCGGCCGTAAGTCAATTTTTTTGACCCGCCCACTCCCGGGCGTGAATTTTGCCCGGGAGTGTAAATACGGCGCACATGCCTCGGAGTCATTTTTTTAGACGGGAACGCCTACCTTGCATATCATTAACGCAAAGTAGGTGTCCACGCTAAAAAATGACGCAAACTCCATGGACTTTGACGCTAGACGCGTCTAACGCCAAAGTATAAATATGGAGTTAGTTTTGCGTCGGAATTGCGTCAAAAAAAACGACGCAATTCCGGCGCAAACAGAGTATAAATATGCCCCTTAATTTGGTTTGATGCTATTAGAATTTTTATTTCTATCATACTTCAGAATTAGGAAAATGCTTCATTGGTGCTTTTCTAACCATTTATTTAGGAATATGTGTACATATTTATAGGTATTTTAATGTTGTAGACCTACAGCCTTTCCCTTCACAACAGCAAGATTGTTACATAGTTCACTTTACACAATATTCACACTTAGAAGTGAGAGACAGAAAAGTAAATACTCTTTCGGCCTCATGTCATGTTTGACGGATCGGAAGTCCGTCAGCCAAACTCCTGATAGGGCAGACGCCACCTTTGTGACGACCTCCCCACCAGAGTTATTACGAGTTTCTCGCTAGGTCGGTGAGTGGAAACCTCAATCTACGCCCACCGGCCTAGCGGGAAACAGGCTACAGCATTGTCTCTGGCTCGTAATCGAGGTGTGGCAATGCTGTAGCCAGCAGAGTGCACCAGCACCCTTGCAATGTTCACTGTCTGCAAAGCAGACAGTGAACATTGCAATGGTGTAGGGCATGGGGGCCCCTGCTCTGACCATGCTAAATGCTTGTGCAGTGCAGGGGCCCCCCTGCACCTGTTCTCCACCAGCCTTTTCAGGGCAGTGCAACCATCATGAAAAGGCTGACAGAGAAAAAGGTCGTAATCCGCAGGGCAGCACTGCATGCAGCAGCTGCCCTGGTGGATTACGATTTCTGCTAGGCGGCCGGGATCATGAATCCTGGCACTGCTGGTGGTTCCTTGCCGGACTGCTGTGAGTGTGGCAGTCTGTAGATGCCACACTCTTAACAAGGCCCTTTGTGTTACAAGAATAAGAAGCATGTTGTCAGCAGTCGAGACTGAACTTTGAACTCTCTCTTTGCAGGCACAGCAGAGGTGACAAGAAACAAACAAAATATAAAGTCATCTTTAAAGCTCATTCACCTTCAGCATAGTTATTTTGAGGGTGCTGCTCAAGGAGGCCTGCTTGAGTTATTGTGCCAAGCGTATACTGGCTACCAATATACTTATGTTCATTTTAGCATTTCCATTGACTGAGAGTTACATTTGACATCTTTTCAACTAATCTCATAGTCTTTGGTTGGTAGCAAGGTTACCCCCTGTCCAAGAAGCAAGGACCCTCACTCTAGTCAGGGTAAAAGAGAATCACCCTCAGCTAACCCCTGCTTACTCTCTTGGTAGCTTAGCACGAGCAGTAGGCTTAACTTCAGAGTGCTAGGTGTAAAGTATTTGTACCAACACACACAGTAACTTAATGAAATCACTACAAAATGACACAACACAGGTTTAGAAACATAGAGAATATTTATCTAAACAAAACAAGACCAAATGACAAAACTCCACAATACACAAGTCAAGTTATCAATAAAAATGCAAAAAGAGTCTTCATGTATTTTTAAACACACACTAACACTTTTAGCGTGAAAATATAACTTGGGTGCTTCAAAAATAACCCTGCAAGGGTGAGTGTGCATCAAAAAGGGCTTACAATGCGTCAATTTCACTCATAAATGAGACCTTGTGTCGTTTCTCCTTTCGTTGGGTTGGGACACGTCGCTTCTTCTCTCCACAGGAGAGGGATACGTCGATCCGGTCAGCACTCGCGGGTCCGTGCAGGCTTTGCTTTGTTTTTACACGCCCAGCGGTGCTTGCATCGGAAATCCAGCCGCACAATGATCCGAAAACTCGCAGTGCAGGTTGCGATCTCACCTGCTTCCATCAGCGATGCTGTGCATCGATTCTCCAGCTCCGTGCATCGATTCTTTGGTCGCGTTACAGGAGAGAGTTGATTTTCAGCCGCGAGTCGGCGACGCGTTTATTTCCCAGCCGCAGATCGGAGTCATGTCAATCTTTTCCCCGTGCTGCGTTCTGTCCGTGGATTTCTTCCTCTTAGGTTGCCAGCTTCTCCTTTCAGGGTCACAGGAACTGGACGGGCACTACAGGCAGAGTAGGAGTCTGTCCAGAGACTCCAGGTGCTGGCAGAGAGAAGTCTTTGCTGTCCCTGAGACTTCAAAAAACAGGAGGCAAGCTCTAAATCAAGCCCTTGGAGATCTTCACAAGCAGGAAGGTAGCCAAAGTCCAGTCTTTGCCCTCTTACTCTGGCAGAAGAAGCAACAGCAGGATAGCTACACAAAGCACAGTCACAGGCAGGGAAGCTCTTCTTCCTCAGCTCTTCAGCTTTTCTCCAGGCAGAGGTTCCTCTTGGTTTCCAGAAGTGTTCTAAAGTCTGTGGTTTTGGGTGCCCTTCTTATACCCATTTTCTCCTTTGAAGTAGGCCTACTTCAATGCAAAGTGTCTCTTGAATGTGAAATCCTGCCTTGCCCAGGCCAGGCCCCAGACACTCATCAGGGGGTTGGAGACTGCATTGCTTGAGGGCAGGCACAGCCCTTTCAGGTGTGAGTGACCACTCCTCCCTCCCTCCTAGCACAGATGGCTCATCAGGAAATGCAGACCACACCCCAGCTACCTTTGAGTCACTGTCTAGTGAGAGGTGCAACCAGCCCAACTGTCAAACTGACCAAGTCAGGGAATCCACAAACAGGCAGAGTCACAGAAATGGTATAAGCAAGAAAATGCTCACTTTCTAAAAGTGGCATTTTCAAACACACAATCTTAAAATCAACTTTACTATAAGATGTATTTTTAAATTTTTACCTCAGGGACCCCAAACTCCAAATGTCCATCCGCTCCCAAAGGGAATCTACACTTTAATCAGATTTAAATGTAGCCCCCATGTTAACCTATGAGAGGGACAGGCCTGGCAACAGTGAAAAACTAATTTAGCAATATTTTAGTGTCAGGACATATAAAACACATTACAATGGGGTCATTACAACATTGGTGGTATAAGGCGCTTACCGCCGTGCAGAAGACCGCCAATACACCGCGGCGGCGGAGGTATACCGCCACAGCTATTATGACACACATCACGGAATCTGCCTAAATTCAGACACCCACACAACCCCGCCACACCAAAGGTCAGCGATAAACATGCAGAAACAAATCCTCCACCTCCACGCCAACAGAAACACGCCCATGCTGGGGTACAGGGGATTGGGTCTGGGTGGAGGAAGTTGGAGGGGGGAGTCTGGACACAGGGACAATGGCTGCCATCAGTGCTGAGGCCAGAGAATGCAGGGTTCGCTGAAGGACAGCCTGACCAGAATGAATGCCCTCCAGGAATGCATTACCACGTTGCAACTCTCGTTCTACACCCTGGATGGCATTCACAATTGTAGACTGCCCAACAGTGAGTGACCTGAGGAGGTCAATGGCCTCCTCACTGAGGGCAGCAGGGGTGACTGTGGAAGGGCCTGAAGTGCCTGGGGCGAAGGTGATGCCCACCCTCCTGGGTGAGCGGGCACAGGGCGAACGCTGAGGGGCTGCTGGGAGGGCGGTGCTGGTAGGGGAGGTGGCGGCTGTACCTGTAGAAGTGGGGTGCACAGATGGTGCCGCCACCACAGGGGAGCTCCCATCGGCGAACGAGTCCGTGTCGCAGGTTGGTGATCCGGTGGCCGACGTGAAGCTCCCCTCACCCTCCGTCCCACTGGTGCATTCAGAGTCTGTGGTGTGGCCCTCCATGGCCATGTGGGATGCAGCTCCCTCGTGCTCCGGTGCCACTGTACCTCCGCCTGATGATGCTGATGTACAAAAGGACAGGGAGAGCAGGAAAAGGGGGTAGACAGAAGAAAGAGAGTTTTAGTGCATGGCATTCCGCTACCGTTGGTGGACAAGACAGACGCAGCACCCCCCTGCATTACGCCGTGCTCCTGCACTCTGCACATGCAATTTTGGGATATGGCCTACATGGCAATGGTGGACATCTGCGCACATGGATGCCACAGGGGCAACTATACCTCAACTTGGCACTCTGGTGAGGTGGGGTAGAGTGCCACATGGCCTACATTACGGAGGGGCCTTGCCTAACGAATTCGCCCTGGCCTAGGGACACCCACAGCCCACCTCCCCCACCCAGACCCCTCCACTGCACGCAAAGTCCGCAGAATGAGGTTGTACTCACCCCCTTGTGTCTGCTGTGATGTCCTCAAGCGCCCATCCAACTCCGGGTAGGCCACCGCCAGGATCCAGAACATCAGGGGGGTCATGGTGCGACGGGCACCCCTCCCGAATCCACGCGGCGGTCTTTCAACCGCGGTATTCCATTGGCGGTACACACCGCTGCGCTCAAAATACACATACATCTCCAAAACACCGCCACATTGGACAATTACAAATACACACACCTGATACACATACAAACACCACTCCCACACACCCAACACAATATAAAACACACACCCACATCACCCACAAACACCTACAACCAGAAATTCTGAGAGAAGGCCAGAGAGAGAGCACAGCTATTGACAACCCCATCACACAGAGGCACACAACACCATCCCCCACACAACATCCACGCACAAAACACCACATACCACTACACTCACCACACTCATCACCACATACACCACCCCACACCTCACACACACCACCCCATGTCACGCCAAAGACACCCCCGCTTCTCCGAGCAGGAGCTCAGGGTCATGGTGGAGGAAATCGTACGGGTAGAGCCACAGCTATTTGGCTCACAGGTACAGCACACATCAATAGCCAGGAAGATGGAGTTATGGCGCAGAATAGTGGACAGGGTGAACGCCGTGGGACAGCACCCAAGAAATCGGGAGGACATCAGGAAGAGGTGGAACGACCTACGGGGGAAGGTGCGTTCCACGGTATCCAGGCACAACATCGCGGTGCAGCGGACTGGCGGCGGACCCCCACCTCCTCCCCCACAACTAACAACAGGGCCTCGGAGGAGTCGGTGGAGGATGGGACACTGGTAAGTCAAATCTTAACTATCACATCCCCGACCCTACCTGCATGCTATCACACACCCCCACCCTCACACCCTCCCCTATCACCCCAAATCCTCAGTAATGTACCCATAACACAAACCACCCATCCCAACACCAAGCTCTGCATGACACAACTAAGCATGGGCACCCCTCACTAAAGCATGCTCACTGCACATACCCAGAACACCCCCCCAACCATCATCACACAAGCCCCCACACAGGAATGCTTGCACTGGGGTACACAAACACCCACCCATTGCACACCATGAAACACACACATGCAATAATCATGTTCTCATACTCCTGCAGGAACCCGAAAGACCGTCACCACACCAGAGGGTCCAGACAACACCACTCCACCCCCAGAAGAGGCCCACAGTGACGACAGCAGCTCTGCCCCACTGGATCTTGATGATCAGCCCGGACCATCGTGGGCCTCAGGACAGTCGGTTCCCCTTGCCCAGCCACAGCCCAACACCGAGCTGCCACCCTCTGGTAACACCAGCACAGCACCCACTCAGCGGGCCCAAACCTCCCTACCCAGGACAGGTCAATCAGCGGTGTGTCCACCACTACAGGGCACCCAGGGTAACCCACCACCCCAACAACAACAGGGACCTGAGGGCAGTGGTAGTGGGCACACGGTCCAGGGGACGGAGGCACAGGAAACACCGGGGAACTGGGAGGGCTGCTGTGCGACAGAGGGAGGACAGGCCAAGGGAACCAACTCTCCACGAGGCCTTCTCCTCCATCATAGGAGCATACCACCACTCCCAGGAGACGATGGCGACTGTCCTGGACAAGTTGCAGGAGACCCTGCGCCTGCAGGAGGAACAGTATTTGGGGCTCAGGGAGGAGCTCAGGACCATCAGCTCCGCCCTGGGCACCATCGTAGGGGTGCTGACGGACATTCAAAAGACCTTGAGGGACACCGTGGCACTCCAAGGGGCCCCTGACACTAGCTACGACGATGAACTGCCCACCACCTCCGCCGGCGCTAGTGGACAGGACGCCCCGCCACAGGACCACCACACCAGCACCCCACCCCCTGCAGACAGACAACCACCACGCAAGCGGTCCCTGAGATCCTGGCCCCCCTGAAGACTCAAGCCAACACCAACAACCACAAGAAAAACTCCTGGTTCACCCCCGACCTCAAGAACTCCAAGAAAGAATGCCGCGCCCGCGAGAAGGCATGGCGCCTCAACCAGACCGAAGAGAACATGTCAGCTCTCAAGGACGCCACCCGCCAACACCACCAACACCTCCGAGCCGCACGAAAAACAGCCTACCGGAACAGACTTGACAACAACGCCCACAACAGCAAGGAACTATTTGGCATCGTCAAAGAGCTCTCCAACCCGGACGCAGAAAACAACCCTATTCCCCCCTCACAGGACCTCTGCGACTCCCTCGCAACCTTCTTCCACCACAAGATCATCGACATATACAACAGCTTCCCGACCCCCAACGCAAACCCCCACCCGGAACCCGCCACCGACATCACCACCATCCTCACCTGGAGCCCTACCACCACCAAGGAGACCACCCGCGTCATGAACTCGATCCACTCCGGATCCCCATCAGACCCCTGCCCGCACCACATCTACAACAAAGCCGACAACATCATCGCACTGCACCTCCGAGACGTCATCAACGCCTCCCTCACCGCCGCCACCTTCCCGGAGAGCTGGAAACACGCAGAGCTCAACGCCCTCCTAAAGAAACCTACAGCAGACCCCACCGAACTCAAAAACTTCCGGCCCATCTCTCTCCTTCCATTCCCCGCCAAAGTGATTGAGAAAATCGTCAACGCTCAACTCACCACCGCCCTGGAAACCAACGACTCCCTCGACCCCACACAGTTCGGTTTCAGGGCCAACCACAGCACCGAAACCGCCCTCATCGCAGCCACGGACGACATCCGAGCCCTGACCGACAAGGGAGAAACCGTGGCCCTCATACTCCTGGACCTCTCTGCAGCCTTCGACACGGTCTGCCACCGCACCCTGATACACCGCCTCAGCAACGCCGGCATCAGAGGCAAGGCCCTGGAATGGATCGTCTCCTTCCTCTCCGGAAGGACTCAGAGAGTCCGCCTGCCCCCCTTCAGATCCACAGCCACGGAGATCATCTGCGGCGTACCCCAAGGATCCTCCCTCAGCCCCACTCTCTTCAACGTCTACATGACCCCCCTGGCGAACATCGCACGCAAACACGGACTCGACCTCATATCCTACTCCGACGACACCCAGCTCATCTTATCCCTCACAAACAACCCCACCTCAGCTAGGACCAGACTACATGAAGGAATGAAGGAAGTAGCGAACTGGATGACAGACAGCCGGCTTAAACTGAACACAGATAAGACGGAGGTCCTCATCCTCGGCCCTACTCCCGCCACATGGGACGACTCCTGGTGGCCCCCCGCCCTAGGCAGCACTCCCCAACCCACCGACCACGCACGCAACCTCGGCTTCATCCTGGACTCATCCCTCTCCATGACCAGACAGGTCAACTCGGTGACCTCGGCATGCTTCAACACCCTCCGCATGCTCCGCAAGATCTTCCGCTGGATCCCCACCGACACCAGGAAGACCGTCACCCACGCCCTCGTCACCAGCCGCCTAGACTACGGGAACACCCTATACGCCGGCATCACCACCAAGCTGCAGAGGAAACTACAACGGATCCAGAACGCTGCCGCACGACTCATCCTGGACATACCCCGCCACCACCACATTTACGGACACCTGAAGAGACTTCATTGGCTCCCAGTCAACAAGAGGATCACCTTCCGACTCCTCACCCACGCACACAAAGCCCTCCACGACCTCGGACCCAAAATCATCAACAACCGCGTCTCCTTTTACACCCCTCCGCGCACTCTACGCTCGACCGGACAGGCCCTGGCAGCCGTACCCCGCATCCGCAAAGCCACCGCCGGAGGAAGATCCTTCTCTTTCCTAGCAGCGAAAACCTGGAACTCTCTGCCCAGCCACCTTCGCGCCATACCTGACCACCTCTCCTTCAGAAGGCAGCTCAAGACCTGGCTCTTCGAGCACTGACCCCCCCCCCTCCAGCGCCTTGAGACCCTTTATGGGTGAGTAGCGCGCTTTATAAATGCGATTGATTGATTGATTGATTGAGATCCAGGAACAGGACAGAGCAAGATGGCAAGACCCCCACCAGGAAATAAGACCACCCTGATTGTCCTCCCACTGTCCCACTTTGTTACCCTGTCCATATTCGAACTGCCCCAGCTCCACTTCCTATGCCCAGATGCACCCCACTTCTACAGGTACAGCCGCCACCTCCCCTACCAGCACCGCCCTCCCAGCAGCCCCTCAGCGTTCGCCCTGTGCCCGCTCACCCAGGCACTTCAGGCCCTGCCACAGTCACCCCTGCTGCCCTCAGTGAGGAGGCCATTGACCTCCTCAGGTCACTCACTGTTGGGCAGTCTACCATTGTGAATGCCATCCAGGGTGTAGAACGAGAGTTGCAACGTGGCAATGCATTCCTGGAGGGCATTCATTCTGGTCAGGCTGTCCTTCAGCGAACTCTGCAATCTCTGGCCTCAGCACTGATGGCAGCCATTGTCCCTGTGTCCAGCCTCCCCCCTCCAACTTCCTCCACCCAGACCCAATCCCCTGTACCCCAGCCCATTCCAAGCACACCTACAGACCAGCATGCACACAAGTCAACACACACAAGTATCTCAAGCAAACATAGGCACCACAGGCACTCACGCAAGCCTCACCCACATACAGACACAGCAACATCCACTGTCTCCACTGTGTCCCCCTCCTCCTCTTCTCCCTCCTCCCTCCCAGTCTCGTCTACACACACACCTGCATGCACCACATCTACAGGCACTAGGACTCACACCAGGACACCCAGCACCACAAGCCGCTCACCTGCACTCACCACCTCCACTCCCATTTACACGTCCCCTGTGTCCTCTCCCAGTGTGTCTGTGACGCCCCCTCCCAAAGTACACAAACGCCGGCAATCACTCACCCAACATCCATCCACCTCACGACAGCCTCCAGTACCTGCACCTGCACCCAAAACACCTAAAGTGACACCTCCTACAACCACCTCCTCTTCCTCCACTCCCAGACCCCCTCCAGCTACCCATCCCAGTGTCCGTCAGAAACTGTCCCTATGTCAAATTGACCTTTTTGCCCCCACCCCCCCTCCAATTCATCAGTCCCGTCGTAGCGCCTCAGCCAAAAAGCCTCCAATACCAGTGGTGCCTGTTCAAGGTATGTGGAGTGCACCAGTCTCCAGGGCAGGCAGTAGGACCCGGAGCCAAGGCACTGACAGCCCACCCCCTGTAAAGGCTCTAAAATTGGAGAGTGGACGACGGGACCGTGTTAAGACTCCTGGTGGGACAACAAGTGACATTGGTTCGAAGGGGATTGGTGAGTCAGCTGTAACTCCAACAAAGGTGGGGAAGGTAGAGAGGAAGTCTGCCCAGCCTGTTGTGAGTGTCACGGCGGAGAAGTGCGCCATCATTTCCGGCGGTCCAGACACAACCGCCAGCACCGTCGTCACTGGTCCAGAGACCACCACTACCGCCGGAGTCACAGCCCAGGTGGGCCCAAGTATCGTCACTGGTGCAGAGACCACCGCCTGAGTCACAGCCCAGGAGGGCACAAGTATCGTCACTGGTCAGGAGGCCACCGCCACCACCGGAGTCACAGCCCAGGAGGGCCCAAGTATCGTCACTGGTCCGGAGACCACCGCCGGAGTCACAGCCCAGGGGGGCACAAGTATCGTCACTGGTCGGGAGACCACCGCCAGAGTCACAGCCCAGGAGGGCACAAGTATCGTCACTGGTCAGGAGACCACCGCCACCGCCGGAGTCGCAGCCCAGGAGGGCACAAGTATTGTCACTGGTCCGGAGACCACCGCCAGAGTCACAGCCCAGGAGGGCCCAAGTATCGTCACTGGTCCAGAGACCACCGCCAGAGTCACAGCCCAGGAGAGCACAAGTATCGTCACTGGTCAGGAGACCACCGCCAGAGTCACAGCCCAGGAGGGCACAAGTATCGTCACTGGTCAGGAGACCACCGCCGGAGTCACAGCCCAGGAGGCACAAGTATTGTCACTGGTCCGGAGCCCACCGCCAGAGTCACAGCCCAGGAGGGCCCAAGTATCCTCACTGGTCCAGAGACCACTGCCAGAGTCACAGCCCAGGAGTGCCCAAGTATCGTCACTGGTCAGGAGACCACCGCCAGAGTCATAGCCCAGGAGGGCCCAAGTATCGTCACTGGTCAGGAGACCACTGCCGGAGTCACAGCCCAGGAGGGCCCAAGTATCGTCACTGGTCAGGAGACCACCGCCGGAGTCACAGCCCAGGAGGGCCCAAGTATCGTCACTGGTCCAGAAGCCACCGCCGGAGTCACAGCCCAGGAGGGCCCAAGTATCGTCACTGGTCAGGAGACCACCGCCGGAGTCACAGCCCAGGAGGGCCCAAGTATCGTCACTGGTCCAGAAACCACCGCCGGAGTCACAGCCCAGGAGGGGCCCGGATGCCACAGCCCCGCTGGGTAATGATGGAACGTCAAGCCACCCACCAATGCTCATTGTAGAGAAGGTCATGCCACCCACCAATGCCCATTGGAGAGAACGTCATGCCACACACCAATGCCCAGTGTAGAGATCGTCGTGCCACACACCAATGTCCGTATCAGAACCGCCATGGCAAAGCACCGCTGAACAGTCCATAGACCGCCATGGCAAAGCACTGCTGAACAGTCCAGAACCGCCATGGCAAAGCACCGCTGAACAGTCCATAGACCGCCATGGCAAAGCACAGCTGAACAGTCCATAGACCGCCATGGCAAAGCACCGCTGAACAGGGCAAAGACCGCCATGGCAAAGCACCGCTGAACAGGGCATGCACCGTGTAGGAATGAAAAGGCCGCCACATCAGACATCCTTCTCCCATGTGCAGCTGGGATAGTGACAGGACATGAACTTTCACGGGGAGACTCATCCAGTCTGGGCACCAGTCCCCCCCAGTACCAGTAGAGAACTGCATCTACTTGAGAGACTGTGGCCTTGCACTCCCCAGGATGGCACAGTGGGTAACCCACCCACTGTAGAGACTTGAGAGACTGGCTTTGCACTCCCCAGGATGGCACAGTGGGCAACCCACCCACTGTAGAGACTTGAGAGACTGTGGCTTTGCACTCCCCAGGATGGCACAGTAGGCAACCCACCCACTGTATAGACTTGAGAGACTGTGGCCTTGAGCACTCCCCAGGATACATCAATGGGCATGGAGCCCCGTCTTGGATCTGGCTTCGCATTCATCTGGCTGAGGTGCCCCCCCTTCCCTTCCCCTTGAGGTGCCTGTAGTGTTTCTAACTGATGCCCCGGCAGTGTTCTCTCCGTTTTTGGTCAGGTATAGTTTGTGGGCCTCGCCCATGCATTTTTGGACTGTTGGTGCACGGACATTGTTGTGTACATATCTGCACTACTTCTCGGATTGTATGTGTAAATAAGAGTGATTTTGGGATTTATATATATGTATATTTTTGTATGACATGTATATTGGCACATTACAATGTTTGACCGAATTTCGCATTGTCTTTTCATTCTTCCGGGGGGATTGTGGGTTGTTACTGTGGTTTTTGTGAATTCATTGGTGTGTATGTTGTAATATGCGAGGGTGGGGGTGTTTGGTGGGTGTCCCCCTAACTTTTGCCTCCCCCGTGTCGTAGATGCAGTACTCACCGGTGTCTTCTGCGCCTACGTAGCTGTTGGTCGTAGAGGAGCAGAAAGACAAGGGCAGGTAGGATTTGTAATTCGGCCTCCATGGTATCCTCCTTCCTCGTGGAGTATGTTGAGGTGAGCGTTTTCCCATAGCAAAAGCTGTTTCCGCCGTGTTTTTATCCATGGTGAATCCGCCCCGGAAAAGGTGGCGGATTGGCGGGTTGTAATAGTGTGGGCGGTACATTGTCTCCCGTCTGTCTTTTGCCGGTGACCGCCGCGCTGCTTGTCTGTACCGCTGTGGCGGGCGGTGTGTTAAAGTGGCTGTCTTTGTTGGCGGTTACCGCCAGGGTGATAATTCCCTTTTTTTGTCCGCCGCCCTGTTTGCGGTATTTCTGTAGCTTTAACACCGTCCGCCAGGGTTGTAATGACCACCTATATGTCCTACCTTAACCATACAATGCACCCTGCCTTTGGGGCTACCTAGGGCCTACCTTAGGGGTGTCTTACAGGTAAGAAAAGGGAAGGTTTAGGCCTGGCAAGTAGGTACACTTGCCAAGTCGAATTTACAGTTAAAACTGCAGACACTGCAGTGGCAGGTCTGTGACATGATTACAGAGCTATGTATGTGGGTGGCACAACCAGTGCTGCAGGCCCGCTAGTAGCATTTGATTTACAGACCCAGGGCACCTCTAGTGCACTGTACTAGGGACTTACTAATAAATCAAATATGCCAATTACATAAACATTTTGTAAAGGAGCACTTGCACTTTAGCACTGGCTAGCAGTGGTAAAGTGCCCATAGTAACAAAAAGAGCAAAGTCCAGCACACATCAACAACCTGGGAAACAGAGGCAAAATGTTAAGGGAGACCACGCCAAGGATAAAAAGTCTAACAAGTGTTGCTAACTTTTCAATGATGTGTGCAAGTAATACCTATTGGACAAGTATTTAATTTCTTTCTGCTTCCAAACTTGGTTATGTTGTGGTGTGGTGTGCTGTTGACTTGTATTAGAACATCATGCCTTTGCTACACATCTCCTGTACGTTGGCCAAACAGTCTTGAAGCGGGACGCCGGTGCAAATACTGTGAGCACGATTTCTCTCTAATACTCTCAATGCACAATCCAAGTTTTAAGGAAGAGTTAAAATACACTGAAACCAGATTAATAGATGTGATGCCTCAAAATTGCCATTACTATTGTAGTTGTATTAAATCAAATTGGGCCTGATTCACAAAGGTAAACTTACACTTTTGGTCTAAGTTTAGACTGAAAATTCCTAATTTACGGCTTTTAGGTGTTCACAAAGGTAAGTTATGAGTAGTATCTTTAAGTCGGTACTAACGGTGGAAACTCCGCACTCGGGGTGGAATCTCTGTCCCAAGAACCGAAATTACACTCCGCACCCGGAGTATAATCTCTGCACCCAGAGTGAAATTTCCGCACACAAGGCAGATCTCCACCCGAGTGCAAAGATTCTCCTCCGAGTGCAGAGGTAAAGATATTACTTGTAACTTACCTTTGTGAATACTGAAAACTTGTAAACTTAGACTTTTAGTCCAAACTTAGAAAAAAAGTCTAAGGCCCATATTTATACTTTTTGACGCAAAACTGCGCTAACGCAGTTTTGCGTCAAAACAATTAGCGCCGGCTAACACCATTCTGAAGCGCCATGCGGGTGCCGTATTTATTGAATGACGTTAGCCGGCGCTAGCCGCCGGCGCCATCTGGTGTGCGTTAAAAAAAACGACGTACACCAGGCAGCTCCGGCGTAGGGGGAAATGGGGCTTGGGCGTCAAGAAATGGGGCAAGTCAGGTTGAGGCAATTTTTTCGCCTCAACCCGATTTGCGCCATTTTTTTTTCACTCCCAACCCCCATAGAAATGACTCCTGTCTTAGCAAAGACAGGAGTCATGCCCCCTTGCCCAATGGCCATGCCCAGGGGACTTCTGTCCCCTGGGCATGGTCATTGGGCATAGTGGCATGTAGGGGGGCACAAATCAGGCCCCCCTATGCCACACAAAAAAAAAAAAAAAAACTTACCTGAACTTATCTTAATGTCCCTGGGATGGGTCCCTCCAGCCTTGGGTGTCCTCCTGGGGTGGGCAAGGGTGACAGGGGGGGTCCCTGGGGGCATGGGAGGGCACCTCTGGGCTCCTTCAGAGCCCACAGGTCCCTTAACGTCTGCCTTTTGCAGGCGCAAAAAAAACGGCGCAAAAGCGGCCGTACGTCATTTTTTTTTACCCGCCCACTCCCGGGCGTGAATTTTGCCCGGGAGTATAAATCCGACGCACATGCCTCGGAGTCGATTTTTTAGACAGGAACGCCTACCTTGCATATAATTAACGCAAAGTAGGTGTCCACGCTAAAAAATGACGCTAACTCCATGGACTTTGGCGCTAGACGCGTCTAACGCCAAAGTATAAATATGGAGTCAGTTTTGCGTCAAAATTGCGTCCAAAAAGACAGAGTATAAATATGCCCCTAAGTTTATGTTGGAAAGTGGGTTATTGCTAGTGGTAAGTATGAACCTACCACTGGCAATAAGGCCACTAACTATATAGGTTCAGTAAAGGTCTCAGTCAATTAGCCCCTTGCTCAACCCTTGGTAGCTGTAACCGAGCAACTTAGGAGACAAAAGTGTAAAGCATTCAAAAACACCAATACAGTAAATAATTAAGACACAACACACAATACAAATCCCACTCCAATTTATAGCAATTGGTTCTATTTTTATGAGTAAAGAGACACCAAAACCTCCAAAATCCTCCAGACTCAGGAGGTGTCTCCCGAAATCCTCCTTGTATGTACAAGTGTCCAAAACACAAATCCAAGGGTTTGGAATCTCCTGGATGGTGCTTGGAACCAGAGATATGAATTTATAAAGAATGATCACTTCCTAGTGCTTAGAAACACAAAGCACCAACTTAAAAATAAATCTCCAAACTTCAGGAGAGATTCCTGAACTCCTCCTTGCAGGTACAGAGGGTCCAAAACACAAATCCACGGATCTGGAATCTCCTGGATGGTCCTTGGAAAGTTGGACCACAATCCCCATAATGCACATAGCCAAATCCTTGAAAGTTCACTGGATGCACTCCAAGCTGGGGATTCTTGCTGGGGATGATGCAGGTGAAGCTCTGTTAGCCTGTAGCTGCAGGGAGTGCACTTCTGAGTCCTTCTTGAAGCAAGGCACTGTCCGCGGGGCTGTAGTTCCATATTGTGCAGCAGACACAGTTCACTCAGAAGTGCAGGCCAAGGGTTCAGATCCAGATTCCAGCAGGACAGTCCTTCTTCCTCTTGTAGTTTCTGGAAGCAGATCTGAGAGGTTATGCACCTCTCACATATTTATTCCCAGCCCCTGTGCATCAGGAAGAGGGGCACACTGACCAATAGAATGCAGAGTGTTGCCCAGATGCATGACCACTTCCTCCAAAATGTGGCATATTCCTGTCCCAGAAAGCACCATTCTTCCAAACTTTATAAAGAGCTGACTAAACCAACACCTAGTGTGGCTCATTTCCATAGCTCTCCTCCTCCTCATTTCTGCAAATTCCTTCCTTAAGCCTGGTATCTGGCTGAGGGGTCCAGAGGTGGGGGGTTAGGTGATCTGGCATTCCCTCCTATCGTGTTCTCCTTTGAGGCTGTATGTTTCATTACACCTCCCCCTACCTTGGCATTCCTGTGTAGCCCCAGAGCTGCCATTCACGAGATAGGCTCTCTTCTAGACAGCCATTTATCACTTAAGTAAGCAGCTGTGTTAATGCTGTTAGCACTGACCAATCAGAGGGGACCTTCAGAAGGCTGGATTTTGGTTTACAGAAAGAAAAGACTTATAACTTATTTTCTTTACAAGTTGTGATAAATGAAAAATTGCCTAGTAAGCATGAAGGAAAGTTTTAATTCTATTAAGGACATGGAGGCGAGGATAAGGCCTTCTTTTCTTTCTTTATTTGCAGACAGCAGCTTCAAAAACCCGAGAAACAGAAACTACAACTCCCAATAAACAATGTAACATCATCTCCCAACCCTTCTTCTCTCGTATCCTTTTGCTGAAGGAGTGCTTGTCACACGGTGTAAGTAATCATCATGTTCTTCCTGGAATGACATGCCTTGCGGGAGGGGAAGCTATGTAAAATTAACAGTATGTTAATGCAGTATACTTGTTTCTCGCTTTGTTGTAGTCTTATGAAGATTAGTTGTTTTTTTTTCGCTTGGTCTTTAACAACAATTAGATTACCAGCTTTTTCTTTGTTTACGATGGATCCAAACAAGAGTGATGGAGACCTATCCTTATCCACGCAGTCAAAAAAGAGGATGTCACAACAGCGACGACCTGGATGTAGTTGATGGGCCCTGCAGGGAATCATGGGAGCTGTAGTTTTTCTCCCATTGTTTATTGGGAGTTGTAGTTTCTGTTTCTCGCGTTGCTGAAGCTGCTGTCCACAAATAAATAAAGAAAAGAAGGCATAATCCTCGCCTCCGGTCCTGCCATAGAATTCACCAATGTCAAATTGCTGGATTTATCAAAACAAATCTTTTCAGTGCCAGAATGACTCTTCTATGCATCCTTACTATATTAACAATAAAATACAACATTTCAATGATAGCCTATGGAGCCCAGTATCCACCATGGGGGGAAATTAAATGATCAGTTTTTCCCTCACCAGAGTTTGCAAAAAAATCTTTTATTAGGCCCCTGCTTATAGCTACAGGACCCCCCACCCCTGGGACACCCAGGGGAGACCCTGGGAGTACCTAATAGGTGAAAATAAGGTAGATCATCACATTTAAAATGCCCATTGCACCAAGATCGAATTGGGGCACAATTTCCGTTTAAATGCAGTCTGCAGAGTGAGGTTGCATTTAAAAATGACAGAAAACCTCCAGCAGTGCCCACATGCAAAGGGGAGCAATTCTGCCGAGCCTCTACTTCCATGCCCTATCATATACTGAGGTCTTGTAGGTAGTTGGCACCAACAGGCCCAGAGGGATGAATGGAGTCCCATTCTCTAATTGCGATTCGGTAATAGCGATTGCGAATTTTAAGAAATCGATATTACCGAATCGCAGATTTCATACATTCCATTTTGCATTTCTTAAATAGCGATTTCTTAAAATTAGCTATTTAAGAAATGCAAAACGGATCTTTGATACATCTGGCCCTTAATGTCAGTATCCAAAGTGAGTTTAAATAGTTATTTGGAAGTTTTGTGACTAGCAGCAAAGTTAGGTTATTGTGGGTGTTTACTATGATGTGTCACCCGGCTCATACGTGTGGACTATCTGATGTCACGCACCCCAGTGGCCAGGCACAGCCAGAAGGTATAAATTGAAGGGACTTGAACCACTCAGCTTTCAGTGTCAGATTCCAGCAGGACAGTCCTTCTTCCTCTTGTAGTTTCTGGCAGCAGATCTGAGAGGTTATGCACCTCTCACATATTTATTCCCAGCCCCTGTGCATCAGGAAGGGGGGCACACTGACCAATAGAATGCAGAGTGTTTCCCAGATGCATGACCACTTCCACCAGTTGTGCACCCTGCCCCATGTGTTCGCTGAGTGACAGGCGAACCACCAGGCTTGAGCAGTGACAGCTACCTCTTTTGAAGACAAAAAGAAAAGAAGCTAGGAAAAATAGTAAGAAAAGGACAATAAACAAATAAAAATCCTGTTGGGAAATTGCAGTAACAGAAACAAAAAAAGAGAAAAAAACAACACAGTTACAGCTACATTCCAACCCTTCTGTCGTTGAGAATGTGGGAGCTATAAATAGTTGGCACCCTCGTGTGGTGGCTGCTGATAACGTTCGCTGCTTTCCTCCAAGCCATTCTCATTCAAGGAGGAGTACACAAGTACATCAGCAAGTAAAAAGCTGCTCCCTGCATCACCCTAGTCTGGACCTGAGGTGACTAGGAGGGTCATTCTGACCCTGGCGGTCACCAACAGGCTGGCGGTGCTCTCAAGGGCATTCTGACCGCGGCGGTTTGGCCACGGTCAGAAAGGGAAAACCGGCGGTCTCCCGCCGGTTTTCCGCTGCCCTCAGGAATCCTCCAAGCCGCCATGGGGATTCCGACACCCCATACCGCCATCCTGTTCCTGGCGAACGCCCGCCAGGAACAGGATGGCGGTATGGGGTGTCGTGGGGCCCCCGTAAGAGGGCCCCACAAAGAATTTCAGTGTCTGCTTAGCAGACACTGAAATTCGCGATGGGTGCAACTGCACCCGTCGCACCTTCCCACTCTGCCGGCTCCATTCGGAGCCGGCTTCCTCGTGGGAAGGGGTTTCCCGCTGGGCTGGCGGGCGGCCTTCTGGCGGTCGCCCGCCAGCCCAGCGGGAAAGCCAGAATGGCCTCCGTGGTCTTTTGACCGCGGAGCGGCCATATGGCGGTTCCCGCCAGGCGGGCGGCGACTGCCGCCCGCCGGCCTCAGAATGAGGCCCTAGGTGTTGTGTCAACTAAAGCTTCCACCTACATGTCCTATATGACAACCGGGGAGGACAGTGCCCCTAATGCTCCTGCTGGGCCACGTGATTAGGTGCAAGGTGCATGGCCAACTGCAGTGGAGAGCGTCCATTGCTCTCTAACTGCCCACCAGCCATTCAGCAAACTAGTAGACCCAGCCACTCTATCCCAATGTGGAAGACCTGAATTAGGTGCTTGGCAAATTATTTGTGGGCCTCCCAGGAGATTGATGACATCATCAAGCGATCCCTACTGCTATTCTTCACTGGCAAAGAGATTTACAAGCTGTTCGAGCACATTCCAGGGACAATGGCAGAAGACAACAATGATGCACTGTCAGAGTGCTGAATGTGAATTTCGGCTCCCATCTTAATCTGGACTTTGAACTGTTCAAGTTCTGACAAGCCCACCAACGCAAGAGCAAAATCATTGATGCATTCTACATTCATCTTAATGAGATGGTAAGCACATGCACCGATGATACAAGGGTAAAGAAGTCTAGGTCCAAATCATACAGGGATGCAGTTCCGCAGCACTCAGATGGCTTATCCAGTGGCAGTCAGGTGTCACTGTGGAGAAAATTCTAATCCTTGTGCATTCTCATGACTGACCGTATCTCAAGATGAGGAAATGGAAGTGGTGGTGGTGAAGACCTCAGTCCCTTATCACTCTGGGAAGCGAACAAATGTCAAGACAGGTTCAGGGAACACTTTTGTTTGCAAACCTGTCCCACCCCACAGGGTGTTAATACAGCTGACTGTAGAAGAGGCGTCCACTGCAGCAACTGGGGACAAAACACCTGCTGCAGAGGTGCCCAGTATGGGGAAAGTAGTTCTTCAGTTGTGGTAAGGTATGCAGCTGCAGCAGGAGGGGGCAGCGGCCATAAAGAAGAACCACACTGTCCTCACCAATTCCAATCTTGCCATTGATGATGGAGAAAGGCACCAACATGATGTCCAGGTGTCATGGGGAGGTGAGGACCTGGGAGGAGACACCAAAGAGGGCATTTTTCTCACATCCTACACATCACCAGCAGGTGGCACCAAGTGACCACAGCCGGTTTGTGAAATCAAAATTGCAGGTACATCGGTAAAAGCCCTTATTGACACCAGGGCACCCATAAACATCATGAGCATAAGACAACTCAACTACCTGAAACCACGACCCATGGTGTCACTGACTAAAACTAACATTTACATCCATTGAAGCCAACTACCTTTCTCCAGTTGACAGGAGAGATAAAAGTAGTAATGCAACATGGTCAGAAAGAAAAGCTGGAAACATTTAGTTATTAATGTTGTTAGTATGTCACACAGCAGAACACCTTAGCTAGTTTTCTTCGCACACTCCATCCACACCCTTCAGATAGACCAGTTCCAATTATTCCAGTGGTTAGGATGCCTAAAGTCAGACAAGACAAGTCAGTCAAGCCACTGGCGCTTTGACACCAGACAATACTGCTTCACATCCTACCAGTGGTGTAGAAGGAGCTGGGTGAGCTTGAATGCCTTAATGTGATTGAGAAACTGTACTGGCCAACCCTGTGGATCTGCTCAGTGGTATCTTCTGAGAAACTCAAGAAGCCAGGAAAGATCAGGCTGTTTATTGACATGCGCCTCCCATGGAGTAAAAAATTGAGAGAGAAACATCACCCCGACTGTGGATGACATCATAGTAGATCTTAAAGAGGCCCAGTGACTCTCAAAGTTAGATCTCAATGGCAGCAACCATCAACTGTCATTGGATCACAAGAGCAGTTACAACATGACGTATTTGACTTACCAAGGCCTCTGTTGGCACAAGTGAACCAATATTGGAATATCATCATCATTCAGGTGTCCCAAAACAACATTAGAGGGATCCTATCAGGCCTACATGGGGTGATGAACATCTGTAAGGATATCTTAATCTACTCAGCTATCCTCAAGGATCAGCATCAACAACTACTGGATATCTTATCATGCCTCAGTGATCACAGACTCACACTGAACAGGGACAAGTGTTTTTTCTCCAGTCAGAGATCCAATTTTGGGTTCATTTTCATGTAAGATGAACTGAAGGTTAATCCCGGGAAAGTCAGAAACCATTCAGCCCCATTGCCCTGTAATGCTACAGAGTTGTGCATTTTTCTAGGAATGCTGCATACTGTGGTCGATTACTCTCCAACCTGGGGATCTCTTTGGAGCTGTTGAGTGCCCATACGAAGACGGTGGCAAGGTGGAATTTGGAAAAGGACAGTTTATGGACAGAATGTGGAACAAATCAAACATTCACCCCCAGTCACAGATCTGAGTTTAATCCATCAATTTTTTTCCTTGCCATGTCATTCCAGTTTGGGCCTAGCCATATGCAAATCTGTCTTGATCCTGCCCCCCATGGGAACAGTACAGCCTAAACTGCCAGGTCACACATTCTGGGTCCTGTTTGGGGGATCATCCCACATCAGCTAGGCTAGCTTGAATCTGGTGGCATAGCAAGCACGGGTCCCACATCTGAGCATACCGTTCCCACATAGGGTGACAAATGCAGAAAGAACAGTTGATGGACGGAATGTGAAGCAAATCAAACATTCACCCCCAGTCACAGGTCTGGGTTTAATCCATCAATTGTTTTGCTTGCCATGCCATTCCAGTTTGGAGCCAGTCATATGCAAATCAGTCTTGACCCTGCCCCCCATGGTGAGATTGGGGCCATAAGGAAGAGGTGGCTTTTGTCAATGTCAAAAAAGCATTGTTGAGCAATACCACAATGGCTTATTTTGACCCCGGGAAAGCCACAGAACTGGTTGTCAATGCCAGTCCCATCAGCTTATGAAGAGTGCTCATGCAAGTACAAAAACAAAGAGTGTGGGTCCCACTTCCTTTTAAGAGTTGTGCACTCACTAGCACTATAGCCCGGTATACCCAAATTAAAAAGGAGGGCTTGGTCATCCAATGGGGGTGCAACCATTTTCATTTGTACCTCTGCAGCAGGGAGTTCAAGGTGGTCAGAGATAACATGCTTCTTGTCACTCTGTTCATTGAGACTGCACCTCACCCGCCCCCTCGAATCAAAAGATGAGCAGCACAGCTGCAACAGTACTGGTTCACAGTCATGTACTGTCCTGGAGCAAAGAACCCCAGCAGAGTCTTATCACTACCAACAGTGGAGGGGCATGGAAGGCATTTCTTCAGGACCTCAACCAGTGGACGGCTGAAAACAAAGACTACCTGTCACAGCTATGGAGCATGCAGGACAAGTTGAGCATGTCGCCAGACAGCTTGCTCTTGAGTGTTCACTGCACTGCACTGTGATGCCTGTAGTGCTGTACCAATGAGGAGTTGATTTGGTCCAAAAGAGGCCTCAAGGGACATCAAAAGACAGAGAAAACAAAAGCATAGCTGCATAAAAGGTGTTATTCCCATGACTTAATGCCATAGTCAACAACACAGTAGCATGCTAGCTGATCAAATGGATAAGCGTGCATGCCCCTGTGGCCACAGAAGACTCCTGTACATCCCAATGGACAAAAGTCAGCTTGGATTCTGGAAGCATTCTCAATGGACGACTATCACTGGTCGTGGTGGACGGATTCTGCAAGTTCTTAGTAGTAGAGTTGACAGAGTCTACAATATTTAGAAAGGTGGGGGTCCTCGAGAAAATCTTTGCAACCTATGGTCTCCTTGAGGAATTGAATAGAAAAGTACTGAGAAAGAACCTCAATTTCAAGGAGTGGAGTTTAGTGGTTTCCTGGAAAATATGGGCATCACCACAGTAAGATCACCCCCAATGGCCTCAGGCCAATGGAGATTTGGAGCGTTTTATGAGAACACCTAATGTGACCATATGCATTGCAGAAGATGAGAGAGCCAATCCAGATGTCAGTCTCCACTGATTTCTGAGGGCATACAGGAACACACCACACTGTACGACGAGATACCTGCCTTTTGCCATGCTGCTAAGATGGCATGGCTGTGACACCATTCCATTGAGCCCTCAGTAATGAGCCTTGGAATTCAATCAAACTAAGTGAGAATGACTGACACAACTGGAAAGATGTAGATGGTAAGGGTTGGGAAAGGCCATGAAGTTTGACACTCATGATGCAATCGCCTATCACCCCAATGACAACAACTCCTGCCAGCACCACTGAAGTGCTGCCTGTGGGGATGTCACTGAGGGTGTCCTGGGAGGGGCCTGAGACAATTCCTGGAACAGCTCAAAGGTAACGGTATGACATGTGCCCCAAGCCAGAGACTCTGTGTGTGTCACTGGGACTACGCAGGCAGTGTCTGGAATTAATATTGGGGGGAGGGGCTCAAAAGTGTGGGCCGTCTGACCTCACTCATCCTGACAGCCGAATGCACCCGAAAGATATAAATAAAAGGATGGAAACCATTTGGGGTTTAGTCCCAGCACTATAATTACCTGTGTGCAGTCGCAGCTCGCGGGGAGGGGGACGGGGGAATTAATAACAAAATATATATATTTTTTAACTGTTTTGCTGGGCTGGAGAGAGCCCTGTCACATGTGTGTTTGTCCGACCCCAGATAGCCGGCCAAACACATATGCACTCTGAGGGGAGTGCACAGTGCACTCTCTTCTGCTCGTCACCCCCAATGGCCTGCCCCTTTCACAAGGAAGGGATAATAAATACAGTTTATTATCCTTCCCTTGTGAAAGGATTTGCAGCGGTTGCTGCTGGCGGGGGTGGGGGGTGATGCTCCTCTGCCCTTTGGAGGAGCAGCCCCTGCCTGTGTGTTGTCTCCTGTTTGTTTGCATGCTGAGCTGGCATATACACAATGACAGCACCTCCACTATGGTGGAGGAGTGCTACCCCCCACCAGCAGCCGCTGCAAAACTTTAAAAATAAAATGATAATAAACAATGTTTATTATTATTTTATTTTTAAAGGTTTGGGCACTGGGGGATGGCAAGGACAGGGGGGGAGTGATGTGCACTGCCCTCAGTGCACATGTGTGTTTGGCCGGCCGGCACAGGAAGGCCAAAGACACATGCACACTGAGCTGTCTTCAACACTGCACTGTGTTGCTGGGTTGGAGATAGCAGGCCCAGGCTCCCAGTCTGCCTGAGAGCACAAAGCCAGGGTGCTCAGGCCAATCCCAACCCTGCTCTCATGCTGCCAGCAGCATGAGAGTAGTGTTATGATTGGCCGCAGGGCAGGCTGGGAGCCTGTGCCTTCAGTGCAGCCTGAAGACGGCGATGCGGGGAGTCAGGTAAGTTTATTTTTTTAATTTAATAATTTTTTTGTTTGTTTGTGTTGTTGTTGTCCTTCCCCGAACAGAACCCCTCCCACCCCCACCACGCACCGCCCTGCCAGTTTAGCGTGCCACAAGCCAAACTGATTATACAGCAACCAGCTCACTCCACATTATTTGCCTTTCTAATGTTGCCCCATCCAGGAACACCAATGTTCCCAAGCCCTTTCTTTAAACGTCTGACGGAGATTTTCAAGAGTCATAAATTCCAACTGCTTTGTTATGCAGTTCATGAATGTCTGAATCTGGGACTGACATCCTTAAAGTGTTTTTGTGAATCATTCTTGAATAATTCATCATTCCCATATAGTATCCGAAAAGTAACAATACTTTGCTTAATAGATTACCGAAAGAACTGCACTTTGTGAAAATTATTAAAAGCAATTCTGGCCCTTTACGAGACACGATACATTGTACATTTTCAGAAAAGAAACGGGGGAACCAATATTTTTCTGATGGAAATTCACATAAAATATACTTATTTGCCTGGAACGATCTGCCAACATTTTATTAACTAACAACATTATCTTTAAAACAATCATACTTAGGAACTCAACTTCAAACTGTATCCTCCACATATGACAAGAATTAATTAACAATATTTTTTTTTAGTTAACACCTAAGTGCAGACATATTTTTAAGAGTTTTTTCCCTGATATTCATTAGCTTTGTCTGTGAATGGAAGGGTCACAAATTACTTATCCCAGGAGTATTTCATCAAAATGAAGATATCACTTCTATTCCCACTGGCGGGTTGTTTTCATCATTTTGACAGTGTAGTTGACAAGGGTGTGCAGGCAAGTTTACAAGGGAACAAAACTGACCTATTCAATTAGAAATGCCCTTGAGGAAAATATACTGTTTATTCTTCTATGCTTTTTCAGCCACTCGAAGGATTAACTAACTGTGTCTATGGACATTGCTGCATGTGGTTGTAGCTCTGTCCCTGGTGTAATCTCTCTGTGTGCTTTTAATCACCCCATGTTCAGCCCATCAGTTTGGTTGGTTCGTGGGCTTGACTTTTAAAATCAGCTTGACTTAATTAGTGAAAAACATTCATACGTCATGCCTTGTTTAGCCTGCCTCCAGCGCACCAGCCAACTATACAAAACATACGAGGCTTCATGTTTTCCATATGGTTTCTGCTCTACGTTTTTCTCTTCATTTCGTAAGCAGCACGATCTCGCTGGGCAGTAGTAGAGCGCTTTGCATTACATTGACACTGTTACGTGGATATTTGCACTTTTGCCGGTTAAATGGATAATTGCACTTTTGCCGATATGTTTCACTGAGAGCGAGCTTCTGTTTCCTTTTCTGTATTTGCTTTGCACTCATGGCAGCCGTCAGCTCGCTTATGTGAAACTGTTTTACTTTTCAGGTTATGTGGCAAGAAAAGTGTGGTTAGGATTTTACAATACTAATAGCTTTAACACGAGCAAACGCAAGACCCATTGCATTGCAAATGCTAGTTTAAATATGCTTCCACTTGGTCATGCATTTAAATGATTTCAGTAGTTGGTGTAAGGCAGTATGTTATATTCAACTCTAAAGACACTGAGGTAACGTTTTAAGTTGTCTTTATTCTTAATGCGCAAACAAACATCAGCGCCGAGACCGCGTCTCGCCCGTAGCTTCACCTCTCTCCAACCGACGTTTTTTCTCCACAAGCCCCCACCGCGCGACACAGGCAGTCCGGGTTCGGCACGCATCAGCGCGCGCCGAACCTGAGCATAACATATTATCTCCTTTTTTTTTTTAAACAACCAGAACAACTTACATCAATAAGCAGGAAATACATATAAGCATTGAATAACCTAGGCATTACATAACATTTAACAATCACATCAGCGTGACCATGAAATAAAAAAACATAAAACAAACTTGCTAAATACTATGATGTTCCCTGAGTTTGATCGGAACCTGTTTCTCACGGACAGACCTCCTCAAGGTGTCGGGTTCTAACAAATGATAATCTAACACCTTGCGTTCTCGATGAATGCCCTCTGACCCCTCTGACCCAGAGGAGTCACTTCCTACCCCTTCACGGTGCCCAACATCCTTAACCTTTACAACCTTCCCCATATTCCACCATTGACTACTCTCAACCATGATGGCATTACCACAAACTTTCATTACCCTCACAGGAGAACCATAGCAGTCTTCCCCTTTCCTCACAAATGTCTGTAACTTGACACGCACCAAATCTCCAGGTTGGAGCGAGAGTTTTTTTGTAGAATTCTTCAGGTCATACCTAGCTTTTACTTTTTCTTGATTTTTTTTTACTTCACCCAACAGCCCGTCCTTGTTCACAGAATCGGGAATTTAACCAGAGAGAGCTCGGGCTAACCACGCTGGAAACAGTCTTGAGGTGCTACGTCTTCCTTTGAGCAGTTCAAAAGGAGAGATTTTTGTCACAGAATGTGGAGTGGTGCAATAGAACCACAACATCGAATTCACCGCTTCTTCCACATCCAATTTACTCGCTTTAGCCCATTTGATACACTCCACAACCACCCTATTCATTCTCTCTACTAAACCATTCGTTTGAGGATGGTATAGAGAACTTTTCAAATGTTTCACACCAGATACACTCAGAAACATTTCCATGTCATGACCCACAAACTGTACACCATTGTCAGAAATCAAGGTTTCCGGAAAACCTTCCCTCCAAAAAATCTCTTTGAGAAACTGAATTGCACTACCAGCAGTAGGCTTTGCAAAAAAACGCACTTCAGGCCACTTACTGTAATAATCCATTAACACAAATGCATAACGCATCTGAATGGGGAGAAAGTTGAAAGGTCCAACCATATCGACCCCAACTTTGACCCAAGCTTTGTCCGGTAACGATATGGGTTGTAATGGAGGTTTTGCAATCCTCAACCCTTTTTCTGCACCATTACACACCACACACCCACCAACCACTCTTTCTACATCCTTATCCATGGATGGCCACCAATAGTGAGCTCTAATACGTCTCTTAGTCATAGTGGCACCAAGATGACCCTCATGAGCATGATCCACCAACCTTGTATAATCTCACTTGGGGGAACACATTTATCATTCCTCAATATGATTCCATTTTCAATTGACAATTCATCACCCACCTTGACATATGGCTGAACTTCAGGATTCACATTTCTTTCTTTAGGCCAACCCTTGATAATATGCTGATGAACAATGGACAACACCTCATCACTGCTTTCAGCCTGTCTCCACACCGTCTCAGTGCACACCTTGGACTCATCAGCATCAATTGCAGCTATGAAACAATCTTCCACATCATCCTCCAAATCAAGATTACTTTCTTCACATATAGGTAGACGAGATAGGAAATCTGCTGTGAAATTGTCGTTCCCCTGAATATACTTGACCTGAAAGTCATACTGCAACAATTTTGTTGTGAGGCGTGCGATACGAGGAGTCGTATAGTAAATTTTATCACCATTTAAAATGTAAACCAACGGTTTATGATCTGTTAGAATTACAAACTTTCTGCCCCATACATAACTCCTAAATTTTTCGCTAGCCCAATAGCATGCTAGCAACTCTTTTTCAATCACTGAATAATTCAATTCAGGATCACGTAACACTCTAGAAGCATAACTTATAATTTTCTCATCTTTCCCTTGACCTTGCGACAACACCGCACCCAACCCATACCTACTAGCATCCGCCGTAATGGTGCACAGTTGGCTGGGGTCGTAAGGACTCAGTGGCCTGGCATTTACCAACTCTTGCTTCACACTTTCGAACATGATTTGACACTCACTGTCCCATTTAAACGGAACTTTGCTTTTGAGCATATTGGACAAAACCTTCATTTTGCTAGCATAATTGGAAATGAACTTTGAATAGTATTCCCACATGCCAACAAAAGATCGTAATTCATCCTTATCTTTAGGGTTAGGGGAATCTACAATCGCCTTTACTAACCCAGGACGAGGTGTAATGCCTTCCCCAGACAAACAATGGCCCAAAAATTCTATTTTTTTTTAATAAAACTCACACTTTTCCTTCTTTACACAGACTCCAAAGGACTGAAAAATATTAAACACAGATCTAATTTTCTCATTGTGATCTTCTAAACCCCTTGTGTGAATCAACACATCATCCTGAAAGATCAAAATACCTTGGATTTTCCCCAAAATTTTGTGCATGATGCGTTGGAAAGCTGATGCCGCAGAAGCCAACCCAAATGGCATCCTGCAAAACTGGAAAGTGCCAAAGGGTGAATTGAAAGCAGTGTAATGGCGCAAATCTTCATCCAGTTCAACCTGGTGATATGCAGACGCCAGATCAATCTTTGAAAACCACACTGAGCCCCTGAGCCCTTCAAGTAGGTCACTGATCTTGGGCAAGGGATATGAGTCTACCCATATTTCCTTATTGAGACTCCTGAGATCCAAACATAAACGCAGCTCTCCATTACGTTTACGGGCAACAACCAAAGGAGAAAGCCACAAACTGGATTCAATTGGCTCAATTACACCATTCTGTTGAAGCTTGTCCAATTCAGATTTAAGATCTTCTCTTAAACTAAATGGTACTGACCTGACTTTATGTCTTACAGGAATGGCCCTATCCTTAACCTTAATTCTATGCTTGAATCTGGTAATCTTCCCCAAACCATGAGCAAAAATACCAGGAAACTCATCCTCAAACGGTGGCTTGGAATCTGCACACTCCACCACCAAAACCTGCTCTTTTGTTCCAGGTTTCAGCACCATGCCAAACAAGCCCTGATGATACCACCCCAAAATATTCGAACCTTTGTAGGCCACATATATCTTACCAAAAATCTTGCGACCCTTGAACACTAAACTGTCTTCTATGTAACCTTCTAAATCAATTTTCCTGCCTTCATACGAGACCGGAGATCTATCAGGAGGGAATAACTTCCTGTCACTCCAAGTATTATGGAACAGATCTGATGAAATCATAGTAATGCATGCCCCAGAATCCACCAATAAGCGAAGCATCTTATCACCAACCCAAATATCCACCATGGGATCTATGCATTGGTTATGTTCCTTGACCCCTAACACTTTATCTGTGACCACCACAATCATGTCTTGGAAGGCTTTTACAAACGATTCTTCTCTATTTTCTTCCTCTTCCTCCACTATGGATGTGACATTACCTTGCTTATTACTAGTGGATTGACAGACTCTAGCAAAGTGACCGCTTTACCACATTTTCTACACATAACGTTCTTTGCAGGACAAGACTTGCCATCTTTGAAATGTGGCATGTTTCCACATCTAAAACAAATGTTCGAAGATTTAAAAAAAAATTATCACTCTTCTTCATATCAGTATTCTTTGCCACACCCCTTTTTGTAACAACGCTGACATGAAGAGGATCCGAACCCTTCACAGTAGAGCTAGAAGAAAGTTCCAACAAAGAGATCTGGGCAAGTTCCACACTCTTGGCTACTTTGATAGCCACATCCAACGTTGGATTACCCATTGTGAGTAATTTCTGCTGAATATGTTTATTTGAACAATGACCAATGAACTGATCCCTTATGAGTGGGTCTTGAAAATCCCGAAATTCACACTTGGAAGCCAGTTGTTTTAGAGCACTGACATATGCATCAACATCCTCGCTTTGAAATTGCTGACGTTTGAAGAATTTGTGCCGCAAAACTACAAGACTCGGTGAAACATCAAATCTTGTGGACAATTTTTTTGTAGTCATCAAATATTCATCTAGTTCTTCCTCATCAAATTGCGGTAGCTCAGGTAAGTGTTTGAAAATCTCTCTCCCTTCATACCCCAATGAATGTAAAAGCAAACACTTCTTTCTCTCAGGATGAAAACGAGAGGCTCCTATTGCACCCAGGTAGGTTTCAAAGCCATCAAACCACTGTCTCCATGGAATAGGAGGAGCCCCAAGAGTTTCCAAGAACGGTGGTGGGGGATTGACAGACTGCATTACTTAAAACCAGGTGTGACGTTGACAGTCAATGTGCTTTGAACAATGTAACAATACAGTTCAATTGGTGATATAATTCAGTAAATGTTCATGGAAGAAGTACTTCCAAGATGGCCCCTGAAATGGCCAATTCCAGTAAAAAAAAAAAATAAGTACACGTTCTATGCTTGCTGATTCACCAACCTCCGGAAGGAAACGCCCAGAATACGTCTGTTATCTTCACAGAAATGGTATGAAGGACACCATCCACAAAGAAACTGCCCATGAATATCGTCCTGATCTTCCCACGATGCACGCGTAGTAGGAAACCAGCTCGTCGCCAACTTAGAGTTGTTATATTCAACTCTAAAGACACTGAGGTAACGTTATAAGTTGTCTTTATTCTTAATGCGCAAACAAACATCAGCGCCGAGACCGCGTCTCGTCTGTAGCTTCACCTCTCTCCAACCGCCGTTTTTTCTCCATGAGTCCCCACCGCGCGACACAGGCAGTCCGGGTTCGCCACGCATCAGCGCGCGCCGAACCTGAGCATAACACAGTAGTACATAACCTTTTGACTTCTGTGGCCCTCCATTAAATCACTACTGGAAGCCTAGACCCCTATCAATGTAATTTCTATGATTTGAACCTCAAAACAATACACACAAATCTAGAAACAAGTATACCTAAAAAAAATACGCAAATTATGGAATGTGTTATTTGAAATATTTGAAATCAAAAACCAAAAAAAGTTAAAATTTTAATTATAATGGGAAGGTCAGAGTTTTTCAAAATGTTTTAATTTTAAAGGAGAAAGCAACATCCTAGACTGTAGCATATAACTTTTTGTTTTTTTGCTCCAAATTACATGCTCTCTTTTTGTCCACGCATACCAATGCTTCTTCAGCTAAGCAAACAATCTGTTATACTAGATTCCATTTGAGATATTTCTCTGCCTCTCTACACATCAAGACACAGCATCAACTTAATTTTTAGCTTCAGAATTAAAAACCTTCTTATTTACAAAACATTTTAAAACTTTAGGTATATGTGCTTTAGTCAATGGCACAAGCAAAGTGGTGCTGCACATGGTGCAGCAGCACTTTTCTTAAATCAGGGCCTTAGTTTATATTCGATTACCGTACTATTTTGCACAGAAACACATTATATGTAAATTAAGGACCAGAATTTGCAGATTAGTTCTATATGTAGGATAAGGGTTTTGTAGTGTAAATGTTGAATCACTAGACACAGCCTTAACATAGACACATACCATGGGAACATCTTTTTTCAAAATTTAAACATTCTTACGTTTCCTTAAGGAGTGACAGTATATACTTTTCTTCCTAAACATCACTTAAGATGTTGATTGTTCATAAATTTCCCCTTTCATCTAGCAGTGCAGAACATTGATCTACAAGAATAGGATCCATGCTAGATTTTTAGGATATTCATGCAAATATATTTGCATAAAACACATCAAAATCACAGACATTTGTTTTGTATATGTAGTGGATTTAGATTTTCAGAAATGTATGGCATAGGTCTTCCTCATCCGCCAAACCTCAGACATCCCCTACTCATTCAATTTCTAAGTGCGGTGCTGCACACTCTGGAATGTACTTTTTTACTGAAAGGCGTTCCTGTGTTTCAATCACTCAGACACTGCCACCTTAAGCTTGTGTCACTACCTTTTATCAGTGTGTCACAGCTCCACAGTTAGAGGTTTGTTCCTCTGTAATTGAAGGTATATATTTTTTTTCTGTATAGACAATCATTCAAAGATATTTGTGTTTTACAATTACCATAGATATAAAAATGGTTAATGGTTAATGTTATATACATATCATCAATATATCACATCAACTTCATATAAATGTATTGAAGTGATTCCTAGACTCAGATTGAACATAAAAAAGGTCTCATTATTTAATGTCTAAAAACATGTAAGTGAGATGATTGGTTTTTCAAATTTATTGATATCATTGTTAAAGATATTGGTGTATATTGTGTGTTCTGTCATTGTAATTTACATTGTTTTTAAGTGCATTTTGTGTATTTCTTCCATTCGATAATAAAGTTTTTTTAATTGATTGTATTTTTGGTATAATAATTTTAGAAGTGGGATGTTGGGTTTATTGTAAATACTGTGAGGTGTAATTTACAACTGTTGACTTTTAAAGTTTGTGAATAAAACATTGTTGTGTTAATTTATATATATATATTTTTTAAAGTATATAATACATTATTTTTGCATTAAATTATTGTTGATTATTATTGTGTATTTTCTTTTTGTATGATTCAAATTTTTATGCTATTTTTTACTTTTGATAATTTGAAGTATTTCATCTTAATTTAAAATATCGAATGTAAATATATTTTTTTTTAAAACTTTATTTTCCAGTTTTTTTATAAACAAATATACAGAAGTGGCAAACGCATTAGATACATATCTCTGCAGGCAAATGCAGGATAGTACCTTAGTAAGCAATCACTGATCATACTAGTTGCAATAACGCAGCCAAAGCCCAAGCCCTCCTCACATGTTTGCACATTAGTCTCATACATGCTCCTATGTTGAGTCTCCCCCCTGGCATTCCATCCTCCCCATCATCCATCATGCTGGCTCTTGAATAGACGTCCAGATTCAGGAGTTTGTCACAGAGGGCTCTCCAGACCTGGAGGTCCTCCACCACCCATTCGTCCCATCTACTTAACTTCATATCTGATTCTTTTGCTAAGGCCCATTCCTTAATGTCACCGTGCCAACAATATCAGGTACTCTTTGTCCCATCAAAGAGATGGTGAACCAGCACCTAGCTAGCACCAGGGCAATTGCAGATATATGTATGCCATCTTTTTCCCTTTTGGGCACCGTATATTCCCAAAAGGAGACATAGTGGCGTGAGGTCCAGGTTATAACTCATAGTCCTTTTTAAGTCAGTTACCCAATGCATATGTACCACCTGGTGTTCCCATGCCAGATGTAAAAAAAACACATTAGTATCCCCACATCTAGGACATCTTTCCAATTGGGAGGTGGACAGTCTGTGGGGGTCCCTGGGGGTAAGGTAAATCCTATGCAGGACATTATAGTGGATTAACTTGAAATGGGCTTTACAGGAGAACGAGCGGGTGAGAGTATTAATATGTAACCAGTCCACCTCCCCCAGCTGCTTGTGCAGGTCAGGTTCCCAGACAGCATGGGACTGTGGATGAGGTATTCCCTGTCTATTCTCATTGCCTTATATAACAGTGTGGTCAAGTGGCATCCAGAGCCACAGGACAAGAGGTATTCCCAGTATGTGCGTGATTCCAGGGGCCTCAGTGAAAGTGGACAAAGTTCCCCAGGCTAGATCTGCCAATCCGGCCTAATGAAAGAAATGTCCCTTACCCCGTGTGAATGTGGTGCATGCATCCTCAAATGACATAAAGGTCTCCCGGGATATAGGTCTCCGAGATTGCTACAGTCACCCATGCTCCAATCTTGAAAGGACACTTCTTCCATCAATTGTCAGACAGGTTTCAGTATCCATATCGAGAGCTCCTAATGGAATGGGACTTTCACAGTACTCTGGATATCCTGTAGGAGTCCTACCCCCTCCATCAGGAGCTCTGGTAGGTGTCAACCGCCACTGTTCCTGACAAAAGAGGCTTCTCCTAATTATCGTCAGATCCAGCTAACCGGCGGCATGATATCAATCATGTGGATTGGGGCAACTAGGGCCTACTGTCTGTGTTTGTGCAAGTTCAGTTTCTTCCCCAAGGATCTCTGACTGTAAGTGCCGACGCACCCCATAAGTAAAGCCCAAACATGTGTCCCTCCCTCACCACTGCTTTAAGAGCCTTCCATTCCATGGATGTAAGTGCATTGGAGCCCTAGTTCAACTCTAAATAGTCTAAGAGAGTGTTAGATAAAGGATCCAACCCCTCTAGGCCCTCCAGAATGTCTACTGGCATTCGCCTTGTTCTCACCCCTGATCCACCACCCCCACACTATCCTGCAATTAACAGGAGAGTGATGAGAGAGGGATTAAGCCAAGTGTGTAACCACTACATCCTACAGGAAGGGAAAACTGGCAATCAGAACCCTGTCCAGATCACTGTGCATAATATGGGTTAGTGAGTGGCACATGTATAAAGTGTGTGTGTGGTGTTGTAGTCTGCAGACATCTTGTAGCTGAAGGTTTTGTGTCAACCCATTCCAGACATATTGTAGCTCAAGGTTATGCGTCGCCCCAAAAATTGCCTCCGTCATGTTCAAATTCATACCCTCCCTCCAAGCATCCTTTCCAGGTTGGGATCTGAAACACAATTGAAGTTCTCCAGCCACATCAATGGGGAATCCAGGTTCTGTGCCAGCAAGCCCTACATGGCATGAAAGAACACAGATCATCGTTGTTTGGGTGTAGGTGTTCAATAGGGATAGTGGTTGTAATTGTTGTATTGTACCCAAAGAAATGTATGAAGCACCACTCAGATTGATTGGACACTGAAAGATAGTCTTCAGACCCTGTTTCTGTACCTGCTCTCCCAGGAGTAATGTCTAATTAGGTCAACCATTCCTTTTTCAACAAATGCCTCTTGTCTTCAGTTTTTTTAAGGTAAATTCACATTTGAGCAAAACATTGTTCACTCAGCTCACCAGCCCTGCAATTTCTTTCTTCATCTGTGCTATCTGTCACTTGAGGTCCTTTATTTCCCAGGTCAGCGATGTTGGTTTCTGCAACCGGGACCTAGTTGCCTTCTTCCTCTAGTCTGCCCGGAGGAGGTTCACATCTATGGACACTGATTCTATTTGGTGCTCGAGGTGACCAGGATCCCTGGGTGGCTGCTAGCAGTTCTGCTCTGGAGGGCTGTGCAGAACCCTCTGGAGGGTTTACCGTCTCCATAGTACCTGTTTGGCACACTATCCTTTGGGTAGGATGTATTAGAGTGGTATATTGGGTGATGGTATTGGATGAATGACTGCAGGTATTTTTATACCTGCCAACGGCTCAGGTAGTAATCTGGTTGTGCAGTTTTTACTAATCTTCCCACTGCCTCCTTTAAGTTCATGACTATTTTCAGGCCTCCTTGTAGTAGATAAACTCACCAGTGCATCTCACAGTCAGGCAAAGAGGAAGGGCTGCCCCCAGGAGCCCAGACTCTAGCTGCACAGCACTCTGCCTCCAGGTGCTCCCCCAGTCTCACAGGAGGGCCTGGAGCCCTCTGACATCAATGTTTAGTATCTCCACCACCAATCAGTGTGCTCCTTGTGATCATTCCATGCCCTAGGCCTGTGGGTCACTGCTTCCCCTTCTAAATGTAGTAGCCAGTGGTGACCTCCATCACACAGGGCTCTCCAGCAGCATCTCTCCCTGCATCAGTTTTGGCCCAAGGGATCTAGGTATGCCCCTCAGGGAGTTGCACACAATTTGCCCCCCTAAGGAGCGTGAGTCTTTCATGAAGTGCAGGAGTCTCCAGACCACCTCTCACTATGGCACAAACCCTGAGGTGGGAGCTCTCCACCCACACAAAGTTGATGAGCATCCATTGTTGTCGAGGGCAGCTCAAAGTTTTAGTCAAGTGGCAGACAAGTTAGGGCATTAACATTCTGACATCATTGGGGAGCTATCCCCCTTTCTGATCCCTCCTCACACCACAGGGTGAGTGCACTGCTACAGGAGACCAGACAACAGCTCATCTTCCTTTGCAAGGGAAATCACAGGCTTCCATCAGGATTCCCTCCTTTCCAGCATATGGAAGTGCTCATCAGAGGGATCCAGGGGGAGCAAATCCAGGCAGCTCAGCCCCACCAGAAAGCTGGAAGCCTCCCAGCATACCAGGTTTCTCAGAAGACGAGCACTGCATGGGCTGCCACCCGATACACTGACCTCACCACTGCCTCTGCTACAAACTTCCAGTGCTGTAGGCAGAGCAGTCCTGCATTTGATGCGGCCCTTTTCCAGCAGCAGATGTCAGCCTCGCCTAGGCCGCAGCTCTGACCAGCTTGAAGGTCTCCCTCCCAATTCTCGGCCATCAAAGAATAGCAGGTGTCCTCCTGGAAGGTCATTGCATCATTTTGTTACTAATAATCCCAGATCTCCTCCATGACAGTTTGGTAAGATAAATATGATAAATGTTCCAAAGCTCTCCAGATTATTTAGACATGAATGCGAGAAGTTTTTAATTAATAAGGTAATTAATTGGATCCCACACAAAATGGTGTAGATCTGTTATCTGAGAAGATATTATTCAGGCCAAAAGATATCCGGCTCAAGCACTAGGCCTCAGTTTTATCGAGCTGACTTTTTTTGGCAGCAAGATTGTCAACAGCCTGGTGGCTCTGGACATCAGAACATGTCTGCCAAGCAACTCTTCTATTCAATTCAAATATTACTACACATCTCCCAGGTAACACCGTGTCTATGTCGACTGCTCCACAGATGACATCATGTAGCCCAATTCCAACGTGTCCCTCGAATAAAGATTCCATCTTGGGAAGGGTGAATTGACTAAAGAGTGCGAGTACATTCCCCATAGTATCTCGACCTAGCAAACACTCACTATTCTCTAGCCCCTGTTCGACTTCATGTAAAGTGCCTCCCATGGGAAATGACTGTTTAGGAAATGATTCAAGACGATACCTAACACTAGTTTCCTGGAATGTGGCAGATGTGAAATCCAAACTTTAATTACCTGATTGGAACCATTTCATTGAAGAGTTTGTAATGACAAGGAAACAGTGAATGAGGAAATGTCTGCTTTATTGTCTGCTTTCTCCACAGAATAAATCGCAACCGTCCCCTGTTGACCATTTTCCTCCCAACATCTCAAAGACTGCGCACAGCGTAAGCCGCGTACACAGAGACACGAGGATAAACAGAGGCGAAGGGAAACACATGACACATAGGGTTAACAATTACATACTTTTTCAGCGTTTCAACAGGACACTACATCTTTTCCTTTTTATCAACAATTAGTTCAACACGTAATCCTTGAATGTGAAGGGTGTTACAATAGTTCTTCTGATCATTACAGCAACCTTTGTATTAGTTACAATTGTAGTTGAAGAAATGTTAGAAGGGTTACCATTTGCAACATTTTCATGGCTTGGTTTATATTGCTCACTGTGGTTTGAAATTTGGCTGTGTTCAGACAAACTATTATGAACATCTTCATGGTCCCTACCTGGTTCTGGTAATTTAATGCCGACTACATTTGATCCATTCCACCATTGACCATTATTCAACAAGGCTGCTGTGCCATTGGTCTTAACTACCCTTCTTGTTTCCCTATATTTGCTCATATTAGCTCCCTTTTTTCGATATCTAGCTTTCACCAAATCACCAGCACATACATTAATTTATTTTACTGCACTTCAAGCATTATAGCTGCTACGCATGCGTTTTTGACGCTTGTCAGCTAACTTACTCATTTTGATCTCCTTTTCCTCCATGTGGCCTTAACGCCATATTTATTCCCCCACACGGGGGGAGGAGGGGTCAAATAATGGTGCAAAGCTTACTTTGCACCATTATTTAACGCCTGGGTCAGGGCAGGTGTTATGGGACTCCCAGGTAAGTATAGGTAAGTACAGGTAAGCTTTTCTTTTTTTAAGTGCCATTGGGGGCCCTGAAATGGGACCCCCTACATGGCACTGGGTGCAATGGCTATGCCCAGGGGACCCTGGTCCCCTGTGCTGGTCATTGGGGTGGTGGGCATGACTCCTGTCTTTTTTAAGAGAGGAGTCATGTGGTATTGATGGTTTTGCATCAGAAAATGACGCTAGGCTGGTTAGATTCATTTTTTTACTCTAACCTGCCTAACGTCCTTTTTTGGAGCACAACCCCCTTCTTCCATACCGCCAGCCCTACCTGGCTAATGTCATTTTTTTTTAAACGCTAGCCTAGCCTTTGCACCGGTTTGCACCATTCCATAAATATGGTATCCAGGTGGTGCTTCGACATGGTGCAAGCCGGTGCTAAACGTTTTGGTGCAAAACTGCGTTAGTGCAGTTTTGCACCAAAAGTATAAATCAGGGCCTTAGCCGCAATCCATTTACTAAAGTAGTCAATAATAACAATGGCATAACGCATGTTTAGAGGTAGAACATTCATTGGCATAATAAAGTTGATTCCGATCTTTATCCACAGGCCTTCAGGCAACTCAACAAATGACATGGGACATCGGTGAGTAGACATGGTTGTTTTCGCTGTAGCACATACGGAACATTGGCTGACAAATATATCAACATCACGATTCATGGCTGACCACCAATACCTTTCCCTGAGCTTTTGTTTAGTTCCTGTCATTCCTACGTGGCCATCATGTACAAGGGCTACCAACGTCCGTCTCAATGACATTGGTGCAATAAGGGTTTCACCTCGAAGAAGGACCTCATCAATAATGGTAATGTCATCTTTAATTTTCCAATATGGTTGCAATGTTTCTTTCAATCGCTTTTCACATGACCACCTTTCAACAATGTACTTTTTTATTTCTGTAAACATATTGTCATTTCTAGTGGCCTCCTTCCACACTTGTTTGCTAATAGCACTATTGGGCTCTTCACTATTAAACAAACATGCAACCAGCACATCATCATCACACTCGCCTTCTCCACAATCAGTTTCATTAACACATGGTGCACATGACAAGTAGTCGGCAGTAACATTCACGTTGCCAGAAATATGCTCTATTCTGAATTGGTACCTTTATAACTTACACACAAGCTTTGCTATTCTTGGAATAGGTTTACTCAAACCTTTTCCTTCTAGGATGCTGACTAATGGCTTGTGATCTGTACGTAAAATGAACCTTTTCCCCAAAGTAACAGCCCCGACACAGGCTAATAGCTCATGTTCAATCACTGAATTCTTTGACTCTGCTCCTCTCAGTTTTCGTGAAGCAAAAACAATACTTTTCTCCTCATTAACTGCTCTCTGACTGAGCACTGACCCCAATCCTATCTGGCTAGCATCAGTGGTCACTCTTTTTTTGGTAGTTTTGCACTGAAGGACTGCAAGGATGGTGCCAACTGAAGTTTTTTAAAAATGCTTTTCATGCTTTGTTCACACATTTTATCCCATATAAACTTGAACTCTGCATCCGCCTTTGTTAACTTTCGAAGTGGTTCCACTTTTGTTGCATAATACTGTATGAATTTAGAGTGAAAGTCACACATTCCCAAAAATGATGCAAGTTCTTCCTTGTTACTTGGGGTTGGTGAGTTTGAAATTGCAGATATCAGAGATGGCTTTGGTCGAACACCATGCTCATCAATCAGGTGTGCAAGGTACTCTACTGCTCCTTTGAAAAATTTACATTTGTCTTTTTGTAACGTTAGACCACTGTCTTGAATTCTTTATAGTACTATTCTCAAAATAGACAGGTGTTCTTCCTCTGCTTTGCTGTAAATTAGTATGTTATCCCGAAATGACGTTACACCTTACATATCTAAAAAAAAAAATTATTCATTATTTTTTGGAAGACCGCTGATGCCGAACACAGCCCGAAAGGTAATCTACAAAACTGATAAGCTCCTTCAGGAGTGATGAAGACTGTGTAACTCTTTGAACCTTCTTCAAACTGAACTTGATGGTAGGCTGCACTGAAGTCCAGAGTTGTAAAGAATATTGCTTGGTCCAAAGTCATTACCAACTTATTTATTAGAGGTAATGATTGACAATCAGCTACTACAAGGCTGTTAAGGTGGCAAAGATCAATGCACAAATGATTGAGCCATTCCTTTTCTTAGCTATGACCAAGGGCGATAGCCACTCAGATGCGTTGATGGCTTCAATTATTCCGTTGTCACACCAACTCTTTAAAATAGCCTTGACCTCAGAGCGGGCAGACAAGGGTATGTTTCTGACACATTGTTTGACAGGTTGCACGTCTTTCTTTAAAATTATTTTATGTTTGAAATTCTTTAAGCACCCAAGTTTTCCACTGAATACTTCCTTGTACTCTTCAAGAATGTCTTCCAAACTGTCTTCTTTGATGCTTATCACATAGGGCAGTTAGCACGGGTTGATCAACATTCTCAGTATCTGTTGCTCCAACCAACCAAGGATGTTGACATTGTAGTCTACCACAAATACCTTTGAGGATGTATTTTTGTCCTTGAACTTCAAATCAGCATTAAATACTCCTTTTAGCTTTATTTTGTGACCTTCATAAGCCCTTGAAATGATCTTGCTAGCAAGTAGCTGTGCTTTGCAATGTAAGGTCTCGTTGGTGTCCTTTGACAAAATAGTAATTCTGGATCCAGTATCAACTAACATTTCCAGACTTTCCCCATTTACATGAATGTTGCATTTGGGTTGGTTATGTAAGTCTTCCTTATTGATGATGGCAACAAGTAATACTAAATTCTCCATCATTCTACTGTCATCTGAGTCTTCGTCTGATTTAGATTCTTCCACCTTGAAGACTTTCTTCACATGACAAGATTTGCAAACTTTAATGAAGTGTCCAACCTTTCCACATCCCTTGCAAGTTTTGCCTATGGCAGGACACCCTCTGCTAGATGTTAAATGGGTACTGGATATGCAGCGTTATCATGCCATCTTGTTACCGCTTGAATATGAACTGCTTTTCTATTGTTCTTTCTCATTTGAATTGAAGATGCTTCACCTTCTTTGCAAATTAGATTGACCTCCACAGGACAGTTATCAGGTCTGTGCAGCAATTTTATTCCCTTTCCATAGTTTTAATGGTTGATACCACCTTATCCAAGCTAGGATTGCGATACCACAAAGGCTTTTCTTGTGCTTTTATACAAGTGGTGCGCATTAGTACCTGATCGTGGGTCATTTCATTCATGTCTCTGAACAAGCATGTTGTTGCTAACATCCTCAAAGTCACAACATAAGACTCAATTGACTCTACTGGAGCTTGGTAACAGTACTAGAAGTTATATCTTTCCATAATGACACTCCTAGTTGTATCAAAATAGTTGTTCATTCTTGCTTTGGCTTCAGTGAACACATCCCATTCTTGATCTTCCTCCTCCTCTTTCTCAGCAGGGGCTATGTGATCAAAAAACTTTATTCCTTCTACCCTAGACAGTTATACATCATGGCTTGTTTTCTGGTTGGATCATACTTGGTTCCATCAATAGCTACCAAGTGTTCTTCAAAACATTTGGTCCATTGTGTCCAGCTTTCTGCAGTTAGCAATTTCCGAGCGTAGACCATGTGAGGAAATCCGAAGTGTGTCTGCTCAATTCCAGCACTTCCAATTACGCATCGACTCTGGCATCTGAGTTCTTGCTGGCAAGTTATGACCTCTTCACTCTGATTTCACTGGCATCTGAGAGGACTTTGTGAACTGAAATGTGAGTGACTAACCCTTTACATGCCCTGAGTTGATAAGAGTGCTATACCTTAAACCCACACAGGAGGGAGCTAGGTCCTAAAAAGTGATATTAAAAGCTAAACAAAGGCATTGTGCAATAGAAAACTGTGAAGTTAAATAATTTGATAGATGATTACGTATACATTCTAAGTCTAATCCCAGCAAATTAACAATATCATGCCTAGCATAATGAATGCAGTGGCAATGCAAAGCACTTTTTAAGATGTTCCAGGACCACCTGCAGAAAGCTGGTGCACACACTTACACCCACACGCAAACACAGATGCATACACACTTACATTCAAACACGCAGACACACACCCACTCACACAAACACGTACAACACCCCCCGCCCTCGCTCCCCCCCCTGTCGGACACCCAACTTACCTATTCGGGTGAGGAGGTCATCTGGCAGGGAATGGGCACTTCCATCTCCGGCAGCGTCCTGCAATCAGCACACAGCCAGGCCATATTACAGGGCATAATACAGCTGGTGGAGTCCTTTTGGTGGGGTGGGGCCAGTGGTGGAACAGGCCATGCACCTCTGCCCGCCAGCATGACTACTGCAGGATTTCCACCCAAAATGTGGCAGAAATCCTGCAGTACTCATAATATGGTGGGCGGAAGACCGCCAGCACTGTTGGTCTTTTGGCGCCCGCGGGTATAGCAGTCCTTGAAAAAGACCGCCAAAGTCATAATGAGGGTCTTAGTCATAATAAGCCTTAGGGCAGTATTTCTCCCCATATTTATGGGAAAATGACGGAGTACGACGCTGCGCCAAAATTGGCAGCGCCACGGTCCGTCATTTTCACAACACAAGGATGCGCTGTATTCATGTATTGTGCCCTGCAAATTTAGCTGCAAGCACCAACGCAGGTATCCTTGCACCATCGTGCAAGGATGTCTGCGTTGATGGGTGTCCCTTCCCGCTCATAAACAATCACTAATGACGTTTTGGCACTTCTGTGTGTGCTGCACAATGCAAAGTGTCATTTTCAAATGATTGTTTATATGCAGGAAGGGACACCTTCCCGCACATAAACAATAATTTCTGGCATTTTGCTCTTTCTATGCATGCTGCAGAGTGACTTCCAAACATCACCCCTGGGGGTGGCATTTGATTTTGGTGCTGCCTCAGGTTCACAAAGTCTTGTAAATCTGAGGTAGCGTCAAAATGCAGAGGGTGTTGCTGTGGCACACCCACAGCAACACCCATTGCAGGCACCTCTGACGCAGATATCTCCATCGGAGGGGCCCATATTTACAAGGAGGTGTAACACCCCTTGAGTGTGTTTGCCCCTGGTTTGTGTCTTTCTGCCCCTGGTTGACAGCTGATCATGGGGTTATTTTTCAGTGTTGAAACTTGTACCATCCTGTTGCTTTACCAGTTGTTCTGAAACTGATGTGTATCTCTTGGCCATCAGTAGCTCTAGCATATTCTTCTATCTACTTTATATCCTGCGCTAGGCATTTGTTTTCTATATGTACTACGCTTTCTAGTAGAGGTGATTTGTCATCCAGCCCAGACACTTGGTGGACGCTTAGCTTATATAGCCTGTAGTCATAAAGAATGTTCATTTATTATGTCTACTTTGACCTCTCAAATGATTTTTAGTGTTTTTATTATTTTAACCCTTGGAATTTACCTTGGCATTTTACACTTTGCACTTTGTTTCCCTGTATGAGATAATATCTTATAGTGAAGCCACCCAGAAGGACCCCAGAATCGCGTCTCGCTCTTTGTACTTGAAACTGTAATTGATGTTTATCTTTTTTAAGCTAATTTCCATTTTTTAAATGTCTTTTTGCTATTAATCTCCATTTTTGAAATGTCTTTTTGCTATTTTGGTGTAACTTTTGTAACTTTTAACAACATTTTAATTGTCTTAAAAAATTTGACGGCTCAAATTGACCAATAAAGTTTGAAATTGTGATTGTGAAATTGTAATTACAAATATGATATAGTTGTAGTATAAAGACATTTTTATTTGTAGTTATACACGTTTTTGATAATATTATATGGTGATTTTATCAAACAAAGAGGTAAATTTTAAAAAGCCTTGTGCTGCCAGAGCATCACTTTTTTGGTGCCCCCGCAGCACAAGCGTCTCAACCATATATATCTATGAGACCATGCAATGCCACTTTGTGTGGATGTGCATGGCCTCATAGATATGAGTAAGACAAAGCAGCACAATGTGCTGCATTGTTATATTCTGTACCAAGGAGGTGTTTCATGGGCGTTTAAGTGAGTTTTCCCATGCAACACTCCTGGATTTTGCCACTGTACCGGATTTATTTCATCAAATAAACCTGGGGCAATGCCAAAACCTTACGCCTCCCTATAGAGAAGGAGTACCAAGGAGAAATATTTTAATTTCTCCTTGTTTTTTCCTCTTTGAATGTGTGCTGCACTGTACAGCACACCTAGAAAGAAGAAAACACCTCCTGGGATTGTTTTTCTGCAGGGAGATGTCCCTTCCTGCTCAAAAACAATCCTGTATGCAACGCAGTCACCCTTGCACCGTGGTTCAAGGGTGCCTGCATTGGCGCTAGGCAGCCAGTTGTGCACCAGTGCAGGGGGAAAGGACAGGAGTACATCATATTTTCCTAAATACAATGCATTCCAGCCCTTTCACATTGGCATGGGGCAACGCAGCAAGAAGACTTCTAGTGCTTCCCTATGCAAATTCCCCATAAATATGGGCCATAATTCTTAACATTATTTAAGTTTTGTAATATATAGTTATACAAACATATATTTGTAAATTATTTTAAACAAAGGATTTTTTTAACACTTTCAATATGTTGTTTTTCATTTTATGAAAATTAAAAAGTAAAGTAAATTTTTTCAACATTGATTTCTATGGGACGGTGTTAGAAATGGGGTCTTTGGTTGGCAGTCAGGTTACCCCCTGTCCAAGCAAGGACCCTCACTCTAGTCAGAGTAAAAGAGAATCACCCTCAGCTAACCCTGGCTTACCCCCTTGGTAGCTGGCACGAGCAGTAGGCCTAACTCCAGAGTGCTATGTGTAAAGTATTTGTACCAACACACACAGTAAATTAATGAAAACTCTACAAAATGACACAACACAAGTTTAGAAAAATAGAAAATATTTCTCTAAACAAAACAAGACCAAAACGACAAAAATCCACAATGCACAAGTCAAGTTATTACTAATAAATGCAAAAAGAGTCTTCATGTAATTTTAAACACAACGGTAACGCTGTTAGTGTGAAAATGTACCTTGGCTGCGTCAAAAATGACCCCGCACAGGCGACTGTGTGTCAAAAAGGGCTTGCAATGCGTCGATTTCACTCACAAGCGAGTCCTTGAATCGTTTCTCCTTTAGTCAGGTTGGCATGGTCATTCCTTCTCTCTGCAGGAGAGCGAAGGTTCGATCCGGTCACCACTCTCGGATCCGGGCAGTCCTTGTGTTGTTTTTACACGCCCAGCGGTGTTTGCGTCAGAAATTCAGCCACTCGATGGTCCGAAAAACATGCAGAGCGGGTTATAATCCCACCAGCATCCGTCAGCGATGCTGCATGTCGTTTCTCCAACCGCAGGCATTGATCTTCCGGTTGTCTTGCGGGCGAGCGTTGATTTTCAGCCAATAAAACCGGGGGCACGTTGACAGAGTCACGTCGATCATTTCCCCGCACGGCAGTCTGTGCATGGATTTCTCACTCTTGAGCAGCCAGCTTCTTCTTTCAGGGTCCCAGGAACTGGATGGGCACCACTTGGCAGAGTAGCAGTCTCTCCAGAGACTCCAGATGCTAGCAGAGAGAAGTCTTTGCTGTCCCTGAGACTTCAAAAAACAGGAGGCAAGCTCTAAATCAAGCCCTTGGAGATCTTCAGAAGAAGGAAGGCAACACAAAGTCCAGTTTTTGTCCTCTAGCAGTGGCAGAAGAAGCAACTGCAGGAGGGCTCCACAAAGCACAGTCACAGCCAGGGCAGCTCTTCTTCCTCAGCTCTTCAGCTCTTCTCCAGTCAGAGGTTCCTGTTGGTTTCCAGAAGTGTTCTAAAATCTGTGGTTTTGGGTGCCCTTCTTATACCCATTTTGCCCTTTGAAGTAGGGCTACTTCAAAGGAAAGTCTCTCTTACTTGTGAAACCTGCCTTGCCCAGGCCAGACCACAGACACACACCAGGGGGTTGGAGACTGCATTGGGTGAGGGCAGGCACAGGCCTTTCAGGGGTAAGTGACCACTCCTCCCCTCTCTCCGAGCACAGATGGCTCATTACGAAATCCAGACTACATCCCAGCTCCCTTAATGTCACTGTCTAGTGAGAGGTGCAACCAGCCTATCTGTCAAACTGACCCAGACAGTGAATACAGAAACAGGCAGAGTCACAGAAATGGTTTAAGCAAGAAAATGCTCACTTTCTAAAAGTGGCATTTTCAAACACACAATCTTAAAATCAACTTTACTAAAATATGTATTTTTAAATTGTGAGCTCAGAGACCCCAAACTCCACATATCTATCCGCTCCCAAAGGGAATCTACACTTTAATCATATTTAAAGGTATCCCCCATGTTAACCGATGAGAGGGACAGGGCTTGCAACAGTGAAAAACGAAAGTAGCAGTACTTCACTGTCAGGCCATATAAAACACATTACTACATGTCATACCTTAACCATACACTGCACCCTGCCCTTGGGGCTACTTAGGGCCTACCTTAAGGATGTCTTACATGTAAGAAAAAGGAAGGTTTAGGCCTGGCAAGTGGGTATACTTGCCAAGTCGAATTTACAGGTGAAAACTGCACACACAGACACTGAAGTGGCAGGTTTGAGACATGATTACAGAGCTACTAATGTGGGTGGCACCTCTAGTGCACTGTAAAAGGGACTTACCATTAAATCAAATATGCCAATCATAGATGAACAATTACATGCACATTTTGTATAGGAGGACTTGCATTTTAGCCATGGTTAGCAGTGGTAAAGTGCCCAGACTAACAAAAACAGCAAAAACAGAGTCCAGCACACATCAACAACCTGGGAAACAGAGGCAAAAAGTTAAGGGAGACCACACCAAGGATGAAAAGTCTAACACGTGCCCCCCCCAGCTGAAAGTGGGGACCAACTACCCAACCTCTTGGGAGTTCTCATCACTAAGGCGGAAGAACCTGGACAGACCATCAGCATTGGGGTGTTCAGTACCAGGACAGTGTTCCACCGTAAAGTCCATCCCCTGTAGGGAAATGGACCACTTCAACAGTTTTGGAATCTCACCCCTCATCTGCATTAACCATCTGAGGGGCCTGTGGTCGGTCTGAACCCGGAAGTGAGTCCCAAACAAGTAGGGTCTCAGTTTCTTCAGTGCCCAGACCACAGCAAACGCTTCACGTTCTATGGCACTCCACCTACGTTCCCTGGGAAGTAACCTCCTGCTAATGAAGGCTACGGGTTGATCTAGGCCCTCTTCATTAAACTGTGAGGGTACTGCTCCAATACCATGTTCTGAGGCATCTGTTTGCACAACAAACTCCTTGAAGTAGTCAGGTGCTGTGCACGTGGCAGCCTTCAGGGCATCAAAGGTGGTCTGGCAAGCCACTGTCCAGATCACCTTCCTGGGTTGCTTCTTAGAAGTCAACTCAGTCAAGGGGTAACAATGGTACCATACCCCTTGACAAACCTCCTGTAGTATCCTGTGCGATTTCATTCTGGGTCTTAGGAGGCTCCCAAGCCAGAATGGTGTCATTTTTTGGCTGTAGGGGTGCCATCTGGCCACTCACCACCTGGTGTCCCAAGTAAACCACAGAACCCTGCCCTATTTGGCACTTTCTCACCTTAATAGTGAGACATGCCTTCTGCAGGGCCTCTAACACTCTCCAGAGGTGTTGCAGATGTTCCTCCCATATGAAACTAAACACAGCAATGTCATCCAGGTAGGAGGCACTGAACTCATCCAGCCCAGCCAACACCTGGTTGACCAACCTCTGAAAGGTGGCAGGGACATTCTTCATCTGAAATGGCATCATTTTAAATTGAAAGTGTCCATCTGGGGTAGAAAATTCTGACCTCTCCTTTGCCCCCTCAGTAAAGGCAATCTGCCAGTTTCCAGCTGTTAAGTCAAACGTACTGAGGTACTTGGCAGCTACCAACCGGTCAATGAGCTTATCAGCTTGGGGGTGTGGGGTGTGCGTCAGTCTTGCTGACCGCATTGAGTCCCCGGTAGTCCACACAGAACCTGAGTTCTGCAGTGGCACCAGGTGCAGCAGCCTTTGGGACCAATACCACTGGGCTGTCCCAAGGACTCTTGGAGTGCTGAATAACCCCTAGGGTTAGCATTTTGGATACTTCATCCTTAATGCAAGCCCTGACCCTGTCAGTCACCCTGTAAACCTTCTGTTTAATGGGTGGACTGTCCCCAGTGTCCTCATCATGTGTGCACAAGTGTGTGACCCCAGGGATAAGAGAAAACAGTGAGGTGAACTGTCCCAACACGTGGCGACAGTCACCCTGCTGCTCTTCAGTCAGGGAGAGGGAGAGGATCACTCCGTCCAAAGACCCATCTTTCTCTCCTGCAGAGAGGAGGTCAGGAAGAGGCTCACTCTCCTCCTCTACCCCAATATCTGTCGCATGGAGCATGGACAGTTCAGTCTGCTCAAAGTGCGGCTTGAGGCAGTTGACATGCAGGACACTTAAAGGGTTCCTTTGAGACTGCAAGTCCACCAGGTAGGTGACTTCACTCTTGCGCTCCGCCACATCAAATGGCCCAGTCCACTTGTCCTGGAGCAACCTAGGCTCCACTGGTGCAATCACCCACACTTCTGCCCAGGTTGTAACTCGACCAGAGTGGCATTCTGGTCACACCAGCGTTTCATGTCCTCCTGGCTTGCTTCCAGGTTTTCCTGTACGAGACTCCTGAAGCAGGCAGTCTGGTTTCTCAGAGCCAGCATGTAACTGAATAGATCCTGGGGGGATTTACTAGGAGCTTTTTCTAAAGCCTCCTTTACCAGACTTAAAGGTCCCCTCACAGGGTGGCCATAGATGAGCTCAAAGGGACTAAACCCAAGTCCCTTTTGAGGCACTTCCCTGTAGGCGAGGAGAAGGCATGGCAAGAGGAAGTTCCACTTCCGCCTCAAGGGCTCTGACAGGCCCATAATCATGCCTTTCAAGGTGCAGTTGAATCACTCAACCAGACCATTACTTTGGGGGTGTTAAGGGGTGGTGAACTTGTAGGTTACCCCACACTCCTTCCACAGAGACTTCATATACGTGGATATGAAGCTGGTACCCCTATCAGACACCACTTCCTTGGGGAACCCAATGCGGGTAAAAACCCCCATCAAAGCACGACTCGCCACAGGGGAAGTGATTGAGCTCAAAGGAATGGCTTCTGGGTACCAGGTGGCAAGGTCCACCAAGACCAGGATAAACCTGCTGCCCATGGCTGTCTTGGTATCCAGAGGCCCCACAATGTCAATACCCACCCTCTCAAAGGGAGTACTGACAACAGGTAAAGGTTGTAGGGGAGCCTTACATTTCCCCCCACTCTTGCCACTTGCCTGACAAGCCTGTCAAGACCTGCAATGTGCATCTGAGTGCCTGGGCATTAGGAGCCAGTAAAAGTGGGTGACAAGCCTCTCAAAGGCCTTGTCCTGCCCCAAATGTCCAGCTAAAGGAAAATCATGAGCCAACCCCAGTAGGAAGGCCCTGAAGCACTGGGGTACCACCAGCATACGGGCTGACCCAGGCTCAGGAACCTTAGGCTCACTATACAGGAGGTCATCCTCCCAATAGATCAGGTGCGATACTGGCTCCTTGCCAGCCACCTGGTCTGCACCCTGCTGCCGCAAACCCTCCAGAGTAGGGCATGTCCTCTGTTCTGCACAGAATGCTTTCCTGGTGGGGCCCCCTTCCTGCTGCCACTGCGACAGCTCAAGGACCTCACCCAGTTCAGCCACCTGTTCCCCTGTAGGCTCCAGGGCGTCACGCTTAGGCTCTGCCTCCTCCCAGACCTTGGGAACTTTTTGGGCCAATTTCCCACACACCCTGCCCTTCCTCTTTTTGGTGGTCAGTTGGGCCACTGTTTCAGGCTCCAGGGGCTCTTGACCACCCTGACGGGCTGCCATTGACTGGGCGGATGCGCATACCCACACAGGCAGACCCAACGTCTCCAACTGAGACCTGTGTCCCACCTCCTTCCAAGGGAAATCCTCCGGGTCATTGACCGGCAAACAATCTACAGTCATGGTTTGACTCATAGCTACCTTCAAAGGGAACCTGCGCCACTCTGCACAGGCGCTCTGAATGGTCCACTGCAACTACTTGGTGAAGTACCTGGGGATCAATCTGCTCTTCAGACACCAGCTGACTCCTCACTGTAGTCACACTGGCTCCTGTGTCTCTCTGAGCCTCCTCCCTCTGTCCATTGATGGTCACCCACTGCCTGTACTTCTTAGTGTTCTCAAGCACAAGGGTTCTCTGGTCAATCTCACTGTCCCTTAGTGAGACAAGGGTCATCTCAGCTGGCTCCCACCGACCCGGAACCAACTCCTCCCGAAGTGATAAACTAGCCAAACCCTGGGACGGTGCACCAGTGGGTGCTGGTGTACTCTTGCGGCATTTGGAGTCCCCCCTCACTTGACCCACCTGGTCACATGCATCACACTTACTTGGGGGTCCCCCTGCCACTGGCTTCCCTTTGAGAACGATGGCTTCTTCTCACTAGGGGGTTGGGAATCCTAACCCTGGGAATCAGTTTGGGGCCCTTTAGAGAACTCCCCCTGTTTAACCTTACCTCCCCTTTCTTCTGAGAGGGACCTTGCCCACCCTTGGCGTGGTCTCCCCATACCTCTTTTGGACCCTGGTGCTCTCCCAGCATTCTGCTTCCTGCGCAAGCTTCTTGGGATCAGTCAGCTTGCTTTCAATCAGGTGCTGGCGCAGCTCTGGAAAACATAAACTGTACAAGTGCTCCCAAGCAATCAGATTGTAAAGCCCCTCATATGTAGTTACCTTACTGCCCCTCACCCAACCATCCAGTGACTTGCATAAAGAATCAACACATTTCAACCATGTTTGGGATTCCTCCTTCTTATAGGACCTAAACGTATCCTTATACTGCTCAGGGGTGAGACCATACATTGTGAGTAGGGCATCCTTCATGATAGTGTAGTTGAGATTCTGAGCATCCCCTAGGGCTGTCAGTGTATCCCTCCTCTCTACCTCAAAGTGCTTCCACAGACCAGCCCCCCAATGAGCTCGAGGGACCAGATTAATGTGGAGAGCAGATTCATACCCCTTAAACCACAAGTATATGTCATCCTCACTTTTGTAATTCTTCACAAGGTCTTTTGGAATCTGCACCCTCTTCTTAGGCTGCACTGTGATGTGGCTGCCACCATCCCTACTAGACTGGCTCCTCTGATCCAGCCCCCTTAAGCTGAGCTCATGAGTCAACAACAACTTTTTCTCCTCTACGGCCATCCTCATTTTCTCCAACTCCTCTAGTGCTCCCTCTCTGCCTGTCTGTCCTGCAACTCTTCAGGGGTCAGACCTTAGATGAGACACTGCTACCTGTCCTGCAGACCCTCTCCTTGGACATAACAGGCCCACCCACAATACCAATGTGTATGGAATGCTCTTCCTCCTCCTCATCTTCCTCATCCTCTGTGTGCCCTGGCTGTCACCCAGGACCTCAGTGCCGTTTTGCAGTTCCGCCTTCTTGGATGAGCTCTTAATGGGACAGTCAAAACCTTTACAGAACTGCATCAACTGAGCCTTTGTATAGCTCTCTAATTTCTCTAGATCAAAACCAGCACCAACTGATGCATCTCCAGATTGGGACATGATGAAAAGTCAACAAAGGTGCAAAGTTCCAAAAGGCAGAAAACAAGTTCCCAATGAAGTTCAGAAGTCAATCAAAGATTACCACAAAAATGGATGTAGTGAAAAATACAAGAAAAAGAAAAAATCACAAGAAAAGCAGTATGTGGTCATGTAGTGGTCTGCACTCAAAACAGTAGTGTACACTTAATCACTGTATGTCAAGTACAAATACAAGTCCAATTCCAACCGCTGATCACCAATGTTAGAAATGGGGTCTTTGGTTGGCAGTCAGGTTACTCCCTGTCCAAGCAAAGACCCTCACTCTAGTCAGGGTAAAAGAGAATCACGCTCAGCTAACCCCGGCTTATCCCTTTGGTAGCTGGCACGAACAGCAGGCCTAACTCCAGAGTGCTATGTGTAAAGTATTTGTTCCAACACACACAGTAAATTAATGAAAACACTACAAAATGACACAACACAGGTTTAGAACAATAGAAAATATTTCTCTAAAAAAAACAAGATCAAAATGACAAAAATCCACAATGCACAAGTCAAGTTATTACTAAAAATGCAAAAAGAGTCTTCATGTAATTTTAAACACAACGCTAACGCTGTACCCATTTTGCCCTTTGAAGTAGGAGGCACAGCCAGTGCTGCAGGCCCACTAGTAGCATTTGATTTACAGGCTCTGGGCACCTCTGGTGCACTGTACTAGGGACTTACCAGTAAATCAAATATGCCAATCATGGATGAACCAATTAGACACAGATTTTGTATAGGAGCACTTGCACTTTAGCACTGGTTAGCGGTGGTAAAGTGCCCAGAGTAACAAAAACAGGAAACACAGAGTCCAGCACACATCAACAACCTGGGAAACAGAGGCAAAAAGTTAAGGGAGACCACGCCAAGGATGAAAAGTCTAACAGACGGTATTCTTTTTTTACCCAATTTTTCATAGTTTCCTTGATTTTGCAGTCTTTCTACACCATGTTAGGCTGATCCTGGAGCCTGCAGTTATGGTTTTCTATTGCTGGAGTCTGGTTCAAGTGAGAATACTATTTTAAATTTATTTTTATAAGGGTTTAATGGTGGTAAAACTAGTGTTTGTATTTGGATAGTGGTGTTTTAGTTTATTTGTTTGATGCATTATGTGTTAGGTCACAGTATTATGATAAGCCTTTTGTAAAATGTAGGGGCATATTTATACTCCGTTTGCGCCGAATTAGCGTCGTTTTTTTCGATGCAAATTCAGCGCAAAACTAACGCCATATTTATACTTTGGCGTTAGACGCGTCTAGCGCCAAAGTATGGGCAAATAGCGTCATTTTTTAGCGTGAACGCCTTCCTTGCGTTAATGAGATGCAAGGAAGGCGTTCCCGTCTAAAAACAGACGCACATAGCGGTGCGTGGTATTTATGCTCCAGGGCAAAAATCACTCCCGCGCGGCAGGCGGCGCAAAAAAATGGCGCAAAGCACGAATAGCGTGAAATTTTAACACCTGGGTCAGGGCAGGCGTTAAAATGGGGCAAACACACCTGTACTTAATCAGAACACACAGAACAAACAACAGAGCAGCAGAGCAGCAGAGCAGCAACAGGGAGACATGGAGGTGCTTTTTCTTCAACGTGCACGTAGACGCAGAGCCCTGCAGCAACAACAGCAGCCACAACAACAACAGCAGGGACCCCAAAGACAGCGCAGAAGGCAGGAGAGGATATTCCGCCCACGAACAACCCTGCATGGCCTCAGGGAACGAGACATCATCCAGAGGTACCGGTTGAACTGGCAGGCCATTCAGCAGCTGCTGACAAATATTGAACAGCAATTGGCCCCCACTTTAGTGACTCCACGCACTATCCCAACCGAAACAAAGCTGCTTGCCGTACTTCACCTGCTGGCAAGTGGCTCGTTTCAGACAACTGGTGCCCTGGTTGGTGGAATCTCACAACCATCTTTCTCCGCATTCCTGCCTAAAGTACTGGATGCCATCATTGGACTGACACCCCGCCACATCTGCTTCCCTAACACAGTGCAGAATCAGCAGGAAACAAAACAGGGGTTCTACGCCATCAGTGGCTTTCCGCACGTCCTTGGTGCAATCGACTGCACACACGTACGCCTTGTGCCACCTGCTGCAAGTGAACACCTCTACCGCAACAGGAAGCACACACATTCCATCAACGTGCAGGCCATAGTCGATCACCAAGGACTGATCAGCAACATTGTGGCTAAATATCCTGGGAGTGTACATGACGCATTCATCTTCCGTCACTGCACCATCAACCAACACTTCCAGGATGGACGGTATGGCAATGGACTACTTGTTGGTAAGGACAAAAATCTACTTATATACTCACTGCACAGAAACCCTCTAGGATAAACAACCCATACACCACAATAGCAACACCTAGACAGGAACACACTGAGGTACTCACATCACTAGCCATGTGTCACAAGTCACCATTGAACCTCTCACACATTTGAATTTACTCCACAGCTTAGTGTGAAGACATTCATGACTGTGGTTGCCTAAATGTCACCTTGCAAGTTGGAAGTCTCACAATAACCTGTACACTAATACAATGCATAACTTTTAAGGGATGGGATGGCCTGGCTATGTTCATATGAACGTTTCTAATACCCTTTCACGTTTCAACTCTGCATGGAACTATCATCACACCCCCAGTGAGGACACACGGACACCTGTGTCACAAGTCACAATGCAAGGGAGGGCACACTGTACTTGAGAAACCAATACATCCTGCTGACAAACAGTTAGACAACAAACACTTGCTCAGCCAAGGAAAAAAAACAATGCCAAAGTTTCCACCAACAACCATAGGTTGTCACATTAGTACACAAAATAGTCACAGACAACACAACACAACTACTGCCATCAAAGATACGTACAACAGTGCCTCCTACATCTAATTGATACCATTCTGTGTTTCTCTTTCAGCTGATCAGGGGTATGGCATCCAGCCTTGGCTAATGACACCATATGGGAACCCAAATACTGCTGCTGAGCGGGCATACAATGACGCCCACAAGAGGACCCGAAGCATTGTGGAGAGGACCTTTGGGATCCTAAAGTCAAGGTTCCGCTGCCTTGACATCACTGGCGGAAGCCTACTATACTCCCCAGAGATGGTATGCAAAATCATACTCACTTGTGCCATATTACACAATATTTGTGTACAAAGGAACATTCCCCTCCTTGAACCGGACCCAGACATGCCTGAGGATGATGATGAGGAGGATGCTGGCCTGCAACAGGAGGGGGAACAACCTAACACCGCAGCAGGAGTGCATAGGCGCCAACAGCTTGTGAACAATTTTTTTACTTAAGTTATTATAATCACTTGTATTCCACACTTGTAAATAAACACAGATCACAAACACCACATCATGCTTTGGCCTATTCATTTCTGACCACCTTTAGTTTGAAATAGCTGAAGATGAATGTCGTCTCATTGATCAAGAATGCCATTAAAATTCATCACACCAAAAATAAACATCACAACTGTATGCACAGAGGGTAGGATGTGACATGTTACATTACCATACACAGAGCCCAACAAGAGTACAAATGTGACAATTACACATGCCGGATCCAAACAACTGAAACAGTCTCTCATCCAGCCCAAAATTGGAGATCATTTGAAAGTCACATCACAAATGTTCAGAGACAGGGTGGGACCATCCATGTGTACGTGAACATGTCATCAATGGCTTCTCTCAAGTGTATGATGTGAGCAATACACAATTGCAACAACATCAGCTGCCACTAACTCAGGAGGAGACCTTGAAGTTACAGTGACAACATACACACAGACAGCTCATACTGGATCCACATTCCCACACACATGTACACATATGTCATACAACCAACCTAATATTTGAAAGTAGACCATCACAGTTGTGTCCCAGTTTGAACCTAGCAGGAAGATTGTAACATGACACTAAACCAGTTTATGCAGAAAGGGACACAGACAAGCAAAACAATCTTCGCATTATCACATCGTGAACGCTGAGAGTCTTGCAAACTTAGGGGGTCATTCTGACCCTGGCGGTAATTACCGCCATGGCGGAGGTCGGCGGTAGCACCGCCAACAGTCTGGCGGTGCACCAATGGGCATTCTGACCGCGGCGGTTCAGCCGCGGCCAGAAACGGGAAGTCGGCGGTGTACCGCCGACTTCCCGCTGCCCTTGAGAATCCGCCATGGCGACGGAGCGCGCTCCGCCGCCATGGGGATTCTGACATCCCCTACCGCCATCCTGTTCCTGGCGGGTCTCCCGCCAGGAACAGGATGGCGGTAGGGGGTGCCGCGGGGCCCCTGGGGGCCCCTGCAGTGCCCATGCCAATGGCATGGGCACTGCAGGGGCCCCCGTAAGAGGGCCCCACAAAGAATTTCAGTGTCTGCTTTGCAGACACTGAAATTCGCGACGGGTGCAACTGCACCCGTCGCACCTTCCCACTCCGCCGGCTCCATTCTGAGCCGGCGTCCTCGTGGGAAGGGTGTTTCCCGCTGGGCTGGCGGGTGGACTTTTGGCGGTCGCCCGCCAGCCCAGTGGGAAAGCCAGAATGACCGCCGCGGTCTTTCGGCGGGAACCGCTTGGCAGGCGGCGACCGCCGACCGCCGCGGTCAGAATGACCCCCTTAGTCATATGAAAATGGTATGCAACTTAGCTCCAAATCATCATTACTGCAAACGTCAAATGGGCTAATGAGATGAATGAATGGTCAACAGTCATTCATACCATATGGCCTTACATTCGCCCGCTGCTGCAGGTTTGCCAGGATATGATAAAAATACTCCATGGATACAGTAGCTATTCTGGATAGTCAAATCCTATGGTGCTGGGGGCCTAACTCCACCTCTACCACCCCCAAAACATGCAAGAATCATGTACTTGTGAAATAAACACATGCATAAGGCACATGTGTGGCCTCCATGTCACAAGTCCTACACAAATATGAAACACAAAATCATAATGGGACATGGTCAGCCCCATAAAAACTGAAAGTGACTCTCCCACTCCCTGTTAGGACTACAGATAAAAGCATCCCCATCATAAAGGTGGGGACATATTGGAGACGGAATACATAATGGTATCAAAAACATCATTTCAAAATAGCCATCAGCAATTACACCAAATATGTTGTCAAATATGGTCAATACATTAGTTAACGTATCCCAAACATCACAGTGTGAAGGCCGTCTATACATAAAAGTACGGACATTTGTCATATACAAACACAAATGTGTCTCACATCGCACCGTTTTACCATGACAAATCACCTTTCCAAAGCTAAACACATGAAGACATTTGGATAAATTTGCTCCATATTCTACGCATACAGCATGGCCGTCATAATTTGTTCACGTACATGAGTGCACACAATGCAGAGTCAGATACAAATGTATCCAAAAGTGTCTTGATATTTCACCTTCAAATTATTATTTACATCCACAACATTTTTGACTCTGCATCATGTGCACTACTGTATGTGTAAAAAAAAACACACCCATGATGTATGCGTCGTGAAATTGACGCTACATGCACAATATATTGGTCATTTCATGTACAGTATTAATTATTAATATTCATATCATATTTTTTCACTCCGCATCATGTGCACCACTGTACGTGTAAAAACAATGACGCCCATGATGTATGCGTGGAAAAAATGACGCTACATGGACAATATATTGGTCATTTCATGTACAGTATTAATTATTAATATTCATATCATAATTTTTCACTCCGCATCATGTGCACCACTGTACGTGTAAAAAAAACGACGCCCATGATGTATGCGTGGTGAAATTGACGCTACATGCACAATATGTTGGTCATTTCATGTACAGTATTAATTATTAATATTCATATCATATTTTTTCACTCCGCATCATGTGCACCACTGTACGTGTAAAAAAAACGACGCCCATAATGTATGCGTGGTGAAATTGACGCTACATGCACAATATATTGGTCATCTCATGTACAATTTGAAATATTAATATTCATATCATTTTTTTTCACTCCGCATCATGTGCACTACTGTACGTGTAAAAAAAATGACGCCCATGATGTATGCGTGGTAAAAATGACGCTACATGGACAATATGTTGGTCATCTCATGTACAGTATTAATTATTAATATTCATATCATATTATTTTCACTCCGCATCATGTGCACCACTGTACGTGTAAAAAAAACGACGCCCATGATGTATGCGTGGTGAAATTGACGCTACATGGACAATATGTTGGTCATCTCATGTACAATTTGAAATATTAATATTCATATCATATTTTTACACTCCGCATCATGTGCACTGTAATGCGTCAAAAAAATATGACGCACATCTGTGTATGCGTGAAAATATGACGCATTACGCGAAAATAAAAACGGCGGCCATTTTATGCAGGAAGTGATGTAATAGGATATCCTGTTTACCAAATCTGTACTGGGAGTTGCCTTTCACTTTCACTTTGCAGTCTCAGAGTTATCTAGACTGTGTGGTTGTGTGAAAGGTGTTGTCCTGTGTTTTACTGCTTTAGTGTCCTGTGTGCCTTGTATTTTGTCTTTGTGTCAATCTTTTATTGTTGTCTAACATTGTCTCAGTCTGTTTAGTGTTATTTTGTCTATACCTGTGATAGTTTGTATTGTCTGTGGGAGTCTGTTGTGGGTAGCATAGTTTGGGGGGTTAGTTGGGCTATTTTTCTCCTTCTTCTTTTTCTTTCACACCTCTACCTTTCCCCATTTCCCACTTTTTCTTTCATTTTTCTTTTGTACTTTTTTACACCTCTCATCATGTCAGGTAGGCCTCGCCTGTCCAGGATGGGTGAGGACGAATTGGGGGGCTTCATATGGCTCGTAAGCCATTTCCTCCCACTGATGCTGGAGGCTGGGGGCCGTGTGATACAGGGGTATCACACGGAGGCGAGGAAAATCCGTTGGGAGAAGGTGCGCCATCACCTGGTCCGGGTCTACGGGAGTCTGAGGAATATACATCAACTCAAGCACCGCTGGGCAGATCTGATCAGCAGGGAACAGGACCTGCTGGACCACCTGGGACTCCGGATTGGTGGCTATGTTGGTGAGTACTAATCAATTACATGGGAATAATAGGAATGTGTGCGTGAACATGTGATGATTGGTAGCCAATCTGCAAAATAAGTAGCTGACTGCGTGTTATGCTAGGGAAACCTAGGCCCATGGGTATACACATAAATCACCATTTTTGCTACACATGTACACCCAATAACAGCAGTAAAATGCAACATCTATTTGTATTTTGCTAAGTAGCCCCCTCTCTGCGTCACAAAATGATGCAAATGCTGCGCTACAAAGGTATACATATGTGTCCAAATGTGTATTTGTTGCAGGATGTGTATGAAGACCTATGCTACCAGGCCGATGCCTCATTTTTGCAACACATACCAGATGGCTGTAGCTGCATGGAATGTACTGTTGCATTTGTGTCTGAAAAGCAACACGTGAACTGCTCTATTTGTACTCTACTGGTCATAATGGCCATTGAGTACGTCATGTAGAAACAACATACCTACATATGTAGACGCCATAGCTAGACCGAAAATTGCAAACACATGATGATGCTACACATGTGTGTTGCCTTCACGTCACATGAAGTTAGTCATGTTGTCCACACATATGTCACATGTGTGTCTGGTTGCTGTGTGTTGAACCTGTCCACATAGCCTGTTTGATTGTGAGTGGTCATGCAGTCCTCATGGAACCAGTTGTGGAATGTTTCTCTCTGGGATGCACATGCTGGGATGTATGGATCACATGATTGTTGGGGCCTACATAGGAGGATTAACTTGGACGACACATGACTGTCCTGGCCACTGCATGAGTGTAGTAGGGTGTGTCACTGGAGCAGGAGACTCATCCAATGATAATCTAGAATACAAAGTCAGCCAGGCAGGATGAGCATGTGTGAAAGTGTATCATTACCATGTAATATTCACACACTGTCATTGTAACAGAAATTATTTGTCTGTTCACCCAGTCTGAGTATAATCTTCCTTTCATGCTTTACAGGTGGACCAGCCCCGTACACCGTTGGTGAGGTGGCCCATTTTGACGACCCCGATACCTACAGTGAGTGTTGCCTAAGTGCTATTTACATTGTTTGGAAATGAAGCATGATGGATTACTGCGTGTTCAGGATAATTCATGATTTGATGTGCTGGCCGTTCATTGGCTTTGTTGTTTTGGTGTGATATCAAATTGGAATAATGTTTCTGTAAAGCAATACCTAGTCATCTCTCAGATTGAGGGGCAGTAGGTCATTCAATTAGTGCGACAATTGGGAATGGCATGACTCATTTTGAATACACTGGTCAATGTTAGACTTGGTCAGGAACTTGCCATTAACTGAGTCAGCATATCAGACTGACAGTCTCCCAGATAGCTTAGGCACATGGCTTCGATGACAAGTGCTTCTTCCTAGTTGAGGATGGACTGTGTACACTGTAGGTCGGATCTTCCGGGGGCATGTACTTCCACAAGGTGACCTCGAAGTGTGTGTGACTTGAGTGCAATGGCCTAGGTGTTCTGTTGAATCATGTGAATGGGTGTTCTACTTCCTCTGTGTGTGTTGTAAAACATGCCTCACTAATAGTATGTTATGTTGGGCTAAGTCATATCATTTTGACATGTGTGGACCTGGGATGTGACAAGGTTGGGCTGACTCCAACGTGTTGCTAGCCCTTCATAGGTGTTGTGTGTGAAGGCACATGCTTGTTGAACTTTCTGTACACTCCTGGTTGTGCATTGATCATGGGATTGTTGTTTGTTCTTCCCACACCACCCACAAAGACTGGGATGTTACTGTGAAACAGGGTACCTAGGACTGTAGCAACCAGTATGTTACACGTACTAAACACCTTTTGTGACTTGAGTTTGTACCTAGGTCCAGATGTAGCAAAATGTCTACACATTGCAAATAGCATAATTTGATGTTAGTGAGTTGCAAACGTCTGTTTCCTAATCCGAAATGTTTTTGGTGGTCATGTACATATTCGCAAAATGCTTTTCTAAATGAAAAAAATAAAGGAGTTTACCAGCCCTACTTGCAAATCACAGTGGTAGGCAATCCCATTTGCTAACGAGTACGTGGTTGCAAAGTGAGTAGCTGTTATCATCCACTTGAAGTGGATGCTAACCAACTTGCTGACTGGAAGGGGTCCTCATTGTGAACCTTCACCTTTGTGAGTGGACCAAAATACTCCTGCACAAAACAGCCAGTGGTCTAGGGGAGCAATAATTATTGTGTAAATTACGAAAAATCAATTGTTGTGAATTTAAACAAATCGCAGCTCATTTTCCTTTCAGATAAAGGGCCTACACTTGGTGAAAAATAACTTGCTTAATTTAAAAGCAGTCACGTCTATGGAGTTCTGCTGTTCCCAGCAGGCCTCCATCCCCGTGAGTGCCCATAGTTGCTAAGGTGGTGCAAGTTGGAACCCACATCATTGATGTTCATGAGGTGGGATTTAGGGACCCCATAGTGACTCGCAGACGGTGTCAGAGACACCGTTCAGCTTTGCAATTTGCTAGTTGATTTCCCATCAATTCCTACATCTGGCCCATAGTGTCGACATATGATTCATGGCCAGGGGTTCAATCTTAGCACACAACTATTTCGAAATGCCATTGAGTGAGGAGTGTGATTCTTATCACATAGAATGACATATGTAGTGAAGTCAGTATGCGGACGAGCTGGTGCCATAATGTATAATGCCTTAGGTATGAATTGTATGAGTAGTTTAGGGTGATGTCATCCATCATGTAGAGACATGGATATGCTATATGTGATATGCCCTTCAGTATGCATGATTCACATGTACTTCCTCTGAGCCTTCCCGTGAACTATGTTGTAACAATTGCTGCAACCAATACATTGCTAGTAATGGACAAATTACCCATTGTGGTATTCAACCCACTGTAAATTCTATGCTCAATATTTGCCTTTTCTCTTCACAGCTGCAAACCTGAGTGCCGCAGCTCGCAACCAGTTTGAGCGCCGGGCAATGAGGTACAGCCACATCCTGCAGGTGCAGTGTGGGTATCGGAGTCTGGCCCGCAGATACAATTCGGAACGGGCCTCCGGGGCGTGGTATGCCACACCACAGGCTCCCCCAACGGTGCCCCCAACAACCCCCGCCACTACATCCACCAGGTCTGGCCAAGTGGACCCAGCAACGGACCAGGCATCCTCATCCAGACCTGGACCCAGCCGTGTGGTGGGAGCAGGGCAGTCCCGTGCCCACACCACTCCACCAACACAATCCACCTCCACCGGCACCCAGACCTGCACTGACCCTCCGATCAACCCAGCGGACTTCCACGCATTGTCAAGGAAATTGGACAGGTTGATTGGAAAAGTTGACACCCTGACGGAGGACATGGCTGAGGTGAAGAAGAAGGTGCGCTCCATTCGGCGAACACTACGGAGGCAAAATCAGTAGACATTTTGCCCTCCAGAACTTTTACCCCTCCCCTCTCACCTCTTTCCTATTTCATACTGTTAGTTGGGTTTGGGGGGTTAGTTATAGGATAAGTGTAGGAAATTAGCTTAGTTAGTGTTAGGTAAGAGGGTGGGGGGTCCTTCTTCTTTATATCCTATCTTTTTGTGTGGGTGGGTGGGTGGAGAGCAATGTTGGGATTCCTGTTTAAAAAAAAAAAAAAAGAAATCTATAAAAATAAATAAATATATATATATATGTTTGTTTAGGATAGTGTAGTATGTGTGTAGGTTAGTAAGTGTTGTCCTGCATGTGTCTTGTCTCATAATGGTGGGTGGGGGGTTGATGTTTAGATCGTTTCGTTACATGTGTAGAGTAAGTTTAGCTTAGGTTAGTTAGGGACAGTTTTGGGTTAGTAGTAGTCAGGTTAGATTAGTGTAGGTTTATCTTTCCCTTAGTTGCCTCTTTTATTACTTATTGGAAATACAAATTTTGTTAACCCTTTACCTGATGCGTTAGGTGCTACCTTTTCATGGCCTTGACATCAGTGTAGCAGAAAGTTTTAGTATGACATTTGTGTCCTATGCTCGCTATCCCCAGGCTATTGAGGTTTAACATGCCAGCTACCCGTGTGCTAACTTGGTAAGTATCCACCATGTGGGAGAGCCACCATTGGTAGTGTGCATAGATCATCAAGATTTGGGGTTGGTATGTATCCTACTTCACAAAGAGTGCTTCCAGAGTTGATTTTGTAGGTAAATAGATAGGTCGGACAGCATTGTGAAGTTCAGGGAGAGCTTTGTAGATGAGTATTTGTTCACACTCTTGTCTTGTTGCTGTCATTGCTGACCTACATCATGTGTGTACTGCTTGAGCATGACTTTCCTTCATGGTAGTATACGCTGTAAGGGTGATTGATGCAGTGTAATTTGGTTATCATTCCTTTCATTTTACAGCATAATTTCTTGTTTTAGTTTTGCAAGGTGCCTACATTTCTCAGCCACCATTAGTTGTCTAGAATAGCTATGGATGGGGCCTCATTCTGTCCAACACAGCATGATTGTGTGTGCTTTGTCCCTACATCAGTTATTTTCCTCAGTCTAGTAAAGCTATGATGCAATCCTGGCCACTGCACAGATGTTTCAGTATACATGAAATCAGGACAGTAGTATAGAGAATCGACATGGTTGCCACACAGCCACTTTGGAGTTATGTACTGCAGAGTTGAAGTGTGAAATGACACAGAGACACAATAGGTGTGCAAGTGATATTTATTTTTAGGTGGAGTAGTGCAAAAAGTCCATTAACAATGTTAGGTGAGTCCGTTCTGGTGCATTCTTAAATGGTGATCCTATTTACAGGGTGTGGATGATGCTCCTGACATGCTGGGGTGATGTCACAGACGGTGCAGAGGAACAGGAATTGCCAAATGGTAGGAGAGAAACATTTACAGCCAATGTGGACAAGTTAAACAGTGGATTGCCGAACAGTCATTGAGGGTAGTTGGAGTGAGGCTGGCATGTGTCAAAACGTAGGACCTTGGTCAGAGTAGGGCATGGTGCAGGGACTAGGGCTTCCGGGTACTCTTGCGAGTGAATGTTATCTGTTCCATGTCTTCTTCTTCTGATGTGTGTGTTGCCTGGTGTGTCCTTGTTGTTGTTGGTTGTGAAGGGGCAACACACACCTCAGTGTCAGAAGACATGGAGGCAGACATCCCGGGGGCTGATCCCTGTCCAGTTATGAAGGGCAGTACTGCAGCAAGGAGGGCGTGCTGGTTTTTCAGAATGGCAGCCACATCCCGATGGTAGGCAGCCAGGTCGGCCCTGAGGGGTTCGATGTTGCATTCGTGCACACGCTGACTGGCTTGCTGTTGGAGTTGTTTGGTCAACTGGATGACAGCTGTGCAGATTGCCTTCTGTGTTACTAAAAGTTCCTCCAACAGCGATGTTCTGGCTTGCATTGCAGCTGCCTGATCAGCAGTTGACAGCATGCACGAACGCACCCCCTCAAGGCTGGCTACCATAGTTTGCATCGCCACCCGCACCTCCTTGGCTAGCTCCCGCTGGACCCCAACGACTGTTCTTTCGAAGCTGGTGCCAGTGTCGTCAGAGTCCTCAGCTGTGTTGGAGCTGGCAGGTCTTACAATTGGGGTGGCGGGTGGTTCTACTGTAGTGGCTGCTTCTTCTTGGCTCCTCCTTGTTACTGAAGGGGGGGTTTGGAGGCTTTCGAGGACCATGTCAATGGTCTCTTGTGTGAGGTTGATGGTCTCGTCATCCATGTCATCAGGGAACTCATGGACAGGCATATCGGCAGGAGATCCGTGTTCCTCTGCAAAGAAACAGGGTACAATTAGTGTGTCTGTGTTGAGATCATTTTGCACTAAGATACAAGCCTTTGGATGCCTTAACTTTGTACTCTGATTTTGTCTTGGTATCTGCTGTCCGTCATAGGGCATTGTTGTAGGCCTATGGCCCACCTGTGTGTCACATGTATGATATGGAGCTATCAGACATGCCTGCCAGGTCATCTCTAGGTGTTGATTTGTAATTATTTCGGAATATGCATTTTTTTGTCCTACTCCTCCCTCGGTGTTTCACTATTGTTATGGAGGGACATTTGTTTGGGTGGGCTCTCATTATCCTATATGTGATTCTTGGCTTTCTAGGCAGCAGGATAGCTAATGGTGTGGGGGACTAAGTTTGACCCACTTGTAAATAACTCTGTCACCCAGATATTCTATTTAGCTCAGACAGATTAGCAGTGCCTCTGGTCTCCCACAACAGAGGAATGTTTAGAAGTCCAAGCCCATGACATCTTTGGGACTTCTCAGGGAAGTGGTGGTCACTCAGGTCCTACACATTTCTATCTTTTCCGGGATGTTCCCATACACAAATGACACAGACAGTATTTGTTTGATATGAAGTTTCATTGTACAACTGACTTGTAGGAATTTAGGTGTGAGCCCCAATAACCAAAACAATACACACAGTTAGAACTGAAATAGTCCGCAGGAGAGTAATACATTGGTACACAGCTATCATGGTGCCTAACAGTTTCTACTCTCCCTCTGCTTGTTCTATATATAGCACAGCATGTTAAGTTTGGAGCTTGGCTGTCTGAATCACAGGGGAGACATCATCCCTCATATCAGAGGAATGGGCTGGGATCTGGTTGTGCATCAGCAGCAAGGCAGGCAGCATCTAGATGTGATTTTCTGTTTGTAAACTCCCCCATGCGTGTCTTGGGACGAGGAAGTGAATTTAAAAGACATATGTCATTGTGATGACAAAGTTTCCCTACGCAGGAATGGCAAACCTTAACCCCTACCACATCTATCATCAACGAACCAGACGGTATCCTTGACTGGGGCACAGAGTGAATATGTTCTGGCAAACTCCAGTGCAGAAGTAGGCAAAACAGGGTGATTTGACTAATTGCCAACACCTTAGGACTGACTATTTGCTACATTAACTGATAGGAAAGGCAATGAGATTCATTTAGTGCAAAGTGCTCTGAGGCACTTAGATGTGAGCAAATGAGTATAAGTACATTCAGGGTAAGATGCACAAAGGCCTCCAGCCTGAGGCTATTGCGCAAAGTATACGTTTCACTTGCCACGCTACACTTTGACTGACTGTGGGTGTTGTGACTGCCCTGCCAGCACACTTGCCTCACAGGCCCTGCACCATACACTTTTTATTCACATTGCATGATCTGTACATGTTAGGTGGCATGACCTATGTATGTCAATGTTAGGATGTGGTATGGATGTAAACATTGTTGATGTTTGTATCTGATGGGGTCTCATGTGTGTCTTACTGGATTGGCCTGTTTATCGTATGAATGTCCTATTTTTTGGTTAGACTGTGCAGATGTGTTTCATTGACCAGTTGCCTGTGTCCCCTCGTCAATGTTGTTGTCTGAGCAGTGTGACATTTGTGATGTAGCATTGTTAGGCAGGCACGTGAGGGACCCTGACGTATGCAGCATGTGTGTGTTGTTAGTGCTGTGTGGCTCCTATTGCTGTTTACTTAGGCTTATGTATGTGTCAGTTATGGACATTCGGCATTTAAGTGTACTGGTACCTTTGTCTTATTTCTAGGAGTAGTTGCAGATGTCATCCTCACCCCCTAATTTAGGTATGTATGTTCCAGGGTGGGGTTCCTGCCATTTGGTACTATAGCTGCCCAGAGATGAGAGGTGTTATTGTCAACTGTGGTGGCAGTTAAGTTGCAGTTGTTGTATTTGCTACTGCATTACAGGTAGGGACCTAGTTGATGGGGAATAGTTTGTGCAAAACAAGTGCCTGGATGTGGATTCAGGGTAGTGTCCTTCCCACCTGTCACTGGTTTCCCTTGGCTCTCTTGTTGTAATTACAGGATGTCCCCGTGGGACTGTAGTGGTGGCAGTATTTTGTCGTGCCCCGGCTATGGTCAGTACTGGGCATTCCCCCCTGCCGTGCCCCTTTCCCCATGCCACTTCATATATGTGCTAAGTTACATGCATTGTGTAGTAGGTATCCCCCCCCTGCTTACAGTCCCCATTATTGCATTGTAATTCCCCATGCGACTTACCCTGCATGTGCGTAGTGTCGTGGTAGTCTGCGCTGTCCAGTCCTTGTATCCCTGTGACGATCTCCTCCGGGATGACGGCTGCGACCATCTCCTCCATGTTGTGCTGGACTCCCCCCTCCAGTCTGCATTGCTGCCTTCCTGTTCCTGGCCATTTTCTCTTTGGTCCTACGTTTACAGTCATGCCAGCGTTTCTTACACTCGGTGACTGTCCAGCGTTCTTCAGCCACACTGTTAATCTTGTCCACAATTTGTTTCCAGATGGCGTCTCTCCTACTGAGTGGCAATTTTGAGGATATGAAAAGTTGGTGCTGGTGTTCCGTCACCTCTTTCACCAGGATTTCCTGCTCCTCTGCACTGAAGCGACACTTTCTTTTTTTCTTTAACATGTCCTGGTTCCTGTATGCTTCCTCCTGGCTGGTTCCTGGTCTGCTCTCATCCTCCTGGGGTCTGTTGGGGCATCTAGGATCCATTTTGGGTCTCCTCTCCTGTAAGTGCAGTTTTCGCGCAAAAATGTCACGCATTAGTGTGAAAAAAAACGGCGTTTTCACGATTGCGCTGTCGTAAATCAACCCACAGTGATTTGCGTCACTTTTACGTGGGTTTCCCTTACGACAGACCGACGCTGTGTGCGTCACGAAATAATGACTCGCACCTGTTGGTTGCGCCGCCGTACGTCAAAGTATAAATTTGACGCCCGAATGGCGCATCCAAATGGCGTTAGACGGCGCAATTTTTTTTGACGCAAAACTGCGATAGCGCAGTTTTGCGTCAAAAAGTATAAATATGGCCCGTAATGATTTAATGTATTTCACATTGACACTTGTGCTTTTTTCTGTGCTTTGGTTTGTACTAAGGTTGTAATGGTTTTTAGGTGGGTATATATGTTTTTTCCTGCAATGATCTGGAGCACCTTGGGGGGAGGCATGAGACAAATAGATGGGCTGCAGTGCATGAGTGAACACAAGAAGAGGCTGATGGATTGAGCAAGGGCAGCACACAGAGGAGCAGAATGGGGAATAGGGCACAAAGAGGGGCTGCAGGAAGGGGCACATAGAGGGGCTTTAGAGAGCCGAGGGACACACTCAAGGCCTGAAAGAGGCAGGAGGCCATACACAGCGAGAGGAGAGGTGAAGCAGGGTACCTGTAATGTTATACTTAGTATTTGTGTATGCTTCTCATGCTTGAGAAGCTCAGTGAAGTGTAGTGGTTTGAAGTGTGAAGTGTGGTTTGAATGTAAGGTTCTAGAAGCTAGGAGTGGGATGGAAGTGCTACACTGACTGAAGGAGTTGAGTCATCATTATAGCGGCCCGTGCTTTGCAAAATGAATGTAGTGGCTGTAACGATAAATGATGGGTGGCACCTGCAGAATGTGATGAGGGGCCCCTGAGTCTCCTTTACCTTACATACATGAAGTAGCCTTTGGCTGAATGGGCCCCTCTTGAAGACTTGGGGGTCCCCTGGAGGGTTATGGAAACCCCACAGAGGCTGCAGGGGCTTCTGTTACATACTGGGCTGCAGGAGAACAGTGGCACACAGAAAATGTGCCTAGGCCTGGGTGTGCAAATAGGGGAGGTGGGAACCACAAAGAGTGGCTTTAGGTGTATGTGTGCCACATGGAAGAGCTATAGCAATTAATCAGGGCAACACACGGAGGTGCTGCAGGAGAGTGATGAGGTACAGAGAGGGGGTGCAGGATATGGAGAGGCACACAGTTCACCTGAAGAGAGGCAGTGGGGTGCACAGAGGGGCAGCTCTGGTGGAGCACAGGAGAATAAAGGGGCACACCAAGAGACTGTGAGTTGAGGTCACTAGAGAGGGCCAGGGAACACACAAATGGGCTGCATATCAGCCAAGCATTTTGGAAAGGGCACTCCACTATAGATGACTGATATTAAAGATGTTAACAGAAGAACATGCCATTAATCGGAATCAGTTCCTTAACACATGTCATATATTGATTTGTCAACTGCATAGGACACTGTAAACAGGTTTCTTCCCCGGAAAAAGATGGCCAAATGGAATTGTCCCCCGTTTTTTATTTAATCTAGTAGTTCAGTTGCATGAGGCCTTATGGACTAGAATGGAACTTGGACGTAATGGGGCCTAGTCTAAAAATATTGGTACCCCTGATGGGTTGAGGCAGGGGTGCATCCTGGGCGCCACTTTTATTTTCAATCTATAGAGCAGATGCCATGGAATGCTTAAATCAGAGCTGGTCTTTTCCACCAAAGTTGAGGATGAGGACTAAGGCCCTCATTACAACCCTGGTGGTAAATCCTGCTTACCGCCGTGCAGAAGACCGCCAACATACCGCTGCAGCAGCAGAATTCTGCTACAGGTATTATGACCCACAGCCCGGATTCAGCCACAATACAGACACCCACACAAGTCCGCCACACCAAAGGTCAGTGATAAACTGACGACAACAAAACCTACACCGTCACGCCAACAGGAATACGCCCACAGTATCACGACCCATGAATCAACGCGGCAGTCTTTTAACCGCAGTAATCCACTGGCATTACACACCGCCGCGCTCAAAATACACACATATATACAAAACACAACCACATTGGACAATTCGAAATACACACACCTATAACACATACACACACCACACCCACACACCCAATCCAATATAAAGCACACACCCACATCACCCATAAACCCTTACTACCAGAATTTTGATACCACGCCAGAGTGATACACTACCAAAAACAACACCAGCATCCACAGACACACAACACCATCACTTACACAACATCCACGTACCTCAAACAACACACACCAACACACCCCCTCACACATCACAACAGACACCACCTCACACATCACCCACACCACATCATGGCACCTCAATGACACCCCAGGTTCTCTGAGGAGGAGCTCAGGGTCATGGTGGAGGAAATCGTCTGGGTAGAGCCACAGCTATTCTGATCACAGGTGCAGCAGACCTCCATTGCAAGGAAGATGGAGCTATGGCGCAGAATCCTCAACAGGGTCAACGCAGTGGGAAAGCATCCAAGAACTAGGAATGACATCAGAAAGAGGTGAACGACCTACGGGGGAAGGTGCGTTCCGTGGTCTCCAGATACCAGATTGCTGTACAGAGGACTTGCAGTGGACCCCCACCTCCTCCCCCACAACTAACAACATGGGAGGAGCAAGTCTTGGCAATACTGCATCCTGAGGGTCTTGCAGGAGTAGCAGGAGGACTGGACTCTAGTAAGACAAATCTTTACTACCTTATCCCCCCACCCCACCTGCATGCCATCACATACTCCCACCCTTACCCTTACCCTCACACCCATCACCCCAAAAACCCACAGATACCCCACCAACCCAACCCACATATCCCAAACCAAGCCCTGCATGTGACACCAATGCATGGACACCCGTCACCCAAGCATGTCCACTACAGAGACTCACTCATGCCCCAAAATCACCAATCACACAAGGACCAAGCCAATAATGCAAGCACTGGAGGACAGGGTCAACCACCCATTGCACCCGATGGCAGACACACATACAATAATTATGCATTTACACCCCAACAGGACTCCTACCCAACGTCACCGGACAGGAGGTGCCAGACATATCCAGTCCCCCCACAGAAGAGGCACACAGTGATGACAGCAGCTCTGCACAACTGGATCAAGATGACCAGCCCGGCCCATCTGGGACCTTGGGACAGTCAGTTTCCCTGATACTGTCACAAGCCACCACAGAGTGTCCCCCCTCAGATAACATCAGCACAGCACCCACCCAGCTGGCCCATCCCTCTGTCCCCAGGACGCGTCAATCGGCAGTGTGCCCACCACTACAGGGAACCCAGGCAAACCCACCAACCCAAGAAAATCAGGGACCTGGGGACAGTGGCAGTGAGCACACGGTTCAGGGGACAGAGGCACAGGATAACAGGGAAACTGGGAGGACTGCTGTGCGACAGGGGGAGGACAGGCCCTGGAAACCCTCTCTCCACGAGGCACTCTCCAACATCATGGGAGCTTACCATCATTCCCAGGAGACGATAGCAACGGTACTGGCCAAGTTTCAGGAGACCCAGCGGGTGCAAGGGGAACACTACCTGGGGATCAGGGATGACTTGAAGTCCATTAACACCACCCTGGTCACCATTGCAGGGGTGCTGGCAGACCTGGCCAACACCAGGAGGGGTACAGTGGCACAACAAGGGGCCCTGACACTAGCCTGGACGATGAACAGCCCTCTACCTGTGCCAGCGCTAGTGGGCAGGAGGCACCGCCACAGGAACAACAGGACACCAGCACCCCATCCCCTGCAGATGGAGAACTACCCCACAAATGGTCCCTGAGATCCAGGAACAAGACAGAGAACATTGGCAAGACCCTGCCAGGAAATGAGACCCCCCCTGAATGTCACCCTTCTGTCCCACTATGTCAACCTGTCCATCCTTAAACTGCCATTGCTCCACTTCCTATGCCCATTTGGACAATGCACCTGTGAAACTAATAGACTGGACTCTGCCAAGGACATTCCTCCACTATCCCCCCAGCCCATTTTACAACCCCCTTCATGTATTAGCACAGGAATAAACACACTTCAATCACAAAGCAATCTGGAGTCAGTCTGTGCTTTCACAAATGTGTAATTGCAATAACTATGGAATATAGCAATGTCGATTTACTTGTTCACAAACCAATGTAACACAGCTGTAGGCCAGCAGTAAACATAGCAGAGGGCACAAAGTGGGACCTAAATCTGTGAAACGGAAAGTCAAATTGACAAGTCAGGGTCCATACACTAAATGAAAATGACAGACTTATGCTAGTTCCAAAAATATAATGAGATGTGGGAAGCAGTGGCATCTTCTTACCTGTGTCTCACTGGAAGTATTGCCTGATGATGTTGTTTCGGTTTTCGATATCCTCTTCTTCTCCATCCTCTTCTTCACTGCCCACAGGCTCCACAGCTGCCACAAGACCACCATCTGGCCCATCCTCCTGCAGAAAAGGCACCTGGCGTCGCAAAGCCAAGTTGTGCAGCATACAGCAGGCCACGATTATCTGGCACACCTTTTTCGGTGAGAAGTAGAGGGATCCACCTGTCAGATGGAGGCACCAGAATGTGGCCTTCAGGAGGCCGAAGGTGCATTCCCCCTCCTAGTTCACCCATGTGCCTCATTGTAGCGTTCCTCTGCCCTTGTCCTGGGATTCCTCACTGGGGTCAGTAGCCATGACAGGTTGGGGTAACCAGAGTCACCTGCAAATGTCGAGGGACAACTGTTAGACACACACTAACCCTTCGGGACAGACTCATACCCAGAAACCTATGTCAACTGTATTGGGACCTTGCCCTCACCTATTAGCCACACACGGTGCCTCTGGAGTTGCCCAATCACATAAGGGATGCTGCTATTCCTCAAAATGTAAGCGTCATGCACAGAGCCATGATACTTGGCATTGACATGGGAGATGAACTGGTCTGCCAAACACACCATCTGCACAGTCATAGAATGGTAGCTCTTCCGGTTTCTGTACATCTGTTCATTTCTGCGGGGGGTTACAAATGCCACATGTGTCTCATCAATGGCACCAATGATGTTGGGGATATGTCCCAGGGCATGGAAGTCACCTTTCACTGTGGGCAAATCCTCCACCTGAGGGAAAACGATGTAGCTGCGCATGTGTTTCATCAGGGCAGATAACACTCTGGACAACACGTTGGAGAACATTGGCTGGGACACCCCTGATGCCATGGTCACTGTTGTTTGAAAAGACCCACTGGCCAGGAAATGGAGTACAGACAGGACCTGCACTAGAAGGGGGATTCCTGTGGGATGGCGGATAGCTGACATCAGGTCTGGCTCCAACTGGGCACACAGTTCCTGGATTGTTGCACGATCAAGTCTGTATGTGACCAGGATGTGTCTCTCTTCCATTGTCGACAGGTCCACCAGGGGTCTGTACACCAGAGGATGCCGCCGTCTCATCACCTGCCCCAGCGGACGTTCCCTATGGAGGAGAACAGCGAGCAGAGAGTCATCCAACTCTAAGGTATCACAATGTCTCATTTTCAGAAACATAATTAATCCGCAATGTGCCGGTATCTGTATATATTCCTGGCCTAGATAGGTGTGACGCAGTTAACATCCATCCCATGTGGACTCCTGAAATGGCAGCTACCTGACCTGTAAGGTGGGACAAGGCCATATGAGGTAACTGCGCTGGCGTTCTACACCGTCGCGGTGGACGGTCGAAGACCGCGGCGCAATTCAGCATTGGTTAACATTGGGCCCTATAGGTCCCAGGAGCCAATAACGATGTACGCCGGCGGTTACGGTACGCACCACCGCGGATGTGACCGCCATTTTCTGTCTGTTCACTCACTTGATACCTGACCTTCAACAGGAGAGGACCTACACCGCAAGTGCTGCTGTGACCTCAGTCTAGAAGCAATGATGGCTCATGTGTCTAGGGAAAGGGCCCCGGCCCTCACTTCGGAGGAGTTGGAGAAACTAGTGGATGGGGTCCTCCCCCAGTACACGCAACTGTACGGTCCTCCAGACAAACAGGTGAAGACACTGTGAGCATGCTGCATGGGCAATGCCTGTTTTGAGTGGTGTGGATGGAAGATAAAGGGGGGGCTGAGGCCTGCATGTGCAGATAGGGAGTGTATGTGCATCAGGGCAAGGGTGGGAACTGGGGGGCAATGAGTATGATGGTCCGTACGGGTAAGTAATTTCCTTGCCCCCGTACCATTCCTCTAGGTCAGCTCCCACCAGAAGAAGGGTATTTGGCGTGCCATCGCCAAGGACGTCCGGACCCTGGGGGTCTACCACAGACGGAGCACCCACTGCTGTAAAAGATGGGAGGACCTGCGCCGCTGAAGCAAGAAGACGGCAGAGGCCCAGATGGGGTTGGCCTCCCAACTTGGGAGGGGTGCCCGTCGCACCATGACCCCCCTGATGTTCCGGATCCGGGCAGTGGCCTATCCGGAGTTGGATGGGCGCTTGAGGGCATCACAGCAGCCACAAGAGGGTGAGTACGCTCTCATTCAGCTGACTCAGCACGCATTACGAGGTGTCTGGGTGTGGGAGGTGGGCAGTGGGTTCCCCTAGGCCAGGGCGAAGTTGGTAGGCAAGGTCCCTTGTGAGGCAGGCTATGTGGCACCCCAACTCCACCAGTGGCAAGAGCCATCTACATCTAGTCAGGCTCCTGTGACTTCTAGGTGTGCAGCAATTGGTCTTAGGCCTCGTACCCCATGGTCAGCTGAAATGTCTAGGAACTGTAGTGTTGTTACATGCACTGAGCATGTCTTTCTTCTGTCTTCCCCCCCCCCCTTTTTGTGGTCTCCCTGTTCGTGTGTGCAATAGCATCATCAGGCGGAGGAGCATTGGCACCGGAGCAGGAGGGAGCTGCAACCCACTTGGCGCTGGAGGACGAAACAACAGAGTCTGAAGCCACCAGTGGGACGGACGGTGAGGGGAGCTCCACGGAAGGGACAGGAGCAGACAGCAGTGACTCCTCCTCTGATGGGAGCTCCCTTGCAGTGTCTGGCAAACCTGTGCCCACCGCATCAACAGGTACAGCCGCCACCCCGCCCTGCCAGCACCACCCTCCCAGCAGCCCCTCAGCGTGGGTCCTGTGCCCGCTCACCCAGAAGGGTGGGCACCTCCTTTGCCCCAGGCACCTCAGGCCTTGCCCCAGTCAGCCCTGCTGCCCTCAGTGAGGAGGCTATTGACCTCCTGAGATCCCTCACTGTTTGGCAGTCTACCATTGTGAATGCCATCCTGGAGGGCATTCATTCTAGGCAGGCAGCCCAACAGAGAGCATTTCAGGCTCTGGCCTCAGCGCTGATGGCAGCCATTGTCCCTGTGTCCAGCCTCCCCATTCCAACTTCCTCCAACCAGACCCAATCCCCTGTACCTCAGCCTATCCCAAGCACACCATCAGACCAGCATGCACACTCCTCAGCACACAAGAGTGGCTCAGGCAAAAATAAGCACACCTCATCCCACAGGCACTCACACAAGCACCATACCCATGCAGCCACAGCAACAGCCACTGCCTCCACTGTGTCCCCGTCCTCCACGTCATCCTCCTCCCTCCCTGTCTCGTCTCCACTCACACCTGCATGCACTACATCCTCAGCCACTGCCTCCATCACCAGCACGCCCATCACCACACACCGCTCACATGCACTCACCACCCGCACTACCATGCACACATCCCCAGTGTCCTCTACCAGTGTGTCTGTGAGCCCTCCTCTCAAAGTACAGAAACACAGGAACACACCCACCCAACAGCCATCCACCTCACAACAGCCTCCGGCTCATGCACCATCACCCAAATTCAGCAGACGTACACCTCCTACAGCCACTACCTGTACCTCCACTCCCAAACCCCCTCCATCTTCCCATCCTAGTGTATCTAAGAAACTCTTCCTGGCTAACATTGACCTCTTCCCTACACCTCCACCACCATCCTTCCCCTAGAGCTAGGCTTTCTAGGTCCCAGCCCAGCACCTCAGCCACCAAATCCCGAGGCGTAGTGGTGCCAGCAACTGCGGGGTCATGGAGTGCGCCACCCATCAGGGCTGCCAGTGTGCCACATAGCGAGGGCAAGGACATTCCACCACCTGCCAAGGTGAAAAAGGTGCCCACATCCCAGAGGGAGAAGCCGAAAGTACCAGCCACCAAGGGCTCAGCAAAAACCAAAGGGGATAGTGGCAAAACAACTGCGGCACCATCAAAGCTGGGGAAGGGCTGAAAGCTGAAGAGCAGGTCCAGAGAGGCCATGGTGGCACTGACTGAGGGACCAGTGTCACACTTTCTGTTCACGACCACGCCAACCTGTTCGGCGGCGAACACCGCTAGCTGCCCCGCCACCACAACCTCCACCACAACCGTCACCTGCACCGTCACCTGTACCGCCCCCAGCACTTCTATAGCCTCAGCGACAATCCCCAGCCTCTTCCCCAGTGGGCAGCCGTCTGAGGCTGCAGGAAACGCCCTGCCGTGTCCCTCTGCAGGTGCTGACCCATGCACCGCCGCCAGCACCACTGCAAGCACCGCCGCAACAGACACCGCCGCAAGCACCGCCGCAACAGACACGCCACAACAGACACCGCCGCAAGCACTGCCACCTGCACCGCCCCCGGCACGTCTACAGCCTCAGCGACAGTCCCCAGCCTCTTCCCCAGTGGGCAGCCATCCGAGGCTGCAGGAAATGTCCTGCTGTGTCCCTCTGCAGGTGCTGACCCATGCACCGCCGCCTGCACCGCCGCAAGCACCGCCGCAACAGACACCATCGCAAGTACCGCTGCGACAGACACCGCTGCAAGCACCGCCACCTGCCCCGCCCCCAGCACGTCTACAGCCTCAGCGACAGTCCCCGGCATCTTCCCCAGTGGGCAGCCGTCCGAGGCTGCAGGAAACGTCCTGCTGTGTCCCTCTGCAGGTGCTGACCCATGCACCGCCAACAGCACCGCTGCAAGCACCGCCGCGGCAGACACCGCCGCAAGCACCGCCACCCGCCCCGCGGCATCCTCAGACACAGGCACCACCGCTGACATGGCTACCATCCGAAGTGGTCAGTCATCTGAGGCTAGAGGAGAGTTCCTGGACCCTGGGCAGCTTCCATGAGGCATTTCTTCCATCACTGTTTACACCTGCAGGTGGAAGGCGCAGCCGCAGCAGTGTGGGGTATGTCACTACCTCCATGGCGTATCATGTTACCTGAACCTCGCAAATATTGTGGCACGCACACCCAGGTGAGGGAATTGTACCGGCCACACTGCACGTGGAGAACCTCAGTCCTTGGCAGGATGAAGCACTCTGGGCACCAGGCCCCCTCCAGAACCAGTGAAGAAATACATCCACTACCTCAGTCCTTGGCAGGATGAAGCACTCTGGGCACCATGCCCCCTCCAGGGCACCAGCCCCCCTCCAGAACTAGTGGAGAGATACATCCACTACCTTAATCCTTGGCAGGATAAAGCACTCTGGGCACCAGGCCCCCTCCAGAACCAGTGGAGAGATTCATCCACTACCTCAGTCCTTGGCAGGATGAAGCACTCTGGGCACCAGGCCCCCTCCAGAACCAGTGGAGAATGACATCCACTTGAGAGACTGTGGCTTTGCACTCCCCAGGATAAAGCAGTGGGCAACCCACCCACTGGAGAGACTTGAGAGACTGTGGCTTTGCACTCCCCAGGATAAAGCAGTGGGCAAACCACCCAGTGGAGAGATTTGGGAGACTGTGGCTTTGCACTCCCCAGGATAAAGCAGTGGGCAACCCACCCACTGGAGAGACTTGAGAGACTGTGGCTTTGCACTCCCCAGGTTAAAGCAGTGGGCAAACCACCCACTGGAGAGACTTGAGAGACTGTGGCTTTGCACTCCCCATGATACATCAATGGGCAGGGAGCCCCCTCGTGCAGCAGTGGCGTTGTGCGTTCATGAGGCTGAGGTGCCTCCCCTCCCCCTCCCCCTGAGGTGCCTGTATATTTTCGATCTGATACCCCAGCAGTGTTCTCTCCGTTTCAAATCAGGTATCATGTGTGGGCCTTTCCCATGCATTTTGGGCCCAGTGGTCCACGGACAATGATTAGTACACTATCCGGACTTGTGTAGTTGGTGTACATATTTGTATATATGAATTTTGACTTTTGAATACTGGATTTTTTTTTATTACAATGGTTACAATCATTTCCTTTTGTCCTTGCGTTCTTCCATGGGGTGGAGGGGGGGGGGGGTGTATATGTAATGTTGCTGCATGTATTTGTGTGTATGTTGTTGTGTGTGGTGGTGAGGGTGGGGGTGTTGTGTGTTTGTGTCACTCTGTTTCCTCCCCCACTCCCCTGTGTTGTAGGTGCAGTACTCACTGTGGTCGCCGCCGCCGACATTCGAACTCCTGGTAGAAGAGGAGGTAAACCAACATGGGCTGTACGTGTAGTTCGGGCTCCATGGCGTTCCTGGAGTGTTAAAGTGGCTCTCTATGTTGGCGGTTTCCGCCATGGTTCTAATCCCATTTTTTTTCCCGCCAGGTTGTTTGTGGTATTATTGCCGCTTTAACACCGACCGCCAGGGTTGTAATGAGGGCCTATATGTGTTTTATTTTATGCAGATGATATGGTATCATTAGACCTGATGCCAGACGGTCTTCAGAGGCAACTTGATGCTTTCTCATTATATTGTAAAGGAAATGATCTACAGACAATACAGCCAAAACTAAGGTGATGTTTTTTTTTCCAAAAGAAGGCGGAAGTCCTTACGGTTAAGATGCGGGCTGAATGGTGTTTAAGTCGGTAATTGAGTACAGAAACTTGGGCCTGTTTTTTAGCCTTAATATAAAATTTAAGAGAGGCATACAATGTGAAAATGGTTAATCTGCTACTTCATGGATGCAAGGTTTTATAAGAAAAAATCTAAAGCAATTTGGAAAAAATGGTTGCGGTTACCCACTGGGTCCATGAGCAGCACCTTACAACTTGAGTTAGGAATAACTAACATACTTTTTAAATATAAACAGAGAGTGCTCCATTATTGGTTGGGCTTTTTAAGATCTGAAGAAGGCTCTCGGAGACATTGCATTATTCTCCATTTAAAGAACCAGTTAGGTCAACGGCCAGACAATCTATATCTCCTTGTCTGAAATGTCCCTCCAAAAATGTCAGAGTTCCAACAGAAAAAAAGCTCTAAAACGTTTAGTGGAAGAGTGTCCTTTGAATAATGACCTTGCTGATGTCTAGAAGAGGCCTAATCTGCAGAATTTATTGGATTCTACTTACAGTGGTTTACTCCATCCCTATTTGAGCTATATAGACAATAGACCTGTAAGACAATGGCACTGAGGGTTAGGATGGGCCAGGTGCCCTCCTTCATTAGGTGGAAAGGAGTTAGACGGGAGGGGTTGGACAAGGATCCTTGATCTTTCTGCATGCTTGATGCTCTGTCACTGTCACATGTTTTTGTGTTTTGTGCTGACTTCCCTGTAAAAAGAAATAGCCTGTTAATGCCAGATTTTAGAAACCTGATGGTCTGCTGCATTAATAATTTGTTGAGGACAATTTTGAAGTGCAACAATATGTTGGTATGTTGGACAGTAGCAATATGTTTACCAGTGGTATCTGAAAAGCTAGTTCTCATATGTACGTGTAACTATGGACCCGTGGTAGCTCTGCAATTGATATTTTCAGTCAGTTACTATTTTTTTACATTGTGGAATGTAAATGTGCACGTAGCTTTGCACAATTTGGTTCTATTGCACAATTCACCTCTTTGGTACACATTCAATATGTTCAGGTCCAGAACTGTGTTGTTCATGTTGTCCCATGTCTAGTACCAGGTTGGAGATTGTATAGTAATTATCTTCTTAACACATATATGTGTACTATTTTTCAATCTAGGAATTGACCCATATGTGATCATGAGCTGCTCTGATTGGTAATTTTATGATTCTTGTCAAATTTGTATTCTGTTATTGTCATGTTATGAGATGCACCATTTGTATTGTCCAATTGCCATGATATCAAACTAATAAATACTGAAACAGCGACTGGTCATGTACAATGGCTTTAGAGATGATGCAGTCACAGAGGCACTGCAGGAGGACAAGGGGACCCAGAGACAGGCTGAAGGAGAGGTGGGCATTCAGGTAGATGGGCTGCAAGGCTTAACGTGGCATTGAGAGGGCCATCAGGGGCAGCACAGGGCAGCACACTGGTTGTAACTGGGACATAGGTAACCATGGGAAAAGAGGGAGTGTGCTGAAATAAAAAGTCCAAGTATGTGACTCTTGGGATATAATCAAAGTTTATAGCTGATAGAGTCCATACGAAAAGTTCTCATACATTAATTGAAGTACTCCACAAAGGTAAAAAGTCGACACACTTCAGTCCCTCCTTTGGGGCACTGAAGCAAGGGCATAGGACATGTTTAAACCAGAGCAACATGAAGCAAGAAGCTACTCAAGCCAATGGAATGAAAATCAATTGAAAACCGCGTCAGAGCACATTAGTTCCCTCAAGTTAGGGTATCAGTCCAAACCACTCATCTGATGCAGCTCTTCCCTTTGTAGCATCTCAGCCTGGAATGGTGTAGGCTGGTGGTCTGTATTACAGACTGGAGATGGAGATGGTGCTTACAAAATCTCCTATGTGGTCGATTTAAGGGTGACCTTGATTTAGATTGTCTATAGAAACCAGTTTCAACCTGGTCTGATGTATTATCTTCTGACTTAAGGCCCAATTTAGATCTCAGTGGAGGGCTTACTCCATCGCAACGGTGACAGATATCTCATCCGCTATAAGGGTATTTCGATTTCTGTGGGTAGTATATCCTTCACTGTTGCGATGAAGTTACCCCTTCTCTGAGATTTAAATCAGGCCCTTAGTCTTTGAACTGTAAATCAAAAATGCTCAGTAAGGCAACGCAGCAAGAGGGTCCATGAGGCCAGATAGCTATTGGACAAGGTCCCAGTGAAGCCACTGATTTTTTGGAGGTAATTTCCAAGCAGGAAAAATTCAAATTTAAAGTTCAACAAAGGTCCATCGTCAGCTGGATACTTTCGGCACCTTTGCACGGTGAAGATGTCAACGTTCAGACTTAGTCAGATTTCTGAAGCTGGGATTCCTCCAGGATGAAAAGACTGCACGCTGTACCCAAACAGGGCTCCACAAGGCCGAATACCTCGACTGCCACATTCTGATGAAATTAGTTTGCTGCTGCTGGAAATTACAGAGCAAAAGCAACCTGAATCTTTGGCCCAGTGGCAATGCACATTCATCGGATTGACTAGGTAGATTTATTTTCAAAACCAAAAAGCTTCTGATTTCCAGGTTTCTCAAGATGGTAGGAGGAATACACTTTGACAAACCCAAGGGTCTAAAGACCTCAGGGACTGCACTTGGGGGGTCAAGAATCACTCCAGCAGATGCCACCACCAAGCGTCATAGCAGGTCCAGTTGGAATTGGTCAGCTAAGCAATTCGTTAAAAGGGTCTCTGGAAGCTTGTTTTGTCCCTGTAGCTTAACAGGTCAGCCTTATGACCCCTAGAGTACACTTCTTTGTCCTGGGTACAAGAGAGAGAGTGGTATCAGTCTTCTAGGCTACTTCAAGTCACAAAGAAACTTTTCTTCAGTCTTCTAGTCATCTGTTTTTGTTCTGAAGTGGGTGTCACATTTATGCTCGCACCTGTCCATGGGTGGGGTGATTCCTGGCCCCTCCCTAACCAATAAAGGAAACCGGCCTTAGGGTTACCCAACCCACTTCAGATGCAGTACCTGTGCGCCCTACGGCAAACAATCTGACAAGGCCACTCTCTGCCCAAACACAACATGGTATATACCATCTCCCTCCGTGCAGAACCTCTGAAGTTTTGTGCGCAATCCAGAGCTGTTGCCAGGTAAATGAGCAGCCCCTCCTCTGTGGTCACTTTGAACCATTGCGGGTGCAGCCCACCCCAACTGGAATTGGTGTCTGTCTGACTGGAGGTAAAAAGAAAGCCCCTGCCCAGGTGTCAGGTAACATTTTCTCTGTCAGGTAGGCCTCTCCGAAGTTAGTTTCCTTTGTACAGCCCAGATTGTCGTCCTACCGGAGGAACAAAAACACCTCCAAACACCATTTGTCCTGCTCTGTGAGTAGTTTTCAAACCTAATCAAGGGGGGATTATTCAGTTGCTAGGTGACAGTTGTAGCATATGCAAATGAACCTCTAGAGGCTGTAGGGAGGAAAATGTAACTTTTAAAAAGTACCTTTTCCAGAATATGTATTACAAATTCATTTTCACCAGTGAATTGGGCTTGTAATACATGCTTAAAACAGTCCAAGAAATAGATTATTCAATTTCATAATAATCTTAGTCCTTTCTTATGGAACAGTCAAACTTGCTACAGTGAAAATAGCTTTTGGAGCCTTTTCATTGTAAGAACATATTTAACATTAAACATTTACATGTCCTACTTTTAAATAAAATGCACCCAGGCTTGTGGGTAGTAAGGCCGAGTTAGGGGTGAAATATTAGTATTTAAAAGGAAGGTATAGACCTGTCAATCGAGTTTATTTTGACAGGAATTTGCAGTTTTAAAACTTCACAGCCATGCTACAATGGATAGCCTAATATCATGTTTGCACTGTCGTTATAGTGGGTGACACTATGGGGGTCATTTTGACCTTGGCGGACGGCGGAGGCCGTCCGCCAAGGTACCGCCGCTGAATGACCGCACCGCGGTCAAAAGACCGCGGCGGCCATTCAGACATTTCCTCTGGGCCGGCGGGCGCTCTCCAAAAGAGCGCCCGCCGGCCCAGAGGAAATGCCCCTGCAACGAGGACGCCGGCTCAGAACTTAGCAGACACTGAAATACTTTGCGGGGCCCTCTTACGGGGGCCCCTGCAGTGCCCATGCCATGGGCATGGGCACTGCAGGGGCCCCCAGGGGCCCCGCGGCACCCCCTACCGCCATCCTGTTCCTGGCGGGAGACCCGCCAGGAACAGGATGGCGGTAGGGGGTGTCAGAATCCCCATGGCTGCGGAGCGCGCTCCGCAGCCATGGAGGATTCACAAGGGCAGTGGTAAACCGGCGGGAGACCGCCGGTTTACCCTTTCTGGCCGCGGCTGAACCGCCGCGGTCAGAATGCCCTCGGGAGCACCGCCAGCCTGTTGGCGGTGCTCCCGTGGTCGGTGACCCTGGCGGTCACCGGCCGCCAGGGTCAGAATGACCCCCTATATGTGCTGTAGTCAACTAGTGGCATTTAGGTTGCAGGCCCTGGGATCACTTTGTACCGTGTATTACAAACTTAAAGGTAAGTTCAATTTGCCAATCAGGACTATAGCCAATTTATACATGTTTTAGGTGTTATATCAAAGGCACTATTGGTTAGAACAGCACAAGTCAAAAAAATAGCAGCATCAGTCAAGTAAACATGGGTGTGAGCATGGAAAAAGAGGCATTTTCCTGCAGTCACAGTACCATTTTTCCCTAAAATTATTGCTTAGCTTCAGCCTCAAAGACACTTTTGCTTTGCACATTTACACAGGTAATAGCTCCACATTTAAATAAACCTATTTAGCTTGCCAGGGTATCTTGGTTTCAGATGTTTACATTGTAGAATGTGCTGCTTTTACAATTTAAGAGTATACCATGCCTGCAGTTCTCCCTGTGTCAAAACCATTACTTTGGTAGTGAAAGTTGCTTGCAAGAATGCCATCATAATACAACCATTGGCAAAAACAATTAATCTAGCTTTCATTGTGAGTCCTGAGATTATTTTCTGTATGCAGTGCTTGCATGAGATAACACATTTAATGTGTGCCATTGCACTGTGCATTTGATATGTAAAATAGTTATTCATGCACTGCACTAATAGGATGTGAGATGATAACCAATCAGCCACTAGCTGGAGGTGTGAGGGAAATACACCAAGGGCAGGAGCAAAAGACCACTACACACACACACACACACACACACATATATACATACACACACATCCACTCACACAGACAGACCCACAAACACACAGATACACACACATAAACACATCTATATATTACACATGTATATAGATATATGGATATATGCATTATAGTTAGGCTCACATTTTCAACATAAAAACATAGAAATTCAGCACTTATAGCTAGAGTTATTTCAAGTAACTATAATTATTGCCCTGAGGTAACTACCTTTCTCGCTTGTCATGCACTACTAATTGCCCCAGCTATTACATCACTGATGACATCTACTATAATACCATTGATAATATGAATAAAATATTTGCAGTAAAACTATTAAGGGGAAAACTGTGCATGGTGAGAATGCGAGTTATAGTTACCTTAGGGCATGAGTTATATTTACTTGAAATAATTCTAACTGTAACTTCTTTATTTCTATGGTTTTGTACATTTAAAATGTGAGCCTAACTATAATGGCCCTATAACCTTTGTTTTTGTAAGTGAATTTCTATGGGTTTTTAAATTCTATTTCCTAACTATAATGTCCCTATAACCATTTTTTGCTGTTGTTAAATTCTATGTTTTTCTTTAACATAAAGTAATTTAAATTACTATACATTAATCAAAGCACCACCACGCAAGTCCTTTGGCCTTTGGCGGCTGTGATGGTTGCTGCAAGGCCTAGCCTGCAGCCAAGCCCTTGGGCCAACACCCTCTATAACTACCCAACCCTGCGACACGCAGGGTTGAAAGAAGTGTGGGATGGGGGTTGGCTGCAGGGCCACCCTCCATATAACTACCCAACCGAACTCAAGTAAGCCCATCGGCCCGGTACCAGGCCCTGTTGTCAACTCCCTTTAAGCTGCAAATCCAGCACACACAGCCAACTTTTCGGGGACAACATTTAAAGAATATATTGGGGGGCGCTCAAGCCTCCCCGGGCCCTTGGGACCACCACCTCTCTGGGCTTACATTTTAAAAGTACATGTGGGGCTTTGCATACACCCCCAGGCCCCAGAGACCACCACCTCCCCGGAGCTACTTAATAAAGTATTTATAAGGGGGGTCACAAGGACCTCCCCTGATACCACCACCTTTCCGGGCAAAATACTTTTATTCAAAAAGTAGGGAGGCTATGTGCCTCCCACTTCCTAGGAATATTTTGGCCCCCAGGACCCCATCACCCATGGCCTGGCCACATTGTACTGGGTGCCCAGGGCGCCCATTGTTAACATATGAGGACCACAGGGGACACCTCAAGGCCCCCACGGTCCCAGCCAGCTCCCATCTCCTGCATGAGCCGACATAGCTTCCGCAAGCAGGGAGCTGCTTTAAATAGCAGTTGAGAGCTGTGGGAGGAGCATTTTCATCTTTTCCCATGCACAAGTGTTTGACAGCTCCCACTTGATGGAGCAGAATTATATTTGTATAAGCAGCTCCTGCCAAGCAGCTCCTGCCAAGCAAAAGCAAACAGCTACCTTCCGAGGGGGGGCCCCTCAGGAGGTAGCCGGAGCCAGCCCTAGAGAGGGTGGCAGTCCCCAGGGTCATGCATGCCTCCATGAGAGGGCTGTGTGACCCCTCATTCATTCAAATTTTTCCCCAGGGAGGTGGTGGCCCCCAGGACCCAGGATTGGTCTGTAGGATCCCCCCAATTATTCTAAACATATTTTGCCCCAGGGAGATGGTGGTCTCCTCAGACTATTAAGTTTCATCCCCGGGGAGGTGACGGTCCCCAGGGCACAGGGCTGTGTGGCCCCCTGCATATTTTATAAAGATAGTCCCGGGGAAGTGGTGTCCTCGTGGCTCCTGAAAGCCCTAAGAGGGAGGGCACTTGCACCAACCTCTTTTTTTCCCCTGAAATTCCCCCGCAAGCGGGCCTACTCCAGGGCAGCAAAGGAGAGAAACACAGGAGGCAGCATATTTTTTAAATCATGGCAAAATTCACAGATCTGTCGCAATTTTTGCTGTGATTTAAAAAAAAATACTTTTAAGCCTTGCAAGGCCCCTGGTGGACCCTTGCACCAAGGCTAGCGTGGTAGGGTAAACGTAACTTGCTCCCGTTTTCTTTTTCAGACTCAGCTGAAGCAGAGTCTCAAAAGTGCTGCTGACACTTCCTGGTTGAAGTATTGGCACCCAATCTGGTCTATGCACAAGATTGGCAGTATTTGCAGAGGCTTCATGACTCCATATGTACAAATTTGGTTTTCTTTTAATATTTCAAACACTATTTAACGGATTTACACTAAAAAACAAAAAGCACTCTTTCTGGACCAAGAGCTACCTTCCTGCCAATGTTGGTGTAATTCCGTCAAGCAGTTCAGGCTATAGTCGTGTTCAAACCCCTTATGGAAGTTTACATGAAAAATGCACTATTTTTGACTCCCCCTTTTTCTCGGCCCTCAATTGACAGATCCCCCCAAAACTTCCCACATGCAAGAAGCTTCTTGGGCACACTCATTTTGGACAATTTAGTGAAGATTCGATAAACAATGTCAAAGATATAGCAAGTAAAAAACACTTTTTCTATGGAAACTAGGTCCTAACTATAACTACCTACATATATATATATATATATATATATATATATATATATATATATATATATATATATATATATATATATATATATATATATATATCAAACAGTTCCAGGATTGCATTGCTGTGCCACACCTAATTGTTAGTGGTGCTGTCAGGGATGCTACGCCACAGTGTCACATAAACTTACACTTGTGCTTTTCCATGCAGAGGACAGCATTCGGAGGTGCTGAAACGCATACTGCCGTTCACTTTGGATTAAACCATCACTGCTATCTCCAAGTGCTGTCCTTCTTTGCATGGGAAGGCAAAAGTGAGAATTAATATGTGTGTGTGTGAGTGTGTGTGTGTGAGAGAGAAATGGTAACGGTAGGTATGCAGGCAGTTGCGTTTTCAAACCAGACTTAAACTAGTTTTTTCCATCAATTTCATCAAAGGATATCTGTGTTAATTGCACTGTGTTAAAAAGCAAGTGAGTGAAGTATAACCCCATGTGCATTCTCTGAACTACGTAACTGCACACATGAGAGTGGGTGATTATCATTTCTGTTCCTCCAGGTGGACGGAAATTAATCCAGGTACTGTGGACCCAAAGAACAATAACTTTGCTTTGACTTACACTGGTGGTACTTCTGACTTGTTCCTAATACAACACTAGGTCAACCTTATTTATTGCAACAGCTTTGCAAATCTAGTCTCTTGACTGTAGTGTGGGAAATAATATGAGGTTAATAATAAAATGCTGGAGAATAGTGCCTCATACCACACTTCTGCCATGTCTCAGAACCGTAAATAATGGGAAATGCGATTGCATAATTGAATGGATGAGGAGACCTGTAAGGCCCACTTCCTAATATCAATATCAGCCAGCACAGAAACAGTAGCCCAACTGTTTTTGTGACTTACATCTGGCAAAATGCTGTATCATAAATGCTGAATATGAACATGTGAGAGAACAGGGCTGATTGCAGAGGCCCCCTAACTTTTTGTCCCCATTTTCCACTTTCTGCTGATGTTTTTCTGACTCTGGTGGTGCCCTGGGTACTGCTAACCAGTCCCAGGGCCTGTGCTCTGTGTAAAATCAGTGTGCAAACTAGGCTATTATAATTGGCTAAGTCAACCTCCCTATAAGTCCCTAGTATATGGTAGGGCATGTAGGTTTAGGGACCCCAGCATAGGTAGTGCGCCCATAGATGCACTGCTGAGGTGCCCAGTGTCATTTTAAAGGCAGGCCTGCCTTGCTGGCTGCTTTTAAATTAAAGTTACATGCAAAATCGACTTTGGAATTTAATGTAGTTCCAAAGTCTTAAACTACCTTATTTTTACATATAAGCCACCCCTACGGTGTGCCCTATGTGCCCTTAGGGCTGGGTGCCATGTAACTATAATCAGGGTCCTTCTAAAAATAGTTTTATGAGCCCTGGTGAGGTAAAACAGCCAAATTCGTTTTTCCCTCATTGTAGTGAATGGCCTCCATAGGCTATAATGGGGAGATTTAATTTTAATTTTTAAAATCCCCTTACGTAACAGATGCCAGAAGTTTGGTATCAAATTAATTGTTATAATAAATCCCACAACTTCCAGTTGTGGGATTTAATATAACTTGTTCAGGTAAAGAGTTTTAAACTTTACCTGAAAAGTTGCCAACTTCAGCCCTGCAGTGTTTTTGCTGCTGTTCTCTGATTGGCCAGCCTCCCTCTGGCAGCCTGGCCAGGCTGCCTTGTTGAGGTGTGAAGTGGCCTGGCTCAGCACAAAGAAATGTGCCTGGGGGAGGAGATCTCCCTTCAGCAGAAGGTGAAGCAGGAAGGGGGAGGGCTGCCAAACTGGTCTTCAAAGGTAGAAAAGGACATTTAGAGCAACCCAGCAATACCCTCACATCCTGCAAACCCAGACAATTAGGTGCCTCCTTGATTAGATTAGGAGACGGCAGGAGAGGGGTGTGTTTAGGATTTATAGCCACACCAGTGGGTGGGCTCAGCCAGATGTAACCTCCAAAAATCACTTTCCGCCATGGCGGAATTTTGAGGAACGTTGCTCCCTGGGAATGATTTTTGCCACACTTCCCAGGAAGTGGTCATCACAGGGGGAAGGACCCTGCCCCGGATTGAAGAACCCGGACCCCCCTGCTTTTCACCCAGGCGCAGGGATAAAACTGGCAGACCTGCACCCACACCTCAGATCCCTATCAGATTCCAACAAGGAAGAACTACAGGAGAAGAAGGACTGCCTTGCTGGACCCCTGACCTTCACCTGGACCCTGCACTCTGGAGGACTGCATCAGCTGCATACTTGGGCTTCACCACTAAAAGGACTTTACCGGTCTTCTACTGCTTCAAGAAGGAACTCCCTGTTTGCTACAGGTACAAAGGAGCTGCCCAGAGTCCCCTCCATCAAGTCCTACAAGCAGAACCCCGCTGTCCAGCGTCCAGTGGCCAGTTGAGGGTTCTGACCAGGTGCATTCTGGGAATTGAAGTCCCAACTCCCAAGGAGCAACTCAGAGCTTCTGGAACCTTGGATCAAGGTATGGACACTTCAAGGACACAAAAAGGACCTCTGGAAGAAGATCATATGTTTGGAGACGTTTGGAGCAACTTCATAAGTTGAAGAGGTACATTGTGGGAGTTGGAGTCCCAGACCCCAAGAGGCACACCAGAGCCTCTGAACCCTTGGCTGGTGCTGTGGACCACTTTCCTGAATCAAACACTTCTGAAAGTAAGTGTGACAGTATTACCTCGTGGGTGGCCTGAACTCCGGACTTTGTTCCTTTCAGTGTGACCTTTTTTAACCCTTTTCACGCTAGTTGCTTCTATGCGCTAGAAAGCATTCATTCTTTAAAAAGGTATACCTCCGGTTCCCCTTATCCGATTTTATTCGTGTTGGTGTCATTTTAAAGATAAAAATATAACCTATTTTTATAAATTGATTTTAGATTTTTAAACAGTTTCCCGTGTTTTATTTAATTACTGTTTTGTGATATTTGAATACTTTACACTTTGTCTCCTAAGTTAAGCCTTCTCGCTCGTTGCCAAGCTACCAAGAGTTGAGCTAGGTTTAATTTACTGAGACCTAACTGGACCTAAGTGGAGGTTAGTGGCCTATTGCTAAGTGTAGGTATTTACCTGCCCTTACCAATAACCCATTTTCCAACAGAACAGTACAGTTTAAGTGTGCAGGTTTTAGCATTTCATAATGAAACTTTATCAATATGTCAACAATCAGAAAAGGTCTAATGACTGACGCACAAAACGCCAACTCTGGCAAGGAACACTGAAAGTAGCTTGGAGGTCTCCCTTAGTGGCTTGCATTTCATTCAGCTCAATAAACTGAGTGCTCAATGACTTAAACAGCTAGACTGGACAAAGTGGGAAATGCCAGGTATATGCCTGCTGTTGCCCTAGCCAACACAATGGAAAATGGCTAAGTCTTGGTTTGATGCTTTGTCTCTTTTTTATCATTAAATATCGTTCTCTACTAATGAGGAAAGTTGAAGTTATCCTGGAGCGAGGTCTGAAAGGCAGAGGCAATGCTTCCTCGTGCAAACTAGACAAGGGAAGCGTCTCTCCCGTCTAAGAAAAATGATTAGCTGCACATGGAGAAAAGAGGGTTAAAGAGAAACATGAGCAGGCCATAGTGTTTTTGTGTTACCAGACTACGAGGCGCTTTCTCTCACCCTCACAAACGCAGGCTGGCAGTCTGGCGAAAGTCCGAGCCAAGACTCGGTTAGGGCTCTTCCAACTGTACTTGTCCATCTTAATCGGCCTACGTGACATGGAAGAGGTCAGGGGTGCGAAACCCTGCTCAAAATATTGGCCTCCTTCGGCCTGTAAGGAGTAGCTGAAATCTAGGCCTTCAAAATTCGTAAAGTAGGTGAAGTCTAAGACTTTATAGATTGTGAAGTGTTTTTTCAGGTCAACAGTCTTGATAGCTTCTTTCCTAACACATAAGCTGTATTTGTACTGCAATAGTCATTATGACTATCTTTAAAAATATGCGGGCTATTGTTCATGTACCAAATCCCATTCTTGGTCATTTGGCATCACTTTACTCACTTCACAGCATCTCTAGCTTGTGCTTGATGCCGTTAGGTTACTGGGCCTTCTCTGATGATCCCGCTTTTATCGTGCACACAGTACCATCCTGTCCCTTTGCCTAAGCTGGTAGTTTTTAGCTACCTATATGTGCTACTTCCTCTTAAACTTCCAACTGGACTGCCTACAATTCAGAACATGTAGATCATATTTCCCCTGCCTCTTCTCTTCCCTCTTCCCCCACCTGCCCTCCACTCAGTCACAAACATTACTGACCCTACTGCTGCAGTCAACGTACAATATAAACTGAAAGATTAATAGAAACCACAAATATAACATAGGGCCAGAGGCAGCTCCTCCACTATGGTGGAAGAGCGTTGCCCCCGACAGCAGCAGCAGCTGAAAACCTTTAACAATAAAACAATAATAAACTATGGGCATATTTATAAGCCCCTTGGGCAACCTCCAGCACATTTATGGTTATTTTGATGCAAATGTGACGTTAAGGTGGCATTTCCCACGCACCATATTTACAAAGTGGCGCCACTTCGTAAACCCTTGCCCCACATTATGCCTGCGCCAAGCCAAATATATACAAGGGGGGGGTCGTTTCCCCATTAGAGGGGCTGAAAAAATGGCCCAAGGAAATCTAAGTGATTTCCTTGCGCTATTAACTCCTGCTCAGAGCAGGCATTAAAAGGGGGCATACCATTATTTATAATGGGCCCCTATGTACTATGCAGGAGTAGCACCAACATTTTGGCACTACTCCTGCATAGTACATCAATAGCGTCACAAAAAATTACACTGTTGCCCCCTACCCTGCACCATGGTGCACGGTATTTTAAATACGGCGCACACATGGGGGTAGTAGGAGGCGCTAAGGGGCACAAGAAAAATGGCACTGCACTGTGCGCAGCTCCACTTTCCTTAAATCTGCTCCTATGTTTATTATTGTTTTATTGTTAAAGGGGAAGGGCAATGGGGCATTACAGGGACGGAGGAGGAGTGGACACCACTTCCGTCAGTGGGCATGTGTGTTTCGCCCGCTGACTCGAGCCGGCCAAACACACATGCGCACTGTGTTCCCTCCAACCTGGCACTGTGTAGCTGAGTTGGAGACAGCAGGCAGAGTCTCCGAGTCTGCCTCAGAGCGCTAAGCCAGGGGGCTCCCGCCAATCATAACGTTGCTTTCATGCTGCCAGCACATGAACAAACAAACACAAATGATGAACGAATGTGGAACCAATCAAACATTCACCCCCAGTCAAAGATCTGGGTTTAATCCATCAATTCTTTTGCTCACCATGTCAGCCAGGGCGCTCCCGCCAATCATAACGCTGCTTTCATGCTGCGAGCAGCATGAAAACAACATTAGGATTGGCTGCAGGGCAGGGTGGAAGCCTGTGCCTGCTGTGACGAGGAGCGACGAGGCAGAGGCGGCGGCAAGCCAGGTACGTTTTTTTTTTTTTTTTTCAATGTATTCATTGTATTTGTCATTCTCCCCTCCCCGACATGCACTGCGTCACACCGTCCCTTTTGAGCGCATGGGACATGGACAGTAAGTCAAAACCACCAGCTAATTACAATTATAGGTTGCATGATAATTTTTTACTTTTCCCCTCCACCAGATAAGATCACCTGCCTGGTCACTCATGCGCAACACCAAAGTGCTTCCCTCTTAGGGTCACAACAAATACAACCCTCTGACAACCCCACAGTTCTCAATGGTATAGAAATCTCCCCCTCAGATAATGCGCTTCAGTACCGCATATTGGGATACAATGCACTTTGTAAATGCTACAGGACAATACAGTAAATGTATGTGGGTGTACTCTGCAAGTAACTTTTTTTGGACTGATCACAGTCTGTGAGAAAAACAAATAACAGGATTGATCAAATATCAGTTATTGTCGTCCTAAATAGATGATTTTAAAATGCCCGTGGTATGTTTGTGAAAACACTGTTTAGAATGGAGAATTGGTTCAGGTTCATTGCTCCATTAAGTGAAGGGTGAAGTGCCTTACTAAACAAGATGGATTTTTTTTCCTTTGCATTGTATTGAAATATTGTCTGTCTTGTTATCATTTGCAATTGCGGTATCCGTTTAGGTTAAAATCCTTTCTCTCTCCCTGTCAGAGTTGTAATAGAATGAGGGAGTGCCACATCTAGAACCACACAATCATTTTACAAATAGGAGGATGTTGGCCCTGGCACTAGCTTTCAAGACATGCATTATGTATCTTTTAACTATGGTTCACACACCAATCTGTATGCCGCTCTAGGTTGAGTCCGGTTCCCTTTCTTCATTTTTTTGTGTTTCTACGTCTATGTTTGCTCTGATTTTTATGGGCAAGCCCAAAGCGCTCCGTTCCATGCTGTAATCTCTCTTTGGGCTTCTAACCATGTCCATGTCACGTCAGTCACTTTCATTGGTTCATGGGCTTGCCTTTTAAAGTCCACTTGCTTTTTTTTGTTAAAGGCATGCATATGTTATACCTTTTCTGGTGTTTAGCCCACCTACACAGCACCAGTAAACTACTGAAACCATTTGAGGCTCAATGTTTTCAGCATGGTTTCCAGACTACTTTATCTTTTTATTTTCCATGCAGTGCGATTGTGTTGGGGTTTACATAGCGCAATCGTGCTCGTTTTTTTCATTTTCAATTTCAGCGTGATAGCGGTGTGTTTTTTTCTTGTAATTTGTGTGGCAAAAAAAGTCCAGTTAGGAGTTTACAACGCTAATAGCTCTAACTCGAGCAAATGCGAGACCCGTTGCATTACAAATGCTTGTCTGTTTAGTGTCTTTTCTATGAAAAAAACAGTACCGTATTAAAAAAAGTAGGGGAACTGTATGAGGTCGACCTCTGCATCCAACTCGCTCGTTTTAGAAATGGACACGCCTTCAAACGTATACAGAATTATTATTTTTAAGTGCTCTTGTTTCTTGCATCTTTCCTGATGTGGTCTTTGTGCCAACGTTGTCAACACGCAAAATTCATCACCTTTTTGCTACTAAGGGCCAGATGTAGCAAAGGGTTTGCGCCTCGCAAACGGCGAAAATCGCCGTTTGCGAGGCGCAAAAGCCTCTTTGCTATTCAGAAATGCATATTGCGAGTCGGGACCGACTCGCAATATGCCTTTCAGAATCGCAAATAGGAAGGGGTGTTCCCTTCCTATTTGCGATTCGGAGTGGAATGCAATTCCATTTGCGACCGCATATGCGGTCGCAAATGGAGTCGCAGTTACCATCCACTTGAAGTGGATGGTAACCCACTCGCAAATGGGACCCCTTCCACTTTGTGAATGGACCAAATATTTTTCAGGGCAGGGAGTGGTCCAATGGACCACTCCCTGCCCTGAAAAAATACCAAAACTAAAGGTTTAAGGAAAACGGGCTACACTTAAAAAAAAAAACTGCTTTATTTAAAGCAGTCACGAACATGGAGGTCGGCTGACGACAGCAGGCCTCCATGTTTGCGAGCGCCTAGACTCGCTATGGGGCCGCAATTAGCGACCCACCTCATGAATATTAATGAGGTGGGTCGTTGCGACCCCATAGCGAGTCGCAGTCGGTGTCTGAGACACCGTACTGCATACCAATTTGCGAGTTGCAACTTGCAAGTCGCAGGGACTCGCAATTTGCAAGTCGCAAATTGGCATTTTGCTACATCTGGCCCTTAATCTCGTGGCTGTTCTTAACATGTTTCACATGACCATGAAGACTGGGAGAAGGTTATGGGGGCTGGGGAGGTCCCGGGTGGTCCCTGGTGGTCCCAGGGTTCTTTGAGCGGTGCCATGACAGTTTTGTATGTCACCTTTGTCATGTCACTTTGAGATCGGGGTTTTCTCAGAGCTTCAACTGAAGTAACACGTGCTATATGCCGAGTTTTCTCTACAGTTCAAAATAGGAAACATTCTGAGACCTGTCTTGGGGGTTGAAGGCGAGGGAGTACCCACATGGGATATTTTCAGCCCCAGCCCCTTTACACTAAATCTAAAAATGCAACACATTTTGATATGATTAATTGTGCGTGGAACTGTCACTTCTTTCTTTTTAGATATTCATGCACATTTGTGCGTTTAGGTTGTGTACACACATGAACACATTTATTTATATAAATAATAACACACTTCTTAACACGCATCTTAATTATGGCTCTTGTACTCCTAAACTTAAAGTCAGGATGGAGCTTTTGGACCCTCTTAAAACAATTTGGCACTTTAGGTTAATATTGGAGGAGTCTGATCAAATAATTGTAGGTATCCGCATTGTTTTCTTTAACTGGCGACCATGCCAAATGTGACTTGCAGCCTACAGCACTGCAGGAGATGTGAAGATGATGCCTTGTTTATAGGCCTTGGGTTGTAGTATTAGAAGCCTAACAAAAACAAAAGCAGCAAGACACTTTTTCCGGCATGAACTTCGATTATGTTTGCGTGCGGCCGAGAGACGTAAGCAAGTAGTAACTTTATGATGTTAAGTACTTTAGATCTGTGTAAGGTTAATACAACATTTATCTAGATGGCAAGGTAGAAACTGGGTTGCTTTGGTCCGCCAAACAAACATCTGTCTTTGCACCAGTTTGTCCAGGCGGTAGTCAAGAAGGCCGTACGGATACAGCAAGGAGGCAAATTAATTCTACAGCATTGTGCTTGCCCTGCTTCAGCTGTCATCCCATTTCACATGCACACTCTAGCTCCTTGATTATTTTTGTCTGTAACTTACAACTATTTCTTCGCAGAATACTGTGGCTGTGTAGGGCACACTCAGGCTGGGTTGTGCAGTCACTGTTGTTCTTGAGATGAGCATCGCCTGACATTGGTGCAGAAAATCCTTATTTGTTCCATAGCATCACCACTGCTGTGGTACACACTTATACACACCTCTCCTGAGCCAGTGTTGATCTTCTCTATTTACTTTGTGTTAATGATGTGGTAGTATCTTCTTTGTGCTGCAGCACCATTAAAAGGCTACCTATTTCGTCTTAAGCTTGGCAAAGATTAAAAGTATGACCCTTGCACACACGTTTAGCAGAGATCAGCTTAGAAACATTAAAAGATTTTTCAGCAGGCTTCAATAATGGTTCCGTTACAAAAAAAGACGATCTACAATGGTTAATGCTACATGACTCCACTCTTCTAAAGTACATAGTTAAATAAGCGACCATCAAAAACTGTGAAGACAACCGATTCCTGTTTTTTGTTTCTGTTTCAGTCACACAGGTACACATCGAATCCAGTGATTTCTTAATGCTGGTGTGCATCCTGGGATGATTACGGTTTTGTGCCAGAAATGATCCGAGACATTACTCATGGTATTCTTTGAGGCACACGTGTAATCTATCATTGTGCTTTGCACTTGTCAGATGGACTAGAAGCCAGTGTCTAGGGAACTTAAAAAGTAAACGCCATAGAGCGCTACCACCTCTATTGAAGACTGACGAAAGGACTCTGTCGAAATATTTAAGGACTGGAGTTAAATAAATACATTATCCTGTCTTCAAAATGTTTGGCGTATTTCCATGCTTTCAAGACTTTTTTTTTACATGGGAAGCATCGAAATTGGTTACTCACTGGAGGCACACACATAAGGATGTCCTTCAGCACGATCCTTAAAGAAAGTGTTTATAAAAGCGATTTTGAAAGATTTAACAAGGACGTTTTTGCACTTTAGAACTTCAGAATGCTTGTAGGATCACTCAGGAAATAAATTTATTTCCATAATTCTGCAGACAGGAGAACTGGTTTGGGGTGGCTTCCTTTTCAGGTACCTCTTTTTTGCAGTTCTGTAGATACAACCTTTGTGTGGTGTGATGCTTCTCACAGCAGGGTATTCTCCATCCTGGAGGACTTACATGAGACGCACAAAGAGGTGCGAACTATCTGCACTTGACTGTAGACAGCCACAAGGATAGCAAGCAGGAAGATGACAAAAGGGTGGTTTTCACCCAAAAGACCCTCCTCACTCTGCTCGAAAGAACAGCCTACACCATCCTTCACCCCCATCATTCACCAAGTTGCAGTGCCACAGGAAGGTTTCTTAGAGGAAACTTGTCTCCTTTGTCCTCACATACTGTGTCTAGGTCTCCTCTGCCCTGCATCCTGACACGCTTCCACTGTCTGGGAGAAAAGCCTGCCCCCCCATCGTGGCACAGGAACAGGCCTGGGGCATTCAAAATGGAACTCACTGACCTCCACCACTCTGCTTTCCTTATACAAACAATGGATATACTACAAATACCCATATACACAAACATGCAAATCATACACTTTGATGGGATTAGGTGACAAGACAAATCTGACTGCTATCAGAGAGACGGTCAGCCACCGACAAATAACTCATGTTTAGTGAGCGAGTGGAAAAGCCTTTTTATTTGGATATTAGTGAGGGAAGATCTTTAAATGAGATCTTTTATTTTTCTGTGCCAACTCCCCTTGTGTGCAGCATACAGACCCTGTACCACGGTTGGGATATACTGGACCAACTGTTTCCAACCTTTTGACTTCTGTGCACCCCCACTTTATCATTACTGGAACCTGGGACCCCCACTGAATCATTATTGGAATCCAGGGACCCACCACTGAGTCATTACTGGAAGCCCGGGACCCCGGCCTAAACATTATCGATGATTTAAAATGCAAAACAATACAAAAAATATACAGAAACAAGCATTCATCAAACATACACAAATAACACATTATATTTCATTTGCAAACAAATCTAAATAAAAAATAATTTTTCTAGGACGGTTGGACCTTTTCTAAATTAATCTGATGCCAGACATCGTCCTTACCATATTCTGTTTGATGCACCCGCACTGCTTCCAAAACCAAACTGAAGATACAAATTTCATTTTTAGCCCCCAATTTCATATTCCTTGACATTTACAGTACGTCTTAAAAATTTAATTTATACATTTAGCCACTTTATTTATATGAACTTTATTAATCTGTTAATATTGTTTCATTTTCTAAGCAGTCGACCCCCTGAGGAGGCTTTGCGGACCCCTGGGGTCCCTGGACCACATGTTGGGAACCACTGCACTACACTATGCTTAAAAGAGCAGTCCTAGGCATGGCAGACAACAGGCTAGGGCTCCTAATGTTTAAATGATGTGTACACTTATAGTCACAAGTTTACACTGTCTGCCCGGATATGGAGCACTATGTATAATGTTTCTCTCTATAGTTTACACACTATCCTCTGATTGTACTATATCTCAGCAGGCCTTCTCCCACTGTACTCCTAAAACCCTGCATGAAAAATTGACATTGACACACTTTATTTCTTCAGAGTGGCCCTCTTTTTACCTTCCATCTTCTGCATACATTCTTTTTCTTCATATACCCTGCTCTTAGTCTCATGCCTGCCTCAATCCTTCTTGTTGTAATTGCGCAATTGGCTGATACTGCATTTCATAGATTATAGCCTCTCTTCAAAACTGTATCACTATAATCTAACGTTACCTAATTTCCCAAGCCTATCTATCTCACCAACTATTCACCTGAAACCACATAGCCCCAATAATGATCACATCTAACTGGTACTAATATAACAAATTAACAGGAGTAAATGCGTGCAATCTTTTCTTGAGAGCAAGTGACTAATCACAATAATCAACAATGCCACCAAATTAACCACTAACATTGGGTTCCAGAGTAGCGAGCTACTCACCATAAAGTGCTTCAGTGCCTCATCAGGGATAGTAAGCGCTAGATACATCTTATTACAATGAGAATTACAAAAATGACAAAGTTTGAAAAGTGAGTTTCTGAAATTTTACAGGCTTCTGTCAACACAAACATGTGGACCACTATTCTGCAGTTCTGGCTGCATTCAGATTACACTGTATACCATCATTCTTGTTCCCCAATCCTGATCTGAAGTGCCCCAATAATGCTGTATTGGGGTTCGCATACAAATCTGTTCTGCTAATGCACCACCTGCTGTTCTGCGGTGCCCCCTCCTGTCCCAAACTCTGACATCTGTTTGAGGACGTGGGGGAGCCAATGAAATCTATTCTTAGCTGCCATCTTTATTTGAGAGGTCTGTTTCAACTAGCTCACTCCGTTCTTTTCTTTACTCTGTTTACTCTCAATGTTTTCTTTCTCTCCCACTTTTTTCTTTCCTTCAACTGTTTATTTCTACTCCTCTCCCTTTTTTTTATTTCCCTCTTCCTCTTGCTACCTCCTCTTTCAAATGTGCAAAAACTTGGACATTTCTTTCTTTGCTTCGTTCTTCTCTTTTTTCTTCATCAGGTGTTCATTCTTTCACATTTTTTTCTCTCCCCTTAATTCTTTCCTTGTCTTTTTTATTTTCTCTTTCCTTTGACTCGGTATGCATCCTTTCACTTTTTTTAGATCTTTCTTACTTCCCCTCTCCGGTGTTTTTCTTATCTCTATCAATTCATGTTTTACTATAAATCCCTCTTTTTCCCGTCTGTATGTGGAAGCCACAAGTTACTTATCAGGACCCAAAGTGTCAAAGTGGTTTTCCTTTTCTGTGTCTGCGGGAAATGTGTCAGTGCATACATGCCCTGGTTCTTTCGCGGCTTGTTTCTCTCACCATCTCTCTTTTTTCTCTAATGTTCATTTTCCTCTTTCTTTTCACACTTCTTTCATTATTTTTTTCTCTTTATCATTCGTTCACTAGCTTCCTCCCCTTTTTTCTTTTGTCACACACATTTGCGCTATTTCTTCTCTTAGTTGTGCTTTCATTTTCCGGTTCTTTCTTTCCCTTCTTTCTTTTATTTCTTTGCAACCCCTTTGCTTTCTTCTTTTTGTCTGTTGTATTCCTTTTGCTTCTGTTTTTCTGCTCCATCTGCTTTCTCTCCTGAGGCCTAGTTATCAATGGAGCAACAGGTGCAGTGGCACTGGGGCCCAGAGACCTACAGACCTCACTCAACTCTAATTCCTGCTCTGTTTTCCTACCAAAATTCCAGTCAACCATGTTCCTCTCTTACTCCAGGGCCCTTGACACCGTTACTATGCCTCTTGTCCTCTCCATCTTTACTCTTGACTCCCTCTTTTCTTTCACCCTCCAATCCGTCCCAAATGATATTTTTGTTATGGTGTTTTGAGCATCACACTCTAATGCCAAACGTTTATTTCTGATAAAGATTTATATGATAATTGTATATGTTTTAAGATAGATGAAGAAGGTGAATGGAAGTGCTTTAATTAAATGCTGGGCCACTGTAATTATATGGCAGAGAAAGAATAAATTATGAGACAGGGTTGACCAATACATGTGGCAAGAAAAGTCCAGTTATGAATTTACAATGCCAATAGCTCTAACTCAAGAAAATGCAAGACCTATTGCATTGCAAATGCTTGTTATGCTTGGCATGCGAAGTTGAAAAGCCATTCTTCTGAAAGAAGCAAATTGACACACTCAGAAGTCAGTTTGTTTGTGTTTTTTTAATTGTAAGGCTAGACACTGACAGCCGATGAACATTTAAAATGAAACGTTATAAATATCAAACTCAAATAGGGGCGGGCAAGTGTGCAAAGCTGACATCATTTCCTGGTGTTCAGGGAGAGGGGTTCTCAAGTCTCACAATCCCATGCTTTAATAAGTAGCACTAAACAAATCCTACAGTCTTGTGAACAGTGCTACTGTCCAATTACATATAGTTTACAGGATCTGAAGGCTGGCAAATGACATCAATGTGACTTAATTGGGCAACAAACAGAAGTTGTGATATCAAAACATTTATTCCAGTGTAATTGATGAAATGCCTTCACACGTGTTGTGAAACAATAGAATGGCAGAAATTGTTACCAGCCAACCAAAATTAACAACAACATTCCTGAACTTTGCAACAGTTGTCCTACAGTTTCCAGTTATGTCCATGATAAGCCACCACTTGACTGTTGCCAAGTAGGCCCACTATGTCAATAATGAACCACCATTAAACCTGAAAGTGACAGAAGTGTGTCCACTATGTAAAGGCTTTGCCACTACTTTGCCAGGGGAAGCAAACACATTGCTCTTCTCAGTCAGCCATGCTGAGGCGCACACGCCAGCATATTCAAAAATCCTTACCTGAATCAATTCATAAGATCCTGCCATCTCCTTTCATTGGCTGAAGTGTTAACCAGTGAGAGGATGGCTTTTTCCAACTTGTCTCAGTATGGGGTGCCGTTATCGGGACTTTCTTCTCTAGTCCACTCTGTCACAATTTGGGAAAGGGAGGTGTGTTACAATTGTGTGAGGCTTCCCTGATTTGCCAGTCAGCCCCAGACAAAACAGGACTGAAGCCTTTAGCAGATATACCTGACTTTAAAGCTGACTCTAGCGAGAGTCATCAAGAGGAGTTCATGAGACCTTCTGCCCAGCAAAACTTGATTAGTTGGGGCATATGTATGAAAATGTTTCGGTCTGCATGACTGACTCTAATATAATGAGGTCTTCATGACTCTCCCTTAGAGTGAGGATCAATCCCACAGACATTCATCATGCACTAAAAAGTAGGAATGGCGGTGCCCCAATGCCCAAGTAATGGAGCACCAGTAAGGAATATGTCTTGACATGCAAACTGATGCAATGGACATGGGAGGCTCCTTCACAACGGCGAAGGAGAAGCAAGGAGTTGAATCAAAGATAAAATTATATTTCTTTATCGTTTTATCTTTCAGCAGCTGGTTCTGCCATCAGCATGTGAAAGGAGGGGCGGGCTGGCCACAGGAGGAGGGAGGAGTAGAGAGTGCACCTAAGTGTGCATGTAAGTTTGTCTGGCTGTCTCAGGCCGGCCAAATATACATGTGCACTTAGGTTTCTTCAGCCTGTCTGTGTTGAACAGCTGGGCTGGAGAAACTGCACAGACGCCAGGGCTGTGTCTGAGTGGCAGTCCAAGCTGCTCAGACCAATCCTGACACAGCTTTCATGCTAGGTGTGGCATGGAAGCAGCACCAGGATTGCTGGGGATCCTGTGCTGATGTCCCAGTGAATGCTGAGACACCAGAAGAAGAGGAGCAACAAGCGAGGTGGCAACCTGAAGAGGTATGTCTTTTTTAATTATTTTTTATTTCCTTCAATCCCTCTCCCCTGCCGCCCCTCTCCTTTCATATTTGCGGCGGCCACCGCTGGTAATTGAGACAAGTCCCTCCTCCATCATACTACACAGGAACATAAGTCTTGGTGATCATTAAGCTGTGCTGTTCACCAGCTAAGAACCCTTGTATCAGTCCTAGGTCTTCCGTCTATGTCGTAGAGAGCTCAGGTTCCGCATGTTGGGAGCCCACCCATTTCCTGAAATCCCCAGTATCATACACTGAGATTTCTCAAAGTGAGGGAATACAGTTTATAGAAGGATATCTTTCAAAGAACCTTGACAGTATACAGGTGGTTGTGTTTTGTTGTAACGGAAATGAAGCCAAAGGTTCAGTAGCTCCTGCCCTGTCCCCTCCTCATTTTTAGGGATTGCACCATTTCAGGAATTGTTAGGGGCTACATCTATGGAACTCATTAGTCTTATACAGCAAATCAATACCTTGTTGAGTCAGTTCGACCTCTCTTCTGTGCATGGTTGCAATTGCCTTCATCACTTTTGTGGGGGTATTGTTAAATGTTTGGGCCTCAATGGAAGCCAAATATTCTTTTGACACTTCCCAGAGTGAAACAGTGTTCAGTGTGAAAGTGTGCTGCAATTCTCAAAATCATTTTATATGCATATCAGTTTAGACCATGCTTTGCAGATTCACTTTCCCCCTCTTTGCTTGGATGATGTGTTCAAGGAGTGGAAGCTACAGTTGTTGATTCCACTCCTTTAGGGTATCTTTTGTAAGTAAGTGCCTTTCTTGAAGCTGGATTTTATTTTGCCCTCCTGCCCTGAAGGTTCCAATATTTCTGTCAGCTTGAGGTGGAGCACTCTCCCATACTGCACTTTAAAGTTCTTTTCAGGAATTGGAATACAGGTATAATGAATTATCTGACAGCACTGATTCCCAGAGTACAGATTCCATAGTCTGCTAAGCTGACTGGTTTGCACTCTGCTGATTATGGGCCTTTTTAAATTTATGGTCCTCTAAGAAGCAAATTATAGTTTTCTAACCTGTGATTAATGTGAAGTGTTAATTAGGGTACCAGGGAATTTACGTATAGTTAGTAATAACAGCTGGAACAATGATACTGGAACCGTTCTCAGACCGTGGGTGCTGCCACCAATCATTCCAACACTGAACGCATAGAGATTTTGAAAAAGCCAAACACAACACAAAGAAGTGTTGCAAGTGATTCACGTCCATTCAGCAGGAGAAAGGTAAAGGTATGGTTTGTAGCTGGTTTTGCATTTAGGAGCACACTATTAAAAATTTATTACTAAAGCATGATGTGGTAGCACATCGTCATTTACAGCTAGCACAATTTCCATTGAAATGACCGCTAGATTTTCAAAGGCATTTAGTTTTACATATAAAACTATGTGGTGCACAAACAATAATGTGTGGAAATTGGATTTCAACAAACATTTGTCATTTAAACCTTACCAAGTGAATTGCCTAGATTTGTTCTTAAAAAAAAATCACCACACTTCAGGTTTTAAAAAAGCTTTAATTTATGCTTTCCTAACTGTTTGTTTTGAAATGTTTCTATAATTAATGTCTAGGTATTTTAATGTTATTGTTGGTTAGAAGAAAACGACATCCTAAAGCTTTTATTTTCACACCAACAAGATAGTGACATAATTCAATTTAAAAACTGTACACCTACACAACACTTACACAGACTGACATTTGACCTCTGTCTTTGAACACAGCAAATGTGAAAAGATAACAACAAAATTAAAGTTATCTTTAATGCGTATTCACATTCTGAACTCCAGCATAGTTATTTGGGGGTGCTGCAGCACCCCCTGCACACCTTCTTCCAGCGCCTAAGACATGAGTATATATCAGGATGCTCTTATCCTTGCAAGTAAGTGGTTTTCAATACAACCCCTTGATTGGATTCTGCATGGGTTTTTGTAGCTGTGGACTGGGTACTGCTTTCTTTGATCTTCATAATAGAGCTAACTTTAAGATGCTAAACAGACAGTTACTGTTGTTGAGGGTTGGCTTCTGGGATCAGAATGCTTGTAGACTCACTTCCCTACCGGGTAGACTCAGCCTTTTATAAGTTTCAAAGTGATGGAATGAATTCTATTGACTTGGAATGATGCTTATACCAGATGTGTATTATTGCTCAGCCCATTGGTACTCAACAGTACTTATTTTATTGATCTCAGGCGGATGAAAGACTGAGTGTATCTGTTGAGGGTCAAATTTCTGACAATAGGCTCAAACACTGATAACTGTGGTGCATCCTACCCAGCCCGGGAGCATGGACAAGAACAAGACATACTCAGTGCTCATAGTTAACGTCTTTCATCATAAGTGTACAACATTCAACTAATTTCTCATTCCCTCATAACTGTTTTAGACCACATCTTAACACTTCCCAGATTGATTAGGTAATCTCTCATGAGTCTGACCTGAGCCGCAAGGTTCTATTGCTCATAGTCTTAAGACAGTACATCTCCCTCTTTGTTAAACAAAAAGGACATTAAAAAACATGAACAAATAGCAGCATTACATTTCCTCGATCCGCCGTCTGGGTGCTCGCAGTTTGACCAGCCGTGTGGTACGAGGTAGTTGAGCTGCACCCAAGGTGGACCCCACGGGTACAGAATCTGATAGCTGACTAGGGCTTTCAGGTGGGTCAGCCACATTGCAGCATGCAGGGACTGATGATCTGTGAGACTGATGTTTAAAGTGTGACAAGTCCTTAGTGATGGATTTGCCAGGATGGTGAGCTGTCATCATTTGTCCCTTGTGCTCCACAACCTTCAAAGTTTCAACACCAAAAGGAGGATCTGTCTTTCGCTTTTGTATTTGTTTGAAAATAACCTAGTCTCCCTTATCGAACACAACCTCCTGTGTTTCACAAAGTTGATCAGCATGTGTTTTCATCTGACATTTTCAGGTAGTATCAGTAGCACGAATCTTGTGATTATTCAGAGTTTGCGAAGGGTGCACTGTGGTAATTTAGTTTGTATAGCTCTCCTGAACAACATAGTGGCAGGACTCTCACCAGTGGTAGAGTGAGGAGACAACTGATCAGCACAGAGGGCTTGACATAATGCCTGACACAGCTCAGATCCCTCCATGGAGGCATATTGTATCACTCGTAGCAAGGTCCTAATAAACAGTTCCATGACACTGTTAGCTTGAGGGCACAAAAGTGTGTTTTTCTGATGTTTGATATTGAATCTAGTTAGAAACTCCTTAAACCCCTTGCTGTGAACGGTAGACCATTGTCAGACTTGAGAGTGCCCTATACTGCAAATATATCATCCAGTGGCTTAATTACTTTGTTGTGAGTCGCTGATGAGAATGTTCATCTATGACCAACATGAGGTGGTATCCTTTTGCAAAGGGCACTGAGAAGTCTATGGATATTCTTTCCCACAGATGCCCAGGAAGATGAGACATGGTTGGGGATGCTGTGTCACCTTTGGAGAGAGGGAATTGTATTAATGACACTCCTTTAGTTCTCTCTCTACCTTCCATTCCTAGCGAGGGAACTACACTTGATCTCTCCATTCCCTCTCGATGGCTATAGTGCCACGATGTCCTTCATGAGAGAGTTCAATTACTTGCTGTCTCAGACTTGCAGGTATGACAATTTGAGATCCTCCTAGCTGTGGGGGTACTCGTGAGAAATAATCTGCGGGGTTGTGATGCTTGCCGTGCCTGTGCACAATGGTGTAATCATACTCTTGTAGATGCACCCCCCACCTCTCAATGCGAGGGGGCATCTTGGCTTTCGGATTCCCAAAAATGGTGAGTAGCTCTTGGTGGTCTGTGATGATCGTAAAATGCTTTCCATACAGAAACAGTTAAAAATCTTCACAGGCCCATGCTCCACCTAGATTTTCTTTTCCAGCTGAGAATATGCATGATCGATGTCAGACAAACTCTGACTGGCGTAAGCCACAATGTACCTATGAGCTTTTGGATATCCATTATGCTGGGCATGGATTGCTCCCAACCCCATTGGGCTTGCATCAACACTGATCTCATTGTGCAGTTTAGGATAAAAGTAAGCCATTTCAGTCACATTTTCAATCACATGTTTTATACATTTGAAGCTGTGACCATCGGAATTGGAAATTTCTTTTTGTCATGTCTCACAATGGGGTGCTCACTATGGCAAAATCATTAATGTTCCTTGAACAACAGCTGGCCATCCCCAGGAATGACTCTACCATGGTATATCTTGTGGAAGACTGGTGCCTGATATTGGTTGCACTTTATAAGGATCAGGAGTCATCCATCCATCAAAAAACACATCCAAAGAACTTTTCTTCTCTGGAACTCACCCTTTTCTGCATTTAGTGTGAGACCTGCATCTGTAGGTAATTGACATACTTGTTTGATAGCCTTATGCTCCTTCCATGTAGTGCCAAACAAAAGTATGTCATTACTGCAACTGCAAGCATGTGTGACAGGCTGAATGATTCTGCGTATAACATCTTTGAATATTTCTGCAGAAGATGACACTCCAAAGCTTGATCTTTTGTATCAGAACAGACCAATGTGAGTCGAAAAAGTAAAGTGGTAATATACCTGAAGTTTCCTTCCTGTTTGAGTTGATGGCATCCCTTATTCAGGTCAAGATGGGAGAAGACTTTGACCCCGTTCAGCTGCATGATCATGTCCTCAATGTGCAAACAAGGATATCTTTCTCTCTCGATTGCTTTGTTGGCTTGGCACATATCCACGCAGATGTGCACTGTACCTCCACTGTTCTTTTTAGGTACTACCACTATAGGCAACACCCATGGTGTGGAACAAGTAGGATGCTCAAATTTGTTGTATTTGAGCAAGACATCTAGTTCCTTCTCAACCACTTCTTGTAGATTAAATGACATTTGGTGGTATCGCTGTGCAACAGGCACTTTAATGTGAAGCTGTACTTTATTGTTTTCAGCTTTCCTATACCTTGAACTAGTAATGGGAACTGATTCATAATTTCAGATTGCACATTTTGGTTATAATTGATAGATATTTGTGCCATGTCAGCAGCAGTTGCAAAACTAAGCAAACATGCACTAGACTGAGTACCTTGAAGGACATGAGTTGGAGTCCACGCAGATGTCTTCTTATGCTGCAAGGTGACTGTGAATGATCCTTGACTCCAGTGGCTTGGAAGCAGCCTATTTGTACACCTTCGTATTTGAAGCTTTACGTCACAGCACATGTGGCAGACTGTTAAATTGTTGGACTGGCATTGCCATAGTAAGACTATTGCTCCCTGGCGAGACTGCTGGTTTAGGGGTGACAGCACTTCCGTTTGTAGGTGTCTGAGTTAGTCCTACAACCAGTCGCAACTGTAGGCCCAAACCTCCCGGCTCACAAGCAGTACTTCACCAAAACTCAAACAGTAAAATTGATTTCTGGCAGCCTTATGCATACTCTAAATGTAAATTCTCAGGACAGTCGTGGTAGAACTGAAGTTACCCTTTTCTCTCATTAGCGAAAAGTCTCATACACATATAGGCAACAAAGTAGATGCAGGAACATTTTCAATACATTTATTGAAAAGACTGCAATCTACGGTAAAATGCATGAATTGCAATCATTAGGATAATGAGCAAAAATAAAAGCAAAATGATGAAGATGAGAGCTGTGAATATGAAAACCCCCACTGTAGTGCAATGAACATGGGTTATGAAATTCCCAACAGAGAAAGCCTAATCTATCCCCTAACAAGAGCTAGGTGTGATAAACCCTAAATTGCTAGTACCATGAGAAGTGCCCCCCATCCTTCGTTACCTTGGAATGAGGTCTCTAGGTCACACTCCATGTAGACACAAAGGCTGGTGACATGCAGCATAGATGGCATCTGGAAGGAACCACTTTAATATCCTTGTCTGTGTCTGTGTGAGGTGTATTTATACGACTCATGTAGGAGACGTAATGCAGGTATGTACCTAAACAACTGCTAATGTAGCTGACTTGTGTCTGAAATAATATAAACAGTCCCTAACAAGTGTGCACAATGTTCCTGTTAAACGTAAGAGTGAAAGGGTCATGATGACAATACCTACGTACATAACTGATAATGACGTCTCCTCAGAATGGCACTGATAACAAAAAGCAATTTTTTTAAATAAAATGTAAGCAGCTGCAGAAGTGCTCAAAGAAATAATGAAATAAATAGGATAAAATAGAGCATGCTAAGTGGATACAAGGTTACTAGGTAAAAAGGGCAACAAGCCTACAAGTGGATGGCTAAGCTATCTCCTGTGCCCATTGGGGAACAAAAATGGATTCATCACAGCATGATGTTGATTGATGCACTGCTATCAATTACAGAGGTCATGGGACAGCTGTTGACCTTTAGCTTGATCTGAGGGAAATATTCATACAAGTTATTTTGTTTCGTTAACTCACTTTTGCTCAGTAAATGTTTGTCTTCTTAGCAAGCAGCAAGGCCCACATGTGTACATCACTCCTTTTTATCTTTGATCATCACAGAGTCACCCTCTCCACTGTTGCTGGATGGTGATGTCGAGGAACTCTCACAGGATGAATTTGAAGATGATCAATTTCGTTTAGTTTCCACCTGTTGCAATTGAGGTTGTTTCTTTTCTTTGTGGGCATGATGAGATTGCTTCTGGAACCTTCTGGTGCCCATTTTCACATCACACTGTGACACAATTGGTTTCTTTTTTGTTTTGCAAACCATTATAAATGCATTCTCTTTCGACACCCTATGCACATTTTTCCAATGGGGGGGCATTTTTGTCATGGGGAAATGAAAATCCACATTGGGAATACAGTAGTCCTTGCTTTGAAGTTGTCATCTTACAGGTGTGTGCTGGGTGCTTGGGTTTACTCTTCATGACCAATGCTGATTCACCTTTCATCATCCATCCCTGCTTCCATGTTGGTGGCTTACCGACCTGCTCATTCCTTGGCTCTGGCAGTCATCAGCACTTTTTCTCGACTGAGTGTCTTTCGCAACATACATCTTCAGAATGAGTCCAAGAAACAACAATCAATGACTCTGAGGTGCATGGCTTCTTCATCATTAAATTACCTAAATTTGAAATGTTTGACAAGTACATCAGGCCTCTTAACAAACTCATCAATTGTCTCACCAACTGGTTGTCTTGCTTGATTGAGACTGTACCTTTCATAGCCGACATTTGGCACCAGGTTGAACTTGGCTCCTAGAGCTTCTTTGATTTGATTATATGACATTGTCTCAGTGTGTGAGATTTTATTTATCACTTCTTTCACTCCATCACCAGTGAGATTCTTTAATGATTTAATGATTTTCTCATTGTTTACTTCTTTCAGAGCATCTATGAAATCATTGAAAGTCTTGATCTATGTGGTCCATCTGGTGCCAGTATTCTGTTTTTTGGCAGTGTTGAATTGAGGCAGTGGTTTAAAAAATGCAGCAGCACTGTGCTCCATGTCTCTTTTAGCAGCTATGGGAAGCCCTCGCTATCTTGAAGGTTTTTTGAGTTGCACTGAAGGCCACTGACTGTCACCTTCTCCGGTCTTTGACGGCATCTTCAGGAACCAACAACCTTGCAAGCACAACCCCAGTGCTCACTCATGAGTCAAATCATCTGATTTTGAAGTTGTAAGTCCGGTGAGTAACTTTCACTACTCGTACCTGGTTATCGCTGCCTTTTATGTTGTACCTGGTTGTTACTGGCTTTAGCATTCTCTTCAAATAAACAATGGCTTGTTGTGGTGACGCAGCACCATATTCTTTCAACCTGGCTGGCAAATCTTGATGAGCTTTTCCAATGGCACTCCTTTGTTAAGCCTTTGACTTCTCTGAGGGTCCAAGTACTGACTGGAGTGGCGCTTGTACTCCACATTCACCAACTACAGGCTTCTTTGATCTGGCTTGGGCCCACTTAGCACACATAAGCAATTAACCATTTCCTTTCAAACTCTCAAGGAGAGTAGTTCTGGTTCTTCGGGGGACACATCCTCTACTCATTGCCAGTTGCTGCATCCTTCCCAGCCGTGGAGCATGCACAAGAACATGCCACATACAGAGCTCGGAGCTAGCGTCATTAATCATCCATGCAACGCATTCAACTAACTTCTCATTCCCTCATAACTGTTAAAGACCACACCTTAACACCTCCCAGATTGATTGAGTAATCGCTCATGAATCCACCCTATACCACGGGGTCCATTTAACTATAGTCTTAAGACATAACAATCAACAGGGAAGCACAATATTCCACTGAGCTACACCACAGCTTCATGATAATGATTATGTTTAGCGTAGCATTTACAGTATAATTCCCTTTCACATTGCAAAGGGGAGTTAACCCATCTGCCTACTATCACGCTTCAACATTTTTATTTTCTGTATCCCAATTTTTTCCCTTCAGTGTTGAGTGAGGCCGATATTTATTATTTAGCAGTGTTACCAGGGCTGTAACCACGTGAGGGGTGGCACTTGAGGGTGGGGACAGCGCATAGTAATGTTTACACTCCCCCAAATCACCCAGATAGCTGTAAGAGTATTTTGTGAAGAGATGTCTTTGAATGCCTAGATTATAAACCAAATAAAGAACATGACCTGTTCTTCACTAAATGCATTTGTTGAACTGGAGCAGGCACAATTATTTTCAGAACTCTAATGATGTTGAGCAAAGATTTCACCAGTCATTATGAGAAAAAAATGAAGAGAAATACAGACACTAGAAAAAAAAAATCTTTATTTATAAAAAAAAAAAAATCTGCCTTTTTTAAGGGTTTGAATTTGTAATTTCCTTTTTTAATTTTTAAAGTGCCACACATTAGATGAGTGGCTTGCCTGGTTAGGTCTATAAGCAATACTTATAGAGATGTAATCACTTTAACAGTATGTGGCTTCGAAATGAAGGCTGCTCTTGAGGACTGAAGAATTCATGCTCTCTTGTAAGTGCAGCTTTGGTGCAGTGAAGTTTGTAAATCAAGGGATGCAATACAAAAAATGGCAGCTAGTGGTTTAGGTGTTTCAGGTGCTTTGAGGACTTTCTTTAGACTAAGGGAATTTTCCACAAATCCTTTTCCAAACTTTTTTTTAATGAAGCGTCTTTTTGACTATGCTGAGGTGGCCAGGTCAGCAAGAATTTGAAAATTTAGCATGAGTGGTAAGCCAACACGGTGTAAAAAAAAATCGTAGCCTGTTGATTGTTCATCCTAAAGCAGTGTTTTTTGCAATTGTATCTCATGCTAGTTTTTACCATCCCTATAGTGTACCTGCAGGCTCTTTTTTAGGAATTTGGGGGCATATTTATGGAAAAGTGGTGCATCAGTTATGATGTTCCACTTTTCTAGTACTCCATTGGTTTACAAAGTGGTGCAATGCTTGCACTGTGACACTTTGTAAATATGGTGCATGGGAAATGCCACCTCAATGCCACATTTGCTTAAAAAAAATGACGCAATTGTGCCCAAGGTGGTGTTAGAGGTATCCTAAATATACCCCTTTGGGGCATATTTGCAAGAAAGGGGCGCATCATAGATGATGCATCACTTTTCTTGCGACCCCCCAACCAGCAACTAACAACACCATGGTTGCACCTTATTTACAATACGGCGCACCATGGTGGTCGTTAGCACAATAGCGTAACATTTTTGATGCTTTTCTAGATTAGCATCAACAATTTTGGCGCTAGTGCAGCAAAGCACAGGGAGGCCCATTGAACATAATGGGTGCATCACTTTAACACCTGCTCTGAGCAGGCATTAAAAATGGCACACAAAATGGCTCAGTGAAATTTTGTAAATTTCACTGCGCCATTTTTTCGGGCCTCCCAGTGGTGGAACACCCCCCTTGCATACATTATGCCTGGCACAGGCATAATGTGTCACAAGGGGTTGCAAAGTGGCACAATGCAAGCATTGTGCCACCTTGTAAATAGGGCGCATTGGAAATGCATACCTAACGCCACATTAGCGTAAACAAAATGACATTAATGTGGTGCAAGGAGGATTAAGGGGCTTGTAAATATGCCCCTTTTTTGTTGTGAAACAGGTAGTCATCTTAATAGACAGAGGGGCAAAAAGGGGAGAAAAGTGCATTTACATATTAGTATTAGGTAACCATTCATACACTCTAAGTAGCCTTTTCAGTCAGGCCACAGGAAGGCAATCCCAATAGGTGGTGGATGCACATCGCCACTTGTGGATCCAGTTCAACTACATGGTAACAACAACTTTCTAAGTCTGAGCAGTGCCTGCTTAAAGTGTATTATTCAGAGGTATAGGTACTATTGGTGTAGCAGGTGCAATGCACCGGGGTTCGGAGGTCAGATGAGCCCAGTTTGCCTTTCACCAGCTGATGTTATCTCAAGGCTGTCTGTTCTATTTTATTTTTTTAGACACAGTGCATGCCAGGGTCTTGGCTCTGTTTACTTTTGTGAGGGAGGGGTACAGAGAGAGTAGTGGACAAGGGAACAATAAAAATGAGAGAAGAAAAGAATGGATGAAAAAGAGAGAGAGAAAAAAAGAGCAAGGAGGACAGGGAAAGCAGACAGAATGGGAGAAGGAAATAAGGTTGAGCAAAGTGAGCAAAGGAAAAGGAAGAGAAAGGAACCAAAAATAAGGATGTGTGAGAGCTAGACAAGGTGAAGAGAGAGTCTAAGGAAGGTGCTTGAGTGGAGAGCATTAAATGAATGGAGGAGAGCGGAGTGGAGATAAGCAGACAAGAAGAAAAGACAAGTAGAATAAGGAACTTGAAGACCTCGAAATTATACTAGTATAGCAGGTGCATGGACACTTGGGGCCAGAAGCAGGAAACACTTTGCGACTCGCAAATGGCAAAATGTGTGTTTCCCATGCAGAAATGCATTTTGCGACTCGGGACCGACTCGCAAAATGCATTTCCGAATCGCAAATAGGAAGTGGTGTTGCCTTCCTATTTGCGATTCGCAGTGGAATGCATATGCGGTCGCAAATGGAGTCGCAGTTACCATCCACTTGAAGTGGATGGTAACCCACTCGCAAACGGGACCCCTTCCCCTTTGTGAATGGACCCAAAACTATTTTTTCAGGGCAGGTAGTGGTCCAAGGGACCACTACCTGCCCTGAAAAAATACCGAAACTAAAGGTTTCGTTTTTTTTTTAAGTGCAGCTCGTTTTCCTTTAAGGAAAACGGGCTACACTTAAAAAAAAAAACTGCTTTATTTAAAAGCAGTCACGAACATGGAGGTCTGCTGACTACAGCAGGCCTCCATGTTTGCGAGTGCCTATAGTCGCTATGGGGCCGCAATTTGCGACCCACCTCATTAATATTAATGAGGTGGGTCTTTGCGACCCCATAGCGACTCGCAGACGGTGTCTGAGACACCGTTCTGCATTGCAAATTGCGACTTGCAATTTGCGAATCGCTCCGACTCGCAAATTGCAAGTCGCAATTTGCAATAATGCTACATCTGGCCCTAGATTCCATGGGTGTAAGAGAGGAATTATTTATTTTTTATTGCCCTTCACCATCTGGGTTTGCCTAATTATATTGGAGAACAGACAGCCATTTCTCCAATAGCCCGACCAAGGTTTGGCTACTTACCTCCTAAGCTGAACCTATGGTCGTGCATCTAAATCAGGTAGGTGGAACATTACATTGGCAGTAAGCATACTCCATCGCAGTTGTGATGGAGTATGCTTACTATTCTTATCTTGCTACCATTCTAATTCTTAGCACCAGTACAAAAGACTTCATGTAGGAAGAGTGAATGCACTAGCAAGATTAATTTTATAGGTACCAATATTTTACTAGGAATATACTTCATTTTACGGCATAAGAAGCATTAAGAGGCAATAAAAAAAGAGAGTACAGATAGCAAGATGTTCTTACCAAGAGTCAGTTACTATTGCATTGAGTGTGAGATTGAGAATAACAGGAGGGGATAGGGTAGCCAACCTGCAGCATTTGGAATTGCAACACACCATATCCCTAGAGACGAATGAACCTGGGTGACTAGTGAGGAACAAATGTAATTCCTCAATACATAAGCAGTGACTCTGTTTTCCTAATGGTAATAGTCTAGTGATTATTATTAATTCAATTGTGATAGGACGACAGTGAAAATCAGAATGAACTATTTCATGTTTTGGCTTTTTTGCTGTATCTTTCTTCCTAGTTGATTATTGTCAGGATGTAATTTTTTTAAGAGGGATAGTTTCAAGTGAATCAAAGTATCACTATGGGTCAATAGTGGAAATATGATGGTTTGGATGAGGTTTTGCAGAGCACCTTTAGCGCAACCTACCTGTAATTGAGATGGTCGCTTGTTAATGTCTGAGCCTGCTTAATGTGCTTGCAATTTGGCTGATTGTGAGTTACACCAACTCTTACTTAGCTGTCAACCTTTTGTCACAACTTTATAGTGAACTTAATTGCTGGACCTTCCCAATTCCCAGTATAAAGTTGCATTTAAATTCTATTTAGTTTTATTTAAGCCCTAAAATGTTTAAAACACTCTGTTTATCACTAATTTCCCAAATCATCCATGACCAATAGTGTCAAAACTACATGTAACTTTATTTTAAATTATTTGTGAGTGAAATTAAAACTTTATTTAAGATCCTGGGAAAAATTAGTAAACTTCACTGCTCATGAAACAGATGCAGTTTCCTTTCTTTGCCCACGTTGGGTTGAGATAGGACATTTTACCCTTCAAAAAGACAGATGAAGTTTCATAGTTTTGCTCAAAGTGAGGTTTACCTCTCAGGCCTAGCAGGAGTTATGATTTCCTGATGCAAAATGTCCCAGGTAGCACTTCCTCAACAGATAAATGTTGAATATGGAGGCGGGACATCCACCACCTCAGGAAAAGAAGCAGGGGTGGAGGGGCTCCCAGCAGAGGGCAACTTATTTTGATTTTTTTTTAAACTTTGCAAGCTTTGCATTTCTCAATGCTTGGACAGTTTAGAAAATGTGCAAAGGTACAAGTCATCCAACTTTACAACTTTACAACTTTACACCTTCTTACTCTGAATGAAATCTAAGTGATGCAATTTAAAGTTGGGATGTAGAAAGCTGATTCAGTGTGCTTAATTCCGTACATCTTTTCTAAAACAAATAAAGACGTATTCCTTCAAATATGTCGATAATGAAAAAGAAACAAAAAATATTGTGTGCTTTAAAACCTTGCCTACTTTACCATTTACCCTACAAATATTTGAGTGAGAATGCACCCTGAGTGCACAGATTTAATGTTGGGTCATTGCTGAGGGCCATATGATGACGGTATTCTTATTTAAAAGGCCAGCGGCCATGTGATGTGGGCAGGACTATCAGTGTATAATATACCACTTTGAAAGTGTGCATTGAATTAACTGATGATTTCTCTTCAGCTGACCTGGTCTACTACTATATTAGGCACGCCAGCACATGGGGCTCACAGATGTTAGATGGTTAGGGGCTGATTTACTTACATTGAATGTGCTGCAAAAAAGAACAACCATGGAAATGCACCATATTAACTAAGATATGGTGCAATTCTGCTCCCACTTAGCTCGGGCACATTGTGTGTGCCTAGCATCAACACAGGCACCACTGCACTATGGTGCAAGGGTTCTTACCTTACAGGCAAGATTATTTTTTTGTGCAGGAAGTTGTATCTTCCTGTACAAAAGAAATCCTTAATGGGGTTTTCTTCTTTCCATGTGGAATCTAAAATGTAGCACACATGCAAAGAGAAAATAACAAGGAGAAATGAAGACAGTTCTCCTTGTTACAATTGTGTTTGTAAATCTGGGAATGTGCCAAAAACCATGAGTGGATGCATAGGAACGCCCAAACTCCACTCAGGGAACTCCTTTCCAGAGCAAAGTAATGCAAGGCAGAACTTTGAGGTGTCTTTTGTATTTACTAAACCGTGCGAAAACACTGGGAGTGGCTTTGCATGGATTACTAAATAACAAATATGGTTTTGTGTGGAGCTGTGCCACAAAATTGGCGTAACCACGAATCAAAATCTTAGTAAATCTGCCACCAGTGTCTGATAACCACTCATTCGCTATAGATGTATATTTTAGGATTTCTCTAAAGGCAGATTTAAAACTTTACTCGTGAATCAAAATGAATTTAAATGATATCTTATTTTCAACTTATATTTTCCTCATCAATTAGAAATCATTGTTAATATCAACATTTAGCCTGATCAGAATCGCTGAGTAGCCTCATTGACTTGTTAATAGGAATGATACTCACTGAGATCTATTCATGCAATCAGGGCACCCGCAGATCCCACTAGACTCACCTGTGGGTGTAACTAGTGAAGCTTCAAACAGAAATCATGTTTTTTATTATACAGTGCACAAAGATGATCCTGTTACTGAACATAAATGATGTTCCCAATTGAGGTGTCATTAGCCACATGTTCGTTAGCAAAAAACATTTCTGTAAAATTGAAATTCGACTCCCTGTCACAATGGTTCTTACCCTGTTGTCCGGGGAACCCATCAGGGCCCACAAAGCCTTTCTTTGGGCATCAATGACACTTAGAAAGTTCAATAATATTAACAGATAAATAAGGTGTATGTAAATGCAGAAGCAAAATGTTGAACTGAAAAACTTTAAACATTTTGTAAATGTGAAGGCATATGAAACTGGAGGCTAAATAGCAAGTCAAAGTCCTCAGATTCATTTGTGGGAGTAAGGAAAGTACATACAACAGAATATACTATAGATGCTGATTGGCCTCGTCTGAATTTAAAGAACCTTCAACCTTCCTGCTAAAATGAAAATGTTGTTTATTTTTTATAATTGTGAATTAAATAACCTAGCAAAAACAACAAGTGATGGACGGAATGCTGAACATTGTCAAACATTCACCCCCAGTACAGTGATCTGGGCCTAAATCCATCGTTTTTTTGCTGCACATGCCATTCCAGTTTGGACCCAGCCGTATGCAAATCAGTCTTGACCCTGTTCCCCATGGGAACAGTCCAGCCTGAACTTCTAGGCCAGGTCTTCCCTGGACTGGAAACAAGCATCCTGGGACCGGTTTTGGGGTTTCACCCCTCATCAGCCAAGCTAGCTTGACGCTGGCTGGGCTGCATATTTAAGGAATGCCGCTAGATGGTGCTAAGGCCCTGTTAGCGTCCTTTGAAAGGACGCAAACAGGGCCTGGGAGGTGTAAGGAGGAAATGGGGCTTGTGCGCCAAAATATGGCACTACACTGTTCAGAGGCAAAAAATGGGCCTCTAAGCAGTGTAGCGCCATTTTCTGGCACACAAGCCCCATGGACATGGCTCCTGTCTTTGTAAAGACAGGAGCCATGCCCACCACCCCAATGGCCATGATCAGGGGACAAATGTCCCCTGGGCATGGCCATTGGGGCCAGTGCCGTGCAGGGGGCCCCTAGTCAGGGCTCCTAAGTGGTTTGGACCAAAAAAACAAAAATACTCACCCGAACTTACCTGCGGATGGGTCCCTCATCCGTGGGTGACCTCCTGGCGTGGGTGGGGGTGTCCCTGGGGACATGGAAGGGCACCTGTGGGCAATTTCCACGGTCTCCAAGAATGGAAATCTGCCTACAGGTCCCCTTATGCGTTCCCAGACCGAGGCATTAAATAATGGCGCTAAGCAGGCTCAGCGCCATTATTTAAGGCCCTTATCCTCCCGTGCGTGATTTTTGAACGGGAGGATAAATAAGGAGCTAGGGCCTTAGAGGCATTTTTTGCCCAGGAACGCCAACTTTGCATCTCATTGACACAAGGTACGTTCCCGCAGACAAAAAATGTTGTTAACTCCAATATTTTGGCGCTAGCCATGTCTAGCGGCAAAATATAAATATGGAGTTAAGTTTGCGACAGATTTACGTAAATCTGGCGCAAACAGAGTATAAATATGGGCCTTAGTCTAGTGGATGGCGGCATCAGTGACAAGAATGGCCTTATTGCCAGTAGATTCTCACAGAACTCTATTCATGTTTTGCTCCTCTCTTTTTGTCACATACACAACAATGAACCCACTATCCCTGCATTGCAAATAGGAATCACTGCTAGTTGAAATTACTTGCAAAGATCCCTTTGGATATGCACCTTCCTCTGAGTCACAAATATGCTGTCTTTGATGAAGAGCAAGTGAGTGCTGAAAGGGAGTAAATGTGAGACACTTCTTTGAAGATGGAGAGAAATATTTGAAACTGTCAGCCCTACAGTCAATCATTCTGTTTGTAAGACATTCTACACTGTAGTAAGAGGATGGATAAGCAGACTTAGGAACAGATTAGCATTAACACCTTGTTGGATTTAAAAATGCACACATCAGGGTGGAACGCTTGCTGCCATTCCTTGTCGGAAACCTTGTAGTTGTTTTGGAGAAGAATGAACACCTGCTCCACTGGCTAAGAATTAGAAATGTCACTCTCACTTGCATCAGTGTCCTCACTGGCCCAAACTAGAATATTAAAACTGGAGCCATCACTGTTTTGATTTATCCTATACAGCCTGGAGTACTCTTCTTGGATCTTGTTCATTTTCTGCTTGCTTGAGTCCCAAGTGTCTCAAAACCTGAGGCTCTGGTAAGTATGGATGGAAACAAACATGCATACCAAAGGGCTGCAGCTTCTTCAACCCTGATTGGTCGCAGACTGCATCTAGCTGGTGCACTAGATGTGACTGTCTTTAGTAGACACTTGATAAGTGTTATGTTAGGTTCTTGTTTTAAATGTTTTAAAGCAAATAGGTTGAAGGATTTAGGAACTGCTATACTCTATAACTGTTCAAACTCCAGAGAAGCTATTCCAATAGACACTGAGACTTCCTTGCCTTTTCCGAAACCCTGTACATGGCAAGAGTAATTTAAATTCTGCAAAATGACTGTCAGCACAAGCTCTTACAAGAAACATCAGAGGGTATGGAGCCCTGTTCAATATTTCAACTTCAGCCTTGACTTACAGAAGCGACTTGTGCTCTGTAAGATCAAAGCAACCGGTATTGACCACTGCCAGCCATCCACTGCATGACATTTTGCTCTGTATCTGCTGTGGAGAGGTATCTTCCTCCACTTACATCATTTGACTAGTAATCATTTGAGTTCACAGTAAACTCATGAACTGTGCGTCTGATTTTGTGGAGACTTTGCAGGGCCCACTACTAGAATCAGTTCAATCTCATACAGCTATCTAATTCCGAAGGTTCCTCTCAATTGGGCAAACCATTTGCTGCAGAGTCACATTAATTTAAAAAAAAAAGAGTGGTGCCACTGCTAATGATCCTGCACACCCAACATTGGCTCGAAATAATGAGGTCAGGTACTGACACAAAAAGACTTATATGTTCAAGAAATTATTGATGCAGGTGCAACCCTGGTACAAATCACCCTGCCAGCAAGGGTGAAGAGAGCAACCGGCCCAAGAAGCCAGGATGGAAGACAAATATTTAAAGGATACTGACACACACTGAAAATAGTGTTGAATCAGTCCAATAAGTCCAATAGTCAAAGTTAACATGCTTCATCAGAGTGTTGGTTTTATTCTTCAGATGAGTATAGGCGAGTACGACAACATTTTCAGAAAGCAGCAGCCTACAAGTGTTTTATCCGTAGACTTTTTCAAGGCTGAAATTTGTTAAAGATGTGTGACAGGGCTCGGAGCCTGAACAACAGGCACCATAGTAATCAAAGGGCGCTGTAGTGATAGGAAAGGTCCTTCCCAATTGTTAGGTTGCATAGCCATGTAGCTGTAAGTAATGCAAAAACCTTATAAGTAAGGTGGCTGTGTTGAGAGTGTAAGTCCTTGTGCAGTGAGTATTGTGAAAAAGGCATTAATTCAGCGACGTCTCTGCTATATAGCTGAGGTGCAGATGACCAAGTGGAGGGTATCCTATTTCAGGAAATATGCCTAGTAAGGCGTCCAACTAAACGGTGTCTGTGTCCAGATAGCTGAGGCAAAACCAGCTATATGTCACATAATCCTAGTGTTGTGGCAAAGTCAGATGATTATTGTATGACTATATATTAGTAAATTTGACCCTACATTGTTTATTCTTTGAAGTACTCATCCATTACCATGGCCTTCTTGGGTGATAGGTCTGCCTGGTATATGGTACCCTATTAATTTCTAGAATCATGGAATGATGTGTTGCTCCAGGAAAGTGGGTACAGCGGTGCTCTAACAGGAGATCTGCATTGCACAACCCAGGACATTGATGGTGTGCTGCATTTTGCAGTGTCCCTATATGTGTTCTGTAGCTTTGGCCTATGTAGGTACAACAAAAGGTCCCAGTTACATTTGGAAATCCCCAAATGGCATGCAAATTCGTCGTAATGGCATTAACAATTTAAGTGTCAGTGAGGAACGCAATGAGTTGGGAAATTAAGGTGGGCCATGAGCACCCGTCACCTACCTCAATGCTTGCATGTTGCCTAAGACATTACCAGTTAATGCCATACTAGGTTGTGGTCTCTCCATGGCAAGAAAATGCAATACTGCTGGTAGTTTCATCCACAGTGGGGAGGACTGTCCTGATGGCCATTTTGGGTTCTTATGCTTCACCATTGAGACTGAGGAGTTCATTGATTGTGTGCCCTTGTCACCTCTTGGCCATTAATATGTAGGATGGTGTAATTTGTAGTGGGTCTAGACAAGTCATGGGAATCCTGGCTCCTCCCCTCTGTCTATCACCCTGCCTGACCCTTTTGTGGAGAAGAGATTCTTCCTCTTTCACATGGGATTTCACACGCTGAATCAGGTTCTGATTTCCTGAACTTGGTTGTAATGCACTATGCACACTTGCTTCATGTGAAGGCTATGGGTGTGGACTGTTTTTTTAGGTCTCGCGGGTAACTGGAGTCACCTCTTCCTTGTTACGTCTTGCTGCATTAGTGCACCTGTTTTTTTTCAGAATGTTCATTGAGTGGCAGATTTCTTAAAGGGATGTGTATCTTTTGCACCACGTAATGAGGTGCAAAAGCGATGCAACCCTTAAAATGCAATTTATCAAGCCACGCAAGGCCATCTTGTGGGACTCTGAGTGGCTTGATAGATTTAGAATAATATCCTGCCTAGGAAGATGTTCCATAGATGGTATTTGGGTGTTCCCATGCAACACCCATGGATTTTGATGCATCCCAGATTTACCTTGAGCTCTAGACCTGGGAATTCCCCAAAACTACTACACCTCCTCAGGCAAGGCATAAGAAGAAGAAATATGTTTACTTCTCCTCGTTTTTCCCACTTTCTATGTGTGCTGAATTCGGCAGTAGACATAGAAAGAAGAAAAAGCCTCAAAGGATTGTTTTTGAGCAGGAAGGTTTCCCTTCCTGCACAAAAACAATCCTGCTTACAACACAGTCACCCTTGTCTCATGGGGCAACAGTGCCACCGTTGGCACTAGGCAGCACAGTGTGAGCCAGGTTTGGGAAACGGCAAGACCGCGCCATATGTTAGATACACCATATTTTTGCCCTTTCCTTGTCACGTAGCTCAGCAAGGTGACTAGCTGCGCTCCTTGACTTTTTCGTAAATGTGCCTCTGAATTTTTTTGTTGCTTACTGTTTTCTCAATCATATTTATTAGTTTGTGTGATTTAAATTAGAAAAACATTGTGTTTGTATTTTTGACTCAAATACCTCATTTTCTGGACAAGCAGTGCTAATACTTACACACGGAGACCGTTAATTTTCAACTCTCAACTACTATTTGTAATTTTTTCACATGCAGATTTACCACTCAAATTCTTGACACTATTCACAGGGTGAAATTAACATATCGAAACAATCAGCAATTTTGTACTACACAACTCACAATTGGAGCTATCGTTTCAAGTAGTTTTTTTTTGTTGTTGTTCATAAAGTAGAAGAATTTTGATAAATTTCTACCTTACTTTTTCGTGTCCTACTCCATTTTATGCTTTGAAGCAATGCTTAATCTGAGCAGGTTGTTTGCTGATGGGGCCCACCGGCACCGTCCACCGACATTTCCTGAGAGCAAGAGATGAAAAACACACAAAGGAAAAAGGAGAAAGAAAAAGTAAAAAAACAACTCTCGACTGGAGAAAGCTGGAACCTGCAAGAGTGAGGTAAAGGGACAAGGGGTGTCTGGTATTCTATTAAAGAGGTTTGAGATGGATTCCAGAATACACAGCCTTGGTACTAGGCCGTGGACTTATGTGCTGTGAACACTGGCACTTATTCTTCAACAATGTAAACAATGCTTTGGAAGCAACCAATAATTCGAGCACTTGCTATGTTCTCTGATTGGAACCCGTTCACTGCATTTCACTACTGAGAAGTTCCTTCCAGGTTCTTAGACCTCATGGATGTTATATGCCCTCAGAACGACTTTTTCAGAAATTAAAGAATATTAAGATCCATACTCAATACATATATTTGTATCCGCTTTCGACCTTCACTGAGCCACTCTTTTCTATCTCCCCTTTAAACAGTGGATTCAGACGACTGAACTCACACTTTTCGGATTCAAAGTGCATCGAAGGCAGGTTGTCGAGACATCCGTCTTCATTCTTTTTTGTGGTAGACTAGTTATTATAGACCCCACAACAAGACAAGTCACAATCACATAATCTCAATCATTTTCAAGTGTCACATGACACAATCCTAACCTCTCAGGTATATCCATTTATCTCCAAATACATTTTTTTCAGATGCAGATATTCTTTTTATCTTCACAAATTAATACAAAGTACAGAGATGGCCACATTTTTACCCTTTAACACAAGTTGTTCCTACCCTTGGTGCATCTTCTCAAAAAGATCTAATCCATTTCCCCAAAATATATTTTTCAGAGTCCTTCTGTTTTGAAATTGGATGCTTACCAAATAAAGAAGGACTCTGTAAAATATAAAAAATGCATTTGGACATCAGTTGAGCGAACTGAAAGTTTGTTTGGAAATGGGTCTTTGTCATTTTTAGTGGCATCTCACCTTTTAGCGTTTTGCCTTGAGAGGTTAGGATTGTGCCATGTGACACTTTTTAATGACTGAGATTATGTGAATTTGATTTGTTTCCGTTTTGGTTTTTATAACAACCATGAAGATGTTCACCTATGTGGAATGGGGTTGAAACTCGTTGGCTGTGTGCCTCTTTTATTCTGCACTAAAAATGAAATAAAGAAAACACTTTTAACACCAATCTGGATTGGTAATATCATTGAAGTGGATCCATGACTGTATTTCTTGTTTGATTGGATAATACATAATTGGTGTTCCCTCTACGCTATTTATTTTCAAAATTTCAAAAAACGCATTCACACTGTAAAAGATTACAATTGTATTCTCCAGAAAGTATATGCAATTACAAAAGTGACAACAGAGCAGAACTAAAGGTGAAGGTGATGTGTCAATAAAAACAAAAGGATACAACTAAAGTATATAGATGACTCCTGAGCAAACTTTTAATTAGGTGGGAGTAATAAAAGTACTTTTGGTAATCTTACGTTTTTCTTTTATAGAAAATTACATGATTATGCCTGATTGTGCAATTATGAGTAATTTGGCACAAAAATCCTACCACAGCAGAACAGAAACAACACATTTATTTTACACGAGTGGCTGCTGGCTGGTGCTGTTTGTGTTCTATTGCATTTGGTAAAAAGATCAGATGATGGACAGGATGCTGAACAATGCAAAAATTCACCCCCAGGAACAAAGATGCGGGTTTAATCCATCTTTTTTTTTGCCCACCACGCTACTCCAGTTTGGGCCCAGCCATTTACAAATCAGACTTGACCCTGCTCCCCATGGGAGCAGCCCAGCCCGAATGGTCAAGCCAGGTCCTCCCTGGACTGGAAATAAGCATCCTTAGACTGATTTGGTGGTATCTCCTCTCATCAGCCAGGCTAGCTTTAATCCAGTGGCGAAGAGCGCACATCTCTATGCACCTAAATGCTGAAGCAATGATTTTTAGACCGCTACATTACTGCCATACAGTAATCATACTCACCCACATGAGGAACATCCAACAGATCACCTAGAATGGCTCTAAAATTCACATTGCGCAAGATTACTAGAAAGACATGATCACAACCAGGAAAGGTTTCCTAGCTCTCCGTCAACCACTGAGAGATCACAATATTCCATATGGCTTTGCTGGCCCTCCAAACTTCTGGATTGTCTTCCAAGGTAAATCTGTGATCTTCACTGAACCCAGTGAGCTGCAAAACTTCCGATACTCTTCAGTATGGTCAGTTTTGAACATATGATAGCCAGCCATTCTGCTCTGAACCTACTGCGTTCAAGACTCATCTTCTGCCTCTCTGTCACATTGGATGGAAAAACACGTCCCATTAGCAGGATCAAAGTGCTTTCTTGATGACGATCATACTTGATCCAGCTCCTGAAACCTTCCCGTCAGTCACGTAAGATTATTATGGTGTCCCCAGTGTTATCACTGTGCTTTCGTGCAGATTTTACCAGGCTTATCCACTCACCATGATTGCCTATTCATGCATTTTGTCCTTTGTCCTAAGCACAGACCACATATTAGGCTTCCATTAGGACCGATTGCATGTTAGACTCTTTTTTTAGCCAGTCTAGCACCATTGATCATCGTTTGTGGATATGTTTCTCCTAAAACAAAATGCTATCTGGGAATATGGGTATATTTCCAATATGCATTCAGTACAACTGTTTGCTGGGGCATATCAACCAATGTTACATCTCTGTCTGACGGTGATGTATATCTTGCATGTGTTAGGTGCATTGTTGCGTGACTCCCTATTTAAGACCTCTCCACAGAAAGGAGATTATTGCCTTCCATGTTCCTCCTAATTGTAACATTCTTATGTTTTTGCCAAAGAACCATACACTTTATTGTGCTTTGTGATGTTAACCCCAGATGTACAGTTACCTAGGCTTCTAGTGTCTGGCTAGAGTGCCTTTCAGTATGTTATCTGATAATCCCCACATGGGTGGCAAACTGTCCTGCTCCACTCCTATCTTTAAACACCTCCTAGGCCTAAGGGGTTACAGCCCGTTCCTCATTAATATTGCATATCAAACTGACATATTTGACATAACCACAATACTAATAGACTTATCATAGGTGCACTCATTTCATTGAGTTTTCAGAATAGTATGTAATACAAACTAACTTGTTTTCCCTGACAACTTAGCGGTTTACCCAGAACCATATAGCTTTTGAGCTACAAGGGGGTCTTAGGCAGGACACCGAATCTCCCTATTTTCTTTGTTACTTCCTTGTTATTGTTCATGAAATTTTTCTTTGCAGTGCAGATGGCTGCCATGCCAGATTAGGACTATCCTGCCATGGCTCAGTGTATCCCAGTTAGAACATGGGTGGGGGGATAAATCCTCTATGCATTCCAAGGGTGAGATGATGGATGGGTAAATATGAGGTTTGTGGGTTCTGTTGGTTGAGTTATATTTTTCTTCCAAGCTTTTGCTCTGCTGGTCTACTACCTTCCTGTGCTCACTCTAACCTTTTCTATTATCCCCATTTTCTATTTCTCTTGACTATCCTCAGTTTGGCTTCCAAAGCAACCTACCATTTCCTCCCTCATAACAGTGATACTTGACACATGCTGGAGCGCTGATAGCATATAGGTGACGGGCCCAGTATGGACACACACAGACAACAAACATCCACTCTTCATCAATCCTCACAAAGCCTAACAAGCATGAAGTTATAGCTGATTATTGCAATACATGAAATGTCCTTTGCTTCAGGAGACTCATCTCAGGTCAATACAGGATGCAAAATTCTACAGCCATTGGATTGCTGATAATGGCATCTCCAAAGCCTCACAAAAAAAAAACTGGTGTGGTTACATTGGTCTTGAAAAAATCTGGGATATCAGTGGTCACTCACCCATATGACCAATTCAGTAGATGAGTGATTTCCAAAATGAAGAGAGGTGAATTGGAATTCATTGATGTGAAAATTTATTCCCCAGATGACATAGACCTTGACCAACACATTTTGGATCTCCCAGATAACTTGGGTATTTTTCTGGGCAGTGATTTTAATTTGCCCATGGACAGTAATTTGGATAGGATGTCTGCCCATAAACTTATAGGTACCAAAGCTCATAAACAAATGAGGATGTGCTGTAAAAATAAGAACCTAATAGATGTTTGGCATCTCCACAATCCTGGCGGGAGTGGCTATACTTCTTACTTTTCTCCACACTGTTCGTTCTCATGCATTGATTAGATCCCAGTGAGTAAACCAATACTCCACCTTCCTCAAGACCCCAAAATTGAACCCATAGTGATCTTTGATCATGCCTGTACATCGATTTAACTAATGCTTAACAGTACAACTCCGCCACTCTGCCAATGGTGGCTCAATGATGACCTTCTCAATGTCCCCACTCTCAAAAATGACACAGAACACCATAGATATTTTCCTCAAAGAAAATCGGCCAAGTGACACTGCTGCCATGGTCCACTGTGATGTCCTCAAAGCCACACAAAGGAAGACATTGATCCAGGGGCCTCCTTAAAGAAATAGATCAATCAACAACAGTCTCAAAGAACATGAAAGATCAACTCAGAGTCTCAAAAACCAACTTAGACACTCCAAAGGCTCTATGCTCCTTCCTAAACTACGTTCAGTACAATATGATTACAATCAAATTCTGAGCCAGAGAACTCAGAAGTAGATTGACGTCATCAAAGCGAGGCGGCTCTGTAACAACAGCAAATCCAGCAAAGCTATAGCTAGTTATCTAAAATACACAAAAAACAAATCACTTCTAGCAGCCATAAAATCCTGTAGCGGAGACGTCAGCACCTCCACCTCCCGACATCATGCAGCTATTCAAGCGTTTCCATGAAGATCTATAGAGCTCAAAAGCCATAGTTCCCCTCAATAAAATTAATGGCTACCTTGATTCCTGCAAGCTCCCTTCGCTGTTACCGCAAAAGACTCTATCGCCCTCAATAAACAGATTCGAAAGGATGAGCTCAGTGCAGCTATATGATCTCTAAAAATTTAGAAAGCCCCTGGTCCACATGGCTAATTTAAATTTTTTTACAAAGTTTTGCCAACTAGGTGACAGAACCTCGGCATGCCATCTTCCACCAATTCACAGACATGATCTAGGTGGGCCTGGAATCTCTAACCTAAGCCCTATATGTTTTTTTTATTTTTTTCACAGTACAGAGGACTGAGTCCATGAAACCTGAAATGGCTGCTGCTGCATCTTTTGATATGTTGCAGCCAACCAGTTCTTATAGTTTTGTCTGTTGGATCCACAGATCGTCCACTGCATGATATATGCATACATTTTTAACCTTAATTTCTTACAAACTACTGAATGGATTTACAAAATATCACAAAAAGCATACTTTCTCGACTAAGATCTTGCTTTCTGCCAAATGTGGTGCAATACCATTCACTCATTTTTGCTGTATCGCTGTTCAATTTTCCTGCAGAAAGGGAGGAACTGAAGTGGATGAGACTTTGTGGGAAGTTTTGTGAAGCTTTGTTGCTATAAGCAAACCAAAATATCTACTTAACATGTATATTTGGTCCTAAATATAACTATCATGTATCAACTGCCTCTGAGTTATATATATATATATGCGTGTGTGAATATGTGTGTGTGTCTGTGCATGTGTGTGTTGTGTGTGTAGCAGGGAGCAGTTAGGTAACTGAGAAGATGGATAAGCTGAGTAAACAGAAGAATAAGTAGGATAATGCACTTACAGAGATGACTCTTTAATTATATTTAACCAATTTAACCTCTTTAAAAATTCATTACGTTTCATATTACTAAACACTCACACCTCCCCACACATTTTTAGCCTACTGGTTTCATGCCTGCATTAAAATCTCAGTGCTCATTTATTTTAGCCTTCTCTTCAAGAAAGGATTTAAATTCAACAGCTCCTATTCCAACAAAATGGCGTTCACAAGTGCCTCACTTGTGTCTTGAATACAAAATGCTAAAATCCTAGTTGTTCATTAGAACTTGGTGGTTAAGATACTTGAGATTTAATTAACATACTGCTGCTGGTGTTGTAAGTAAATGTTTTACTCTGCATGTCAGAATGCTTTACTGAAATGAAAGAGGAAGATTTTTGAAAACTCTGAGAAATTGTGACTTTATTTTAGCTTTCCAAAGCACAAACCACAGTTTTCATACCAAAAACAGTTTTTATTTTTTTATTAAGAAGATAAACATCAGACGGTAAAGGAAAAAGAAAGTAAAAGCATTAAACTCCATCAGTCCACACAATTTGGCAATAGGAACAACAGTGAGATAATCCGACCTGTAGACTTGAAGGAAGATAATATAAACATGTGGTTCCAATATGTAGGATCATACTTAGCATTTACAAATGTAAACATCTCTATATATATGTATATATATATATATATATATATATATATATTTGTACACATACATATTTGTAAAACTATTAGGACAGAGTGTATCGTAGATTCCAGTTTGCCAGTCTAAAGGGGAAGGTGAAGGAAGAAAAGAAGGTAAGGAAGAGGTAGAGAGAGTAGACAATAGAAAGGGAGGGGTGAAAAGATAGAATGAGGGGGATTATTCCCTTATTAATACATTAGGCAGGCAATGGTGGTGCTTATGGGGGTTTGTGTTCCTGTAGGAATGTGTCAAGAGCATCCCAAGGTCTCCTTGGGCTGGAGGAGCTGTGTACGCTGAAACATTAAGTGTTGTCTGCACTCCTGATAGAGCATAGAAAGCTCCACCACTTTTCAAAGGAACTAACAGATGTTGATTTCCAGTCAGAAAGGATTGTTTGTGTACATAGGGATATGAGGAGGTCAGCTAATGATGATGGGTGTGGGTCTAGAAGAGTTGCTTGGGGATTAGCGTGGAGTCCTAGGGTGGTTGAGAGGAAGTCAATTTGTATTGGGCACCATGCAAGCTGCCTTAATAGATTTGGGATTTTTGTCCAGAGTGGGCGTGTCATTTTGCACATATAGAACAGGTGGGGAAGGTAGCCTGAGTCTGCCTCACATCTCCAGCAGAGGGGAAATCTCTCAAGCTTAATCTATCTGGGGTCCAAGAAGTCTTACGTATAGATCAGAATTTCATTTCAGCTAAGGAGCCACTACATGTCTACCCATGTTGAAATGTATGCCAGTGATCCCTGTGTTGTTTCTGAATTCTGATACTAGTGGTTCAACCACGAAGAGAAAGAGCATGGGGGGTAATGGGCACCCTTCTCAAGTGCCTTGTGACAAAGAGAAGGGATGAGACAGGTGTTGATTAACCCTTACACTTGCGGTTGGACAGAAGTATAGTGCCATAGCCCTCCTTATGAAGTCCTTGCCAGGACTACTCTTATGCAGCGTGGCATTTAGAAAAGGCCAGAAGACTGTATCAAAGGTCTTCTCTGCGTCCAGAGCTAAGGCCATGGTTGGAGACAGATTTGGTTTGGCTCTTTCTAATACATGACAGAAGGTCCTAATGTTGTCCACCACCAACCTTCCGTTAAAGAAGTCCCTTTGGGATAGGTTGCTGGATAACTGATTCAAGGCTGTGGGCAGCGATTTTCGCAGACATTTTACAGTCAATATTAATAATGGATATTGGCCTTTAATTTTCAACATATAGGTGGTTTCTCCCTCTTTGAATATTACTACAATGGTGGCTTCCATGGAAGAGCCAGATATATGCCTGCCACGAAGGACCCCATTCCCTGGAACTGATACTATATAAAGGGGGATGGAGATAATGTACAACCTGAGTCTGTTTGAGGTCCTGTAGTCCCCATCTAACCGGGCAACATTTTATTTAAAGTAGAGAGGGCACGTTGCTCAGCTCTCCTAGCCTGCTTGAGAAGCCAGGGGTGACATCCACCAGGGCTGATACTTTAAAAAGGAGGGGCACAAGGCCTCCTTCCCGAGCCATTCTTGGGAGGAAGCCACATAATGTACCCTTAAACCAAAACAAAATTGGTCTCTTCATTCCCAAGCTGAGAAGTTAAAGCTCCAACTCTACGAAATGTTTAAAAATATGAATATATTTCCCTGGGGTCACATTCTATAGACCCCAGAAAACATAGGGTTCATTTTCTTTAATATTTGTTGGGGGCTACTCTACTCCCTGCATCCCCCCCACAGTACTTAACAAAATGCTGGTGGTGCTCCTGCCCAGACTGGGAACATCAACAACAGTAAAATACATGTAAATAGGCCTCTGTTAGACCTGGCATCCTTGGCGTGGTCTCCTCTGTCTTTTTTGCCTCTGCTTCTCATGTTTTGACTGTGTTGGACTTTGTTTTTGCTGGTTTTGATGCTCGAAACACTTTACCACTGCTGACCAGTGCTAAAGTGCAACTGCTCCCTGTGTAAATTGTATGTGTAATTTGCTTTCCGATGATTGGCATATTTGATTTGCTAGTAAGTCTCTAGTAAAGTGCACTAGAGGTGCCCAGGGCCTATAAATCAAATGCTGCTAGTGGGCCTGCAGCACTGATTGTGCCACCCACATGAGTAGCCCTGTAAACATGGCTTTAACCTGCCACTACAATGTCTGTGTGTGCAGTTTTTAAACTGCCAATTCAACCTGGCAAGTGTACCCACTTGCCAGGACCAAACCTTATCTTTTTATACATGTAAGGCACACCTAAGGTAAGCCGAGGTAACCCCATGGGCAGGGTGCAGTGTATGTGAAAGGTAGGGCATGTGCTGGTATGATTTTACATGCCCTAACAGTAAACTACTGCCAAATTCTGTTTTCACTGTTGCCAGGCCTATCCCTCTCATAGGTTAACATGTGGGCTGCCTTTAACTAACTTTTACGTTCAGTTTCCCTTTGGATGCAGATAGATATAAGAGTTTGGGGTCTCTGAACTCACATCTACATCTTTTGGTAAAGTTGGTTTTTAAATTGTCAGTTTGAAAATGCCACTTTTAGAATGTGGGCATTTTCTTGCTTAAACCATTCTGTGACTCTGCCTGCTTGTGAATTCCCTATGTGGGTCGGACTGAAAGTTGGGCTGTTTGTGACTCTCCACTAGAAAGTGACACAAAGGGAGCTGGGGTATAGCTTGCATATCCTGATGGGTCATCTGGGCTAGAGTGGAGGGAGGAGCTGACACTGACACCTGAATGAGCTTTGCCTGCCCTCACACAATGCAGTCTCTAACCCACTAGTGTGGGTCTGGGGCCAGGTATGGGCAAGGGAGGATCATGTGAACAATAAAGACTTTCCTTTGAAGTTTTCCTACTTCAAAGGAAGAAAGGGGTATAAGTAGCATACCCAAAATCCCAGATATTTTTATTAATTCTGGAACCAAGGGAAACCTCTGTCAAGGAGAAGAGCTGAAGAGCTGGAGGAGTACTGCCCCTTTGCCTGTGAGTGTGCTTTGCTGGGTTGGCCTGCAGTTGCTGCGTCTGCCTGAGAGAGACACAAGACTGGTCTTTGTGGTAAATTCCTTTGTGAAGTATCTCCAAGGATTGGACTGAGCTTGCCTCCTGTTTTGAAGTCTCAGGGCCATCAAAGACTTCATCAGCCAGCACCTGGACTCTCTGCTGAGAATCCTATCCTGCCAAGTGGTGCCCTATCCAGTCCCTGGGGCCTTGAAAGAAGCTGCTGGAACCAAGGTGGAAATCTACGCACAGGAGCCATGAGGGGAAATGTTTGAAACACTACCTGCAACGCAACTGTAAAAATGATGCACCACCTGCATCACAGCTGAATAATCAACGCACCACCTGCCTCGCACCTCGGAAATCGACGCATCACCTGCATCGCGGCTGGATAAACAATGCACCCGCTAGCGGCTGCTGAAATCGACTCAAACTCCATGCAGCATGGATTCTAGTCCTGTGCGGCTGGATTTAACAAGTAACATCGTTGGGCATCAAAATCAACATAAATCTGCCCTGACCTGAAGTGCCAGTCTGGAAAGTGACACATCACTCTCTTGCAGGAGAGAAAAACAACACATCGCCTACCCGACCAGAGAAGAAATGACGCACGGCCTCACTTGCGAGTAAGGAATCGATTCATCACTGACTTTTCCAACACAAGCTCTCCCATGAGCCAATATTTTTTACGCAAACCAGGTACTTTGTGTAACATCATCACATCTATTGTTTTCTATGAAGTAAGGGCCAGATGTATCAAAGGGTTTTACCCATTCTGTGTCTATGAGAAAATGCTTTAGTACATATGGCCCTAAAATTCTTTTTATTTTAAAAATTCATACCATTACTTGTGTATGTTGGATTGTTGTTGTTTTGGTCTTGTTTGATTTAGATAAATATTGGCTATTTTTTAAACTGGTGTGATATCCATTTTGTAGAGTTTTCACTGTGTTAGTGTGTGCTTTGGTACAAATACTTTACACACTACCTTTGAGATAAGCCTGACTGCTTGTGCCAAGCTACCAAGGGGGTGAGCAAGGGTTATCTCAAGTGTGTATCTCCATTGCCCTAAGTAGAGTGAGGGTCCCTGCTTGGACAGATGGCAAACTGACTGCCAACCAGAGACCCAATTTCCAACAGCCTCCTTGCTGGGGTTCTGTGAATAATAAATGAGTGACTTTGACCGCTCATTTATTATTCACTCTTCATTTTGTAGAGATACTTAGATTTCTTTTTTGTTTGGTGCCAGGTGAAGACAGGGCCCTGTTGCCTGCTGGCTCCCTGTAAGTTACCCCAATGCACCAGGCGCACATGAGCCAGCAACATTACTTTTAAATGGGATGCCCAGTGCCCACCCAGGACACACCGCAGCATTATTTTTGTTGGGAACTACGGGGGGAAGCCCCACGGGCTGAGCAGGAGCTAGCAATTTTTTCCATTGTTATTTATTTAAAATAGCACCCCACTTCAGTTTAAAAATTGGGGGCTCAAAGTGGCACACCAAGGACCCTGCAGCCCTACAAGCTACCCTGCCAGCACCCATCCTAGGTTCCGGGGGAGAGATCACTGCTCCCACCCCATGGAAGTAGTTTTCTTTTGCTCCCAATGGGGGAGAGCAATTCTTAATATTCCCTACCTGCAAGAAAGAACCTGGGGAGAAAATTATGTGCTCTAACCTGACTGGAGCAGAAAGCTCTTAACACCAGATAGGAGCACGTAGCAGTACCCTGCCCATGCTAGAGAGGGGAGGGAAACCACAGTATCCAGGGAGGTGGGGTCCCTAGGACACTGCAATGCAGCTGGCCCTGGGAGATGGGGTCCTCGGGACCCTAGAATAGCTCAGGGAGGAGGCTGCATGCCCCCTCCTCTTTAAAGTATCAGCTCTGGGGGATGTCGTCTTCTCAGTCTCAAGCAGGCTCAGAGAGCTGGGCCATGTGCCCCCTACAAATAACATATTTCCCCAGCAGATGGGATCTACAGGATCTCAAGTAGGCTCAGGTTAGCCATGAACCTCCATCCCTTTAAATAGTATTGTCCCCTTCTCCACTAATATTTACACACATTGACCCCCCCAGCCCACCCAGGATCCCACATGAGTACCACAGGATCGTGGCAAAAACAACTATTTCTCTTTTCATTTTGGCCACATGGGCTAGGGGGCAGGGTATCCATACCCTACCACTTTATGTATTTCTAACTATTTTAAGAACAAAGGACCAAACCCTGGAGTCCTCTAATGTGTGCTAACACATTTTAGTTCAATCTGTGGCCAGTCAATCAGAATTCTCACTCCCTTGGAACCCTCACTCCCACTTGAGCGAGGTGGTCCCAGGAGAAATGCTCCCTAGGCCAATGCTCTATTATTTGAAGTGGAGCTTGCAGGACTCTTGCGAGAGTCTCTCTACCCAACTGTCCAGACATACATATATTTTTGTGCATTAATTTCTACTTAACTACTGAACACATTTACACCAAATTGCAAAAGCATGTTTTCAGGACCAAAATCTAGCTTCTTCCCAAATTAAGTGTAATTTCATTCAGCCGTTTTGGCTGTAACCCGTTTCAAAAAAGTCAATGTAAAATGCTTGAGGAAATTTGATTTTGGCACTCCTCTTTTTTCTTAGTACCCACTTGATGAATCACCCCACAACTTTTCAAGAAGGAGGTGAGGTGGATGTACATTTTTTTGGAAAGATTTGTGAAGATATAGAAATAGATTCAGATATAGACATAGGTATAGGTATAAATAATACATTTTATTATGCATAGTTATTTGAAACCATAGCATACAATAGCCCAGTATTGAAACTGTTACAGCAAAATTCCATGAAATGCTCCAAAACATAAATGGTCAATTTCAAAGTGTTACATTTATAGCAGTTTTCTGTGTCCTAGGTCAAAAGGGGAGTTCAATAAGGCGTCAATAAACTTAAAACAACATACCATAACAATTTTTCAGTTTTTTACTGCAAATTTTAATCATTTTGTGAAACAACAGTTCAAAGCGATATCCGTTGCCTTAAAGCATGCAATAATGGCCTGTCTGTATGAACGATGACCTCATTTGTTAAAAAGTGTTCTTAACAATGCTTTCCTCTTATTTATAAGACCAGGACACACACAGGTTATATGAATTATATTTTCCTCCCTAGTTTTCCACAGTCTTCAGCAAACCATTTTAGTATCAGGGAGCCAGGACAAGGGTGAGCCTGGCCGGGAACGAGGCCAAAGTGGTGTCTTAGAAATTGCTCTTTTAGATGCCTGGACAAGCCACCCTCCAGGTAAGGATGGGGTTTAAGAGTCTTGTAGTCACTTACGATCATCCAGGCATGAGATCTGGGTGATAGAGCCTCTTTGTCTTTAATTGGAGAGATTTTTATTATTACACCATTCATCAATTTTTTCAATGGATCTAGAGGCAAGGTGCTTTCCTATAGTGATAGAACTCCTAGATCATCAATAGCCAAGCCTAGATACTGACAAGAAGGCACATTTTTACTTGTGTGTACTTTGTGGCAAAGTGCCATGTGCAATTGGTTGGCCGACAAGGACTTAGGGACAGATGTAGGTAGGTACGAGATTGCGACTCGGAAATTGTAAGTCTGTCTGACTCGCAATTTCCAAATCGCAATCTCGGATGAAGAACAGTGTCTCAGACACCGTCTGCAACTCGCTATGGGGTTGCAAAGACCCACCTCATAAATATTAATGAGGTGGGTCGCATTTAAAGGAAAACGAGTTGCAAAATGAAAAAAATACCGAAACCATTGCAAACGGCTACCTACATCTGGCCCTTAATTATTTTCTATAACTTTGATGTGGGCCCCTTTTCTGTCAATTAATTGATTTATTAGTCCAAACTCAAGCCTTATCTGAGATGACAAAGCATTGGGAGTAAAATGGAAAAGCGATCTTAATAGTTTCATGATGAAAAACTCAAAATATTTTCATCCCTGCTCATAATGCCTCACTTTCATAGGAGAAGCTCAGTGATAATTTTGCTGCTATGTCCTTTAGTACTTGCAGGAAACGTGGGCCATCTAATGATTTCTGTAGAGTGTAAAACGAGAGAAGTAAAGTTTTACCCTTCCTCTGCAGTTCAGCCTGTGCTGGTGGAAGGAGTCATTGTCTCCTAGCTATCTATAAGATTTCACAGGCACCAGTTGTTGTCCTTGTAAATGCCATTTGTTCCTTTTCTGTATCCGTTTACTCAATTCCAGGACTTTCCAGGTTCCCAATGAGATGTTGCAGAGTGATTTTTGTTTGGCTTAGAAAAATCATGTCATCTGCAAACAGAAGATTAGAAATGTGCATGTCTCCTAGTATAGGGGCATGAGCATTTAGCTCATCCTGGGCTGAGGTCAAATCAACCAAAGAGAGATTTAACAGGTACAGCGCTAGTATGCACCATTGCTTTAAACCCTGGAAAGTTTCTATTTTCCTGGACAGGAAAAAGCCATCTCCAATTCCCACTGCTGCCCAAGTGTCCATGTGTAGCAGCTGTATTGCTTTTAAAAGACAAGCAGGGATCCCCAGCTTATCAGTTTTTGCCAGGTTATGCTTCACACAATCAATGAGGTTTTAAAGCCCACAAGCAAAGGTAAGTTGGTGCTTATTTGACTTTAGTTTGTCAAGTCAAGTCAAAGAAACTTTATTTCGGCTACAAGAGACATAAAAGCAATAAATACAAATAAATACACAAGGTAATATATATAACGATACATGTAATGATTAAAAAAATGGGATAAAGATAAAATACACTCACACAGTGCGATGGGACAATCTTGTTTGAATCATTAAACAGATAAGAGTTTCCCTCTGACAAACCAGCTAGTTCCGAGGAACTTGGCAACGGCGATCACTAGCGTTGGCCTAGTGTCTGATCTGAGGATTCGCAGGGCTATTTCAGAGCTGCGGACTTCCAGCAGTCTGCATGCCGGGGCCAGCCATTTCCTATGTGAGGCGGTGTACACGGGGCAGGCAAAAAGGACATGAGGGAGATTCTCGACAGGGGCTTTGCAGGCTGGGCAGGCAGTTGATTCTTTGTGTGACCAGCGGCTGGTGAAAAGTCTTAATGGTAGCGTTCCAATGCGGAGTTGAAAGTACAGTTTCCTTTCCACTGGGACCGTGATTATGTCCCAAAAAGCCTCATACTTGCATGTCTCTTTTAGGTTAACAAAATCACAAGATAATGTAGTGTGAAGTGCGGCCCTATATCTTCGTGATCTGCCACTTGCCAATATAGTTTCTTTAGTTCGCTTTTCGAGGGAAAGACGGAGGTGGTTGGTGAATTCCACAGTTCACTGAGCCCGAGTGAGTAAAGTGAACCCTTGATGTATCGTAGCCAGGGGATTCTGTGAAGATGATCAGCTTTTAAAATAACCTACAGGGCTTCAGTAAAGGTTTCAAGCTCTGGGGTAGTCCAGAGACGCCGCCAATACAGCAGAGGGCGTAGGCAGGCTTTATGACCGATGCGTTTTATGCCAAGATCCTTAAAAAGGGGGAACAGTGGAGTGCTTGGCGGAAGGGACACAAGGTTTTTCAGGAAGTTGTTCTTAGCGATGGGTATATCTTGGATTTAAGCATAACCCAATAGTTCGGCCCCGTAAAGTGCTGAGGTCATGGCCTGGGCTTCGTATATCTGTATTGCTGGGTGATTTGGTTTTGTGTATGAGAGGTGGAAGTTGTTTGATAGTACCCCTGTTGTTTGATTTAGTTTTAAGGCTTGCTTTCCTATGTGTGATTTCCAAGACATGTTGTCAGTCAATGTTATACCCAGGTAGCTGAAAATGCCAACCTTCTCAAGTGTGGTGCCCTCTAGTGTAAACTTCCCTCTAAAGGATCTATGAGGATTAAGGGTCATTAGTTTTGTTTTAGAGGCACTGATTTCAAGTCCCCGAGTTGAGCAGAATTTCTCAAAGCACTTGAGGAGTTTCCTTAGTCCACTAGGGGTTTTGGATATCAAGAGAGTATCATCTGCAAAGAGCAAGACAGGGATTTTTTGTGTGCCAAGTGATGGTGTGTCAGCCTCCACTCTAAGCAGGGAAGGGACGCTTTCATTGATATACAGAGAGAAGAGGGTTGGGGCAAGGACACACCCTTGCCGCACACCCCTTGATACATGGATTCTATCAGTTAGTTGCCCCTTGTTGTCCCACCTAACTCGTGCGTAGTTGTCCTCGTGGAGCCGTATCAATATTGCTAGGATATGCTCCGGGATTCCCATTCGGGAGAGAGTGTCCCATAGTTTGTTGCGAGGTACTAGGTCAAAAGCAGACTTTAGATCCACAAAAGCAACATAAAGGCTCCCTTTACCAATGAGCACTGTTTTCCAGTATAAAAATAGGAACCTGAGGCCTTGATCAGTGGTAGATATTTTCTTCCGGAAACCGGCTTGGAGGGGACTAAGGATATCATGTTCAGTCATCCAGTCTTCGATCAAGAGGCAGTGGCAGAAGACTTTTCGCACACAGCCAATTAGACTAATTGGTCTCTAGTTGCAGGGGAGTGATCTGTCGCCATTTTTTAAGATTGGGATAACAATAGCCCTTTTCCAGGACTCAGGGATGGGCACCCCAGATGCTATTGCGTTCGCTATGATGGTGAGGTATCTTGACCAGGATGCTATGTCGGTTGAGAACAGGTCTGCTGGGACACCATCCGAGCCAGATGCCCTGCTGCGTTTTATGGTGCCTAGGGAATAAGCTATGTCACTTTTGGAGAACAGTTGGGGTACTTCAGTTGTGGGTGCTAAAGAAGTGTTTAGGCAGGGGTCCATGCAAACAGGAGTGGGGATATCATGGTCATTGGAGTACATCCTGCTAAAATGAGCTACTCAGTCTTTTGGGCGATGTTGGTTGTAATGTCCAATCCACTGGTTTCTGGGCCTCGCGCTGCCAGGGACCAGAACAGACTACAGTTACTCTCTCGCGCACAGCGTCACTAAGTGCTGTCCACCACTTATCGTCTTGGTCACGCTTGGCTTTGCGTATGGCTGACTTGTAGGACTTTCTAGCTAGGCGGATGGCGGTGGAATCCTTAGATTTAATAGCTTGGATTAAGCGCTTATTTAGGGACCGACACATTTTATTGAACCAGTGGTGCCTACCTATGGGTCTCTTGCCATCATGGGCTGTGGATACTGAGAAGGGGGCTGCGATATCCCTGAAGCATGATGTGTGGATTAAGCTTATTTCCTTATAGGGGATTGCGGGACCCACCTCTAGGTTCATTAATGTAGTCTTTAGGGTGTTATAGGCTGCGTTGATGAGTGCGGGCCGAGCCGCAACCTTGTCCCACTTTAAGTGTTGTTTGTAGTTAACCAGGCTAATACCCTCCGGTGCTGCTACTGAGGAGTTAATCGAGGGCGAGAGGTTGCCCAAAGCTAGCGTGTGAACAGAGAGAGGATTATGATCACTTTCAGTTCTTTCAACGATCGCCATATCGATGACTAGGGGCTATAATCTTATGACGAATAGACAGTAGTCGATTTTGCTGGTATGGTTGGTTTTGTTGAATGTGTGGTGGCCTTTGGCGTCTGCTTTGGTTCTGCCATTTAACGCCCTGAGCCCGAATTCCATGATCAGTGACTTAACTTGTACTGCGACCTGCGTCCACCTTTTGATGGGTGGAATGGACAGGGCGGGGATAGACCAAGCTCGATCCTCCTCGTCTGTGGACCTGAGGTTCGAACGTGACATTGAGGTCACCTGCCACGATGGTTTTATGATGGCGGAGACAGTTTTGCAAAAGGGCTGCCAGGACACAAAGGGTTTTGGAGACTTGACCCCCCGACCCCTCGGGTGTAGATATTGAAAATGTTTACAACAGTGTCAGGCCTGAATGATAGACGAAGACCTAACAGGTCGGGAGAATCAGTGGGTAGCTGTAATATATGACAGTTAAGTGATGTTCTGATCCAAATAGTCAAGCCCCCTGAAGGCCTGCCTCTAATACTGGGCACGGCAGGGATGTGGAAGTTTGAATAGCCTGTTTGAAAAAGTTGATTGGTTGACCATGTCTCTTGAAGAAGGCATATGTCATGTTCATGGATGGAAGAGGGAGAATAGATTTCAAACCTGCCACGTTCCATGAGACAAGTCATACCCCAGTGAGTGGTTGAACTATCCTGTCTAGTTGCCTGGTATTTACATGATTAGCTGCCAGAGATTGATTTGGCAGGTATGGTTGAGTGGGAAGAAGTAGATCAATCCCAATGTTGGTCAGTGAGACCTGGGGTGAGTGGTGATGTTCCTCTAGTGGAGCTGACCTGGCCCTTGTGAGGGAAGTGCTTGCAGGCTTAGCTATCGGTTCTTGATTTGGTGGGCAATATTCCTGCAAGATGAAAGGTGCAGCATTGTCATATTTGCACAGTGAACTGTCAAAGGTCTTGAGGAATATGTCATGAATGGGAGAGAGAATACTTGCACTGGCAGTGTTAGGGATTGCAGCAGGCCTGGGGGTGATTGATATTAGTTGGTTGCGTGGTTTATCAGCATAGATTTTAGATGAAGCTTTAAGTCAATCGTTCTCGTCAAGGGTAGATACATTTTTTGCTGGGCAGTAGCTCGGGCAATCCCCGTAGTGTGTAGGTGGCCTAGGGTATTTGAACTGGATGTGCAAATGTGCTGGTGGGCTTGATCTAGCATCTAGGGCCACCAAATTGTCCATCATGGTCCCGTCCTTGAGTGTCAGTTTTAAAATGTCAAAATGTGTTCCCCGGTCTGGCCATCTTGCTACATTGATTATGTCCTCACGTATTACAGAGCAACAGCCTCTTACATGGCGAATCCAATGGATTGCCTTGTTTTTAATAGAGTCTGCCCCTTCCTTATGTGTCGATGTGTTTAACTTGGGAACGTTTACCATTAGAACTACATTACCTGATTGAGATCAATCAATGGCAGGCTGTGCAGAGTATCTTGTGGCAGTATTGCTCATGAGTTTGGGGATTTTGTGATAGTCGTCTAGTGTTGTTCCTGCGCCTAAACTGTTGTGCGAAGGAGGCTGGAGTAAGTTCTTGGTCTTAGCATCGAATGGGAGGAGGCCATCACAGCTGGGTGCTGAAAGAATGGGCAGATTCGTCATGATGCCTAGTAGGGTTGGGCTTTGGGTAAGGTTCATGGTGGCTGTTCCATCTGCAAGAGTTAACTATTTTACTTTTGCAATTAAGGAGTTAACCATGACTTAAGTTCTAGTACTTCCTTTTTAAAATATTGTATGCATTGAATGTGCTGTGGGTTTATATGAGTTGAGTGTGTCCTTGTGGCTGCTAGCCCATCCACCCTGATACCTGGGTCGATGTCATCATGTGATTCTGGGGCGTTAATTAACGGATTAAAGTGGTTGCTGTACTGGATGAAATTGTTAGAGCCCAGTGGTGGCTCCTGCACAAGAGATGGAGCAGTGTGGGTGATAACATTCCTGCCCTCTCCCTGCCCTGTAGTGGCTGTGTCTTGTTGCCCACGTTTCACAAAAATCTCAGCAATTTTCTTTGGCCCACCTCTCCTATTGGTTGGGGAGTGCTCCCCCAAAGTGCCGTTAGAATTATTTCCCTGAGGAGTGGTTAGAATTCCCTTGCATTCACCCAAAAGAGAGTCAATTCTGTCCATAACGCAGTTACTAGCTGCATTCTTGTGTCTTTTACGCTTAGCTTTTAGCACAGCCCCTGCCCCAGCCTCTATTGGTTTTCTTTTACCCATCTGGGACGGTTATTGGTGATAAAATATTCTACAGAGTGTCAGTATAATGATGCGACGTATGGGATGGCACAATATTGGCAGTAGCGCATAGAGCTAAGATCAATTATGCCTACTTGAATGGTCAAATGTTAGGAGGGTGGCCCAGCCCAGCTTCTTCTGGGCTCCGACGGGCGTGGATGGGTCCGCCTTTGGCCCGGGCTTTGCCCAGGCACGTCCTGCGCGCGTCCCTCACAGCAAAGTGCCCCCACGCGCTTTATAGCGCTTGTTGGTGTCAAGTGGGTGCAGGTGCAGGTGAAAATGGCCACCTCCTGGGGCCTCAAAGCAGCTTGGGATATGTAGTCCCTCTTGAGTCTTTAGCACGTCCCGCGCAGCGAAGTGCCCCTACGCACTTTATAGCGCTCGTTGGTGTCAAGTGGGTGCAGGTGCAGGTGAAAATGGCCACCTCCTGGGGCCTCAAAGCAGCTTGGGATCTGTAGTCCCTCTCGAGTCTTTAGCGCGTCCCGCGCAGCAAAGTGCCCCCACAAGCTTTATAGCGCTCGTTGGTGTCAAGTGGGTGCAGGTGCAGGTGAAAATGGCCGCCTCCTGGGGCCTCAAAGCAGCTTGGGATATGTAGTCCCTCTCGAGTCTTTAGCGTGTCCCCAGGTTGACTCAGTCCGATGTACTGGACCCTCAAAGCCAAAACAAGCTGAGCTTTCATTTGTCTTCTGTCCACCACCAATGTTCCTCCCTCATGTGGAACCAACTTGTCATCCTGTCAAAGATGATAATTTGATCTCTGCGTGCCTTGTTTATAATATATTTCCCCAAACATGCACTCAAGGTATGACTGCTTGTAGAAAACTCTCTCGCAGCATAAACCAAAAGAGAGGCTGGCCAATTATTACCAAGATTGATAAAATATTGTTTGCGCTACCGACCCCTTGTAAAAACCAAGATTGATCAGGAGGAACAATATGCTTTTCTTTTGCCCAGAGCAGCAGTTCCATTATTAGAAGACCTGCGAAGTGCTTTGCCTCAGTGTATAGTAGTGTAATGAGGTGGTCATTTTCCACCCCCTTTAATGATCAGAGTAATTATGGAGCCTTTCCATGAGTAGGGAAAATATTCTAGTTGCAGAACAGTGTTGAAAACTAGAGTCAACCAGCTGCCCAGAAGGTGGGGTTTGTTTTATACAGTGCCTGTGTAATTCCGTTCGGACCCGGTGCGCCATTTTGTCTTGAATAGATTTACATATTTGATCTTCCCGTCTAATGGTTGGGTGGTGCTATGACCTCTGGAGATTGATCTAAGTGTTTAGCTAGACAATTAACCCAGTTTGTTTCTGTTCTGTTTGAGCTAAGACATCATTTGTGTCCCTGGTCAGGCTATGAACCATCCTCCAGAAGTCTGTCAAAGTTTTCTTTTTGCTGAGGTACAGTGCTTTTTCTGCCCTCAAATTTTGTTTTGTTATTATTTTCTCCTCTCAAACTATCTTCCGGTAGTTTTTATTTACAAGCTTCAGATTAGCATGAATCTTAGGGTTCCCTGGCTACCTTTTAGCCAGCCTCAGGATTCTCTAATAGGATTCCTTCTTACAATGCAACATGAGGTAGATGTTTTAATCCTTTTTAGGTCTTGTGAGCACTCTGTGGCTTGGCGTGTGCTAGGGCAACTTTTTGAGCACATGCTTAGTAAGTTGTTTGTAAAGAGTGCCCATTTTGAGATCGGGTGAGGAAGTCATTTTTTTAAGCAATGCCTGACCAGGGCATAGGTAGTATCTCCGATTGACCCTATAGTGTTTTCGGACCACCATCATCTCTTATAGTTTATTGTTTAGGGTGTCCCCGTCAGAATATTTGTCTGCTGTGCAAGGCATTGAACATCAATCTCTACATTGTGTTCTCCATGGTCGCTTTCATTTATGTTTTTTGATTTGATATGATAAGATTAAGCAGAATAGGGGCAGGGTTACTACTGCTAAATCAATCGCAAAGTGCAACCCAGTTGAGTAGTGGGACCGCACTGGTGGGGCGTCTTGTTGGTATTTGCTGTTCAATACTCTCAGGTCAAGAGATTTGAGATCTTTAGCCAGTGCCTCCACCTTTGCATCCCTTTTGTTTGTACTTATGACAGACTGTTTGGGAACAGCCCAGAGATGATCCTTTTGTATAAGGTGAAATAAAGAAGTATTTGTGATGCTAAGTGGTCAATTGCCTTACTACCTCAAGACAAAATAGTAGGTATCACAAGAATACACAACAAACAAATATCCAATTAAGACCACTGCACTCTGGCATGAGTACATAGAATGGAAATGATGGTTTCCAGATATGTAATAATTTTGGACCAGTCCTTAAAGAAAAGAAAAATCTTCTCTGTTGTAACCTTGTAGTTCATTCACATCAGTGAAAGTCCTTTGTATTTCATGAATTCGCAGACAGCCCTCAGCAATAATTCTTCATGGACAATTCATTAAATAACAACCAACAGGTGTTTCAATGCAAAGTGACTTTTTCAAGGCTGTGAAATATAAAAATGAATAAATATTCTTACAGAAGACCGGAGTTTAAAATTCAAGGACATGACAATGCCTAACAATCCAAAATTACTGAAAGTAAAGAGATGTCATACACAGTGCGTTGGTGAGAATGTGCCACATTCTCAATGTGTGGAGAAAATAGAGATTCTGCCAGAGTTAGTCCCAAACCATAAATTATAAAACACTTGTGATGCCCAATTTATAAGGTACAGTAGTTAAATGTAAGGTTATGGACCAGGGGTTCAAGTTACCATGTCATATTACACGAACATAAACAGAAAAACTGGCATCCTATGCCTGCACTGCAGTGACGGAGGAGAGGAGAGGAGCGGTGCGACGAAGAAGGTAAGTGGTTTATTTAAAATTATTTTATTATTTTGTAATTTAATCCCCACTCTCCCTCCCCCTACGCCACCCCGCCCCTTCTGCTTTGCATGATCCACAACTGCTAAACAGGACATCCTATAAAGCACGTGTTGCTATTGCTGCTGAAGAGCTTTGTTTTTGGGAGAGCTGGGGGTGTTTTTTCATGGGCTCCTGCTCACTGTGGGTAGCCCCGTTTGAAACTCTGCATCTACTTTGGTCCCTATAATGCGGAGCTTAGTGATTGAGTCTTTGGTCACAATATTGCTCCAGCAATAATTTTCCCCCTCTTCTTGGGGGTATGTGGCATTAGTCCACTGATATTTCCTTGTTGGAGCTATACTGCAGGGATGATGGTCATCTGTAGTTTGTTCACTTTGCAAAGTGAGGATAGATTGAGGTGAACCCAGTGTGAGTCTAGGTTCCGCCAGTTGTTCCTCCGATAGTTCATTTGCTGTGCGATAAAATGGATTTTGTGCATCCAGGTGCAACAGAATGTTTCGCCTATTTTGCCCCATATCAACTTTTTCTATGACCTCAGTCGGTAGTGGGCAACCGCTTATTAATGATGGTCTGGGGGGAGGTTTGAGGTGAAAGCAAACTGGGAGGCGTTTGTGGTGAAGATGATCTCAGTGAAATAAGCTCCAGGTCAGTTATTGGACTCCAGTCTGTCTCTTTATGCTCATCCTTCTCAAGCTTTACTGCAGAGACCGCAACCCTCTTGTAAAACTCAGAATTCTGACTTGGCTCGTGGAAGGCACTCTTAGTGCTTATGGATGTGGAGGCTGGAGATTGGAGGGTGTTCATATCCCCTGAGGTGGAAAAAAAAGCCCTGACTGAGTCCTTTAAAAAGTCAAAATTTTGTGGTATCTTTTTTTGCGTTTTGAACATAAAGGACTCTTGTGAGATTAGAGACTTGTTCTCCCATACGGGGTTTGCTTTGAAACTTTTTACTGTAAAAAGAGTTTGTAGTTGTTTCTCCTTGTCAGACGTTGTGGCACCCTTTCTTGGCTACACCACATGTTGATACCTTTAGGACTTTCAGGCATGTGTGGCAGGCTTTCCAAGACTACCAGGTGTTGGAGGGCACCTGGGGATATAGTCCCGGGTTTTGGCATGCCTATGGGTGGTTGTCAATTGGTTGTTCACACCCCAGGCTCCATAAGTGTAAAAGGGAATACTCAGATGACAGTCTATTGGTGGTAGGCTACTGGCCATGCTTGAGAGGGTCAGGGGATTGCAGTTAGTGAGGCAGGGGTGGGGAGGACACCAAGACATATACAAGTCGCACCGGCCTACTGCTTGCAACCTCCAAGCATTGCGCAGTTCCCACAGCCTAGGGCTTGCTACCCTTTGGCATGTTCCTGGCTCCTGTGCACCTAAACCTCCTGCAACCTCAAGAGTTATGCCACCTTTACCAAGTGTACCAAATTTACAACTTAAATGTATGTGCTGTGTCTCCACATGCCAGCTGTCTCACCTTCCTTGTCGCTAGCCACCAAGACATACAGCAGTGTTGACGCCTACTGTCACCACAACCACTGTAGTGCTGCACTTGCCAGGAGCTGCACTAGTTCTGCCTTATTCTGATGGACTGTGCTGCTGCACCAGCAAGTGCCGTACTTTGGTAGTACTAGCCCAACATGGTTTACAGTGGCCTTCTCAGCTACAGGAAGGCAAGAGCACACTAGCCACTTCCTTGACTCTCTGCCCCTGCCTTTTCCTCACTGCACCTTATCCCCACTGCACCGCTGACTCAGCTCCTCATCTCTGATAGCTCAGACAATTCCATGTGAGCAGCATACTGCTGGCTGCTCGACTGCTCAACAGTGCTGCAGCAAATTCTGCACACAGTGGTTGGCGAATGCACTCCCAGTGGCAATTTGGACACTGACCAGTTTAGATACAGATATAGGTAGAGATATAGATATAGATAAATATAGATATATATATATATGTGTGTAATACTATTTCAAAATTAGGGAGTTGTTAAGCCACTGAGGAGATGAGTTTCTAAAAACCCACACCCTTCTCTCACATTTCAAGTGTCAAGTTGTTTTTTTTGTTAAATCTTTTTATTTTGTTCTTCTACAGGTGCATAGCTTACCCAAGTAAGCTTTACATAATGCTAGATCATCATAGCACCAAACCTAAAGAGAAATAAGCAAAAGCCCCCCTCTTCACCCCACAACATCCCACAGACACATGAACGTACAGTTGGTCAGTGCAATCATTGGTCTCCCTCCCTATCTGTAAACAGCACAGTCTAGATGTCTCTCAGTATTCATCAGTATATATTCTGCAGCATGGCCCAGTGTACCATGATTTGGTAGGTATCTGTACATCCGAGGAGTAATATGCAATCCAGGCCCCCTAGACCCTCCCAAACTTCCACAGGCAGCTACTATTAGTGTATGTCATATTCTCTGCCATCATAAATCCATCCATCCCTCTTCTCCACGTATCCACAATTGGGTATATCTCAGAGCCACAAAGACAGGCAATATCCCTCTTGGCCACCACCAGCCCAATGCCACAAAATAGAAGCTTAGCACATGGCAAGTCAACGTCATTAGGGATTCCCAGAAGAATGAATTTGAGATCTAGAGGGATCTGCTCTGACACCACCCACTTAATCCCCCTACAATCCTTGTCCAATACTCCTGAAGCATAGGACATCCCCAGATTTTGTGTGGAAAGGTGCCAATGTTCTCGCAACATCTAAGACAGTTCGAGTGCTGTGCCTTTCCCATAGTATGTAAATGTTGTCTATCATAATAGAACCTATGAAGGGTCTTAAATTGGATTAGTCTCAGTCTCGACCTGATAGCTACTTCTCACGGGAACATCAATGCTGCCTCCCAATCTACATACTCCAATTCTCCTAAGTCAGTCTCCCAATGACTACGTAGTTTGAGAAGTGTGTCAGGAATGTTATTATTGATAGTCCTAAATGTCAAAGACATCGCTTTTATGACTAGGCTCTACTGAATTAATCTGCCTTCCAGCGGGCGCAGTCAGGTGACCCTTCCCCCTAGAGGCCTTCTGCTTTGCATGTGTGCCACAAACAAGCATAATGGAGGAACTGTGTCTTGCTAAGTTCATACTTAGTTTGAAAGGATGCAAAAGGCATGATATCTCCCCCCCACCCCTCAGTCACATCGCCCACCTTGGAAATACTGATGCGATCCCAGGCCTCAATACCCTTCCGTTTGCTAATTTCCACAAACCAACATCTCTCCCAAAGTGAGGTCTCCCTTGTGTGTTGATGACGCCATCCCAGTACTGTGGTAGCCTTAAAACATGCCCTGGGGAACAACTGAATGGCTGGTAGAAGATGTAGTCGCCCCCTCCTCCACATAAATATTGAAGACAGGATTTTATTCCCAATTGCGGTCTCTCCAATTGGAAAGTAGGATGATCCCAGTGGGCAAACATCAAGTCATTAATGTTAATCAGGTGGGCAGCCCAGTAGTACCCCTCCAGGTCTGGGAGAGATAAGCCCCTATTATACTAATTGCGCTGTAGCATTTTGAGGGCAATTCTAGGGTGTTTCCCCTCCCACAGAAAGAGCTGCGTCTCTTGTGCAAAGCTCGTGAAGAATCCCAGGGGAATCTGGTAATATGTATTTTGCAAAACATATCGTAACTTCGGGAGTGGGATCATCTTAAACATGGCTACACACCCTATCAATGTGGGAGGGAGACCTCTCTTGGCTTTCCAAGTCGTTTCAGCAGGCTCTCATCACCCTCCCCAAATTATTAGTATGACAGAGGTCTGCCCTATGTGTTATATAGATACCGAGATATTTGAATCCCTCACATGAACATTGCAGATGACTTGGAAGGGAATGGATAGCTGTGTCTCCCTGCCAGGCATAAAAATAGATTTGTCCCAATTAATCCAGTATCCAGAGCAACTCCCATATTCCTCAAACAGGTGGAAAAGCCGGGGAAGGAATACTTGGGGCCTCGTGACATACAACAGTATGTCATCAGCATATAAGGAAAAGCGTTCCTCTTCAGTTTTCTCCTCTCTCAGCCTGCAGCCATGCAGCCCGGTGTGGGCACGGATCATACATGCCAAGGATTCAATAGTGAGTGCAAAAAACATGGGGAACAGGGGACATCCCTGCCTACTACCCCATGCAATAGGGAACTCCGGTCCCATTTACTCCTACTTCTGCCACTGGGCTACAGTAGAGCAGCCTCACAAGTATTAATTTCTTTTAATAACTATTTAAGAAATATATTTGTACTGCAATATATCTTTCTTTTCTTGTATTAGATGAACCATTATCTTTTTAATGTGCTGTTGGTTTTGTATGGAAATAGTCTGGGAAGTGGTTTAAAGCAATAAAAAATGTAATATAGGGTTCTAGTTATGTATTAATAATTATAATGTTATCTAGAACATTAATTAATTGATTAATTATGTATGATTATTTTAACAAGTTGAAGGGTTTTTAATGGAATAAGGTGTGATTTATTTTTTTTAAAAGGTTATTTATTTGTATGTGTATGTGTTATTAATGTATTAAAACAATAATTGATATAATGTATTAATTCATTTAATGATTTAAAACAACGTGGATGTAAAAATTATATATGTGTAATACATATCGAATTTAAAATAGTTTTTAGAAAATATAAGACACAAATCATAAATTATTATATTGTGATCATAAATTATTTTGTCAATTTTTGAGCAGCATTTTTTAAACATTTCTTAATAATTTTGATTTTTACATAAGCAATCTTTACATTTTATGAAACATTTTTTCTATTATTAAAAAAATATTTAAAATAGTAATTGTAATTTTAAATGGTAATTATATAGTACTTACTGTATCTGACAAGGCATGAAGCAATTCATGGCGAGTAGCATCCTGCTCCTGAGAAGTTTATCAGAGTTTAGTGTAGGATATAGGGAGATGGAAATGGATTTGGAAGAAGAAGTAGTAAGGAGGTGAACGTTTGAGAAGGTGTTTTGGGGATACATAGTAGTCAGAAAGGTATTGAATAACTCAGAAAGGGGAAGAGTGGGACAATGGTTGGAAGGAAGATTGTTTATAGCAAAAAACTGAAATCACCACATATATGTATTTATATATATATATATATATATATATATATATATATATATACACATGCCACTCTATAAGATTTTATTGGCTGGAGAAAAACCTCTATTTAAATATCCATATGTACATACAAGCAACAATATTTACATGGTCAGATGTGCAAACGTACCTTGTAGTGAAGTATGCACATTTTTCATGTCATTTCATAGAGTTTTGGTAGCACGCATAAACTCCTCTATATATGCACCCATATATACATATAAGCAGCAAATATGGCATTGTCTTATATACACATGTATCTTGTGATGTAATTGATATTTTTCCTTATATAAAGGCATCTGTGTATAACAGTAAGCATAGTCCAATGTACAATGACAAGTAGAACACCAACTTAAACTCTATACCATGAGACGCATACTTTGTCATGTCGGTGAATACTGTTGTGCTGTGAGCATAGTTGCCAGGTGGGGAAGAGCCAGCTCTTTACTAATCTTCTAAAAGTAAAAGTAAGATGGTTGTCAATGGATCTTTTGGGTTTGAGTAGTAAATTCCTGTTAGACCTGACAGCCTTAGGGTGGTCACCCCTGACTTTTTGCCTGCCTCCCTCCAGTTTTTAGATACTGTTTTTGTTGGTTTTAGGACCATGCGCACTTTAAAACTGCTAACCAGTGCTAAAGTGCATATGATCTCTCCATTAAACATGGTGACATTGGTTCATACCCAATTGGCTTATTTAATCTACTTGTAAGTCCCCTGTAACATGCACTACATGTGCCCAGGGCCTGTAGATTAAATGCTACTAGTGGGCCTGCATCACTGATTGTGCAACCCACATAAGTAGCCCCTTAACCATGCCTCAGGCCTGCCATTGCGAGGCCTGTGTGTGCAGTTACACTGCCACTTCGACTTGGCATTTGAAAGTACTTGCCAAGCCTTAAACTCCCCCTTTTCTACCTATACCTCACCCCTAAGGTAGTCCCTAGGTAACTCCTAGGGCAGGGTGCTATGTAGGTAAAAGGCAGGACATATACCTGTGTAGTTTATATGTTCTAGTAGCGTAGAACTCCTAAATTCATTTTACACTGCTGTAAAGACTACTCCTTTTATAGGCTAACATTAGGGCTACCCCCATATAATGTTTGAGTGGTAGATTCTGATCTGAAAGGATTAACAAGGTCATATTTAGTATGGCCAGAATGGTAAGACAAACTTCTGCTGACTGATAAAGTTGGATTTAATATTACTGTTTTAGAAATGCCACTTTTAGAAACTGAACATTTCTTTGCACTTAAATCCTTCTGTGGCTTACAATCCACATCTGTCTGGGTTACTTGACCGCTCCCTTGTGCATTTCACTCAGACAACCCCAAAAACAGGATGCTCAGTCATACCTGCACACATCTGCATACTGAATGGGTCTTCCTGGGCTGGGAGGGTGGATGGCCTGATACTTACATGTCAAAGGACAGTGGCCTGCCCTCACACAATGGACTGCCAAACCCTCTCCTGGGCGTCTGGCACACAGGATGGATCTGAAATGGGACCTTCTACACTTCTAAGCCACTATTCGAAGTCTCCCCCACTTCAAAGGCACATTTAGGTATTCAAACAGGCCCTCTCACCCCATCAACTCAGACACCTCTGGACAAGATACCACAGGTGTAGAAACTCTGAACCAGAACCTGCAACCTGCCAAGAGGAACTGTCTGGCTGGCCAAAGGACTCACCTGACTGCTTTTCTGCAAAGGGCTGCTGCCCTGCTGTTGCCCTGTTGCCTTGCGGCCCTCTGGCTCTGGTGAGAAGTGATCTCCATGGGCTTGGATAGGGCTTTCCTCCTGCTTCCTGAAGTTTCAGGGCCAAAAAGACTTCCTCCTGCAAAGAACTCCTTTTGCAGTGAAAATTCGATGCACAGCCTGCCAGAAACAACGCACAGCCTGCATTGCGGTGAGAAAATCACCGCATGCCGAACCGGAACGACACAGAGCTGCTGCCCGAGAGGAGATCGATGCATCATCAGCATTGCAACAGGAATTTCGACGCATGGCCCACTGGATCGACGCATAGCTGAGCCAGAACGACGCAGCACTACTGCCTGTGAGAAGAATCGACATAGTGCCTGCCGTGCAACATAAGTTTCCCCTCATAGCTCAACAGATCAACGCAGCTCCTGTGACTTCATCCTGCATGCCTAGGATTTCTCTGCATCATCCCCGGGCCGTATGAAAACCCCACAACCTAAAGAGGATCCAATTCAGCGCGCCAGAAATCAACGCATAGCCTTCCCTGGATGGAAAATTATTGACGCATCATCTGTGTACGCCCGGAGAAACCGACACACACCTCCTCGTTTTCCAAGCATATCATCCTCTGTGGTCCCTTGCGGAGAATTTGAATGCAAACCAGGTACTTTGTGCTTGCAAGAGACATGTGTTGCTTTTTAAAGACTAAAGACTCTCAAATGATATTTTAATGTGTACTTTTTGACCTACATTTAACCAGATAAATGTTATATATTTTTCTGAACACTGTGTGGGGTGTTTTTGTGGTGGTATACTGTGGTATTGCATGAGTCATTGCACAAATACTTTAGACATTGTCTTCTAAGTTAAGCCTGACTGCTCAGTGCCAAGCTACCAGAGGGTGGGCACAGGATAATTTGGATTGTGTATGACTTACCCTGACTAGATTGATGGTCCTTGCTTGGACAGGGGGTAACCTGACTGCCAACTAAAGACCCCATTTCTAACAATTCCATAATTTGGCTGCTTCAACAGAGAATGATGATCCACCCATAGGTTTCTTTTTGTATCTAGGGATGCTGAGGCAATAAGCCCTTTTTGGGGCATAGGTTACTTTGTTGTATGTATTTGTTAATTTTCTTTCAGATGAGTGGCCCTTTGCCACGTAGTGCTTTGTGTGCGATATAAAGCAGCTTGAAGGTGGATCTTCTAGCAACTAGTAACCAGTGTAGGGTCCACAAGGCAGGGAAGATGTGTACTTGTGGCTTTATATGTACGAGGAGTCTAGCTGCAGTGGTCTGAATTCTTTGTGATCTTCTCACAGTTGACAAAGAAAGTTGTGATACAGACCATTAGCATAATCTAGTTTAGATAAGACAGGAGAGATGGTAGCTTGAACTTTGTGAATGAATCCCAGCTGCAGGGAGAAACGTTGCAGTGTTTGAATTGCAAGAAGGCTTGGTTTGGCTACCTTATCCACTTGTGTGTTCATTGACAGCTTGGTTTCAATGGTAATTCAGAGGTTTCTGATCTTGCTGGATATTTCTGGTGGTGCTTTTGGATCATCAGATCATCACATAATCCAACTCACCACTGCATTCCGGTAGACTATGACACACACTATCATAGCACACCTCAATCTGGCTATCATATCCTCCCCCACTACACCCACTCACACATACACGCTTGCTTGAGACAAATGTACCCTCTCATACATATGCTATCTCTTGCTCCCTCATCTATCTATCCATGTAGCTAAAACCCACGCATCTCTGCAAACACACCCATCCATCCACTGACCTACTAGTTGATCAATTTATTCACCAACTCATCTCATCTTTCCAGAGTTTGGTCAGCTCAGTTTAACAGTTCAATACCTGATTAACGCTTCATTACACTGACCAACTGTTCTCACCCATCTATCAACACACCAGCATTCTGTGCTCACCTTTCGATACACTCACCCAAATATACCTTTATATTCGTCTACTCACTTTTTCATCCATATGCCTACTATTTATCTCTGAACTCAGCTATATACCACCAAATATTCATCCATAAATAAACACTTTATCACAGTTATTCAGTCACCTACAACACCAATCTATCCATACATTCACATGCTATGATATATGCACTTACTCTTCTAGTAACCTACTCCCACATAAAATCAATCACTCATTCTCTTATGCACCCACTGCCCTATCCATGTAGACTAATACTTGTTCATTCTTTCTCATCCAGTCAGTTACACATCCACCCACTGATCCATGCACCCATCAATCCTGTAAGGCCCCCACCTAGCTACCTACACAGTTTACCTATCAATTAAAACACTTTCTCCTAATGCTTCAGCTGTAGCTTTTAGAACTTGACTTAATACATCAGAGGGGGCTTTCTGTGTACTTGCCACAAAGTTACATATGAAACATTCATAGCACTGTCCATAACCACATGTGGCATCCAGCACAGGACACAGTATCACTAAGAGTCCTTCAGACGTGGACGGTATACCCCTGTTCTGGCAGAAGTGGACACAGTTTTAGTGCTGAGACCTGGACACTGGATCCCAAGCCACGGCTTCCAGGATCGAATACTGGTGAGTGCATGGGTAGTGTAGGGGCTCTCATGGGCTCCCCGATGACCCCATTCCGCCAGCCATTCCGTGCCAGTAAAACAGCCAAGAAAAGCTTGGTGGTATGGGTACTCGTAATCCCCAAGGCAGAGCTGCTTGCAGCACTGCCCTGGCAGATTACAACCGCCGGGACCGACAGGCTGCCGGCTGGTGGCAGCCTGGCAGTGTCGGAGGTCCGACTGTGGTGGCTCCCCGAGAGTCATAACATGGTGGTTCCACCGTCAGCCCGTTGGTGGTGGGACCGCCACAGTGAGTCTGGCAGTCAGTAGACCACCAGACTCGTAATGAGGGCCATAACCTCCAGAACACAACACAGTGCATGAAATGTCATCCCCAGAAAGGGGTATGCAAGTGACGTTTCCTGAACTTCATACAATGCTTCAAATGAACTCTCAAGACTTAGAAACAGTGCCAGAGATGATGCAGCCAGAGCATGCATACATTATGCCAGTGGTGCCTTTATAATACTTCAAGTGAAGCTTTGCAAGCTGGTCATTTTTCAAATGTCCCTACAAAACTGAGCACAGTGTTCCTAGTGGGTCCTTACCACTGAGGTCCACAGTGGAAAACAATCTCTATTTACTTTTCTTATTATTATCGCCCCTATACATTCCCTCACCTGCTTTGTGCTATTGCTCATCCACTTTAATTTAAATATGTTCTGGGGAAGAAAACTTACTGTTGTCCATGATGTACCTGCTTACAGAATGTGACAGGCTTGAACTGGTATGTTGGCCTGTGCCTCTATTATTTTACATAAGTTAGATGCTTACACTGCTTCTACTACCATGTTTCCTTTACACGCCCATTGTTTTAGGGAAGTTCATATTATTATTATTATCACTTTATACATACACTGTGTGTCAATAAAGCTTGCTAAATATAAACGTATCAATACATCCAATTAGCTTTGTCAGTGCTCCTTTCAAAGTATGGTAAAAAAAGCTTATTCTGCTCCAATTGCAGCTCAATGGGATCAGTGGGGAGTTGGTTTCATGCTGTGGTAGATGGCTTCACCAACAGAGTGAACCATATATTTGTGAACAGCTAGGTTTTGTTTGCTGCGAGGACCATACGTAAAGTTATATTTTCTCCACCATATATCTAGGACCAATCCGAACTGTGGTGTTAAGAGAGAGGTAGCCAAATTTATACGTTTTTCATTCTAGTTAAAAAAGCCAATAAAAAGTCTCCAAGTGGCAGGCACATTTCTTTAGATCTGTAGGCAGCACAGCCACATGGTGTTGTGTCCACCAGGTCTTAATCATACATTTCACAGGTAATTTTTGATTAGGCTAGTACAATATTTCAGTATAAATTTGGATATTTTATGTTACGTTATCAGTGTTTTTCCAGTACATCAATCTCCCGGGAGTGCATGCAAGCGCCCTGTATCAGGTGTGTGAGGCCAGTGCTACATGGCTTACTCAAAAAGTCTAATCTTCAGCTTCCTGCAAAAGTGAAAAGAGAGTAGGAGGCTCTGATGTGGTGTGGGATGTCCTTTCAGGGCTTTAGGAGCCATATATGAGAGACCAGTGGATATTAAAATGTACTTCTGAAGTTGTGTCTTGAAAATGTTAAAATCCAATATCTAGCCATTGGATAGCACGCTTTATATTTTTATCTCAAAGGCCCTGCTGCTACTACAATATGATAGGGACTACACACTTGACTAATTACATGGTACTTACCGTAGAAAAGGACAAATTAATTAGCAAAACATTGGAAGCATTTCTTGCCCCAAAAGAAGAGATCAAAACAACACAACAACTGACAGCAAGATACTTTTAGAACAAAACCAAAACATAACTACAAGATTTCACCTGGAACAAGCAAACTCAAAAACTCAAACTCAGAAAAGTACAGGCAGCTCTCAACAATAACGCATACCCATTTTGTTGAAGCAATATTACACAAAGCCAGTAAATATTTCTACCTCTCTCAGTAGCAAAGACCAAAGGCAGGAGGAATTCCTTTCTCAAAAGAATCTGCATCTGATTTTAGCACAGCAAACTTCCTCCAGCAACATAGTGGTTGAGAATAGAAGGATGCAAGATACCCTTTTTCAAGGAAGATAATCCAGACAGACTGAGGGCCTGATGAGGAATTTGGCAGTCGTACCGTCATCCCGCCACAGCAGCGGTCCCAAGACTCCATTGATTAGTTAGTCTTTCGTCTGACCTATTACAATGCATGCAGCCTGAACCTCCAACGATGCTGACTGAGTGTGTCCCACCTGCAAAGCAGCAGACTTCAATGCTGCCTATTTGCACTCTGCCACCGTCAGGACCACGAGTTCCCGCTGAGCAGATTATGAAAACACAGTGGCACTGGTGGTCCCCTTGTGGGGGTTCCCCCACAGTAGTAGGCCATTGCGGTAGCTGTTCAGCAAAGCACCATAACAGTGGCCATTGGATAAATAAAATTCCAACACACATGGGTGGTCATTATGACCCTGGCAGTCTTCTGACCGCCAGGGCAAAGGTGGTGGTTTCACCGCCAACAGGCTGGCGGGGAAGACTGCCACATTATGAGTGTGGCGGGTTGGCCTCTGCCAACCTGCCACATCTCTACTCATACCACCAGGGCGGTCGGACCTGCTGGGCCAGAGATGAACATCTCTGACCCGGCAGGCCACAGCAGATTGCCGGCGGTATTTGGAGCTGCCTTTCCACCAGGGTTTATGTGGTGGTAGCACTACCACAAAAACCATGGCGGAAGTGCTACCGGTGACAGGGAATTCCTTCCCTGTCACCAGTAGATGACTCCCCTACCCCCTCCAGGAAGCACAATCCCCCTCCAAGTATAGCTTCCCCACCCCTCCACCAGGTACAGTGCCCCCCACCCCTCCACCAGGTACAGCACCCCTCCACCAGATACAGCACCCCCAACACCCCACCTCCCCTCCCTACAGAAATGCACATGCACACAGACACCCACAATCACCACACATATACTCATTCACCAACACTGACATACACGGATTCACACACATGCATCCATACACGCATTCACCACAGCACTCATACTCACATTCACCACAACACTCATACTTGTATTCACCACAATATACAACACTCATACTCATACTCACACGCATACGGCCACACATACTCACATTTATGCACACACGCAGACAACAAACACTCACACATGCACACATAACACCATCCCACCTCCCTCTCCTGTCGGTCTGGGGAGGACGTCATCCGGCAGAGAATGGGTGCTTCTACCTCCAGCAGCACCCTGCCATCCGGACACCACCAGGCCGTATTATTGCACATAATACGTCGGGCAGAGTCCTTCTGGTGGGGCGGGCAAGTGGTAGAACCGCCACAGTGCCTCTGCCCACCAGCACGACTACTGCTGGATTTCCACCCAAAATGTGGCGGAAATCCAGCAGTACTCGTAATATGGTGGGCGGAAGACCGCCAGCACTGGGGGTCTTCTGGCACCTCTGGTTTTGGTGGTCTTGCTCAAAGACCGACAGTCATAATGAGGGCCATGATGTCCAATGGCTAAGTGGATACACTGCAAATCACACTTTAAAACACAACCCCATTTCACTTCAGACACATTTTGGTATGAGAAGGCAGGCCTTTTTTACCCATCCCTTTTACCACTCTCCAGACACTTTGCCAGCACATTTTCTTATCATCCTTTTATGTATTTTTTGTTGCACTGCCACTAACTTTAATTTGGTGCTATGTCACAGCCAACAATTCCACGTTTTTCAGAGGAAGAGTTGGCAGCCATGGTGGACGAAATCATAAGAGTAGAATCACAATTGTTCGGAGCCCAAGTCCAATATACAACTATTAGTGATAAAAGGGACATGTGGTCCAGAATAGTAGACAGAGTGAATGCTGTAGTAACCAGCCTCCACACACAGAAGGAAATAGGGACAAGATAGAATGAACTGAGGGGAATAGAGTGTATTCTGGCCTCCAAACAACACCCGGATGGCAATAGGACTGATGGTGGTCCTCTCCAACACTCAAACATTCCATGGAAGGAGAATGTGTTGCAGATCCTACATCCTGAAGACTTGACAGGAATACCTGGGGGAGTATAGCCTGGTAAGTTACATCTCACTAACTGTCACAATACCTCAATGTCCTGTTTGATCCCAATTCAGCTTTTGCTTTTGTGTTGTCTACATAGTTTCCTCACATGCAATTCCCAAAGTATCAGAAATTATTTTTCTGTGTCAAGGTGTATGGTGGCATATAAGAACACATGTATCAATCTCCATCACATGCCACATGATATAATGGCGTCTGTAAGTGTAGTTCTACAAAAATATCATCATCATCATAAATACTCCTTATTTTGGCATTTTGTCATAAAAGACAAGTAAATAAATACCGAAAACGTGGTACATTAACTGTGTTTGCACTAGTAGGCAAGAATAAGCAATCTATTTACTGCACACAATTTAAATAATTATAGTTGTAAATTAAAAATAAAATTTAATTTGTTTTATAGCCAATATATCATTGGGTACTTGACAATAGGTAGCGTGTAATTAAACAATGATGAATCAATAGTCAATAAGTTTAAATCAATTTTTGCAGAGAAATAAAATCAATGTTATATACATATTTAATCAAGCATAATAGTTGCTGCTTTACCCATTTTTGTCGATATTCCTCTATTTTTAAGAACATTGTATGCCACTGACAAAACTTCTATGCACTGGGACATATCCCCATCATCATTGATGCTATTGATGGTACACAGTCTGCCTTTGTCCTCCCCCCCCCAAAGAAATGAACAGGCATTCAGAAATCAAAAGAGCTTTCACTCTCTGAATGTGCAGATGGTGTGTTTGGCAGGCCAGTACATCTCCCATGTCAATGCAAAGTATCCTGGCTCTGTGCATGATGCCTTTATCTTGAGGAATAGCAGCATCCCATATGTGATGGCTCAACTCCAGAGGCACCGGGTGTGGCTAATAGGTGAGCCCATGGTCAGTTGATGTAGGGATATGGGTGTGGGGCTGTCCCTAAGGGTGAGTGTGTGGCTAACAGGTGTCCCTCGATATTTCCAGGTGACTCTGGTTACCTCAACCTCTCATGGCTACTGACCCTAGTGAGGAATGCCAGGTCAAGGGCAGAGGAACATTACAATGAGACACATGGGCGAACAAGGAGGATCATTGAGCGCACCTTTTGCCTCCTGAAGGCCAGATTCCGGTGCCTCCATCTGACAGGTGGATCTCTGTACTACTCACCCAAGAAGGAGTGCCAGATCATCGTTGCATGTTGCATGTTGCATGTTGCACAACCTGGCCTTGAGGCGCCAGGTGCCATTTCTGCAGGAGGATGAGCCTGGGGATGGTTGTGTGGCAGCAGTGGAGCCTGTAGACAGTGACGAAGAGGAGGCAGAGGAAGAGGATGTGGACAACAGAACTACAATAATCCAACAGTACTTCCAATGTCACACAGGTAAGACACTGTAACTTCAATTTTCATTGCAGTTTTGTGTTGGACATTGTACATGGAAGCCTGATTTCCCTATTTCTATGGCCACTTACTGTACCCTTTGGCATCTCTATTTTCAGATATCTGTGCCCCACTCTGGCTCCTAGTGTGTTTACTGCTGCCAACTACAGGTCATACTATGTAAATATAAGTGTACATTTGAATTGCAATGTTTACAGCTTGTTTAAGAAATACATATTTCAAACAATTGACAGACTCCATACTTGAATTTGTTCCAAGGGTGTTTATTTCTGTAATAATATGTGTAAGGGGTATTGCAATGGGCTCGGTTGATGGTGGAGAAATGACCAGGATAGAGTCCAGTCTATTGGTATCACAGGTGCATTGTCCAAGGGGGCATAGGACGTGGAGCAATGTCAGTTCAAGGTGGACAGGGTGACAGAGTGGGACACAAGGGTGATAATCAGGTGAGTCCTATTTCCTGGCGGGGGTCTAGGCAATGTTCTCCGACTTCTGCCTGGATCGCAGGGACCTATAGTGTGGTGGTTCTCCTTCTGCAGGGGTTGGGGTACTGGTGGCCTGTTGTTCCAATGGCAGGGCCTCCTGTCCACTAGCGACAGTGGAGGTGGAGGGCTGTTCTTTGATGTGGCTAGTGTCAGGTGCCCGTTGGTGTGCCGCTGCCTCCCTCATGGTGTTGGCCATGTCTGTCAGCACCCCTGCAATGGGGAGCAGGGTGGTGTGGATATCTCTCAGGTCCTCCCTGATCCAAAGGTACTGTCCCTCCTGCAGCCGCTGGGTCTCCTGCAACTTGGCCAGTATCTGGCCCATGGTCTCCTGGGAATGGTGGTATGCTCCCAGGATGTTGGTGAGTGCCTTGTGGAGAGTCGGTTCCCTGGGCCTGTCCTTCTCCTGTCACATAGCAGTCTCCCTAGCTTCCCTGTTGTCTTGTGCCTCTGTCCCCTGAACCGTGTGGCCACTGCCACTGACCCCAGGTCCCTGATCGTCCTGTGTTTGAGGGGTTGCCTGGGGTTCCTGACATGTACTGGGGACAGAAGGATGGGCCTCCTAGGTGGGTGCTGTGCTGGTGTTTCCCGAGGGGGGAGGCACTGTGGTGGTTTGGGACTGTGGCTGGGTCACCGACTGTCCAGAGGTCCCTGATGGGCCAGGTCGATCTCCTGATCCAGGCATGCAGAGCTGCTGTATTCACTGTGGGACTCTTCTGGGGGGACTGGATGTTGCTGGTGCCTCCTCACCGGTGATGTTGTGTGGGGGTCCTGTGGGTCTGTAGATGCAGTGATATTGTTTCTACGTGTGACATCTTGTTCATGGGTATGTTTCCCTCTATGCTTGTTATTACCAAGGCAGCTTTGGCTTGTGTGAGTTGTGATTTGGTTGGCTAAGTGATTGTCACTAGTGTGCATGCTGTGTTGATGGGTGTCCATGCAGGTCTGTGATGGGGGTCCATGCATTGGTGTTGCATGCAGGGCTTGGTATTGGGTTGGGTGAGTTATGATGGTGGGTATATGTGAGGTGGTGGAGTGATGAGGGTGAGGGTAGGGGTAGGAGTTTGTGATGGCATGCAGGTGGGGGGGATAAAGTAGTAAAGATTTGACTTACCAGAGTCCAGTCCTCCTGCTACTCCTGCCAGGCCCTCAGGATCCATGATTGCCAAGACTTGCTCCTCCCATGTTGTTAGTTGTGGGGGAGGAGGTGGGGGTCCACCGCCAGTCCTCTGAAGAGCTATATGGTGTCTTGCAACCACAGAACGTACCTTCCCCCATAGGTCGTTCCACCTCTTCCTGATGTCATCCCTTGTTCTTGGGTGCTGTCCCACAGCGTTGACCCTGTCCACGACTCTCCGCTATATCTCCATCTTCCTAGCAATGGATGTCTGCTGCACCTGTGATCCAAATAGCTGTGGCTCTACCAAGATGATTTCTTCCACCATGGCCATTAGCTCCTCCTCAGAGAATCTGGGGTGTCGTTGTGGTGCCATGGTTGTAGTGTGAGTGGTGTGTGTGATGGTGTGTGTGGTGATGTGTTGGGGTGTGTGCTGTGAGGTGCGTGGGTGGTGTCTGAGTGATGGTGTTTTGTGGCTCAGATTCAGTGGGTGCTCCTGGCTTGTCTCTCTCTCTCAGTTGTCAAATTCTTTGGGTCATAAAGAGTTGTCGACAGTGTGGGGGGGTGTTTTATAGTGGTGTGGGTGTGTGGGTGTGGTGTGTGTTTGTATCAGGTGTGTTTAATTTGAATTGTCCAATGTGGTGTTGTTTTGTTAGTGTGTGGGTATTTTGAATGTGTACAATACACAAATCAAGTTATTAAATAAAAACCAAAAAGAGTCTTCATGTAATTTTAAACACAACGCTAATACTGTTAGGGTGGAAATGTACCGGGATGCGTGGGTGAGTTGCATCAAAAAGGGCTTGCGATGTGTCGATATCACTCACGAGCGAGACCGTGCGTCGTTTCTCCTTCAGTCCAGTTGGTATGCATTGTTTCTTCTCTCCGCAGGAGAGCGATGCGTTGATTCGAACCGCACTCTCTGGTCCGGGCAGGCCTTGTGTCGTTCTTACACACCCAGCGATCTTTGCGTCAGAAATCCTGCCACATGATGATCCAAAAACTACGCAGCGCAGGTTGCGATATCACCCGCCTCCGTCAGCGATGTTGCACGTCGTTTCTCCAGCAGCATGTGTCGATCTTTCAGCCGCGCTGCAGGCGAGCATTAATTTTCAGGCGTGAAGCCGGCGGCGCATCAATTTTTTAGCCACTGATCAGAGTTGTATCAATCTTTTCCCTGCACAGCAGTCTGGGTGTGGATTTTTCAATCTTGTTCTGCCAGCTTCTCCTTTTAGGGTCCCAGGAACTGGATGGGCACCACTTGGCAGAGTAGGAGTCTCAGCAGAGGCTCCAGGTGCTGGCAGAGAGAAGTCTTTGCGGTCCCTGAGACTTCAAACAACAGGAGACAAGCTCTAAATCAAGCCCTTGGAAAGTTCTTCACAAGAAGGAAGGCAACACAAAGTCCAGTCTTTGTCCTCTAGCACAGTCAGAAGCAGTAACTGCAGGAGGGCTCCACAAAGCACAGTCACAGGCAGGACAGATCTTCTCCCTCAGCTCTTCAGCTCTTCTCTAGGCAGAGGTTCCTCTTGGTTTCCATAAGAGTTATTAAGTCTGTGGTTTTGGGTGCCCTTCGTATACCCATTTTGCCCTTTGAAGTAGGCTTACTTTAAAGCAAAGACTCTCTTGTTTGTGAAATCCTGCTTTGCCCAGGCCAGGCCCCAGACACACACCAGGGGGTCGGAGACTGCATTTTCTGAGAGCAGGCACAGCCCTTTCAGGTGTGAGTGACCACTCTTACCCTCCCTCCTAGCACAGATGGCTCATCAGGAAATGCAGACTACACCCTAGCTCCCTTTGTGTAACTGTCTAGTGAGAGGTGCAACCAGCCAAACTATCAAACTGACCCTGACAGGGAATCCAAAAACAGGCAGAGTCACAGAAATGGTTTAAGCAAGAAAATACCCATTTTCTAAAAATGGCATTTTCAAACACACAATCTTAAAATCAACTTCACTAAAATATGTATTTTTTAAATTGTGAGCTCAGAGACTCCAAACTCCACTTGTCTATACGCTCTCAAAGGGAATCTACACTTTAATCATATTTAAAGGAAGCCCCCATGTTAACCTATTACAGGGACAGGCCTTGCAATAGTGAAAACACATTTAGCAGTATTTCACTGTCAGGACATATAAAAAACATTACTATATGTCCTACCTTAACCATACACTGCACCCTGCCCTTAAGGCTACCTAAGGCCTACCTTAGGGGTGTCTTACATGTAAGGAAAGGGAAGGTTTAGGCCTGGCAAGTGGGTACACTTGCCAAGTCGAATTTATAGTTTAAAACTGCACACACAGACACTGCAGTGGCAGGTCTGAGCCATATGTTTACAGAGGTATGAATGTGGGTGGCACAACCAGTGCTGCAGGCCCACTAGTTGCATTTGGTTTACAGGTCCTGGGCACCTCTAGTGCACTCTACTAGGGACTTACTAGTAAATCAAATATACCAATCATGGTTAAACCAATTACATACACATTCTGTATAGGAGCACTTGCACTTTAGCACTGGTTAGCAGTGGTAAAGTGCCCAGGGTAACAAAAACAGCAAAAACAGAGTCCAGCACACATCAACAACCTGGGAAACAGAGGTAAAAAGTTAAGGGAGACCACACCAAGGATCAAAAGTCTAACACGTGTCCCCCCAGCTGAAAGTGGGGAGCAACTACACAACCTCATGGGAGTTCTTATCACTAAGGCGGAAGAACCTGGACAGACCATCAGCATTGACGTGTTCGGTACCAGGGCGGTGTTCCACCTTAAAGTCCATCCACTGTAGGGAAATGGACCACCTCAACAGTTTTGGATTCTCACCCCTCATCTGCATTAACCATCTGAGGGGCCTGTGTTCAGTCTGAAACCGGAACTGAGTCCCAAAGAAGTAGGGCCTTAGCTTCTTCAGCGCCCAGACCACAGCAAACGCTTCATGTTCTATGGTACTCCACCTACGTTCCCTGGGAAGTAACCTCCTGCTAATGAAGGCTACGGGTTGATCTAAACCCTCTTCATTAAGCTGTGAGAGTACTGCTCTAATACTATGCTCGGAGGCATCTGTTTGCATAACAAGCTCCTTGGAGTAGTTAGGTGCCTTCAGCACAGGTGCTGTCCACATGGCAGACTTCAGGGCATCAAAAGAAGTCTGGCAAGCCTCTGTCCAGATTACGTTTTCGGGTTGCTTCTTAGAAGTCAACTCAGTCAAGGGGGTAACAATGGTACCATATCCCTTGACAAACCTCCTGTAATAGCCAGTGAGACCTAAAAAGGCTCTCACCTCAGTCTGGGTTTTGGGAGGCTCCCAAGCCAGAATGGTGTCAATTTTTGGCTGTAGGGATGCCACTTGGCCACTCCCTACCTGTTGTCCCAAGTAATCCACAGAACCCTGCCCTATTTGGCACTTGCTCGCCTTAGTTGTGAGGCCTGCCTTCTGCAGGGCCTCTAACACTCTCCAGAGGTATTGCAGATGATCCTCCCATGTGGAACGAAACACAGCAATGTCATCCAGGTAGGGAGCACTGAACTCATCCAGCCCAGCCAACACCTGGTTGACCAACCTCTGAAAGGTGGCAGGGGCATTCTTCATCCCAAATGGCATCACTTTAAATTGAAAGTGTCCATCTGGGGTAGAAAATGCTGACCTCTCCTTGGCCCCCTCAGTTAAGGCAATCTGCCGGTACCCCGACGTTAAGTCAAACATACTGAGGTACTTGGCAGCTCCCAACTGGTCAATGAGCTCATCAGCTCAGGGATGGGGTGTGCTTCAGTCTTGCTGACCACATTGAGTCCCCGGTAGTCATCACAGAACTGGAGTTCTGGAGTGGCACCAGGTGCAGCAGCCTTTGGGACCAATACCACTGGGCTGGCCCAAGGACTGCTGGAATGTTCAATAACCCGTAGGGTAAACATCTTAGATACCTCATCCTTAATGCTAGCCATGACCCTGTCAGTCACCCTGTAAACTTTCTGTTTAATAGGTGGACTGTCCCCAGTGTCCACATCATGTGTGCACAAGTGTGTGACCCCTGGGATCAGGGAAAACAGTGAGGCAAACTGTCCCAATACATGGCGACAGTCACTCTGCTGCTCTTCAGTCAGGGAGGGCAAGAGGATCACTCCCACCATAGACCCATCTTTTTCTCCTGCAGAGAGGAGGTCAGGAAGAGGCTCATTCTACTCCTCCACCCCATCATCTGTTGCAAGGAGCATGGACAGTTCAGTCTGCTCAAAGTGTGGCTTGAGGCAGTTGACATGCAGGACCCTTAAAGGGTTCCTTGGAGACTGCAAGTCCACCAGGTAGGTGATTTCACTCTTGCACTCCAACACCTCAAATGGCCCAGTCCACTTATCCTGGAGCACCCTGGGCTCCAAAGGCGCCATCACCCACACTTTCTGACCAGGTTGAAACCCGACCAGGGTGGCATTCCCGTCATACCATTGTTTCATATCCTCTTGGCTTGCTTTCAGGTTCTCCTGTGCGAGAGTCCTGAAGTGGGCTGTCTGGTTTCTCAAAGCCAACATGTAGATAAATACATCCTGGGTGGGGTTTACTAGGAGCTTTCTCCAAAGCCTCCTTCACCAGACTCAAAGGTCCCCTCGCAGGGTGGCCTTAGATGAGCTCAAAGGCACTAAACCCAAGACCCTTTTAAGGCACCTCCCTGTAAGCGAACAGAAGGCATGGCAAATGGACGTCCCACTTCTGCCTCAAGGGCTCTGACAGGCCCATGATCATACCTTTCAAGGAGTGGTTGATTCTCTCAACCAGACCATTACTTTGGGGTGGTAAGGAGTGGTGAACTTGTATGTTTCCCAAACTCCTTTCACAGAGACTTCATATACGTGAATATGAAGTTTGTACCCCTATCAGATACCACTTCCTTGGGGAACCCCATGCGGGTAAAGACCCCCGTCAAAGCAGGACCCACCACAGGAGAAGTGATTGACCTCAGAGTAATGGCTTCTGGGTACCGGGTGGCATGGTCCACCAAGACCAGGATGAACCTGTTGCCCATGGCTGTCTTGGGATCCAGAGGCCCCACAATGTTAATACCTACCCTCTCAAAGGGAGTACTAACAACAGGTGGAGGTTGGAGGGGAGGCTTACATTTCCCCCCACTATTGCCACTTGCCTGACAAGTTTGGCAAGACCTGCATTGTGCATCTGAGTTCCTGTACATTAGGTGCCAGTAAAAGTGAATGACAAACCTCTCAAAGGTTGTGTCCCGCCCCAAATGTCCAGCTAAAGGCACATCATGAGCCAACCCCAGTAGGAAAGCCCTGAAGCACTGGGGTAGTACGAGCACACGGGCTGACCCAGGCTCAGGAACCTTAGATCAGGTGCAATCCTGGCTCCTTGACAGCCACCTGGTCTGCAGCCTGCTGCCGCAAACCCTCCAGAGTAGGGCATGTCCTATGTCCCGCACAGAATGCTTTCCTGGTGGGCCCCCCTTCCTGCTGCCACTGTGACAGCTCAGGGACCTCACCCAGTTCAGCCACCTGTTCCCTTGTAGTCTCTGGGGTGTCACCCTCAGGCTCCGCCTCCTCCCGGACCGTGGGAACTTCTGGGGCCGGTTTCCCATGCCCCCTGCCCTTTCTCTTCTTAGGGGTCCCCTGGGCCACTGTTTCAGGCTCCAGGGGCTCTTGGCCACCCTGACGGGCTACCATTGACCTGATGGATACGCAAACCCACCAAGGCAGAACCAACATCTCCAAGTGAGACCTGTGTTCCACCTCCTTCCAAGGGGAATCCTCCAGGCCATTGCCGAGCAAACAATCTACAGGCATAGTTGGACTCACAGCTACCTTCAAGGAACCTGAGACCCCCCCATTCAAAGGGAACCTGGGTCACTCTGCACAGGCACTCTGAGTTGTCCACTGCAACTACTTGGTGAAGTACCCAGGTATCTATCTGCTTTTTAGACACCAGCTGACTCCTCACCGTAGTCACACTGGCTCCTGTGTCTCTCAGAGCCTCCACCCTCTGTCCATTGATGGTCACCCACTGCCTGTACTTTTTAGTGTTCTCAGCCATGAGGGTTCTCTGGACCATACCACTGTCCCCTAGTGAGACATGGGTCATATAAGCTGGCTCCCACCCACCTGGAACCAACTCCTCCCCAAGTGCTATACTAACCAAACCCTGGGACGGCGCACCAGTGGGTGCTGGTGTACTCTTGGGGCATTTGGGGTCCCCCCTCACATGGCCCACCTGGTCAAATGCATAACATTTACGTGCGGGTCCCCCTGCCACTGGTTTCCCTTTGGAGAACCATGGCTTCTTCTCACTGGGGGGTTGGGAATCTTTACCCTGGGAATCAGTTTGGGGCCATTTAGAGCACTCCTCCTGTTTACCCTTACCCTCCCCTTTCTTCTGAGGGGGACCCTACCCACCTTTGGCGTGGTCTCCACCATACCTCTTCTGGACCCTGGTGCTCTCCCAGCGGTCCGCTTCCTGTGCAAGCTTCCTGGGATCAGTCAGCTTGCTGTCAATTAGGTGCTGGCGCAGCTCTTGAAAACATAAACTGTACAAGTGCTCCCAAGCAATCAGATTGCAAAGCCTCTCATACGTTGTTACCTTACTGCCCTTCACCCATCCATCCAGTGAACTGCAAAAAGAATCAACACATTCCAACCATGTTTGAGATTCCTTCTTCTTATAGGACCTACACTTATCATTATACTGTTCAGGGATGAGACCATATCTTGTGAGTAGGGCATCCTTCATGATAGTGTAGGTGAGATTCTGAGCATCCCCTAAGGCTGTCAGTGTATCCCTCCCCTCTACCTCAAAGTGTTTCCACGGACCTGCCCCCCAATGAACTCCAGGGACCAGATTCATGTGGAGAGCAGACTCATACCCTTTGACCCACAAGTATATGTCATCCTCCCTTTTGTAATCCTTCACAAGATCTTTAGGAATGTGCACCCTCCTCTCAGGCTGCACTGTGCTGCCACTATCTCTACTAGACTGGATCCTCTGATCTAACTCCTTTAAGCTAAGCTCACGAGCCAGCAGTATCTTCCTTTCCTCAATGGCCATCCTCCTGTCCTCCCTTTCCCTCTCTATCTTGAGCTTGAGTTTCTCCAGCTCTAATTGGTACTCTCTCTATGCCTGTCTGTCCTGTAACTCTTCAGTAGTCAGACCCTTGGATGACACACTGCTACCTGCCCTGGAGACTCTCTCCTTGGACATAACAGGCCCACCCACTATACCATTATAGATGGATAGCACCTCCTCCTCATCCTCCTTTTCCTTCTCTGTGTGCCCCTCAGCTTCTTTGGCTGTCACTCAGGCCCTCAGCACCTTTTTCAGCTCCTCCTTCTTGGATGAGCTCTTAATGGGACAGGCCAAATCCTTACACAGCTGCTTCAACTGGGCTACTGAAATGCTTTCCAATTTCTCTATGTCAAAAGCAGCTGTAGTTGATGCATCTCCAGAGACATGACGACGAGTAAAAAACAAGTGCAAAATTCCAAAGGCAGAAAAACAAGTTCCCAAATGACGTTTCAAAAGAAAAGGCAATCAAGGGATCAGCAAGAAGTAGAACAAAAAAAGAAGTCCCAAAGAGAAAAGTAAATCTCACAAGACAAGTAATTCGTTGTCACATAGTGGTCTGAACTCAAAACAGTTGTGTACACTTAATCACTGTATATCAAGTTCAGATACAACTCTATTCCCAACCGCTGATCACCAATGTTAGAAATGGGGACTTTGGTTGGCAGTCAGGTTACCCCTGTCCAAGCAAGGACCCTCACTCTAGTCAAAGTAAAAGAGAGCCACCCTCAGCTAATCCCTGCTTATCCCCTTGGTAGCTCGGCACGAGTAGTAGGCTTAACTTCAGAGTGCTAGGTGTAAATTATTTGTACCAACACAGACAGTAACTCAATGAAACACTACAAAATGGAACAACACAGGTTTAGAAAAATTGAAAATAAGTATATAAACAAAACAAGACCAAAATGACAAAAATCCACAATACAGAAGTCAAGTTATTAATTAAAAAACAAAAAGTGTCTTCATGTAATTTTAAACACAACTCTAACGCTGTTAGCGTGGAAGGGTACCTGGTTGCATCGAAAATAACCCCACATGCGGGAGTGTTCATTAAAAAGGGCTTGCGATGCACCGATATCACTCACGAGCAAGACTGTACATCGTTTCTCCTTCAGTCGAGTCGGCTTGCGTCGTTTCTTTTCTCTGAAGGAGAACGATGCATCGATTCAAACCACACTCTCGGGTCCGGGCAGGCCTTGCGTCGTTTTTACACACCCAGCAATGTTTGCGTCTGAAATTCTGCAGCACGATGATCCAAAAACCACGCAGCAAGGGTTTCGATCTCACCCGCCTCCATCAGTGATGCTGCACGTTGTTTCTCCTGTCACGTGCGTCGATCTTTCGGTTGCACTGCAGGTGAGTGTCGATTCTCAGGCACTAAGATGGTGGCGCTTTGATTTTTCAGCCGCTGATCAAAGTTGCGTTGGTGTTTTCCCCACATGACGGTCTGTGCATGGATTTCTCACTCTTGTTCTGACAGCTCCTCCTTTCTGGTTCCCAGGAACTGGATGGGCACCACTTAGCAGAGTTGAAGTCTCAGCAGAGGCTCCAGGTGCTGGCAGAGAGAAGTCTTTGCTATCCCTGAGACTTCAAACAACTGGAGGCAAGCTTTAAATCAAGCCCTTGGAGAGTTCTTCAACACAAAGTCCAGTCTTTGTCCTCTAACACAGGCAGAAGCAGCAATTGCAGGAGGGCTCCACAAAGCACAGTCACAGGCAGGGAAGATCTTCTTCCTCAGCTCTTCAGCTCTTCAGCTCTTCTCCGGACAGAGGTTCCTCTTGGTTTCCAGAAGTGTTCTAAAGTCTGTGGTTTTGGATGCCCTTCTTATACCCATCTTGCCCTTTGAAGTAGGCTTACTTCAAAGAAAAGTCTCTCTTATTTGTGAAATCCTGCCTTGCCCAGGCCATGCCCCAGACATACACCAGGGGGTCAGAGACTGCATTGTGTGAGGGCAGGCACAGCCCTTTCAGGTGTGAGTGACCACTCCTCCCCTCCCTCCTAGCACAGATTGCTCATCAGGATATGCAGACTACCCCCCAGCTCCCTTTGTGTCACTGTCTAGTGAGAGGTGCAACCAGCCCAACTGTCAAACTAACCCAGACAGGGAATCCACAAACAGGCAGAGTCACAGAAATGGTTTAAGCAAGAAAATGCACACTTTCTAAAAGTGGCATTTTCAAAGACACAATCTTAAAATCAACTTTACCAAAAGATGTATTTTTAAATTGTGAGCTCAGAGATCCCAAACTCCAAATGTCTATCTGCTCCCAAAGGGAATCTACACTTTAAAAATACTTAAAGGTAGCTCCCATGTTAACCTATGAGAGGGACAGCCCTTACAACAGTGAAAAACAAATTTAGTAGTATTTCACTGTCAGAACATATAAAACACATTACTATGGGGGTAATTACAACATCGGCGGTAAAAGCCGCTTACCGCCGTGCAGAAGACCGCCAACACACGGCTGCGGAATTCCGCCACAGCTATCATGACCCACATCTCGGATTCCGCCGAAATTCAGACACCCACACAAGTCAGCCACACCAAAGGTCAGTGATAAACTGGCGAAAAAAAATCCTCCACCGTCACGCCAACAGAACCACGCCCATGCTATCACGACCCACGAATCCACGCGGCGGTCTTTCAACCGCGGTATTCCATTGGCGGTACACACCACCGCGCTCAAAATACCTACACATCTCCAAAACACCGCCACATTGGACAATTCAAAATACACACACCTGATACACATACAAACACCACTCCCACACACCCAACACAATATAAAACACCCACCCACATCACCCACAAACCCCTACGACCAAAACTTATAGACGAAGGCGACAGACAGAGAGCACAGCAATAGACAACCCCACCACACAGAGGCACACAACACCATCACCCATACAACATCCACGCACAAAACACCCCACATCACCACACATCACCACACTCATCAACACATACACCACCCCACACATCACCTACACCACCCCATGTCACGCCAAAGACACCCCAGGTTTTCCGAGGAGGAGCTCAGGTTCATGGTGGAGAAAATTGTACGGGTAGAGCCACAGCTATTTGGATCACAGGTGCAGCACACCTCTATAGCTAGGAAGATGGAGCTATGGCGAAGAATCGTCGACAGGGTCAACGCTGTGGGACTGTAGGAAAGTACCATCTTGCCTGGCATGTTACCCCCATTCTTCACTGTATATATGTTGTTTTAGTTGTATGTGTCACTGGGACCCTGGAAACCCAGGGCCCCAGTGCTCATAAGTGTGCCTGAATGTGTTACCTGTGTAGTGACTAACTGTCTCACTGAGGCTCTGCTAATCAGAACCTCAGTGGTTATGCTCTCTCATTTCTTTCCAAATTGTCACTGACAGGCTAGTGACCATTTTTACCAATTTACATTGGCTTACTGGAACACCCTTATAATTCCCTAGTATATGGTACTGAGGTACCCAGGGTATTGGGGTTCCAGGAGATCCCTATGGGCTGCAGCATTTCTTTTGCCACCCATAGGGAGCTCTGACAAATCTTACACAGGCCTGCCACTGCAGCCTGAGTGAAATAACGTCCACGTTATTTCACAGCCATTTTACACTGCACTTAAGTAACTTATAAGTCACCTATATGTCTAACCTTTACCTGGTAAAGGTTAGGTGCAAAGTTACTTAGTGTGTGGGCACCCTGGCACTAGCCAAGGTGCCCCCACATTGTTCAGAGCCAATTCACTGAACTTTGTGAGTGTGGGGACACCATTACACGCGTGCACTACATATAGGTCACTACCTATATGTAGCTTCACCATGGTAACTCCGAATATGGCCATGTAACATGTCTATGATCATGGAATTGCCCCCTCTATGCCATCCTGGCATTGTTGGTACAATTCCATGATCCCAGTGGTCTGTAGCACAGACCCTGGTACTGCCAGACTGCCCTTCCTGGGGTTTCTCTGCAGCTGCTGCTGCTGCCAACCCCTCAGACAGGCAGCTGCCCTCCTGGGGTCCAGCCAGGCCTGGCCCAGGATGGCAGAACAAAGAACTTCCTCTGAGAGAGGGCGTGACACCCTCTCCCTTTGGAAAATGGTGTGAAGGCAGGGGAGGAGTAGCCTCCCCCAGCCTCTGGAAATGCTTTGTTGGGCACAGATGTGCCCAATTCTGCATAAGCCAGTCTACACCGGTTCAGGGACCCCTTAGCCTCTGCTCTGGCGCGAAACTGGACAAAGGAAAGGGGAGTGACCACTCCCCTGACCTGCACCTCCCCTGGGAGGTGTCCAGAGCTCCTCCAGTGTGCTCCAGACCTCTGCCATCTTGGAAACAGAGGTGCTGCTGGCACACTGGACTGCTCTGAGTGGCCAGTGCCATCAGGTGACGTCAGAGACTCCTTGTGATAGGCTCCTTCAGGTGTTAGTAGCCTTTCCTCTCTCCTAGGTAGCCAAACCCTCTTTTCTGGCTATTTAGGGTCTCTGTCTCTGGGGAAACTTTAGATAACGAATGCATGAGCTCAGCCGAGTTCCTCTGCATCTCTCTCTTCACCTTCTGATAAGGAATCGACCGCTGACCGCGCTGGAAGCCTGCAAACCTGCAACATAGTAGCAAAGACGACTACTGCAACTCTGTAACGCTGATCCTGCCGCCTTCTCGACTGTTTTCCTGCTTGTGCATGCTGTGGGGGTAGTCTGCCTCCTCTCTGCACCAGAAGCTCCGAAGAAATCTCCCGTGGGTCGACGGAATCTTCCCCCTGCAACCGCAGGCACCAAAAAGCTGCATTACCGGTCCCTTGGGTCTCCTCTCAGCACGACGAGCGAGGTCCCTCGAATCCAGCGACACCGTCCAAGTGACCCCCACAGTCCAGTGACTCTTCAGCCCAAGTTTGGTGGAGGTAAGTCCTTGCCTCACCTCGCTGGGCTGCATTGCTGGGAACCACGACTTTGCAAGCTACTCCGGCCCCTGTGCACTTCCGGCGGAAATCCTTTGTGCACATCCAAGCCTGGGTCCACGGCACTCTAACCTGCATTGCACGACTTTCTAAGTTGGTCTCCGGCGACGTGGGACTCCTTTGTGCAACTTCGGCGAGCACCGTTTCACGCATCCTCGTAGTGCCTGTTTCTGGCACTTCTCCGGGTGCTACCTGCTTCAGTGAGGGCTCTTTGTCTTGCTCGACGTCCCCTCTCTCTGCAGGTCCAATTTGCGACCTCCTGGTCCCTCCTGGGCCCCAGCAGCGTCCAAAAACGCCAAACGCACGATTTGCGTGTAGCAAGGCTTGTTGGCATCCATCCGGCAGGAAAGCACTTCTGCACGACTCTCCAAGGCGTGGGGGATCCATCCTCCAAAGGGGAAGTCTCTAGCCCTTGTCGTTCCTGCAGTATTCACAGTTCTTCAGCCTAGTAAGAGCTTCTTTGCACCAACCGCTGGCATTTCTTGGGCATCTGCCCATCTCCGAGTTGCTTGTGACTTTTGGACTTGGTCCCCTTGTTCCACAGGTACCCTCAGTCAGGAATCCATCGTTGTTGCATTGCTGATTTGTGTTTTCCTTGCATTTTCCCTCTAACCCGACTATTTTGTCCTTAGGGGAACTTTGGTGCACTTTGCACTCACTTTTCAGGGTCTTGGGGAGGGTTATTTTTCTAACTCTCACTATTTTCTAATAGTCCCAGCGACCCTCTACAAGGTCACATAGGTTTGGGGTCCATTCGTGGTTCGCATTCCACTTTTAGAGTATATGGTTTGTGTTGCCCCTATCCATATGTTTCCCCATTGCATCCTATTGTAACTATACATTGTTTGCACTGTTTTCTAAGACTATACTGCATATTTTTGCTATTGTGTATATATATCTTGTGTATATTTCCTATCCTCTCACTGAGGGTACACTCTAAGATACTTTGGCATATTGTCATAAAAATAAAGTACCTTTATTTTTAGTATAACTGTGTATTGTGTTTTCTTATGATATTGTGCATATGACACTAAGTGGTACTGTAGTAGCTTCACACGTCTCCTAGTTCAGCCTAAGCTGCTCTGCTAAGCTACCATTATCTATCAGCCTAAGCTGCTAGACACCCTATACACTAATAAGGGATAACTGGGCCTGGTGCAAGGTGCAAGTACCCCTTGGTACTCACTACAAGCCAGTCCAGCCTCCTACATTGGTTGTGCAGTGGTGGGATAAGTGCTTGAGACTACTTACCACTCTTGTCATTGTACTTTTCATAAGAGAAAAATATACAAAACAAGGTCAGTGTATATACACATAGCCAAAAAGTTTTGCATTTCCTCTTTTCACTCTTTTCTAAGTGCTGAAAAGTACTTCTAAACTTTCAAAAAGTGCTTAAAAGTTTAAAAAGTTTTTCTGTCTTTCCAAAAAGTTCTGAAATTTTTTTTTCTCTTTTTCTATCACTTCAACTCTCTCTAAAAAATGTCTGGCACAGGCCAAAATGTTGAACTGTCCAAACTTGCATATGATCACCTTAGCTGGAAAGGAGCAAGGAGTCTCTGCATAGAGAGAGGTTTGAGTGTAGGGAAGAATCCTTCCTTAGAACTGTTAATTAATATGCTTAGAGTACAGGATAAGGCCATAAGTGCCCAATCTGTAGAAAAAGTAGCTAATGGTTCTCAATCTGATCCAGGGACTCCCCCAGGAAAAGGTTCAGGAAAGAAACTTCTCAGCCTGCCCATTACTAGACAGTCTAGCATAGTTGGTACAGAGGTTGAATCACACCATACTAATGGTGTGCTCTCACATTATACTGGTAGCCAAGCTGTTAGGGTGCCCTCTGTAAGGGACAGGTCTCCTTCTGTTCATTCCCATCATACCTCTGTATCTAGAAATGTCCCTCCCACCCACCCTGATGACAGATTGTTAGAAAGGGAGCTCAATAGATTGAGAGTGGAACAAACCAGACTGAAGCTCAAGAAGCAACAGCTGGATTTGGATAGACAGTCTTTAGAAGTAGAGAGGGAAAGACAGAAGTTGGGTTTAGAAACCCATGGTGGCAGCAGCAGTATTCCCCATAGTCATCCTGCAAAAGAGCATGATTCCAGGAATCTGCACAAGATAGTTCCCCCTTATAAGGAGGGGGATGACATTAACAAGTGGTTTGCTGCACTTGAGAGGGCCTGTGCTGTACAGGATGTCCCTCAAAAGCAGTGGGCTGCTATCCTATGGCTATCATTTACTGGAAAAGGTAGGGATAGGCTCCTTACTGTAAAAGAAAATGATGCTAATAATTTCCAAGTTCTTAAGAATGCACTCCTGGATGGTTATGGCTTAACCACTGAACAGTACAGGATAAAGTTCAGAGATACCAAAAAGGAGTCTTCACAAGACTGGGTTGATTTCATTGACCAGGCAGTGAAGGCCTTGGAGGGGTGGTTACATGGCAGTAAAGTTACTGATTATGACAGCCTGTATAACTTAATCCTGAGAGAGCATATTCTTAATAATTGTGTGTCTGATTTGTTGCACCAGTACTTGGTGGACTCTGATCTGACCTCTCCCCAAGAATTGGGAAAGAAGGCAGACAAATGGGTCAGAACAAGAGTGAACAGAAAAGTTCATACAGGGGGTGACAAAGATGGCAACAAAAAGAAGGATGGTAAGTCTTCTGACAAGGGTGGGGACAAATCTAAAAATGAGTCTTCATCAGGCCCACAAAAACACTCTGGTGGGGGTGGTGGGTCCAAATCCTCCTTTAATCAGAACAAGGAAAAGAAACCATGGTGCTATTTATGTAAAATAAAAGGCCATTGGACAACAGATCCCAGTTGTCCAAAGAAAGGCACCACAGCTCCTACCACTACAACCCCTACTGCTACACCTAGTGTCCCTACTAATAGCAGTGGTGGTGGGAGCAAACCTACTAATAGCCAATCCAAGGGAGTAGCTGGGCTCACTTTTGGTAATTTAGTTGGGGTTGGTCTGATTAGGGAGACCACAGAGGCTACTTTAGTCTCTGAAGGGGCTATTGATTTAGCCACTTTGGTTGCTTGCCCCCATAACTTGGAGAAGTACAAGCAACTAACCCTAATAAATGGTGTTGAGGTCCAGGCCTACAGGGACACAGGTGCCAGTGTCACAATGGTGATTGAGAAACTGGTGCACCCTGAACAACACATACTTGGACACCAGTACCAAGTAACCGATGCTCACAACATAACACAAAGCCACCCCATGGCTGTTGTAAATCTCAACTGGGGGGGGGTAACTGGTCCAAAGAAAGTTGTGGTAGCTTCAGATTTACCTGTAGACTGTCTATTAGGGAATGATTTGGAGACATCAGCTTGGTCAGATGTGGAGTTGGAGGCCCATGCAGCAATGCTGGGCATCCCAGGGCATATTTTTGCTTTAACAAGGGCTCAGGCCAAAAAGCAAAAAGGACAGGGAAGCTTGGATCCTGGAACAATGGACCAAGTGCTCCCTAAAGCTAGGGCTAGTAGAAGCAAACCACTTCCTACTATCCCTCCCTCTACAGTGGATTCTACTTCTGAGGAAGAATAATTCCCTCCCTGTGCAGAACCTACACCAGAGGAGCTGGAAGCAGACACTGCTGAGCTTTTGGGTGAAGGGGGGCCTGCCAGAGAGGAGCTGAGTGTGGCACAGCAAACCTGTCCCACATTAGAGGGTCTCAGACAGCAAGCTGTCAAACAGGCTAATGGGGATGTCAGTGACTCTCACAGAGTTTACTGGGAGGACAACCTCTTGTACACTGAGCATAGGGATCCTAAACCTGGAGCTGCCAGGAGATTAGTGATTCCTCAGGAGTACAGAAAGTTCCTCCTAACACTGGCACATGACATTCCCTTAGCTGGGCACCTGGGTCAAATGAAAACTTGGGACAGATTGGTACCATTGTTTCATTGGCCTAGGATGTCTGAGGACACAAAGGAATTTTGTAAGTCCTGTGAAACCTGTCAAGCCAGTGGCAAGACAGGTGGCACTCCAAAGGCACCCCTTATCCCACTGCCTGTGGTTGGGGTTCCCTTTGAAAGGGTAGGGGTTGACATAGTTGGCCCCCTTGACCCTCCTACTGCTTCAGGCAATAGGTTTATCTTGGTGGTAGTGGACCATGCCACAAGATATCCTGAAGCTATTCCTTTAATGACCACTACAGCTCCTGCAGTGGCAAAGGCCCTCCTGGGAATATTTTCCAGGGTGGGCTTCCCAAAGGAAGTAGTATCAGACAGAGGAAGCAATTTCATGTCTGCATACTTAAAGGCCATGTGGAAGGAGTGTGGTGTAACTTACAAGTTCACAACACCCTATCATCCACAAACAAATGGACTGGTGGAGAGATTTAATAAAACTCTCAAAGGCATGATTATGGGACTCCCTGAAAAACTCCGCAGGAGATGGGATATCCTTCTACCATGCCTCCTTTTTGCCTACAGGGAGGTACCCCAGAAAGGAGTGGGCTTCAGCCCCTTTGAACTTCTTTTTGGACACCCTGTTAGGGGTCCACTCACACTTGTAAAGGAGGGTTGGGAACAACCTTTAAAAGCTCCTAAGCAGGATATTGTGGATTATGTACTTGGCCTCAGATCAAGGATGGCTGAGTACATGAAAAAGGCCAGTAAAAACCTTCAGGCCAGCCAAGAGCTCCAGAAGCAATGGCATGATCAGAAGGCTGTTTTGGTTCAGTACCAACCAGGGCAGAAAGTGTGGGTCTTGGAGCCTGTGGCCCCAAGAGCACTCCAAGATAAATGGAGTGGACCCCACACAATTGTTGAAAAGAAGGGTGAAGTCACCTACTTGGTTGACTTAGGCATTGCCAGGAGTCCCCTTAGGGTGCTCCATGTCAACCGCCTGAAACCCTACTATGACAGGGCTGATCTCACCCTGCTCATGGCAACAGATGAGGGACAGGAAGAAGACAGTGATCCTCTACCTGATCTCTTCTCTTCCACAGAACAAGATGCTCTTGTGGAAGGTGTAGTTTTGGCTGATTGTCTTACTGCTGAGCAGAAAGATAATTGCATAAATATCCTAGGACAATTTTCAGAACTCTTCTCCATTGTGCCAGGCACCACTTCTTGGTGTGAGCACACTATAGATACTGGAGACAGTTTACCTGTCAAAAGTAAGATCTATAGGCAGCCTGACCATGTCAGGGACTGCATAAAGCAAGAAGTTCAGAAAATGTTGGAACTAGGAGTAGTTGAGCACTCTGACAGTCCATGGGCTTCTCCTGTGGTACTGGTACCAAAACCCAATTCTAAAGATGGAAAGAAGGAAATGAGGTTTTGTGTAGACTATAGAGGTCTCAACTTGGTAACCAAAACTGATGCTCACCCTATACCCAGGGCAGATGAGCTCATAGATACACTGGCATCTGCCAAGTATCTAAGCACTTTTGATTTGACTGCAGGGTATTGGCAGATCAAATTGTCAGAAGATGCTAAACCTAAGACTGCATTTTCTACCATTGGAGGACATTACCAGTTTACTGTAATGCCTTTTGGTTTGAAAAATGCACCTGCCACTTTTCAGAGGTTGGTGAACACAGTCCTGCAAGGGCTGGAAGCTTTCAGTGCAGCATATTTGGATGACATAGCTGTATTTAGCTCCAGCTGGGATGATCACCTGGTCCACCTATGGAAAGTTTTGGAGGCTCTGCAAAAGGCAGGCCTCACTATCAAGGCTTCAAAGTGCCAGATAGGGCAGGGTAAGGTGGTTTATCTGGGACACCTTGTTGGTGGGGAACAGATTGCACCACTTCAGGGGAAAATCCAAACAATTATTGATTGGGTTCCCCCTACCACTCAGACTCAGGTGAGAGCCTTCCTAGGCCTCACTGGGTATTACAGGAGGTTCATTAAGAACTATGGCTCCATGGCAGCCCCTCTTAATGACCTCACATCCAAGAAAATGCCTAAAAAGGTATTATGGACAGCAAGCTGTCAGAAAGCTTTTGAGGAGCTGAAGCAGGCCATGTGCTCTGCACCTGTCCTGAAAAGCCCTTGTTACTCTAAAAAATTCTATGTCCAAACTGATGCATCTGAATTAGGAGTAGGGGCAGTCCTATCACAACTTAATTCTGAGGGCCAGGATCAACCTGTTGCTTTTATTAGTAGGAGGTTGACCCCTAGAGAAAAGCGTTGGTCTGCCATTGAGAGGGAGGCCTTTGCTGTGGTCTGGGCTCTGAAGAAGTTGAGGCCATACCTGTTTGGCACTCACTTCATTGTTCAGACAGACCACAAACCTCTACTTTGGCTAAAACAAATGAAAGGTGAAAACCCTAAATTGTTGAGGTGGTCCATATCCCTACAGGGAATGGACTATACAGTGGAACATAGACCTGGGAGTAGCCACTCCAATGCAGATGGACTCTCCAGATATTTCCACTTAGACAATGAAGACTCATCAGGTCATGGCTAGTCTTATTGTCCTTCATTTGGGGGGGGGTTGTGTAGGAAAGTACCATCTTGCCTGGCATGTTACCCCCATTCTTCACTGTATATATGTTGTTTTAGTTGTATGTGTCACTGGGACCCTGGTAACCCAGGGCCCCAGTGCTCATAAGTGTGCCTGAATGTGTTACCTGTGTAGTGACTAACTGTCTCACTGAGGCTCTGCTAATCAGAACCTCAGTGGTTATGCTCTCTCATTTCTTTCCAAATTGTCACTGACAGGCTAGTGACCATTTTTACCAATTTACATTGGCTTACTGGAACACCCTTATAATTCCCTAGTATATGGTACTGAGGTACCCAGGGTATTGGGGTTCCAGGAGATCCCTATGGGCTGCAGCATTTCTTTTGCCACCCATAGGGAGCTCTGACAAATCTTACACAGGCCTGCCACTGCAGCCTGAGTGAAATAACGTCCACGTTATTTCACAGCCATTTTACACTGCACTTAAGTAACTTATAAGTCACCTATATGTCTAACCTTTACCTGGTAAAGGTTAGGTGCAAAGTTACTTAGTGTGTGGGCACCCTGGCACTAGCCAAGGTGCCCCCACATTGTTCAGAGCCAATTCACTGAACTTTGTGAGTGCGGGGACACCATTACACGCGTGCACTACATATAGGTCACTACCTATATGTAGCTTCACCATGGTAACTCCGAATATGGCCATGTAACATGTCTATGATCATGGAATTGCCCCCTCTATGCCATCCTGGCATTGTTGGTACAATTCCATGATCCCAGTGGTCTGTAGCACAGACCCTGGTACTGCCAGACTGCCCTTCCTGGGGTTTCTCTGCAGCTGCTGCTGCTGCCAACCCCTCAGACAGGCAGCTGCCCTCCTGGGGTCCAGCCAGGCCTGGCCCAGGATGGCAGAACAAAGAACTTCCTCTGAGAGAGGGTGTGACACCCTCTCCCTTTGGAAAATGGTGTGAAGGCAGGGGAGGAGTAGCCTCCCCCAGCCTCTGGAAATGCTTTGTTGGGCACAGATGTGCCCAATTCTGCATAAGCCAGTCTACACCGGTTCAGGGACCCCTTAGCCCCTGCTCTGGCGCGAAACTGGACAAAGGAAAGGGGAGTGACCACTCCCCTGACCTGCACCTCCCCTGGGAGGTGTCCAGAGCTCCTCCAGTGTGCTCCAGACCTCTGCCATCTTGGAAACAGAGGTGCTGCTGGCACACTGGACTGCTCTGAGTGGCCAGTGCCACCAGGTGACGTCAGAGACTCCTTGTGATAGGCTCCTTCAGGTGTTAGTAGCCTTTCCTCTCTCCTAGGTAGCCAAACCCTCTTTTCTGGCTATTTAGGGTCTCTGTCTCTGGGGAAACTTTAGATAACGAATGCATGAGCTCAGCCGAGTTCCTCTGCATCTCTCTCTTCACCTTCTGATAAGGAATCGACCGCTGACCGCGCTGGAAGCCTGCAAACCTGCAACATAGTAGCAAAGACGACTACTGCAACTCTGTAACGCTGATCCTGCCGCCTTCTCGACTGTTTTCCTGCTTGTGCATGCTGTGGGGGTAGTCTGCCTCCTCTCTGCACCAGAAGCTCCGAAGAAATCTCCCGTGGGTCGACGGAATCTTCCCCCTGCAACCGCAGGCACCAAAAAGCTGCATTACCGGTCCCTTGGGTCTCCTCTCAGCACGACGAGCGAGGTCCCTCGAATCCAGCGACACCGTCCAAGTGACCCCCACAGTCCAGTGACTCTTCAGCCCAAGTTTGGTGGAGGTAAGTCCTTGCCTCACCTCGCTGGGCTGCATTGCTGGGAACCGCGACTTTGCAAGCTACTCCGGCCCCTGTGCACTTCCGGCGGAAATCCTTCGTGCACAGCCAAGCCTGGGTCCACGGCACTCTAACCTGCATTGCACGACTTTCTAAGTTGGTCTCCGGCGACGTGGGACTCCTTTGTGCAACTTCGGCAAGCACCGTTTCACGCATCCTCGTAGTGCCTGTTTCTGGCACTTCTCCGGGTGCTACCTGCTTCAGTGAGGGCTCTTTGTCTTGCTCGACGTCCCCTCTCTCTGCAGGTCCAATTTGCGATCTCCTGGTCCCTCCTGGGCTCCAGCAGCGTCCAAAAACGCCAAACGCACAATTTGCGTGTAGCAAGGCTTGTTGGCGTTCATCCGGCGGGAAAACACTTCTGCACGACTCTCCAAGGCGTGGGGGATCCATCCTCCAAAGGGGAAGTCTCTAGCCCTTGTCGTTCCTGCAGTATTCACAGTTCTTCAGCCTAGTAAGAGCTTCTTTGCACCAACCGCTGGCATTTCTTGGGCATCTGCCCATCTCCGAGTTGCTTGTGACTTTTGGACTTGGTCCCCTTGTTCCACAGGTACCCTCAGTCAGGAATCCATCGTTGTTGCATTGCTGATTTGTGTTTTCCTTGCATTTTCCCTCTAACCCGACTATTTTGTCCTTAGGGGAACTTTGGTGCACTTTGCACTCACTTTTCAGGGTCTTGGGGAGGGTTATTTTTCTAACTCTCACTATTTTCTAATAGTCCCAGCGACCCTCTACAAGGTCACATAGGTTTGGGGTCCATTCGTGGTTCGCATTCCACTTTTAGAGTATATGGTTTGTGTTGCCCCTATCCATATGTTTCCCCATTGCATCCTATTGTAACTATACATTGTTTGCACTGTTTTCTAAGACTATACTGCATATTTTTGCTATTGTGTATATATATCTTGTGTATATTTCCTATCCTCTCACTGAGGGTACACTCTAAGATACTTTGGCATATTGTCATAAAAATAAAGTACCTTTATTTTTAGTATAACTGTGTATTGTGTTTTCTTATGATATTGTGCATATGACACTAAGTGGTACTGTAGTAGCTTCACACGTCTCCTAGTTCAGCCTAAGCTGCTCTGCTAAGCTACCATTATCTATCAGCCTAAGCTGCTAGACACCCTATACACTAATAAGGGATAACTGGGCCTGGTGCAAGGTGCAAGTACCCCTTGGTACTCACTACAAGCCAGTCCAGCCTCCTACAGGGACAGCATCCAAGAAATTGGGAGTACATCAGGAAGAGGTGGAACGACCTACGGGGGAAGGTGCGTTCAGTGGTCTCCAGGCACAACATCGCAATTCAGCGGACTGGCGGCGGACCCCCACCTCCTCCCCCACAACTAACAACATGGGAGGAGCAGGTCTTGACCATCATGCATCCAGAGGGCCTCGGAGGAGTCGGTGGAGGAATGGACACTGGTAAGTCAAATCTTAACTATCATATCCCCCACCCTACCTGCATGCTATCACACACCCCCACCCTCACCCCCTCCCCTATCACTCCAACTCCTCACTAATGTACTAATAACACAAACCACACATCCCAACACCAAGCCCTGCATGACACAACTACGCATGGACATCCATCACTAAAGCATGCTCACTGCACATACCCATAACACCCCCCCAACCATCATCACACAAACCCCCACACAGGAATGCTTGCACTGGGGTACACGCACACCCACCCATTGCACACCATGACACACACACATGTAATAATCATGCTCTTATACCCCTGCAGGACCACTACGTAACGTCACCAGACAGGATGGTCCAGACATCTCCACCCCACCCACAGAAGAGGCCCACAGTGACGACAGCAGCTCTGGCCAACTGGATCCAGATGACCAGCCCGGACCATCGTGGGCCTCAGGACAGTCGGTTCCCCTCGCACAGGCACAGCCCAACACTGACCTTCCACCCTCTGGTAACACCAGCACAGCACCCACCCAGCGGGCCCATACCTCCGTACCCAGGACACGTCAATCAGCTGTGTGTCCACCACTACAGGGAACCCAGGATAACCCACCACCCCAACAACAACAGGGACCTGGGGGCAGTGGTAGTGGGCACACGGTCCAGGGGATGGAGGCACAGGAACACAGGGGGACTGGGAGGGCTGCTGTGCGACAGGGGGCGGACAGGCCAAGGGATCCCACTCTCCATGAGGCCCTCTCCTCCATCATGAGAGCATACCACCACTCCCAGGAGACGATGGCTACGGTCCTGGCCAAGTTTCAGGAGACCCAGCGCCTGCAGGACGAACAGTATTTGGGCTTCAGGGAGAAGCTCAGAACCATCAGCTCCCCCCTGGGCACCATCGTCGGGGTGCTGAAGGACATACAAAAGACCATGAGGGACACCGTGGCGCTCCAAGGGGCCCCTGACACTAGCCAGGACGATGAACTGCCCACCACCTCCGCCGGCGCTAGTGGACAGGACGCCCGCCACAGGACCACCACACCAGCACCCCACCCCCTGCAGACGGAGAACCACCCCGCAAGTGGTCCCTGACATCGAGGAACAGGACAGAGCAAGATGGCAAGACCCCCGCCAGGAAATGAGTCCACCCTGATTGTCATCCCACTGTCCCACTTTGTCACCCTGTCCATATTGGAACCGCCCCAGCTCTACTTCCTATGCCCATATGGGCAGTGCACCTGTGAGACTAATAGACTGGACTCTGCCATGGACATTCCTCCACCATCACCCATCACCATTTTGCCACCCCCTCCAATAATGAGCACGTCAATAAACACCCTTGAACCACAAAACAATCTGGAGTCAGTCTGTGATTTTGAAAATGTGTATTAGCTATGACAGTGCCAAAATGTGTTTTCAAATGTAATGCCAACATACCTATGTCACACATCACAAGTCCATGAAGGATGCAAGCAGACGACACACATTGGTAACCACACCTGTGAAACCGTAATGGAAATGTACAACTCAGTTACCAAATACTGCTTCAAATTGACAGACAGGATAGAGGTAGAAGTGTGAAAGTGAATGTAATAGTAAAAAAATTGTTCTCACCTGTGTGTCACTGGAAATATTGCTGTATGACTGACTCCCTGTTGTCTATGTCTTCTTCCTCAGCTTCCTCCTCATCACTGCCCACAGGCTCCACAGCTGCCACAACACCGTCATCTGGACCATCCTCCTGCAGAAAAGGCACCTGGCGTTGCAAAGCAAGATTGTGAAGCATCGAGCAGGCGATGATGATCTGGCACACCTTCCTTGGTGAGTAGAATAGGGAACTACCTGTCATATGGAGGCACCTGAACCTGTCCTTCAGGAGGCCGAAGGTGCTTTCGATCACCCTCCTAGTCCGCCCATGGGCCTCATTGTAGCGTTCCTCATCCCTGGTCCTGGGATTCCTCACTGGGATCAGTAGCCATGACAGGTTGGGGTAACCAGAGTCCCCTAATAGCCACACACGGCGCCTCTGGAGTTGACCCATCACATACGGGATGCTGCTATTCCGCAGGATGTAGGCGTCATGCACAGAGCCAGGGAACATAGCATTTACCTGGGAGATGTACTGGTCTGCCAAACATACCATCTGTACATTCATCGAATGATAACTCTTCCGGTTCCTGTACACCTGTTCACTCCTGCGGGGGGCACCAGAGCTACATGGGTGCCATCAACAGCACCTATGATGTTGGGGATATGTCCCAGGGCATAGAAGTCACCTTTAACTGTAGCCAAATCCTCCACCTGAGGGAAAACGATATAGCTCCTCACGTATTTCAGCAGGGCAGACAACACTCTGGACAACACGTTGGAAAACATAGGCTGGTACATCCCTGATGCCATGGCCACAGTTGTTTGAAATTATTCACTTGCAAGGAAATGGAGCACTGATAGCACCTGCACTTCAGGGGGTATTCCTGTGGGATGGCGGATTGGTGAGATCAGGTCTGGCTCCAACTGGGTACACAGTTCCTGGATTGTGGCACGGTCAAACCTGAAGGTGATGATCAAATGACGCTCCTCCATTGTTAACAGGTCCACCAGCGGTCGGTACACCGGAGGATTCCGCCATCTCCTCAAATATCCCAGCTGACGGTACCTAAGAAGGACAACAGCGACCAGAGTCAACAAATTCTCAGGTATGTACCCACAGCTACACAGAACACGACACCAAATACAAAACTCTTCCTGTATGTGTGTTGAGTGTAGGCCTAGGTATGTGTGACGCAGTAGTAAATGAAGCCATGTGGGCCCATGAAATGGCGGCTGCCTGACCTCTAAACTGGGACAATGGGATGTGAGGTAACTGCTCTGGCGATGTACACCGTCACGGTAGGTGGTCGTAGACCGCGGCGCAATGCTGCATTGGTTAACATTGGACCCTATGGGTCCCAGGAGCCAATGATGAATTGCGCCGGCGGTGATGATACGCACCGCCGCGGACGTCACCACCGCGGACGTGAGCGCCATTTTCTATCTGTTCAATCACTCGACACCTGATCTTCGACAGGAGAGGACCTACATTGCAAGTGCTGCTGTGACCTCGGTCTTGAAGAGACAATGGTGGTCATTCTGACCCTGGCGGTCTTTGACCGCCAGGGCGGAGGACCGCGGGAGCACCGCCGACAGGCCGGCGGTGCTCCAATGGGGATTCCGACCGCGGCGGTAAAGCCGCGGTCTGACCGGCACCACTGGCGGGGTCCCGCCAGTGTACCGCGGCCCCATTGAATCCTCCGCGGCGGCGCAGCTTGCTGCACCGCCGTGGGGATTCCGACCCCCCCTACCGCCATCCAGATCCCGGCGGTCGGACCGCCGAGATCCGGATGGCGGTAGGGGGGGTCGCGGGGCCCCTGGGGGCCCCTGCAGTGCCCATGCCACTGGCATGGGCATTGCAGGGGCCCCCGTAAGAGGGCCCCTACATGTATTTCACTGTCTGCTGCGCAGACAGTGAAATACGCGACGGGTGCAACTGCACCCGTCGCACAGCTTCCACTCCGCCGGCTCGATTCCGAGCCGGCTTCATCGTGGAAGCCTCTTTCCCGCTGGGCTGGCTGGCGGTCTGAAGGCGACCGCCCGCCAGCCCAGCGGGAAAGTCAGAATTACCGCCGCGGTCTTTCGACCGCGGAACGGTAACCTGACGGCGGGACTTTGGCGGGCGGCCTCCGCCGCCCGCCAAGGTCAGAATGAGGGCCAATGGCTGTAGTGTCTGGGGAAAGGGCCCCTGCCTTCACTGCTCAGGGGTTGGAGAAGCTCGTGGACGGGGTCATCCCCCAGTACACGCTACTCTACGGTCCTCCAGACCAACAGGCAAGTACACAGGGAGCACGTTGTATGGGCTATGCTGGGTGGAGAGGGCTGGATGTCAGTAGGAAGGGGGCAGAGTTCTGCGACCATGAAGGACTGTGAATGAATGTGCCACATGGCAAGGGTAGGGATGGGGGCCAGTCACTTCGACGGTGCAGTTGGTAATAACTTCTCTTCTTCCCCTGTACATGTCATGTAGGTCAGCGTCAACCAGAAGAAGGACATTTGGCGTGCCATCGCCAAGGACGTCCGGACCCTGGGGGTCCACCAGAGACGGGGCACCCACTGCCGTAAAAGATGGGAGGACATTCGCCGCTGGAGCAAGAAGACGGCGGAGGCTCAGCTGGGGATGGCCTCCCAATGTGGGAGGGGTGCCCGTCGCACCATGACCCTCCTGATGTTCCGGATCCTGGCGGTGGCCTACCCTGAGTTGGATGGGCGCTTGAGGATATCAAAGCAGACACAAGGGGGTGAGTACACTCTCATTCTGCGGACTTAGCGTGCAGTGGAGGGGTCTGGGTGGGGAAGGAGGGCTGTGGGTTTCCCTAGGCCAGGGCGAGTTCCGTAGGCTAGGCCCCTTCGTAAGGCATGGCCCTGTAGCCCCCCACCCCACCTCTGTAGAGTGCCAAGTACAGGTATACATGCCCCTGTGTCATCTATGTGGACAGATGACACTTATAGCCATGTAGGCCATATCCCAGAAATTGCATCTGTAGAGGCCAAGAGCACTGCGTAGTGCAGGGGGCTGCTGTGTCTGTATTGTCCGCCAACGGTAGCGGTAAGCCATGCACTCAACCTGTCTTTCTTCTGTTTCCCCACCCCTTTTTGTGCTCTCCCTGTTCTTTTGTGCATCAGCATCATCAGGCGGAGGTACAGTGGCACCGGAGCACGAGGGAGCTGCATCCCACATGGCCATGGAGTGCCAAACCACGGACTCCGAATACACCAGTGGGACGGAGGGCGAGGGGAGTTTCACGTCGGTCACCGGATCAGCAACCAGTGACACGGACTCGTCCTCCGATGGGAGCTCCATTGTGGTGGCGGCACCATCTGTGCCCCCTACTTCTACAGGTACAGCCGCCACCCCCCCTACCAGCACCGCCCTCCCAGCAGCCCTTCAGGCTTCGCTCCATGCCCGCTCACCCAGGAGGGTGGGCATCACCTTCGCCCCAGGCACCTCAGGCCCTGCCCCACTCACCCCAGCTGCCCTCAGTGAGGAGGCCATTGACCTCCTCAGGTCACTCACTGTTGGGAAGTCTACCATTGTGAATGCCATCCAGGGTGTAGAAAGGGAGTTGCAACACAGCAATGCATTCCTGGAGGGCATTCATTCTGGTCAGGCTGCCCTTCATCGAACCCTGCAATCTCTGGCCTCAGCACTGATGGCAGCCATTGTCCCTGTGTCTAGCCTCCCCCCTCCAACTTCCTCCACCCAGACCCAATCCCCTGAACCCCAGCCCTTCCCAAGCACACCATCAGACCAGCATGCACACACCTCAACACACAAAAGTGGCTCTGGCAAACATAGGCACCACACATCCCACAGGCACTCACACAAGCATCACCCACATACAGACACAGCAACATCCACTGCCTCCACTGTGTCCCCCTCCTCGTCGTCTCCCTCCTCCCTCCCAGTGTCGTCTACACTCTCACCTGCATGCACTACATCTACAGGCACTAGGACTCCCACCAGAACACCCAGCACCACACCCCGCTCACCTGCACTCACCACCCCACTACCATTTACACATCCCCTGTGTCCACTCCCAGTGTGTCTGTGACGCCCCCTCCCAAAGTACACAAACACGGGCCCCCACACACCCAACATATATCCACCTCACGACAGCCTCAAGTACATGCACCTGCACCCAAATCACCTAAAGTTACACCTCCTACAACCACCTCCTCTTCCTCCACTCCCAGACCCCCTCCAACTACCCATCCCAGTGTTCGTCAGAGACTCTTCCTGAGCAACGTTGACCTCTTTCCCACCCCCCCCCACCCCTCCAATTCATAGGTCCTGTAGTAGCACCTCAGCCAAAAAAAGTCCGGTACCAGTGGTGCGTGTTAAAGGTCTGTGGAGTGCACCAGCCACCAGGCCAGCCAGTGTGACACGGAGCCAAAGCAATGCCAGTCCACCAACCTGTAAAGCACCTGAAGTTGGAAAGTGCCCGACGGGAGAGGGTGAAGACTCCTGCCGTCAAACCAGCTCACAAGGGCCCCGGGGGGAGTGCTGAGTCAGCTTTGACTCCTCCCAAGGTGGTCAAGGGGCAGAAGAGGTCTCCAAGGTCTGGTAAGAGCAGCACGGCGGAGAAGGCCGCCATCCTCCCCGCCAGCCGGGACGCCACCGCCAGCACTATCGTCACTGGTCCGGAGACCACCGCCAGAGTCAGTGCCCTGGAGGACAGCAGTAGCATCACTGGTCCGGAGACCACCGCCAGGGTCAGTGCCCTGGAGGGCAGTAGTATTGTCACTGGTCCGGAGACCACCGCCAGAGTCAGTGCCCTGGAGGGCAGCAATATCGTCACTGGTCCGGAGACCACTGCCAGCGTCAGTGCCTTGGAGGTCCCCGGCAGCCACAGCCCCGCTGGGCACTGAGGGACCATCATGCCACACACCGCTGCACAGGTCAGAGACAGCAAAGTCAAGCACCGCTGAACAGGGCAAAGACCGCCATGGTGAAGACCGCTGAACAGGGCAAAGCACCGCTGAACAGGGCAAAGACCGCCATGGTGAAGACCGCTGAACAGGGCAAAGCACTGCTGAACAGGGCAAAGACCACAGTGGTGAAGACCGCTGAACAGGTCAGAGACAGCAAAGGCAAGCACCGCTGAACAGGACAAAGACCGCCATGGTGAAGACCGCTGAACAGGGCAAAGCACCGCTGAACATGGCAAAGACCGCCATGGTGAAGACCGCTGAACAGGTCAGAGACAGCAAAGGTAAGCACCGCTGAACATGGCAAAGACCGCCATGGTGAAGACCGCTGAACAGGGCAAAGCACCGCTGAACAGGGCAAAGACCGCCATGGCAATGCACCACTGAACAGGTCAGAGACAGCAAAGGCAAGCACACCTGAACAGGGCAAAGACCGCCATGCTGAAGACCGCTGAATAGGTCGGAGACAGCAAAGGCAAGCACCGCTGAACAGGGCAAAGACCGCCATGGTGAAGACTGCTGAACAGGGCAAAGACCGCCAAATCAAGCATTGTTAGCCCATGTGCAGCTGGGACAGTGACGGAACTGGGACCGTCATAGGGATCGTGATGCACTCTGGGCACCAGTCCCCCTCCAGAACCAGTGGAGACCTGCATCCACTCCGTCTGTCCTGCACAGGATGAAGCACTCTGGGCACCAGTCCCCCTCCAGAACCAGTGGAGACCTGCATCTACTCCATCTGTCCTGCACATGACGAAGCACTCTGGGCACCAGTCCCCCTCCAGAACCAGTGGAGACTGTTATCCACTTGAGAGACTGTGGCTTTGCACTCCCCAGGATAAAGCAGTGGGCAAACCACCCACTGGAGAGACTTGAGAGACTGTGGCTTTGCACTCCCCAGGATAAAGGAGTGGGCAAACCACCCACTGAAAAGACTTTTGAGACTGTGGCTTTGCACTCCCCAGGACATAGCAGTGGGCAACCCACCCACTGTAGAGACTTGAGAGACTGTGGCTTTGCACTCCCCAGGATAAAGCAGTGGGCAAACCACTCACTGAAAAGACTTGTGAGACTGTGGCTTTGCACTCCCCAGGATAAAGCAGTGGGCAAACCACCCACTGTAGAGACTTGAGAGACTGTGGCTTTGCACTCCCCAGGATAAAGCAGTGGGCAAACCACCCACTGAAAAGACTTGTGAGACTGTGGCTTTGCACTCCCCAGGATAAAGCAGTGGGCAAACCACCCACTGTAGAGACTTGAGAGACTGTGGCTTTGCACTCCCCAGGATAAAGCAGTGGGCAAACCACTCACTGGAGAGACTTGAGAGACTGTGGCTTTGCACTCCCCAGGATAAAGCAGTGGGCAAACCACCCACTGTAGAGACTTGAGAGACTGTGGCTTTGCACTCCCCAGGATACATCAATGGGCATGGAGCCCCGTCGTGCATCTGGCGTGGTGCAGTCATCCGGCTGAGGTGCCCCCCGTTCCTTTCCCCCTGAGGTGCCTGTTGTATTTCTATCTGATGCCCCTGCAGTGTTCTCTCCGTTTGTGGACAGGTATCCAGTGTGTGCCTCGCCCATGCATTGTGGGCCCAGTGGTCCACGGACATTAATATGTGCATACCTGCAGTACTAATCGTGATGTATGATTTTTAGAATGTTTATATATATCTGTATATCATTGGTTATTGTATTTTGATACATTACAAAGTTTGAACTGATTTCCTTTTGTCTTTGCATTCATCCGGGGGGGTTGTGGGTTGTTACTGTGCTGTTTGGAAATGCATTGGTGTGTGTGTTGTAGTGGGTGAAGGTCGGGGTGGGGGTGGGGGTGTTGCATGTGTGTCCCTGTGACTTTTGCCTCCCCCCTCCCCTATGTCGTAGGTGCAGTGCTCACCGTTGTCTTAAGTGCCTACGTTGCTGGTGTTCGTAGAGGAGCAGGAAGATGAGAGCAGGGAGTATTTGTAGTTCCGGCTCCATGGTGGCCTCCTTCCTCGTGGAGTGTGTAGAGGTGAGCGTTTTCCCTTTGAAATGGCTGTTTCCGCTGTGTTTTTATCCACGGTGAATCCGCCCCGGAAAAGGTGGCGGATTGGCGGGTTGTGATACTGTGGGCGGTACATTGTCTTCCGCCTGTCTGTTGGCGGTAACCGCTGCGCTGCCTGTCTGTACCGCCGTGGCGGTTCGGAGTGTTAAAGTGGCTGTCTATGTTGGCGGTTTCCGCCACGGTCATAATTCCCTTTTTTTGTCCGCCGGCCTGTTTGCGGTATTACCGCAGCTTTAACACCGTCCGCCAGGGTTGTAATGACCCCCTATATGTCCTACCTGAACCACACACTGCACCTTGCCCTTGGGGATACCTAGGGCGTCCCTTAGGGGTGTCTTACACGTAAGGAAAGGGAAGGTTTAGGCCTGGCAAGTGGGTACACTTGCCAAGTCGAATTTATAATTTAAAACTGCACACACAGACACTGCAGTAGCAGGTCTGATCCATGTTTTACAGAGATACTAATGTGGGTGGCACAACCAGTGCTCCCTAGTAGCATTTGGTGTGCAGGCCCTGGGCACCTCTAGTGCACTTTACTAGGGACTTACTAGTAAATCAAATATGCCAATCATGGATAAAACAATTACATACACATTTTGTTTAGGAGCACTTGCACCTTAGCACTGGTTAGCAGTGGTAGAGTGCCCAGAGTAACAAAAACAGTAAAAACAGACTCCAGCACACATCATCAACCTGAGAAACAGAGGCAAAAAGTTAAGGGAGACCATGCCAAGGATGAAAAGTCTAACAGTAAGGATCATACGTTAGTGTCTAAACTCAGTTTTACAAGGTAATTGGTGTTTGCAATACAAAATGGTGCTGTGATGTGTCATCCCATTAGGACTGAAGTGATTCCACCTTTTCATGTCACAGATATGCACCGACACAACAACCATCATATGTGTATTAGCTTTTAGGATTGCAATCTAAGAATGGTTTTGTCACCAGTACCAAGCAGGATTGGGGATGTTAATATGGGTAAATTAACAGTTATGGTGTGTGCAGTTGTAGTATATATTGCCTAATAATTTGGCAATGAATGTATCCATGCTACTTTTCTATGCTACATGTGACACATAGCTAAACTACTTCAGTATCGCTTTCATTTGACTATTTAGACAGTAAATATATGAGGTAGTTTCTAAGAAAAATGACTTCAGTGTGAAATGAGCCTTTGCATGTAATATGATTTCTTCGACAGCACATATTGCAGCTACATTGCTGTATTTCTCAACTGTCAGCACATCATGATGTTGTTTAAGGTAAATGGGAATTTACAGAATTCAAGGGCTTGTGTGGACACTGGCAATGTTTTTGTAGCCATCATATTTGGTTACATCAGTTCATTATGATATGAAACAAGGCCCAAACTATACAAGAGGAACAACTATACTAGTATATACCTAGGAATCCAGTGTAGACAAGGTGATTCACGGCATGCATGCATGTGCTCATACTAATGTTGAAGCCTATATAGTGAACAATGAAGATGGTGTAATGTGTGCACTTTTTTAATGTTTTGTGTTTGAAACTGATGGTCAGTTGTGTTCATGCAGATGCAATTAACCATTTTTAATGTGTTATTTCAGATTCATTATGGACAAATGAAGGAGGAGGGGCCAACATAGTTGGGGAAGCAGCTGGCCACAATGGTTCCAGTCTGGACAGTACCAACACAAAAGGACCCAGTGGCCGAGAGTGTGTGGGGAGTACCACACAGGATGCCAGCTCTACTTCATCATCTTCAGGGCCATCTTACAATGGACACTCCTGAGTGGTGTCAGACCCCACAGGATTTGTTTGAACTTCATCCTTGTCTGCCAGCCCCAGTTTCATGTCCACCCTCCATGTTCCTCCTCACCCTGTTGGCTGGGTCTGCTCCCTAAGAGGGAAGCCATCTCATTTGCTCCAAGCACCACAGCCCCAGCCCCCCCCCCTCATAGAGTATCAAGGCTATTGACCTCCTGAGAAAAAATTCTGTGGGTAAGACTGCAATTCTGAATGCCATCCAAGGGCAAGGCAGCCATCTACAGTAGATGGTGGCCTACCTGTAAGGCATTCACAGTGCAATGGCTGGCCTACAGAGATCTTTTCATGCTCTGGCCTCCTCCGTCAATGCAGCATACCCCCCCCCCCCAACCTTGTGTCCCTTCCACTACCCCTTCCCTATACAAATACCCTCTTTCCAAACCTGTGCAAAGCACACACAAACATTTACACCTACCCACTTATACAGACCTAAGCAGCATATCCATGCATCAGCACAAAAACAAACAAAATCAGGCATACAGCCAAACAGACACCACACCCACTACCGCATCCAGAGTCACCCCCACCACCATCACATCCACAACCACCACTGACAACACCACACCCACATATTCAAACCACTCCTCATCACATTCAAACACAGCACATATGACAGCACACACTCATGTACACACCGCTCCCCCACCAACCACATCCACAGCTAGCACAGATAACACTACACCCACATGCATAGAAAGCACCACACCCACATGCAAACATGATCACATCTATACACACACCACACACAATCACACCCACTGTCACCAACGCATAAGCATCCACAACATCCACACCCATCTCTTCCACTGCCACAACATCCACAGATACACTTTTCACATTCTACACACATAGGAAACACAGACACACACAATCAAGCACCCAACAGACAGCACAGAGACAAGACACACCCATACTTGTGGCACAACCATCTGCCACACATGCACCTGCACTCACAAATGGCCTAAGCACACCAGACACTGTCACTCCCTCCCCTTCCAAGAACCCACTCCTCATGGCCACTCCTAACTACCCTATAGAAGATCCTTCCTTTCCCCTACCAGTAACCCTCCCAAACCTCCAACCACCACTCCCAAGAAGGTTCCTACCCCTCTCACCCCAAAGTCCACCACTTCCACCTATGAATCAACCCCTATTAACCCACTCGTCCACCACTTCCAGTTCCCAAGGCACCCCTGCCAAACATTCTTCCACCCCTTCCACTTCCTAAACCCCATCCTAAACGTAGGTTCTCCTCTTCCTCTTTCTAACCCACACTTCCAAAACCAAGGACACCCCTTGTGAGGAGGTTACCCTGGCAGTGTCTTTTGGGGGGGCACGTTTGTTGGCCCTGCAGTGTGCTAGCACACACAAATTAAAATTGAACTGGACATTGGCCTTTTTTTATATTTTCACTTTAATGTTTTCATGGTGAAATACATTTCTGTTTGTTTTTGCAAACATTAGTCCTTGAATTACTTTCCCCTAGCTATTTTTGGGAACCTAGCAATGTTGCATCAATTAGATTGTGGCACAATGATATTGTGTTTACACATTATGCTATGTTATGATACATATATGTTTAGAGTGTAATTTGTTATGTACATGCATATTTTGATATGGTATGAGATGCTGATCAGCTTTTATAGGCAGGCATCCATCATAGTGATGTGCACTTGCACTACCTAGTTGATGTGATTTGATACATTGTGGTGTGTGACTAAAGGTGTGTATGTTTTACCCCGATTAGTAATCAATATGACCAGGTTTGTATATTTGGAGTTTTGAACCACTTCAGGATTTACACAGGACAAGGGGAAATGTTTCATGGATAGATATGAGGGATGTATCCTTCTTGGGCCCACCATTGATTTGTGGGGTCTTTCAAACGCTAAAGGTTTCAGCTTGTCTGGAGCAATGTCAACCTCATTTTGCTTGAACTTCTCCTTATGATATATATTGGATATGTGGTGAATGTGTGCAAGTGAGTTATTTGTTTATCAACCCCTGGAAGGTGGTTATTTGCCATACCTTTTTGTCTTCTTTTTCGGACATGTGCCCATTATTTTGTGTGTACCTTACACATACTTTAGTAGCATGTGAAGAAAGCTCTTACTGATTTTTTTTTGTTTCAATAGCTTGAACGTACACATTACACACATATGCAGGGCAATTGGTGATGCTATTGATTGTCCCTGATTGATATAAAGCCAGGGAGCCTATGCACAGAGGCGTTTTGAAGCATGAGCAAAGTGGGCTCTAGTCCAGGGACCCAGACTTTCAGGAGGGCCCCTGTTTGAGCCAATCCTGTTCTACAGAGAGCCTTTCCATCATCAGCTTGCAATACTTCCTATACAGATTGATTTCAATACCATTTTCCCAAAGTTACATTTTTTTATCTGTATGATGTTTGAGAGTCTAGTGCAGAGATTTTGCAGAGTCAGGATATTTCTGTTTCATGAGACAGTCCTACCTAAGTTTAATTTCTATAAATACAGGACCTAACATATAAGAAATTGGAGGATGTTACCTAGATTATTTGCTGTGATGTTAGTCTGAATATTAGTTGTGTGCACATTTAGATTTTGGAAAAGTGTAGTAACAGCAGCCCCCCCTCAGCGCTTTGAGACCCTCATGGTTGAGGAGTGCGCTTTCCAAATGCTATGATTGATTGAAGAGTGTGCCTGTGCAGTGCCAGTGACCTAGCCAAAAAGGGCATTAAAGAGTGGATTTGCATCATGCATTTAAAGCTGATCTGAACAGGGACCCCCAAATTAGGTTTGGCCCAGTGACCATGTACACCTTAAGATGTACCTGTCTGTGCATCTGTTAACTGAAATATCAATGAAAATGGGTAGGATTGTCACTAACCGTCAGTTGCTTTCAAGTTGATGTGGGTTTTGGACGTCAGCAGCAGCATGACATATACAATGGGCTCCATGGTGGCAGAGGACATGTGCAGCTGAGTACAGGTGAGTTTCTGCCTTTTATCCCTCTCTTTCTCCTAAATCAGGTGTGGAGGGTTTGCTTCCACAGTCATTTTAGCGGGAAAGGGCATCATGATTGGGCCGGCAGGGAAACTAGAAGTCTGACCTATGCATTGACCTCTCCTGCTGCCATCGAAGTCAAGATTTCTTGGCGGCGATAGAGGTACAGTGGCCGTCTTTACTCTATGCACCTGCTTGCTTCATAATTGGGTGGGCGGACCGCCAAGTTGGCGGTCGGGGTCTCCAATAATGTTTCTCCCAAACTCATAAAAAGGTCCGCAGTCTGTTCACAAGCAATTGCAGAGGCAAACCTACCAGTGGAAATTGAAACAAATCCAATATCTACCTCTTACACAGCATTTACAAAAATGAGTTAGCAATACTACATCTCTGCATGATTATGATCTGTTCAAATGGAATTCACTTAACTTGCAAATCTCAAAATAGAAGTCATAGAATTCTCCCAGATAAGGAGGTGGAACACATATTACAGACCCAGAGGTAGCTAGATAGATGTATTTCTCGAAGCATGAATATCCTATGATGAAGCATGCAGAGACACCAATGACATCAATAAAATAGAAAGATTCCATTCCATTTCACTGTCATTTTTTACCCTTAGATTTATTTTCTAGTCTTTTGTCCTACTTTAGTGTGCAGTGGCGGTCAACGAGAATGGAAATTCCAGCACTACTTCCCTGTGTTTCATTTAAGGGTATTTTTGTTTTGATTTTTAATTAGTTGTAATAGGCTCCATGAGTTTAGATTAAGATTAGTAAAGATTAGTGGGTTTAGAGGTTTTGTAAAGGTTTTTGTATTAAGTTTTTAAAATAATTTTTGGCCTAGTGTATTGTGTAGTGAGCATTTTAGCTATTGAAGTGAGATTATTCAAGTTATGGTATGTAGAATGTCTGTATGATGTGTTTTTAACTTTGGCCATTGTTTAGTTTGAGTGCGGGAATGTATGTTTTTAGTTACAGGTAATTTCAGTTATCAGGAAGAAGGTTTTTTTTTTTTTAAATGAAAATTGTAATCTTTTATATATTTTTTTAATCTAAAGTATGGTCATCATTTCCTTTGATTTTTGTCTATGGATGCTTTTTATGCTGAAATCTATTTTTACCTTTTTGTTTAGGATTTTTTCTAATTTATATCTCTATGTGGAATGGGCTTTCTACTCTGAGGCATCTTCAACTACTAAACGGTAACCAATTTTAACTATTTTTTTAAAGTAAAAAATGTTGATTATTTTATATTTGTATTTATTAATTTAGATTTGTTTTATTTATATGTTGCTATAGCATAGTAGTTTTAGATATTGCTTTGACTAGTATATGTTGTATTTGACAGTCACAGTACTATTACTTTCTTAAATCTTTTATTATGGGTTAATTTAAATAATTCATAGAAATTCGCTATGTTCTTTCATTTTCAAACAATATTAAGTATCTAATTATGGATTATAAAGGATTATGTTTTTAAAATTATGTAAATATCATGTTATTTGTTATTTTGGTGTTGTGTTTTTATAGTATAAAATGTTTTTGGAGTGGTATAAAATAACTTAAAATGTAATTATTTAAAAAATACACTATTTACTGAGAAAGGAGTTTTGTATGAATTGTTTTGCTGTTAAGCATTCAGTTGCTATCTGTTTATGGTGGAATAGGTTTTAGTAATATTTTAGCAAATATTGCTAGGTAGTGTTGTCTTTGGTTGTTTGGAAAGAGTAGGACTAACATTTCATGTGCTTGCCAACTTTGATTAGTGTTGGAGCTACCTGTTGGACTAGAACTTGCTTTTGGTATAGATCCTGATAACTATGTTCTGTATTAGAATTTCTAAGAACAGATATGAAGCTGGGTGGTTTCTTCCAAGAGTGCTTTAGAAGGAGTTATTACTCCTTTCCACTGCATTAAAAATGTTGGTTCCCGGGAAAGTGTACAGTTGTATACAAGCAAACAGTCTGACACATTTTTTCCTGTTTGGGACCAACATGAAAAGTCTGATGGTTCTGAACAGAAAATAAAAACCTGCACCTTGGGGAGAAACTCCATGGATTTCAGGTTCACTGTGGTGGAAGCTCCTTTGAAGGCACACAGATCTTCATAAAGCTGGCACAGAATATTACATATAGCAGGGAGTAGTCCACAGGGCAGCAGAGTGCACGCCTTTGCTGCCCTGGTGGAATGAAGCACAGCCCCTTAAACTCTAAAATTGTTACTGTTGACAGTGAAGAGCTAGTGACTTCCTCATTCAAGTCTTGTGCTATTACGCATTTGTACTTCAGATACTTTAGGTGATGTTTTTATTCTTTCACATTCTCAACAGTGTCATTTGAGAAGAAACATCGTAATACAACTGTGGGGGTGGCAGATTGACTCCTGCCTCCTTCCCATGGCTTTGGAGGTCAAGTAATTCCGACTGCCAAAGTCGTCTTGAGGAACTAAATTTCTTTTAATATTCAGTACCCTTCAAGTAGTAGAGGGCTTGTTCTGGGGCAAAGTAATAACTTCTTTTCTGTGGGCTCGCTGTGCAGCAGTATGTGTGGTTAATGTATTCTTTATTTATATTCTTTTTATATTAGGTATGTTTCCTATTTCCTAACTGTTTCATTTTGATTTACAGTGGATGAATTTTACTTATGTATTATTTTTGTATGTCTTACCACACACACTTTTTGTTGCTGTCTATTTTTGTATTCTAATATTAAATTTGTGTTGCAGTATATTATTTGAATATATGAAAGTGTTTTCTGAAATGTATGATACAATAGTAGTTGATATGTTGGTTATCATATGTTATTTTATATTTGTTTTATTGTGTCCTTGGTATTGTGATAATCTATATTTTTGTTTTCTATGATAGTGGTTTTATGATGTTTTAAATGACAATATCTTCGTAGTAGATATTTTTGCTATTTCAATACAGGTTTGGGACAGTCAATCTTGTGGATATCAATGCTTTCATGATAATATTTCTCTACCACTATATTTTGGTGTAAGATATTGTGTTAATCAATCTTAAAGAAACTCACCAAAAATATTGCAAAATGATCGTTTTTGACACGCACAAATAACATTGTTAAATGAGATGAATGCAACAGTTATGCGATATGTATGTTCAATAAATGTCAAGGGAGACCTATGTGACTGAAATCATGTCAACCAGGACATGGAACCCCTGTGCAGTTCAATATAAAAAATCATGTAATGAAGCAGTACATATCAGGTGTTCAACAACAAATAAAAACATAAATGATTCTATTCAGTTAATATGTGGTAAGACAGTTTTCTTGCTGGTAGGCTTTTATAAAAAATATTCATTGTACTGTTGGAGCATTTTAGATTATAACGACTACTTCGTAAATGGCTATATTAATAAAACACAGAAAGCCGTTAGATATACAGGTGGATTAGGAAAGTAAATATTTTGTGAATTAACTATCTCCAGTTTGCTGCTTTCATACCAGATAAAATGCAAATAAGGAACTAGATTGTATTAATATGAACAAGAGGGTAGAGCATATTATTGAGGACACCATAAATTACCAGGACCACAAAATTAAGGGCCTCGTTAGTAGTCTAGCGGACCTAAAACTTCCAGACCCGAGGTGACGGTCGGACTGTCCCAAACCTGGTGTTGCGACTTCTAAATTATGACTTTGGTGGTCAGACCACCAAGGGACCCCTGCCACCACAAGGAACATGGTTCCCGAAGGAGTGGCAACAGTCAGAGTTGTCGTCAATCACAGCGGTGGTGAGTTCAGGGCAGCTGTGCTGATCATTAGTCCACTTTCTGCCAGCCTTTTCATGGTAGGCTGCCCGCCATAAAAAGGCTGGCAGAAAGGCAGCACTAGGGGCCACAGGAGGTCCCCGCACTGCTAATGACCATGTCATGGCAGGTCAGGGGCCATCCTGTCCAGCACCCTCAGAATGTGCACTGTCTGCACATTCTGAGGGTGCTGGACAGGATGGCCCCTGACTTGCACATTCTGAGGGCGCTTGAGGCCCCTCTGGAGCGGAGGCCAATGCCCCTGCACTGTATCCACTGGACTGACTGGTGAAAACTTCCAAATATGGAGGTTTCTGCTGGTCAGCCCAGTGGATCTGCAAAAAAACAGGGGGAACCCTATCACCCTACCCTGTCTAGGGTTAATACAACCTCAAAAAAGAGAAAACGACAGGTAGGGACAAATTTAATCCTGAATTAAATCAACAGTTATTAATTCTGTTAATCCTGAGTTTAATTTCTTTCTCTTATTTATTTCAAAAAATTATGTAGTCAAAAAGGAACTATGGTTGTGTAATCCAAAACCTAATACACATTACATCAATTACTAAGCTATTGTTTACAATGCTCTCAAGTAAAACACAATAAAACACACAGTGAAAAAAAAAAAAAAAAAAAAAACCTACACAAAGTCATACCCTACACATTTAAATAGTGGTCACTATTATACAACTCCCAATGTGATCCACTTCTATTAACTAAGGCAATGGGCTTTTCATGCACTTAACTATCACCGCATTGTGTATTTCTTTCACACAAGCGTGAACTAGTGCATTTTTAAATTTTTACAATATAGTCCATTTGTTCGGCGAACCCAATGCACTTGTAAGGAGAATGAAGTCAACGCGTTTCGGCCTGCTGATTTAGGGCCTCATCAGGACTGGATAAGGGCACAAGTGATTCTAAAAAACAATTAGACATAGAAAAAGTCCTTACAAATATACATACATTATCCTACATATGTTAAATAAACAAAAATATAGAAGGTGTAGACTCCATGCCAACAGACTGTTTGGTATTCAAACAAACTTTCTTTTATACACATATTAGCTCATTACAGAAACAAAGAATAGGAATATAGAAATAATTCCAGCTTTAAACTCAACCATCTTGTGTTTTTATAATTAACTGTGATACAGTGTTTAACTATATTTATACTTATGTAAATTAGCTTTATTTTAAACGCTTCATGTTATTGTCTTACTTGTGAAAAAAGCCCGGAGACGTCCATTAGTTGTCTCTCGTTCTAGAGCGGTGGGACAAGCTATTATTGCTTATATTTGGCCAAAGAAACTATCCAAATATAAGCAATAATAGCTTGTCCCACCGCTCTAGAACGAGAGACAACTAATGGACGTCTCCGGGCTTTTTTCACAAGTAAGACAATAACATGAAGCGTTTAAAATAAAGCTAATTTACATAAGTATAAATATAGTTAAACACTGTATCACAGTTAATTATAAAAACACTAGATGGTTGAGTTTAAAGCTGGAATTATTTCTATATTCCTATTCTTTGTTTCTGTAATGAGCTAATATGTGTATAAAAGAAAGTTTGTTTGAATACCAAACAGTCAGTTGGCATGGAGTCTACACCTTCTATATTTTTGTTTATTTAACATATGTAGGATAATGTATGTATATTTGAAAGTACTTTTTCTATGTCTAATTGTTTTTTAGAATCACTTGTGCCCTTATCCAGTCCTGATGAGGCCCTAAATCAGCAGGCCGAAACGCGTTGACTTCATTCTCCTTACAAGTGCATTGGGTTCGCCGAACAAATGGACTATATTGTAAAAATTTTAAAATGCACTAGTTCACGCTTGTGTGAAAGAAATACACAATGCGGTGATAGTTAAGTGCATGAAAAGCCCATTGCCTTAGTTAATAGAAGTGGATCACATTGGGAGTTGTATAATAGTGACCACTATTTAAATGTGTAGGGTATGACTTTGTGTAGGTTTTTTTTTTTTTTTTCACTGTGTATTTTATTGTGTTTTACTTGAGAGCATTGTAAACAATAGCTTAGTAATTGATGTAATGTGTATTAGGTTTTGGATTACACAACCATAGTTCCTTTTTGACTACATAATTTTTTGAAATAAATAAGAGAAAGAAATTAAACTCAGGATTAACAGAATTAATGACTGTTGATTTAATTCAGGATTAAATTTGTCCCTACCTGTCGTTTTCTCTTTTTTGATGTTGTATTAACCCTAGACAGGGTAGGGTGATAGGGTTCCCCCTGTTTTTTTGCAGATTCATATTACATCTTGTTAGGTGTGAGGGATTTATTAAGATATATGAGAGATATCTGACCCCCACTACGTGGAGGCTTAAATATGCATTATATAGTTAAAAAAGGATGCAATTGGCTGTGTATTGGGTAGGTTGCCACAGATAACTTAGAAAGTGTAAATCAGTGGATTTTGCACATTAAATAGGTAATATGTCAGATCACCAAACAGTTAGCTATACAGATGAACAAATTTCGAAGCTCTTGGAATTACCTTCACTTCTTAGTGGGGAATCTCCATTAAGTGAGACACCGAAACTAGATAAAATAGAGAGATTAAAACAGCTTAAAAAGAAAAATACACGTACTCAACTACATGCACAGGTATTACTTGAACATCTAAAAAATAACACAATTCCATTAGGTTTACAGGTTAAAAATATTCCAGTGATCTTCACTGGTGACCCTAAATATTTGTCACAATTTAGTGGGGTAGGCACCAAATGCTCTCGCGATTGGTTAGCTTTGTCGGTTGAAACAGCTCTAAGGATTAGTGAGTGTGAATTAAAAGAAATAGCCGACCTGGAACAAGAGATTACGGCAGATAACACCATACAGAATGCCCAACAATTGTTGGAAGTAGTTAATAAAACTATATCAGACTTCAAAATCAATACAATCAATCAAAAAATAACTAAACTAGCTCGAGATATAAAGAATTTTGATATTCTAAATACTTACCCCTATTTAAGAGAAGACTTTTACAGAAACAACAATCCTAATAATCTTAACCTTCAGCTGCAGACAGGATCACGCAAAAAATTCATTACTTTCTCAGATACTTCGTCTGAATCCGAGTCAGAGATACAAGGCGCTTACTCTACGGCACAACCTTTTTTAGGCAGAGGCAGTCGCAGAGGGGTGAGAGGGGGAGGCAACTCCAGAGGACAATTTCAAGATCAACATTTTTTTCGAACCAGGAGGAGAGCCTACAGTCGACAGTAATGAGAGCTGAGGATCTAATTCCCATTTATAATTTGTCTTCACACCCCCTTACACAAATAGAAAAACATGTGCTAAGTAAAGGATTATCTTTTGTCCCTATTAGGAACCAAGACTCGGTTGAAAGTAAAATAGAAATATTGCAATTTCTTCGTAAGGTCAGATTGAGAGCTTTTTTTAACATAACTCCTATACAAGATGGTATTGAAGACAGTGGCTTTAGATCTAAATCTAGTTTTCTACCAGAGAGAAATGATTTACCTGAAGAAATTAAAGTATTTGAAAATGTGGTTTTGAAGGAACTAGATTCACTCAACTCTAAAAGAATTTATTTCAACGACAATTGCTCAAAAATAGAAAAAGAAGCCATTAAAGATTTGGCTGAAAACCAAGAAATCATCATAAAACCGGCAGATAAAGGAGGTGGGATTATAATTTGGGATAAAGAACAGTACAATCTGGAAGCCATGAGACAATTGAGCAATTCACTCCATTATCGAGAAATACAAGATGATATACCAAAACAGGTCGGGAGTCTAATTGACTCACTTTTGGTTAAAGCGAAAGAACAAGGTTGGATTAGTAAAAAAGAATTCAATTTTTTGAGCCAATCGGACGCAAGAATTCCGTGTTTTTATATGCTCCCTAAGATCCATAAAAATGCAGAGCACCCACCAGGTAGACCAATAGTATCAGCTTGTGGCTCCATCCTAGAACCCCTTGCCCAATTTGTTGATGCATTCATAAAACCCGCTGTAATTAAGACATCAGCTTATGTAAGGGATTCCATGGATATCATCAACAAGTTAGAAAATCTAACATTTGAAGAGAATAGCCAGTTGTTGGTTACTTTTGATATCGAGTCATTGTATACTAATATTCCGCAAGACGAAGCTATTGAAATCATTAGAAAGACTTTAAATAATAACATTCATCCTCATACTCCGCCTACAGAATTCTTAGTGGAGCTAGCTAAACTTTGTCTAAAAAACAACTTTTTTAAGTATAACGATCAGTTATACCGCCAAGTTAAAGGCGTAGCAATGGGCTGCAGCTTTGCCCCAGAGGTTGCTAACCTAGTGATGGATTACTTTGAACATAAATGGGTTTATCCTCAAACTAACCCTTTCAGGGAACACATCAATCACTGGTTTCGATACATCGATGACATCCTGATGGTGTGGCAAGGGACAGAGGAAACTTTAAAAGCTTTCCATGACTGGCTAAACCACCGTACAGTCGATTTCACTTTTACTATGAGTAAAGATAAAACCAAAATCAATTTTCTTGATTTATGGATATGGAACAAAAATGGTAAATTAGCAGTCAGTTTATATAAAAAAAGCTACAGGTCGTAACACTTTGTTACATTTCTCCAGTGGTCATCCACGGACACTCAAAGAAAATTTACCCTACGGGCAATTTTTGAGAAACAGGAGGAATTGTACAGAAAAAATGGATTATTTTAACAATGCGGAAGAATTGTCTAGGAAACTTATTGAGAGAGGATACCCCAAAAAATTGGTTAAAAATGCAGCTAAAAGGGCTTGGTTTACTCCTAGAGAAACATTATTGGTCCCAAAAGAAAAGACAAAAGATGTACCTTTAACATGTGTGATCACATTCAGCCCCAAGGCAAATAAAATACGATCTATTATCGAACGTAATTGGAAGATAATCAGCGAGTTGAATATAGATAAACCACTTTTTTCGTTCAAGAAGGCACGTAGTCTGAAAGATCAATGGGTTAAGGCAGTGCAAAAACAACCAGAAAAAAAGAAAGATTTGAGAACTCTGTTACAACTACCAGCAATCCAAGGGCATTTTAGATGTGGCAAATGTTTGGCATGCAAATACACGCAAGATACCAAAGAGGTTAAAATAAATGGTAGAGTGCATGTTCAAAATGACTTTACTAACTGTAATACTAAAAATTTGATCTATTGCATTATGTGCCCATGTGGAAAAGCGTACATTGGACAGACTTCGCAACCAATAAAAACCAGGATTCTTCAGCATCGTTCAAGAATCAAATGTGGAGTGAAAGGAGCACCATTAGTTGAACATTTTTTGGACTACACACACACAGAAGAAGACATCTGGTGGACAGTATTATTGGCAATACAACCCAAACCGGATGGGCCAATAATGACAAAGAAATTACTAAAAATGGAAGCAAGATTTATTGAGAAATTCCACACAGCAAAAACTGGATTAAATGATGATGACGAAATGTGGGCTTTAATTAAATGAGACCTCGAATTTTTTATCAACCTATCTTTAAAATGTGGCCGGGTTCCATAGAACTACAATTTAGTGTGTTGAATATTTTATAATAGCAGCTAAAATGGGCCGCCCATGGAATGATATGTATAGCCATGATTGTTTTTTCAGTTCTGAAGAAAGAGTGTATATTTTTGTTATGGGTGATACATTGTTTGATTTAAAATATCTATTCAAACAGTCCTAGAATAAAAACCTCCCTCGGTAGGAAGTTTGTGTTAAAAAATGAGGGATGGTAAAGATGGCCGAAATAATTATTCTGATAGGCTACTTTGAATATAGAGGCTTCAACTGGAATGAATATAGGCGGTCCAAGTTAGTTATTCTTGCTCCACCACTTTTTATCGAGTTGGTATATACGTAGGTATTACATTGAGATCGAGATTTCTCAATCGTAGTAGCATTTATGCCCGTATAAATTAACTGGAGTAAGGCGTTTTGACCTGCTCCAAGATGGCCGCTTTAGTTTGAGGGTGAGCAGCTACGTGCATAATTGACTGACGTTTGACCCGGAGGGTGTTGCTATTTTTAACGTCAGCACGCTCTAGTGAGCGCGACGTTGCTTAGCAACTTCCAGACGCGGAAGACGCGCTCCGAGACAGTATCGCCGAAGAACTAAGCGATACCAGCACACTCCGTAGCCGGTAAGATGGATGCTATATTGTGAACTGGTTTAGTCACTAGGTTGAGCAATTTTGCTTTTAATAAGAACCTTTGCACTCATGAGGGTCCCGTTTGCTTCCTTGGCAGGTGGGCTCTATGAGCCTCGATGGTTCCTTTGGCCAAATATAAGCAATAATAGCTTGTCCCACCGCTCTAGAACGAGAGACAACTAATGGACGTCTCTGGGCTTTTTTCACAAGTAAGACAATAACATGAAGCGTTTAAAATAAAGCTAATTTACATAAGTATAAATATAGTTAAACACTGTATCACAGTTAATTATAAAAACACTAGATGGTTGAGTTTAAAGCTGGAATTATTTCTATATTCCTATTCTTTGTTTCTGTAATGAGCTAATATGTGTATAAAAGAAAGTTTGTTTGAATACCAAACAGTCTGTTGGCATGGAGTCTACACCTTCTATATTTTTGTTTATTTAACATATGTAGGATAATGTATGTATATTTGAAAGTACTTTTTCTATGTCTAATTGTTTTTTAGAATCACTTGTGTGACCTTATCCAGTCCTGATGAGGCCCTAAATCAGCAGGCCGAAACGCGTTGACTTCATTCTCCTTACAAGTGCATTGGGTTAGCCGAACAAATGGACTATATTGTAAAAATTAAAAAATGCACTAGTTCACGCTTGTGTGAAAGAAATACACAATGCGGTGATAGTTAAGTGCATGAAAAGCCCATTGCCTTAGTTAATAGAAGTGGATCACATTGGGAGTTGTATAATAGTGACCACTATTTAAATGTGTAGGGTATGACTTTGTGTAGGTTTTTTTTTTTTTTTTCACTGTGTGTTTTATTGTGTTTTACTTGAGAGCATTGTAAACAATAGCTTAGTAATTGATGTAATGTGTATTAGGTTTTGGATTACACAACCATAGTTCCTTTTTGACTACATAATTTTTTGAAATAAATAAGAGAAAGAAATTAAACTCAGGATTAACAGAATTAATGACTGTTGATTTAATTCAGGATTAAATTTGTCCCTACCTGTCGTTTTCTCTTTTTTGATGTTGTATTAACCCTAGACATATGTTGGAATGGAGTCTGTAAGTGTTTTACTATCAAACTATCATCCCACCATCCATGGTATGTGTCAATATGTAAATGTATGGTCCAACCTAACTTCAGTGTGGCAACAGATATGTAAGACTACTCAAGTCAAGTGTTGGGAAGTAGACAGAGTGGCATGACTAAAACTACAACAAGGCAATATTTCTGTACCTCAAAACAAGAGGCCATTGTGCTCTTGCCCATTTTCACTTGTTTGTCATGTCACAACTGATGTTCCCGTATCATGGAGTTTTACCATTTGCCTGGTGTTGCAAGTCAGAAAATGACATGAGTACAACTACCATGAGGCACTGTTTCTGTAACTCCAAATAAGAAGCCATTACTCTTACCCATATTCACTTGTTCGCTATGTCACAACTGATATTCACTCATCATGGAGTTTACCATTTGTCTAGTGTTGGGAGTTAGAAAGTGACATAATTACAACTACCAAGACGCCCTATTTCTGTAACTCAAAACAGGAGGCCAATGTGCTCTTGCCTATTTTCACCTTTTTGCCATGTCACAATTGATGTTCACTCATCATGGACTGCGTAATCTACACATCATGCTTAACTCAGAGACGTGCTTGCCTACCTAGCTTAGTGTTGTCCTGTTATCCCCAAATGAAACTATTGATGGCATGAATGACACTTTATCAAGTGTGTACATCAATTCATTGTAAGATATTAACCTCCTTCAGCTGACTGGAAGTGGCAGGTACGCCACTTACTCTGCACTGCTCACATGATAAGTACTACTACATATAAAACCAAGGTGTTTGCCTGTATCATACACAACTAGGCCTTGGAATGGTAAAATGCACATGTTACTTCTCCACTGTGTTGGTTTAACATTTTGTTAGATGTCATGTGCGCACCTTCAGCTAATGAGCTGCTCAATTTTAATACAGTTTTTGCAACCTCTACAAATGTCTTGTTAACAATATTTTCCTAGATCTCTACTTATTGTTAAATAAAATATTTGGATGTAGATTCCACACTTCCACCAATAACAATGTTCTCTGTATCACAATAGATTGATTTGGTATAGCACTTGGGCAGAGATTGTCCACAAAACAGGCTCCCAACCCACCCCCAGGATAAAGCCCTTAGGGATGACAACACTCCAGGACATGTAGATGTGGATGATGGACCTAGAACAATTGGTCAGCCTGGGCAGATGGCAACAGTCTTACTGTTCCCACACGAACACTTCTCACCCCAACTGCAACCTCTCAACCAACAACATTCCCGCCAACATGTCTAGCTAGCACAATTGGTACAATATTATCCCCCTCTAGCACTGGATCCTGAAGTGCAAATCACAAGTCCTGACACAAGACCCAGTTGGAAAGGGCACCCTGCACCAAGGGTACAGGCCCGTTGGGATAGCAGGCAAAGTGAGGTCATTGGGGCCATTCACGACTAGAACACCATCAGCCACGTCTTGGGGGCCCTTCAGGAGCCCCAAGGCATGATGGGCCAGATAGCTACCGAACTCAGGGAAATTAAGCAGCTGCAGAGGGGCATGTACCAACAGATGGATGCTCATAACTCTAACATGGGCTCCCTAACCGGGGTGCTGATGGACATCCATACAACCCTGAGCAGGGCTTTTGCACCACCATCTATCCCTTCCTGTAATGCAACTACATCAAGTCCATCTACGTCTGTGGCAACCACAGGAAGAGAAGCCCTGCCAGAGGAAGAAACACCTTCAGACATCCATGCCTCTGCCACAGCTGAATCCCACGTCCCCCACAAGCAGGGACATCCATCTAAATATCCAGGAGGTGCGCATGGCAAGACGCCCACCACTGCCAACAAGAAACCTAAACCTTAATTTCCTCAATTGTGCATCACACATGCATTCTGTGGACTAATTCTAGACACTGTTCCATTTCTGATGGGAGGAGTAATCTGGCATTTGGTTTTCAGATGATTTGGCCTCTACACCTGTGGTTTCATTCACCATGACTGACTACTTCACTTTTCTTTTATGTTTGTTTTTGCACCATGTATGTCTTCACCTTCACCACTTTAATAAATTCCCAAGATACAGATTTAGGTCCTCAATATGAGTCTGGCAGTCTTAGGACCACCAGAATTGCGGTGGCGGTCAGACCACCACCAATGCGGCAGCCCGACAGCCACATTAAGACTGTAGTGAAAGCTCTGCGGTCCGACTGCCGGCTCAGCCACTTTTTCACCTGTGAACAGCCTGGCGGTGCTGGCGGTCTTAATCCGCCAGAGCAGCGATGCAAGCAGCGCTGCCCTAGGGATTATGATTCCCATGTCCGCCAGGTTTTGCATGGCAATTCCACCGCCATGCAAAGGCTAGCTCAGACAGGGTACCGGGGGCCCCATGCCGGCCCCTGCACTAACCATGAACTTGGCATGGGCAGTGTAGGGGCCCGCATGGGCAGCCCCATTGTGCTTTTCCCTGCCTGAATTGCAGGCAGTGAAAAGCACTCCGGGTGCTGTCGCACTCAACCCACCGCAGTTCGATTACGAGTGGGATTCAACGTTGTGGGTAGTTTCCCGCTGAGCCAGCAGGCAGAAACTCTGTTTCCCGTGGATGGCCCAGCAGGAAACTCATAATAGGACCATTGGGAGGAAGACCAAACTGGCGGTCTTCCGACCTAATGAGTTTGGCAGGTTGCCTCCACCACCCGCCAAACTCATAATGAGGCCCTCATTGTTTGCTGTGGTAAATTTCGCTTTTAGCAATGTTGATATGTAAAACCATGTGAACTATAGAATGGCAAAACAAGTTACTTGTGTAAATATGGATATGTTGAATGTACACAATGTTTATCTAAGGGTCACAACCATGCCACACCGACACATAAATACTCATATCTTGTCTAATACCATGTTTATTACATTGTTCCAATCATAGGCTGGCAAGATGTCAGAACCATAGCAATTCATGCACAATTGAATTCTACTGTGTAAGTGATCACATTTACGGGTACAGACTTCTAGAACTTGAAAGGAAGGGATAAATCAGACATTGTACTGTAGAACAGGAAATATAAAATGGGTGAATGTCATCAGCTGGAGACACTTCGCCTAGCTCACAAAAGGAACCCACCATCATATACAGCTAGACTCAGACAGATAGCAGTACAGCGGTTTCTGATCACTGGGTCATTACAATCCAGTGCTTCTCCATCTGGTGGTATGACACAAACAAATGTCAGTGGTAAGTCCCACCACAATAACTGTCACAAAACCTCAATGTCCTATTTGCTCTCATCTCAGCTTTTTCCATTGTGTTGTCCATCTACTTTCCTAACATGCAATACCCAAAGTATCAGAGACATTAGATTGTCAAAGTGGATTGTCGCACATACATCACATGTATCAATCTCCATTACATGCCATATGTTGGAATGGAGTCTGTAAGTGTTTTACTATCAAACTATCATCCCAGGATCCATGGTATGTGTCAATATGTAAATGTATGGTCCAACCTAACTTCAGTGTGGCAATAGATATGTAAGACTACCCAAGTCAAGTGTTGGGAAGTAGACAGAGTGGCATGACTAAAACTACCACAAGGAAAAGTTTCTGTAACTCAAAACAAGAGGCCATTGTGCTCTTGCCCATTTTCACTTGTTTGTCATGTCACAACTGATGTTCTCGTATCATGGAGTTTTACCATTTGCCTAGTGTTGCGAGTCAGAAAGTGACATGAGTACAACTACCATGAGGCACAGTTTCTATAACTCCAAATAAGAGGCCATTGCTCTTGCCCATATTCACTTGTTCGCTATGTCACAACTGATATTCACTCATCATGTAGTTTACCATTTGTCTAGTGTTGGGAGTTAGAAAGTGAAATAATTACAAATACCAAAACACCCTATTTCTGTAACTCACAACAGGAGGCCAATGTGCTCTTGCCCATATTCACCTTTTTGCCATGTCACAATTGATGTTCACTCATCATGGACTGCGTAATCTACACATCATGCTTAACTCAGAGACGTGCTTGCCTACCTAGCTTAGTGTTGTCCTGTTATCCCCAAATGAAACTATTGATGGCATGAATGACACTTTATCAAGTGTATACATCACTCAATTGTAAGATATTAAGCTCATTCAGCTGATTGGAAGTGGCAGGTACACCACTGACTCTGCACTGCTCACATGATGACTACTACTACATATAAAACCAAGGTGTTTGCCTGTATCATACACAACTAGGCCTTGGAATGGTCAAATGCACATGTTACTTCTCCACTGTGTTGGCTTAACATTTTGTTAGATGTCATGTGCGCTCCTTCATCTAATGAGCTGCTCAATTTTAATACAGTTTTTGCAACCTCTACAAATGTCCTGTTAAAAATATTTTCCTAGGCCTCTACTTATTGTTAAATAAAATATTTGGATCTAGATTCCACACTTCCACCAATAACAATGTTCTCTGTATCACAATAGATTGATTTGGTATAGCACTTGGGCAGAGATTGTCCACAAAACAGGCTCCCAACCCACCCCCAGGATAAAGCCCTTAGGGATGACAACACTCCAGGACATGTAGATGTGGATGATGGACCTAGCACAATTGGTCAGCCTGGGCAGACGGCAACAGTCTTACTGTTCATACACCAGCACCTCCCACCCCAACTGCAACCTCTCAACCAAAAACATTCTCGCCAACATGTCTAGCTAGCACAGTTGGTACAATATTGTCCCCCTCTAGCACTGGATCCTGAAGTGCAAATCACAAGTCCTGACACAAGACCCAGTTGGAAAGGGCACCCTGCACCAAGGGAACAGGCCCGTTTGGATAGCAGGCAAAGTGAGGCCACTGGGGCCATTCACGACTAGAACACCATCAGCAACGTCTTGGGGGCCCTTCAGGAGCCCCAAGGCATGATGGGCCAGATAGCTACCAAACTCTGGGAAATTAAGCAGCTGCAGAGGGGCATGTACCAACAAATGGATGCCCATAACTCTAACATGGGCTCCCTAACCGGGGTGCTGATGGACATCCATACAACCCTGAGCAGGGCTTTTGCACCACCATCTATCCCTTCCTGTAATGCAACTACATCAAGTCCATCTACATCTGTGGCAACCACAGGAAGAGAAGCCCTGCCAGAGGAAGAAACACCTTCAGACATCCATGCCTCTGCCACAGCTGAACCCCACGTCCCCCACAAGCAGGGACATCCATCTAAATATCCAGGAGGTGCGCATGGCAAGACGCCCACCACTGCCAACAAGAAACCTAAACCTTAATTTCCTCAATTGTGCATCACACATGCATTCTATGGACTAATTCTAGACACTGTTCCATTTCTGATGGGAGGATTAATCTGGTATTTGGTTTTCAGATGATTTGGCCTCTACACCTATGGTTTCATTCACCATGACTGACTACTTCACTTTTCTTTTATGTTTGTTTTTGCACCATGTATATCTTCACCTTCACCACTTTAATAAATTCCCAAGATACAGATTTAGGTCCTCAATATGAGTCTGGCAGTCCTAGGACCACCAGAATTGCGGTGGTGGTCAGACCACCACCAATGCGGCAGCCCGACAGCCACATTATGACTGTAGTGAAAGCTCTGCGGTCCGACTGCCGGCTCAGCCACTTTTTCACCTGTGAACAGCCTGGCGGTGCTGGCGGTCTTAATCCGCCAGAGCAGCGATGCAAGCAGCGCTGCCCTAGGGATTATGATTCCCATGTCCGCCAGGTTTTGCATGGCAATTCCACCGCCATGCAAAGGCTAGCTCAGACAGGGTACCGGGGGCCCCATGCCGGCCCCTGCACTAACCATGAACTTGGCATGGGCAGTGTAGGGGCCCGCATGGGCAGCCCCATTGTGCTTTTCCCTGCCTGAATTGCAGGCAGTGAAAAGCACTCCGGGTGCTGTCGCACTCAACCCACCGCAGTTCGATTACGAGTGGGATTCAACGTTGTGGGTAGTTTCCCGCTGAGCCAGCAGGCAGAAACTCTGTTTCCCGTGGATGGCCCAGCAGGAAACTCATAATAGGACCATTGGGAGGAAGACCAAACTGGCGGTCTTCCGACCTAATGAGTTTGGCAGGTTGCCTCCACCACCCGCCAAACTCATAATGAGGCCCTCATTGTTTGCTGTGGTAAATTTCGCTTTTAGCAATGTTGATATGTAAAACCATGTGAACTATAGAATGGCAAAACAAGTTACTTGTGTAAATATGGATATGTTGAATGTACACAATGTTTATCTAAGGGTCACAACCATGCCACACCGACACATAAATACTCATATCTTGTCTAATACCATGTTTATTACATTGTTCCAATCATAGGCTGGCAAGATGTCAGAACCATAGCAATTCATGCACAATTGAATTCTACTGTGTAAGTGATCACATTTACGGGTACAGACTTCTAGAACTTGAAAGGAAGGGATAAATCAGACATTGTACTGTAGAACAGGAAATATAAAATGGGTGAATGTCATCAGCTGGAGACACTTCGCCTAGCTCACAAAAGGAACCCACCATCATATACAGCTAGACTCAGACAGATAGCAGTACAGCGGTTTCTGATCACTGGGTCATTACAATCCAGTGCTTCTCCATCTGGTGGTATGACACAAACAAATGTCAGTGGTAAGTCCCACCACAATAACTGTCACAAAACCTCAATGTCCTATTTGCTCTCATCTCAGCTTTTTCCATTGTGTTGTCCATCTACTTTCCTAACATGCAATACCCAAAGTATCAGAGACATTAGATTGTCAAAGTGGATTGTCGCACATACATCACATGTATCAATCTCCATTACATGCCATATGTTGGAATGGAGTCTGTAAGTGTTTTACTATCAAACTATCATCCCAGGATCCATGGTATGTGTCAATATGTAAATGTATGGTCCAACCTAACTTCAGTGTGGCAATAGATATGTAAGACTACCCAAGTCAAGTGTTGGGAAGTAGACAGAGTGGCATGACTAAAACTACCACAAGGAAAAGTTTCTGTAACTCAAAACAAGAGGCCATTGTGCTCTTGCCCATTTTCACTTGTTTGTCATGTCACAACTGATGTTCTCGTATCATGGAGTTTTACCATTTGCCTAGTGTTGCGAGTCAGAAAGTGACATGAGTACAACTACCATGAGGCACAGTTTCTATAACTCCAAATAAGAGGCCATTGCTCTTGCCCATATTCACTTGTTCGCTATGTCACAACTGATATTCACTCATCATGTAGTTTACCATTTGTCTAGTGTTGGGAGTTAGAAAGTGAAATAATTACAAATACCAAAACACCCTATTTCTGTAACTCACAACAGGAGGCCAATGTGCTCTTGCCCATATTCACCTTTTTGCCATGTCACAATTGATGTTCACTCATCATGGACTGCGTAATCTACACATCATGCTTAACTCAGAGACGTGCTTGCCTACCTAGCTTAGTGTTGTCCTGTTATCCCCAAATGAAACTATTGATGGCATGAATGACACTTTATCAAGTGTATACATCACTCAATTGTAAGATATTAAGCTCATTCAGCTGATTGGAAGTGGCAGGTACACCACTGACTCTGCACTGCTCACATGATGACTACTACTACATATAAAACCAAGGTGTTTGCCTGTATCATACACAACTAGGCCTTGGAATGGTCAAATGCACATGTTACTTCTCCACTGTGTTGGCTTAACATTTTGTTAGATGTCATGTGCGCTCCTTCATCTAATGAGCTGCTCAATTTTAATACAGTTTTTGCAACCTCTACAAATGTCCTGTTAAAAATATTTTCCTAGGCCTCTACTTATTGTTAAATAAAATATTTGGATCTAGATTCCACACTTCCACCAATAACAATGTTCTCTGTATCACAATAGATTGATTTGGTATAGCACTTGGGCAGAGATTGTCCACAAAACAGGCTCCCAACCCACCCCCAGGATAAAGCCCTTAGGGATGACAACACTCCAGGACATGTAGATGTGGATGATGGACCTAGCACAATTGGTCAGCCTGGGCAGACGGCAACAGTCTTACTGTTCATACACCAGCACCTCCCACCCCAACTGCAACCTCTCAACCAAAAACATTCTCGCCAACATGTCTAGCTAGCACAGTTGGTACAATATTGTCCCCCTCTAGCACTGGATCCTGAAGTGCAAATCACAAGTCCTGACACAAGACCCAGTTGGAAAGGGCACCCTGCACCAAGGGAACAGGCCCGTTTGGATAGCAGGCAAAGTGAGGCCACTGGGGCCATTCACGACTAGAACACCATCAGCAACGTCTTGGGGGCCCTTCAGGAGCCCCAAGGCATGATGGGCCAGATAGCTACCAAACTCTGGGAAATTAAGCAGCTGCAGAGGGGCATGTACCAACAAATGGATGCCCATAACTCTAACATGGGCTCCCTAACCGGGGTGCTGATGGACATCCATACAACCCTGAGCAGGGCTTTTGCACCACCATCTATCCCTTCCTGTAATGCAACTACATCAAGTCCATCTACATCTGTGGCAACCACAGGAAGAGAAGCCCTGCCAGAGGAAGAAACACCTTCAGACATCCATGCCTCTGCCACAGCTGAACCCCACGTCCCCCACAAGCAGGGACATCCATCTAAATATCCAGGAGGTGCGCATGGCAAGACGCCCACCACTGCCAACAAGAAACCTAAACCTTAATTTCCTCAATTGTGCATCACACATGCATTCTATGGACTAATTCTAGACACTGTTCCATTTCTGATGGGAGGATTAATCTGGTATTTGGTTTTCAGATGATTTGGCCTCTACACCTATGGTTTCATTCACCATGACTGACTACTTCACTTTTCTTTTATGTTTGTTTTTGCACCATGTATATCTTCACCTTCACCACTTTAATAAATTCCCAAGATACAGATTTAGGTCCTCAATATGAGTCTGGCAGTCCTAGGACCACCAGAATTGCGGTGGTGGTCAGACCACCACCAATGCGGCAGCCCGACAGCCACATTATGACTGTAGTGAAAGCTCTGCGGTCCGACTGCCGGCTCAGCCACTTTTTCACCTGTGAACAGCCTGGCGGTGCTGGCGGTCTTAATCCGCCAGAGCAGCGATGCAAGCAGCGCTGCCCTAGGGATTATGATTCCCATGTCCGCCAGGTTTTGCATGGCAATTCCACCGCCATGCAAAGGCTAGCTCAGACAGGGTACCGGGGGCCCCATGCCGGCCCCTGCACTAACCATGAACTTGGCATGGGCAGTGTAGGGGCCCGCATGGGCAGCCCCATTGTGCTTTTCCCTGCCTGAATTGCAGGCAGTGAAAAGCACTCCGGGTGCTGTCGCACTCAACCCACCGCAGTTCGATTACGAGTGGGATTCAACGTTGTGGGTAGTTTCCCGCTGAGCCAGCAGGCAGAAACTCTGTTTCCCGTGGATGGCCCAACAGGAAACTCATAATAGGACCATTGGGAGGAAGACCAAACTGGCGGTCTTCCGACCTAATGAGTTTGGCAGGTTGCCTCCACCACCCGCCAAACTCATAATGAGGCCCTCAATGTTTGCGGTGGTAAATTTCGCTTTTAGCAATGTTGATATGTAAAACCATGTGAACTATAGAATGGCAAAACAAGTTACTTGTGTAAACATGGATATGTTGAATGTACACAATGTTTATCTAAGGGTCACAACCATGCCACCCTGACACATACATACTTGAATCTTGTGTAATACCATGTTTATTACATTGTTCCAATCATTGGTTGGCAAGACGTCAGAACCACAGCAAATCATGCACAATTGAATTCTACTGTGAAAGTGATCATATTTACGGGTACAGACTTCTAGAACTTGGAAGGAAGGGATAAATCAGACATTGTCCTGTAGAACAGGAAAAAATCTAATTGGTGGATGTCACCCACTGGAGCCATATCGCCTAGCTCACAAAAGGAACCCACCATCATATACAGCTAGACTCAGACAGATAGCAGTACAGCAGTTTCTGATGACAGGGTCATTACAATCCAGTGCTTCTCCATCTGGTGGTATGACACAAACAAATGTCAGTGATGTGCCACAGGCACTTTGGCCTACAATGATGAAACACATCAACAGCTACATACAGTTCATACAGAAGAGACATGAATTTGGCCTACAACTGCATATTGTCCGAGCACATGATGACAGACATAATGCATTATGGCTACCACACGACAAAGAACAAGTCCCAAGGGGTCTCCTCATTCCATCCTATCACTGTGCAAGCTGTCTTGGCACAAGTTCTGTACACCCAAAGTCTGTGATATATAATCCCAGGAACAATCCATGTTCACTTCATATGTCCCAACAGCATCATATAACTGTTAATGTCACAACTCTGAAATGTCTAAAGGAAGGTGCCATGGTGAAGGTACCTAAACGAACACAACAACAAAGAGTTTAGCTATTGAACCATACTTATGACACAATTCACACTGCAAACTTCTGAAAAACGCAGTCCATGCCAAAAATCTTACTTAAACAAAGCAACATTAACAAATGAGAATGTCTTAAAACCTTCCTCACCAAACACCCTTTGCCACATTTTGTCAGAGCTTCAGCTTCCTAATATTTTCAACAAACATACTCCTCACGCCATCACAACAAGAGTTCATTGTACAGTCAAAGTCATTACATCTCATGGCATACTTACGCTTATGAGAAGAAGCTGTTGATGACATCTTGTCGCAAGTCAGCTCCTTCCTCTTCATCTCTATCATCATTAGGCATTTCAGGATTCTCTCCCGGTGGTACCTCAGGCTTCCCCTCCTCTGTGATGTTCTGTTACAGGATGATATTATGGAGCATGCAGCAGACCAGGATGATTTGACATACTTTCCTGGATAAGTAGAGGAGAGCTACCCAAGTCTTATCCAGACAGTGAAATCTGGCCTTCAGGAGCCCAAAACCCCACTCCACTGGCCGCAGTGTTCTTCCATGGGCCTCATTGAAGCGGACTTCCCCTGGTGTAGTTGGATTCCTCAGCACTGTTAACAACCAAGGACGGTTGGGATATGCTGAGTCTCTTGTTTTGTAATCAGACATAAGTGCTACAATGAGTCACACACTTCCTGATTATAGCTCCTGACATTATATACACAAAGTTTGGACAGATGCTAATTACCAACAAGCTATGCCCTCTCCGGTTGTAACATCAGCTGGGGTATGATGCTGTTTCGCATTACAAAGGAATCATGGGCTGGACCTGGTAACCGGGCACAGAAGTTTGAAATATACAAATCTGGCAAGCAGACAACTTGCATGTTGATTGAATGGAAGTGCTTCCTGTTTCGATAAATTTGTTTACTGGCTTGTGGTAGTACTAATGTAATATGGGTGCCATCAATGGCTCCCACCATGTGTGGGAGGCAACCAAATCCATAATAGTCAACCTTCACATTGGCAAAATCCTCACGCCTGGGGAACCTGATATAGCTGTCAATGTCTTTCATCACTGCTGATAGCATGTCTTTTAGTACACCACTGAACATAGGTTGTGACATACCACCAGATATAGCTGGTCATGTCGCCAGAAAGTGTAATACTACCATGAGTCTCACAATAGGTGCGATTCAAGTTGGATTAGTGTTTTGTGGCATGAGATCAAGCTCCAACTGACGACATAACTCTTGTATTGTTTGCCTATTCAAACTAAACTTCTTTATAACACCCCTTTCTTCCATTGTCTGAAGGTCTGGAAATGGATGGTAAAATACAGGTTGTCATCTCCTCCCTCTCCCAGGGTACCTTTGTGTGGAATCAAATACATTGGAGCATTAGTCACAGTGTCCAGAGTAACATATAGGATGAGTAAATCAAAAGTAATGTAACAAAGCATTACTGGCTGAAAAATCATTACACTCATTTCACTTACAATTGTCTACTACCCAACATCCAGCTACAATCCCCTTTGTGGTCTACACATGTGTCTACAACATATATGTGCACATGATACACCTAAATGTTTCTCATGTGCACCTTGATGTTGTAAAGTAAGTTTTGTTCTCCCGAAATACTGTCACTGACAGTATACAGTGCACCACGGTTATATGGCATTCATGACCAGTAACATACTACTGTGACGGTTTTGTAGAAGAAATTACAGATCAATGGAGTAGTACATATGTAAACATGTTATACTACATTTGTAGTGGTGGTGACGCATTAACCATTCACCAATACTGTAGTTTCAACCGCTAAAATGGCGAATGCCTGAGCTCGAATATTGGACTTTTGGAAGCTGCTGGCACCGGTGGAAATTGACCATGCAGTGGATGGTTTTATCCACAGCTGACACAGCCATTGGCTAATGTTGTTGACTGTGATGGTTGTGGCCCAATGACTGTGCCCATCCATGCTGATGACTGCGTATGTGGCGTACATATACTTTGTGGTTTGAAAAATAACCGCTTTCCTCCTTACACTGTTGCCATCAACACCTCTTGTATTTAAGCTGCTATCTGCTACCTTCAGGAACAATCATGCCAGGCCAAGCAGTTAAGAGAGCCCCTGCCTTGTTTCCATAGAAAATTGAGAAATGTGTTGAAGAGTTTCTTCCCTTGTGCTCTATGGCTCACCAGAGGAACAGTAACTACCTCATATACTGTACATATTTGACTGTGTTCAACACCATCCTTTCCTTTCTCACAGCCCACAATGTATCTCTGAGTCCCAGAGAGTTTTTTAGATGACTGTAGTTAAACTTTGTGGACCATACATAGGATGACAATGTTATGAATTGTGGTGCCCTGTACTTTGTGTATTTCAAATCACCATAGTGTTGGGTGATGTGTGATAAGTTGTAGATCCTCCCTCTGTTGCATTTACATATCTATGCAAGTAAACCGTTCTGAGTAACAACGATCATGCGCCTATTGCCACAAAAGGTGGGAGGACCTGAGATGCTGGGCCCGGAAGATCATGAAGGTCCAGCTGGGGCTGTCCCCCCAACGAGGAAGGGGCATGCTCAAGACCCTGGCCTCCCTAATGGCCCACATACAAGTGGTCACCTACCCAGAGCTTGATGGGCAGTTGACGGAATAACAGCAGCTACAAGGGAGTGAGTCCTAGTCAGAATCATACATATTACATTACCAACTTTGTGAGTGACAGACAGGCATCTCCCAATCAATATTGGGGTGACCCATGTGTGATACACAAGAAGAAGAATTGTTTGTGGATGTCTGGTAGTAAATGCATGCAGATACTTTGCCTATTGTCCTAATTGTCCTATTGTCCTAATGACAAGGAACACAGCAGAGTCCAGTCCACAACCAATATATTGTCTTGAGCAGGCACTTGGCTGAGTACAGTGATTCATCAGTTTATGTAGTTTGAAGTTGTGTTGGTGACATTTGTACCCAATAGGCCACTTGTCATCAGTGTGTCAAGAGAGATACTACCTCACTATTTTGTATCATGTAATGTGGTCCTCTTATATATGACACAGGATACAGAGTACTTTGGGTGCAGTCACTGAGCAATACATCCTCTTGGTAAGTGGGAAATGGACAGTTACATGAGTTAGCAAACATCACTGTTGCCATCAGTATGTGTGCCTACATGTTGGCATGTGTACCTTTCACTTTTGTGCAATCAATTACAATACTGTTTCACACATGATCAACATGTCTTGATAGGTTGATGTCTGATTTCATCACATATGTGCGTAGGCCAAGCTGTAATGGAAAATAGTTATATATGATGGCTATACAGTTTATGTGTTACCACAGACAGCAGTGTGTAAACACTGGTTGGTGGGTCACGCATACCCTAGGCCGTTACTCAGTTGTCATTAGTGAGGTCCACTCACTGAAGCAACGAAGGACGTGACAGATAGACCTACAGTAATTTCTCACAATGTGAATTTCCATGCCATTGATGTGGAATTATTCAACAAAGTGTTTGCACATATTTCTTGATGAAGGTTCATTACCTGACTGTTGGCATGCATCAGGAAGTGACATGCAGACATGTGGCAATCATATGTGAGTGTGCACAATCAGTAATACAATGAAATTTGTGTTTGCAGGAAAAAAGATACAGTGATGTGTCTTCCCATTGAGAAACCGATTAAACCACCTTTACAGGTAATGGAGATTCCCTGGGCCCCAACAACATTCAATGGACTCTTAGCTTTTAGTTATGCAATGTTAGAATGGTGTTCTTACCAGTACCAATCGGGACTGGTGATTTCCCTAGGCCTAGTTATTCATTATGCTGTGGATATTTGCCCAGATTGTCTCCAGGCTATGTTTCTGTGCAACATTTGTTACGTAGCGAAGCTACATTAGTACAACTTTCATGAGACTATTCTGAAAATGTACATATTAGAAAGTTACTACAGGGAACTTTCTACGGTATGACATGAGTTTTTCCATGTCACCTTATTCCTACTGCTGTACATCTTGCTGTAAAGTTGTTTTAGTTGACCATCATTTCATCATGAGATGCTATTAGCTATATAAATATTTGCTGATTGCAGTGCCTTGTGAGTAATCTGTAGGAATATAGTTGGCATTATCATACAACTTGATGACACCAGGTTACTGAGTTATGCCTCAAGACACCAATCATTGAAGGTGGCAAGGTCTCCTACATGATACATGGGTATTGTGATTGGACAACGTCACTGATGCAATTGGAGCTGACTGTGATTATGACTTTACTGTGGGCAACTGTTTACAGGTCATGTAGCATGCATGCATATGGCCTTGCTAATGTTGGATCCACTTCAGTGGACCTTATAGCTGGGGTTTACTGAGATTGTAGTAATGTTCTGTGATAAAAGCTGTTGGTCCAGGGTGTTCTGGCACATGCAATGAACATATTTGCATTTGTCATTTCAGCATCATCCCAGGCAAGCAGAGGAGACAGGGTCAACATCTATGGGGAAGCAGCTGGCCACTGTATCACTGGTCGTGACACTAAAGACACAGAGGGACCCAGTGTCCCAGAGGCTAAGAGGAGTGCCATGGAGGACAAAGACACAAAATCTTCGTAATCAAAGTCAATCTGCAGTGGACACTCCTCACTTCTATCTCTACTCTCCCTGTTGCTCTTCACCTAGGTGGCCGGGCCCCCTCACCCAAGAGGTGAGCCGTCTTCTTTACTCCAGGCACTTCACCCCCTGGCCCTATTACCTCCACTGCCCTGAGTGAGGAGTTTATTGACCTCCTGAGAAACATCTCTGTGGGCCAGATGGCACTACTGAATGCCATTGTGGTGCAGAGTAGCCATCTGCAACAAATGATAGACTAACTGGAAGGCATTCACAGTTCTATGTCTGCCCTACAGAGATCTTTTTCAGACTCTGACCTTCTCCCTCACTGCAGCCTTCCATCCATCCCAAACTCCGACCCCACCTCCAGCCTCTTCCCCATCCAATTTCCCTATTCCCATGCCTGTCCCAAGCACACTCACACTGAAGCAAGCACATACCTCAACAGCCCCAAGCAGCACATGAAAACGGTAAAACCACAATACACACATGCATGCAGCCTCTCACCAAACACTCACCCCCTCACAATCACCACCACCTCCACTATACCCTAGACACCACACCCACAGACCCATCTACTACCCGACCATCCCCCAGATACCATACCCACACCCACAGACCCATCCACCACCCCCACCCTACACCCAAACACCATACCAACAGACCCATCTACCACCCCCACCCTACCCCCAGACACCCCAGACACCACATCCATATCCACAGACCAATCCACCACCCCCACCATACCCCAAGGCAGGGCACCCACACCAACAGACCCATCCAAAACCCCTAGCATATTGAGCACATCCACATCACACACAACCAAAAAACACAAACACCCACATTCACCCATACAATAGACACCTACAAAACACAAGCATCATACTTCAGACACACATAGAGCAGCACCAAAAACACCCACACCCACATGTGACATTTCTACTCCCTCAACCTCCCAACCCCTAATCCCTCCTGGACATGCTACCCATTTTCCCAAGGAGAGTTTTTTATTTGCTCTTGCCCTTACCCCCCTCCCAAAGCCAAAGGGACCTCATCCACACCACAATCCATCCCTCCCACATTCAAGTCCCCCCCAATAAATCCAGCCATACCCCCAGAAAAACAGAAATCAAGGACACCCCTCCCAAATTCAGGACTGCCTCTTCAAAAACCAAACCCACCCAACCCAAAACCGACACCACCCCTCCCAAATGATATAATTGAGGTGCCTGAACTGCCCACTAGACACCCCTTCCTAGGAAGGTTCCAATGGCAGTGTTCTGAGAGAAAGGTTTAGTGGCACAGCAGTGTGCTGGACCACATAATGGACTATTGGACTGGCCACTGGCCTTTCCTACATGTGTGTTTTCTATTAAAAAAGAATTTGCTAGTTTTCATACACATTAGTCCTGCCATTACCTTTTTATCATTTTGATGTTCATTGATACTTTGAGATGTATGACTACAGTTATGTTTGTTTCACCCTGAATGATGATCCATTTGATGTATGTGGTATGAGCTGCCCTTGGAACCAGTGCTGGAGTCACCCAGGACAGGGGAAAATGTTCAACGGATGAATATGGGCAATGTATTTTGATTGGGGCTAACGTTGCATTAGATGGTAAGTATTTCATGTTGGCTTGGCCAATGTCAAAAACTACTGGGTTATATTTCTCCCTATGATGTAGGTTGGACATTTGTTTAATGGGTGCAAGCTAGAGGTGTGTTTCTACACACATGGGGGGTATTCAAGTGCCATACCTTTGTATACATGTTAATGGACTTGTGTCCATTTTCATGTGTGTACCTTACACCTACTTTTTCTACATTTCCAGCATATACATGACATACTATTGGCTGTCCCTGATTTACTTTAAGCCACAGGTCCTGTGCTAACAGAGGTGTGCAAACTGGAATTTGGCCGAGGGCTCCAGGCTTCCAGGGTCCTCCCTTGGCTTGTGGAACCATACCTATTCTGCAAGGATTCCTTACATTATGACCTTTGAATGTTCATCACACTGATTATTTTGCATCCCTTTACCTAACAGTACCTTGAAATGTGGGTGATATGTGGAAGTGCATTACATAGATTTATCAGAGAAGGTATGTTTCAGTTCAATGACACATCCATACATATGCAACTTTTATATCACAACAGACCAGGGCATCTGAGCAATGTGAGGGTGTCACTTAGATTGATTTCTGTGATGTTGATGAGGAGTTGCTGTTGTGTGACACTATTTAATACACACCTCACTATCCCTGATTATGGGATGTGAACACACATCAACGTTTGTAGAGTGTGGCTATTCAGTGTCAGTGAGCTGGCCAAAGAGGGCATCATAGAGCTATGATTGGATCATACATTGAGGACAACTTGAACATGGGCCGAAAATATGTTTGGCGCAGGAACCACAAACCCCTTGCCAGGACCATTGTAGGGCATCTATTTGATGTAGAGTTGATTGAAATGGGTAAGTGTTTAGATTATCTTTGGTTGTGTCCATGATTGTGTTGTTTTTGGGTGTCAATGAGCAGCACAAGCAGCGGAGGTACATGTATGATCTGCTCCATGGTGGGACAGGACGTGTGAAGCTGAGTGCAGGTGAGTTTCTGCCTTATAACCCTCCCTTACTGCCGGCTCAGATTTGGTGGTTGGACAGCCACAGTCACAACGGAGGGAAGCCACTTTGTAATTGCCCCAGTGGTAACACTGGTGGTCCGTCCTCCAGCAGACGCATTGGCCTATCTTGCTTCTGCTGCAGTCTAGATGTGCTGACAATGTGGGCATGACTATGGTGGTCTTTCATTTATGCATCATAATACAGCAGTTGGACTGTCAACACTGCAGCGGTGCATCCATCGCTGCCCCCACAGCAGTACCAAGAGCACCAAACTCATAGTCAGGCCCTATAACATTTGGAAATTACTAAAATATTCATAAATACCCCAAAAAATGCAAAACAAATCAAAACATCAAACTATTAACACAAAAAATGAAGGTTTAACAAACAAGCAAAAGTGTTTTATATATATATAAACAATAATACTTCCAAATTAAAACAAATATGCCACAATATGTAAATAAAACCATAAAATACACAATTAGTGTTCACCATAAAAGGTAATAATTGAAAAAAATCTAACTAAAAGAGCACTAACCAATAAAATCACAATACAAACAAAATTTACCAATAAAAGAAAGCAATCAAGTTAACTAACTATACAAAACACATACAAAATGTAACTAATTACTACCTTAAAAACTACAAAAGCTGCGAAAAGACAAAACTCTGCTGGATCCTCCAAAAAGTACTACAAACACAAGAGGAAAAATATACATAGCTATTTTCCAAATTAAGTAAAATATATATTCATACTAAATTATAGACCAATAAATTTTAAAATAGTAAAATAAAAATTCACTATCTAAACTTTACTACTTTTAGGTATTTTCTTTAAGATACTATAAAACAGTTATTGCAACTTGAAGAAAATAACAACTTTAGGAAAATGACAGAAATCAAATACTTGAACAAAGGCTAACAAAAAGTAACTTAATTAAAAGATTCCATGTGCACAAACCCATCCTAAAACAGGTAGCAAACCAACTAAACTTCCTCGTCCCCCAGTGACTACAGACAAGATTTTTTTTTAAATAAAACAAAAAACGTTTTTTCTTCGATGGAAAAGCATGCTCCTAACTCACATTACAAGAACACCAACGGAAAAACGGAAAATAAAGAGTGCAATTTCCACCAACAACAAAGATGTAAGTATAAAACAGCAAATGAAACAGATCATTTTGCATGTTAATGTTTAATGTGTTATACATTCTTTTAAAATAATATTTTACACTATTTTTAGGCAAAATGACAGAAACAGCAAGACATATCACATAACAAAAAAGAAAAGAAAACAATTACTCTCTCCACATGAGCTGCACTTACAGCAAGAAAGTACAAGCACGGAAACAGTCAAATAGAAATGTGCTAAATATTGCTCTAATGCTTGTTATGGGAGAGCCAATACAAAACATGGCATTGTTATTAATGTAAATGAGCACACCCATGCCCCAGAAAATGAAGTAAGACATGTACTACAAGATCTAAGAGGCACAAACAGTAGTTCCCAAGATTCCCACACCTAAAATATTAAAAGTTTTAATTTCCAAAGCCCCTGACCACATCAGAGGCCAGCTACCACCTTTAAGTTCTTCAACACTTAGGGCCTCATAATGAGTTTGGTGGTCCATGTATCGTCAAACTCACATTGGCAGTCGAACTGACCCACTCCTGGCGGTCTAACTACAGTATTATGATCTTGTCGGTCAGATCGCCAGGAGACCACAGTCTCCGCTGGGATCAGGGATCCCGATGGGTTGGCGTCAGTCGAAGTCGTGGTCAGCCACAGCAGTGCCGAGTTAGGCATCGCCGTGCTGATCACAACTTCATTTTCCGCCAGCCTTTCCATGGGGGGTCCCCGCCATGAAAAGGGTAGCAGAAAGCCAGCACTGGGGGCCGAAGGGGGGGCCCTATACTGCCCAAAATCATGTCATGAACAGTGCAGGGGCCCCTGTCAGCAACCTTGGAATGTGCACTATGAGAGTACATGTGTGCTCCCTAAGGGAGCTGAGGAGAATGCTGCTGCACTGTTTGCACTGGGCTGACTGGCGGAAATGCATAATACAATGTTTTCTCCGACCCTTCGGATGGAAACATCATAATACAAAGGGGGTGAGGCCGTCGGCTTGACGGCAGCCTCACCCATGCCCTACTGGCAGTCTCGGTAGCAATGCCACCGAGATTGTAATCAGTCCCTTAGTAGAATGAACTAAGAAAGCTACCACCAACAACCCTCCTGCCCCCAGAAGATACCAAGGACCACACGTAGGTAGCTTTTTGCACGTCACAAAAAGCAAATTTTGCTGTTTGTGACGTGCAAAAAGCACATCACGATGCACAAACCCAGTTTTGGGATTCAGTAACCTGGTTACCGAATCGCAAAATGGGTTAGCGACTCGCAATTAGGAAGGGGTGTTCCCTTCCTAATTGCTACTCGCAGAGCAATGTGGGATTGTTTTGTGATTGTGAGCACGGTCGCAAACCAATCGCAGTTTGCACCCATTTCAAATGGGTGCTAACACATTCGCAAAAGGGAAGGGGTCCCCATGGGACCCCTTCCCTGTTGTGAATGTAACTGTAAACATTTTTTCAGTGCAGGCAGTGTTCCTACGGACCACTGCCTGCTCTGAAAAAATGAAACGAAAATGTTTAATTTTTTGTTTTCGTTTTAATCATCTTGTTTTCCTTTAAGGAAAACGGGCTGCATTACAAAAATAAAATAAAAAACTGCTTTATTGAAAAGCAGTCACAGACATGGTGGTCTGCTGTCTGCAGCAGGCCACCATCCATGTGAGGGCCGCCATTCTCAAGGGGGTCACAAATTGCGACCCACCTCATGATTATTCATGAGGTGGGCATATTATTCATGAGGTGGGCATTTGCGACCCCCTTGCGAATCGCAGATGGTGTCAGGGACACCATCCTATATTCGGATTTGCGACTTGCAAATTGCGAGTCTTTCTGACTCGCAATTTGCAGGTAGCAAATCTGAACCTACCTACATGGCCCGAAGTTATCCAAATTCCTGAACACTCCACAATGACACATAGGGGCTCATTATGAGCTTGCCAGATGTTTTTCACAGTCCACCGAACTTCTGACAGAGAGGTTGCTGCCACACAGGCTACCTCCACCCCAGCCCCATTACGAGTTTCCCGCTAGGTCAGCAGGCGGAATACTGAGTTTCCGCCCGCTGGCTTAGCAGGAAACAGTCTACAGCATTGTGTCCGGCTCGTAATCGAACCAGCAGCAATACTGTAGCATGCAGGGTGCACCAGCACCCTTACAATGTTTCCTGTCTGCAAATCAGACAGTGAACAATGTGATGATGCTGACCAGGGGGGCCCCTGCACTGTCCATCAGTAGGGCCCCCTGCACCCATTCTCTACCAGCCTTTTCATGACGGTGGTACCGCCATGAAACAGCTGGTGGAGAAAGGGGTCATATTCCCCAAGGCTGCCCTGGCGGATTAGGACCGCCGCCACCTCCAGATCCCAGCGTTACTTGTCGGCCCACGCACCAGGGTTGTGATGAGGTGCTTGGACTGCCACACTGGCGGTGGTCCGACCACCATACGCGAGTCTGGCCGTCTACCCTTCCTCTTATATGATAATCTAAACAACAATAAATATTTTATAATATTTCCTACCACACAAAATGTATTGAAACTAATACATCATCAAACATGGATTATGGATGGCACATTCCAAATGTGTTCCAAACCATTCACTCAGATGAACACCATACATTGTGAATACCAAAACACTAATATACCATGTAATAAACAAAGTAGTACTTACTATGAACTACTTACCTGCATTAAAAGTGAAATTGAACAACTCACCCCACATTAAATAATGATAGATTTTCAACAAGCCATTATTCAAACTGTCCTAAAACTGTACCCACACTCAGCGATACAAGGCTGTTGTTAACACTTTAATCAAAGTATCTGAGGATATCTTCAACAATCTACACTTAGAGCCATATTGATTAATAATTCATGCAACGCAATGCAGCAAGTCACTTTGCTGTGCTGCGCTGCTTAAAAGGAAATAACAGGAAGGTGCCATATTTACCATTAAGCTGAACATTCCAGTCCTTTCCTAGTTCTGGCGCACTTTTGGCTGCCTAGTGCCAATGCAAGCACGCTTGCAGTGCAGGAAGGGAAAACGCCCTGCACAAAAACAATCCTCAAATGCATTTTCCTCTTTCTAAGTGGGGTGCAAAATGTAGCACACTTAGAAAGTGGAACCAACAAGTAAAAATACTAATATTTCTCCTCGTTGTGCCTCTGGTGGGGAGGCATACAATCTACTCCCAGGTCTACCAATGTTGGTAAATCTAGGAATGTGTCAGAATGCATGGTAGATGCATGGGAACATCCACGCTCCACCCTTGGCATGCCTCCTTGCCACAGAAGTGACCATGTCTGGCTTGGTAAGTCTAATTTAGGTTTTGCGCCCCCCTGTATGGCAAAACTGTGATAAATATGGGCCTCAGGGCCTCAGTGTAGAGTACACATCAAGCAGCCAATTTGCTTTTGAAATAAAAAAATTATAACAGTAGCCTTTGTCCCTGCCACAGAGGTAGTTAACCACTACAACTTAGTTATAAAATATCTATTTTACCAACAAAATGAACACAAGTTAAGTCCCCTAATTTACTATTTTGAAAACACCTCGCTTGGCAGACTGTATCGGTCAGGACAAAGACACCAACGTGATAGAAATTGGGTCTCTAGTTGGAATAGGTTTTCACCCTTCTCTAAGTAGGGACCACAATCCTAGTTAGGGTAAGTCACTACACAATCCAAATTATCCTCTGCCCACCCTCTCGTAGCTTGGCAAGAAGCAGGCAGGCTTAACTTAGAAGGCAATGTGTAAAGTATTTCCGCAATAACTCATATAGTAACAGAGTGAAAACACCACAAAAATACACCACATCAGTTTACAAAAATAGCTAATATGTATCTGAATATAATAAGGTAATAACGACACAAATCTTACATGCACAAGTTGAGATATTACTTTTAAAGGTTTCAAAGAGTCTCAATCCTTAAGAATCAGTGGTTGTATCCTTGTAACACACTGTACCTGGGATGCATCAAAAATAACAATGCACAATGGCCACAGAGGAGGAGATGCGTTGAAAAATAAGGTGCTGCATTGGATTTTCCAGCGCGACACAGACAATGCCTTGTTTCTTTCCACCCTGCAAGGTGGTGCATCGATTTCCAGTAGCGAAGCCTTGGTTGCTCACTGTGAAGTGGGGATATTTTGACACCCATGGATGATGCATTAAAAGTCCTTGATGCGCTGACAAGAAGGAGCAGTTGCTGCATCAATCTGGTAGGTAATTTGACACATTTTCAGCTGCAAGACAGAGACTGGGTCAATTTCTGCAAGTGTTGCATCGACTTTTTGATGCACAGGGAGTTTCTTCTCTAGAATGAAGTCCTTGTGACCCTGAGACTTCAGAACAAGAGGCAAGCTCAATCCAAGCCCTTGGAGAACACTTGTGGGGAAGGTAGAGTTCTTTGAGCAGAGTCAGAGGCCAGCAGCCAGCAGGGCAACAAGCAGGGCAGCAGTCCTTCTCATCAAAGCAGTCCTGATGAGACTTTTAAGCAGCCTGAAAGTCCTGCTGACAGAATCCAGGTGTGGATCCATAGGTGTATCATTTGGTGGGGTCAGAAACCCAGTATATATACACCCAAAAGTGTATTTGTGGTAGGGGAAACTTCAAAGAATGGTTTTGAAGTACACAAGTTCCCCTTTCAGCCCAGTCCTGTCTGCCAGGGTCCCTGTGGGGGGGGGGGGAGGTTATCAGTCATTTATGTGAGGGCAGGCCACTGGTTTTTGAAGTGTAAGAGAAAACCCCTCCATCCTTCCTGCCCAGGACTACCCATTTAGTATGCAGATGAATGCAGATGTGACTGAGTGTCCTGTGTTCATGGCTGTCTGGGAGGAATGCACAAGGGGAGCTGTCAACCAGCACATAACAGAGGTAGATTGGAGACAGGCTGTAAGGCGCAGGTGGTAGTAAATACAGAGAAATGCCACTTTATTAAAGAGGCATTTCTAAAATAGTAATATGAAATCCAACTTCACCAGTAAGTAGGATTTCTATTACCATTCTGGCCATACTAAACATGACAGGGCTACTCCTTCTATATCAGAATCTACCACTTAAAGGTATATGAGGGCAGTTCTAATGCTAGTCTATGAGTGGAGCAGACCTCACAGTAGTGGAAGACAAATTAGTGGTTTTTTCACTACAAGGTTATATAAAACACATACATACATGTCCTGCCTTTCATTTACAAAATACCCTGACCTATGGGTTACCTAGGGCCTACCTTAGGGGTGACGTGTATGTAGAAAAAGGGACATTTAAGGCTTGGCAAGTAGTTTGCAGTGCGAAGTGAAAGTGGCAGTGAAACTGCACACACAGGTTTTGCAATGGCAGGCCTGAGACATGGTTAAGGGGCTACTTATGTGGGTGACACAACCAATGCTGCAGGCCCACTAGTAGCATTACATTTCCACTCCCTGAGCACATGTAGTGTACTTTAATAGGGACTTACATGTAAATTAAATATGCCAATTGGGTAGGAACCAGGTTTAGGGGAGAGAGCTCATGCATGTTAGCACTGGTCAGCAGTGGTAAAGTGTGCAGAGTCATAAAACCAGCAAAAACAGTGTTAGAGAAATGGAGGGAGGCAGACAAAAAGTTGGGGAATGACCACCCTAAGGATGCCATGTCTAACACAACCCAAATCCCAAATACCATTGTAAAATGTCTTTGATAGCACTCTGGCACAGCAAGCAAAAACAAACAACACAGTGGAAGGGTGGCACAATGCCTTCCAATCCACACTAGTCAGGACCCAACCTACACTGTGCAAATTCATTAAAACCCCACAAAAAGACCAAATCTACCAAAAATTATGAATGGAACAATCAATCTAAAGTAACCAAACAAACCACTAGATTGCACGACATGCATCAATGTAAAGTAAAGTTCTTTGCCAACAACAAAGCAGTACACTACTTAGAATCACCAGTCAAAACCATATTATGAAAAATCTAATTCCCTACACAACACCCAGTAAACTGAAGTAAAAACCCAAACCAGTAATAGTAAAATATTATTTTAACTACTTATTAAACAAATTATTTGTACCCATCAGTTTAAAAATATAAGGCACAAATTACAGATAAGCTGATGACTAAAATTAATATGTATATTAATATCAAGTCAAGTCAAAGAAACTTTATTTCGGCTACAAGAGCCATAAAAGCGCATTGCAGCAATAAATACAAATAAATACACAAGGTAATAAATATAACAATACATAAAATGATAAAAATGGAATAAAGATAAAATACACTCACACAGTGCGATAGGACAGTCTAGTTGGAATCATTAAACAGATAAGAATTTCCCTCTGACAAACCAGCTAGCTCCGAGGAACTTGGCAATGGCGATCACTAGCGTTGGCCTAGTGTCTGATCTGAGGATTCGCAGGGTTATTTCAGAGCTGCGGACGCCCAGCAGTCTACATGCCGGGGCCAGCCATTTCCTACGTGAGGCAGTGTACGTGGGGCAGGCAAAAAGGACATGAGGGAGATTCTCGACAGGGGCTTTGCAGGCTGGGCAGGCGGTTGATTCTTTGTGTGACCAGCGGCTGGTGAAAAGTCTTAATGGTAGCGTTCCAATGCGGAGCTGAAAGTACAGTTTCCTGTATATTAATAAGTTAAGAAACTAAAATGTCACTAACTACCAAAATGTATAATTTTATTCAAATCAGATGAAAAAATGTAAATAAAACACATAAAGCAGACTATATTAAACAACAATCATACAAAATCATAAATAAATATAACAATTCCCATCCAATAATTCATAACTTAAATATCAGTTAAAGTTTTGCACTGCATCACTTTCTCTGTCATGATGGAGTCAAAAATACAATCCAACAAAAAGGGAAAAATAAATGTATAACCCCTCAAAAACAAAATACAAAAATAAGACAGGCTCTTTAGAAATCCATTGAAGCACATCCATATTTTTGACAAATCAGAAGAAATACCAGAAAAAATGCTAATAGAATAAATACTCAAGGAAAAACCCAAAAAATCAAATGAAATCAAAATTAAAAATATTGGTTTGCTAAAAATAAAACTGACTTCCTTTAAAAAACAGAAACGCAAAATCCAAATGTCCATAAAACATCTTCCAATCAGTAAACCTGTAAAAAAGAGACAATGCCCACCCACAAAAAATAGTACATTTAAACGTAAAAAAAATATAACAATGAAGGCACACAAAGCCAATAATAAAACAAAATATAATATACAACAAAACTTGCTAACAAATACAACCTATGCCTAACAGAAATGACTGGTCAACAAAAACACGAAAACTAGTATTTACTTTTCAAAAATCACAACAAAACAACACTACACTCTTACAAGCATTTACAAGTACTCAATACATTCCCCAACTCCAAAAGCATATTTGGAAAGCTTTAAAAAATGTATTTGCCTGAGCCAACAAATAGTAGCACCTTTCTATGACTTTCTACATGGAACATGAACAAAAAATTAGAAAATAGCCTACCAAGGATGAGATAGAAAAAACTGGTTACTAAAATAAAATTAAAACTAAATTCTTATAGAAAATCATTGGGGTTAAATATAAAAATGTTTAAAAAATGGTAAAAATTTGTAAAAGAAAATGCTAAACATGTTTAAGCAAATTTATAAAAAATATTAGCCACTTATGTGTAAAATAAACAGTTCTATTAAACAATAGAGTTATTCACAATGTCACAAAGTACTTAAAAATCGTACTTTTTAAAAATGTGTGTTAAAAAGCTGTCTTACTTTAAAAAAACATAGTGGGGGTCATTCCGACCTCGGCGGTCTTTCAGTAAGACCGCCGAGGGACCGCCATATGGAAGACCGCCAGTGCTGGTGGTCTTCCGCACGGGCCATTCTGACTCTTGGCTGCGCTCCGCCCGTTTCCGGACGAAGCGCCGCCAACAGCCATACTGGCGGCAGGCGGGGAAGTGGAGGTAGCTCCACCTCCACGCCAACAGAACACCGCCCAGCGAATCACGACCTGTGATTCGCTGTGGCGGTGTTCTGTTGGCGTGGTGGCGTCGGCGGAGCTGCCCCCATGGGTCCCGTTCCCTCCCGAAGGACCACCAGGAACAGGTAAGGTGATCGTCCGTTAGGGAAGGGGGTGGGGGGTGTTGTGTGTTGTGTGCGTGCATGGGGGTGTGCGTGTGTGTATGTGGAGAGAGTGCGTGAATGCGTGTATGAATGCGGGGGGATGTGTATGTGCGTGAATGCGTGTATGAATGCGGGGGGATGTGTATGTGTGTGAACGCGTGTATGAATGCGGGGGGATGTGTATGTGCATGAATGCATGTATGAATGCGGGGGGATGTGTATGTGCGTGAATGCGTGTATGAATGCGGGGGGATGTGTATGTGCATGTATGCGTGTATAAATGCATGCGTGTAAGTGTGTATGTGTGTGTATATGTTGGGGATCGGGGTGGGGGACGGGGGTCCTGCAACCTTTTGGGGGTGGCAGGGGTGTTGGGGGGGTAGGGGAGGGAGTCGTGGTGGGGGTTGGGGTTGGGGTTGGGGGAGTCCCCTATCAGTGCCAGGGAAGGAATTCCCTGCAAGTGATAGTGCCTACCGCCATGGATTTCATGGCGGTCCCAAACCGCATGAAATCCATGGCAGTAGGCCGGGGTCAGGCGGGTTGGAATACCGCCGGCGGTATGTGACGACCGCCGGGCTGGAGACCCAGGTCTCCAGCCCGGCAGTCGTGACCGCAGTGGCGGTCGGAGCGGTAAAGCGGCGGATGGCCATGGCGGTCACCGCCATGGTCAGAATGCACAAAAAAAGACCGCCAGCCTGTTGGCGGTCTTCCCGCAGCTTCACCGCCGACCGCCACGGTCAGAATGACCCCCAGTAACCCTAATGTAAATAATGTAAAACTATTTACACCTATACAACACTGTCTATGTATTATTTACATGATTTATTTATTAAGGAAACATTACTATTACATTATAAAAATGTATCCATACACTTTCAATAAAGAAATTAATAAAAAATACCAAGTACGTTATGTACCTTTATTATTATCAAAAGTATACAAATTAAACTATTTAACATAAAGTGTAGGACACTAAAGGTGTTACATGTACTATTCTCACTCCAATCTAAACAATTTCAGGGAAGGTGAAGAACACTAGAGGGAGTATATTTTTACTCATTTTACACTATTTTGGAGAAGGTTTTGGATAATAAAAAGGCTACATTTATTATTCACACTCCAAACTGTACGAATTCAGGGAGGGTGTTGGACACTAAAGGGGGTTACATATACTATTCCTGCTCCAGTCTATGTCATTTTGGAAAAGTTGTAGGGCACGAAAGGGGTTAAAAATCGTACTCCCACTCCCCTTTTAACCATTTTGGCAAAGGTGGACACCAAAGGGGTCCCATTAACTGTTTCCACTCTAATCTCAACAATTTTTGAGGAATGTCATGGACACTAAAGGGATACCATTTACTATTACAACTATTACAACAATTACAACTCATTTCATTTCAGCTTTATTTCGGCAAAACAATACCATAAAAGCATACTAACAAAATTCTTACATTTCTAAAAGGGAACAAAAGCACTTTTGAGAAAGACGATAAAGTCAGATCAAGACCGGAACTCCCTCAGGGCCATACAATACAAATAGGCAAGTTGTGGATATGAGTGTTAAACAAGTAAACAATTAATCAATAAAAACACTATAAAAATATAAAATACACATCATCACACAAATCACCATATAAATATTATAAAATACCTATAAATATAAATCTATATGGCAATGACTATATACTAGCACAAATAGTGACCATTATAAAAATAGGGTGCATGTTTTTTGGAAAAATGTTCGCGTCTGGCATATCATAATGCCTCTAAAAATCCTGGCAATGTGCATACCGTCATCAGATGAGGGGTTGTTTAGCTAATTTTTGAAAGGTGATTGACAGTCCCTAGGACCCAACGTTTTCTATCTTTCCTACGTGCCTATATTCATTTAGAAGCCGTAAAAGGGGTACAAACAGGTAATACAAATGCACATTATTCCAGCAGCAACTAATATTCTCTTAACTACTAAAAACAAATTATCTGATGTTGGTCTTAAAAGCAATAAATAAGAATCAAGTACAGTATTTCATTTATAAAACCCATAAAAAAGTACCTCCAGTGCCATCAGGCACTTCTTTGCTTAGCTAAGGGGGGAATTTTTAAAATAAAAGAAAATAAATAACTGGATCCAAAAACTAGTTTCATACGTGTCAAACGACCATTCTAGGTAACTTAAGGAACCTCTCAATGACTACGGTCCTTGTGCCAATTGTCAGTTTGGGGGCCGTGGATTAACTGTGGAAGTTTTGCCTGAGTTAAAGCGCTTACAACCTCAGGCCTGCCTTGTCTCTGATGAATGAAATTGCTAGTAGAAACCGGCTTAGACCAAAAACAACATATGGTAACGTACTGGATCTCAAGAGTCTTGCTGCTTCATTGCAGTTCCTGATTCCAACGTTTCTGCAGATAGGTCGGATCCATTTCCTCCTCTGTTTTTCATAAGCAATGCAGTTTAAAAGAACATGATCCATCGTTTCCGGAGTCTCCATATTACACAACTCACAGGTCGCCTCATGACTACTCCCATTCGGGAGGCCCCATTTAAAGGTAAAAGCCTTAACCTGGAGAATCCCATATCGAAGCTTCATATATAAGACTTTTGCTCGTCTAGGTTGGATAGTATCTATCCATTCCTCAGCACTCGGCAATGGTTTATAATCCAGGAAACTTAAGGTTAGTCTACCTAGATCCTTGTTATAAAAAGGGCTACTAAGAGTAAAGTCCCAAAATACTTGTTTTAGACGGATCTTGGATTGAGTTGTGAGTGTATGCGGTTCATCCCAATAGACTTTCAGCCCTAGATTGTAAAAACATTGCCTAATGTAGTGAAACCACGGGAGGGAGATGGCCTTGTCCAAACCCATGATCTCTGTTAGTGCTTGCCTGTATTGGATCAATTCAGGGGTTGTCCAAAGTCTACACCAGTAAAGCAGGGGCCTCAGGGCTGCCAGTTTGCCTATTTGTTTCATATTAATGTCATAGGCTAAAGGGATCAACAGAGTGGATGGAGGTAGACCCAGTACCCCCCTCATAAAATTATTTTCCTGAGTAACCAATGGGGTTAATTTTGTGAACCCCCAGAGTTCAGCACCATATAGAGCAGCGGCCTGTGCTTTGCACCTATAGATCTCAAATACTGGTGACACAATGCTCATCCTTGAGCATTTGTATTTTTTACTAATTGCCATGGAGCTATGAGTTAAGGAGATAGCAGCTTTACTGATGTGCGTAGCCCATGACAATTTGGCATCAAGCAGTATCCCTAGGTAATTGAAGTTTTTTACTCGTTCCAGTGCCTGCCCTCTAATCCGAATGTTTCTCTTAAGTGCTATGTGGGGGTTAACAGTCAGGTATTTGGTCTTATTTGTATTTATTTCTAATCCCTTCGAGCTGCAGTACTCTCTGAATTTATCTAATAGAGATTGCAAGCCCATGGGAGTTTGGGATAATAGAATGGTATCATCTGCAAAAAGGAGGGCGGGGACTGGAACATCATTCAATCTTGGTGAATCATGGTTACTTTGTTTCAAATGCTGAACCAGATCATTGATGTATAATGAGAAAAGTGTTGGGGCCAGCACACAGCCTTGTCTCACCCCCCTCTTGATAGGTATTGGGTCTGTCAACTCTCCCTTTGGCCCCCACCGAACTTTTGCAAATGTATTTTCATGTAACCTCTCCAGCTGGCCCAGGAGGTTCCCTGGCATGCCCTGTTTTCCTAGTGCTGCCCATAAGGAGTCTCTTGGCACCAGATCAAAGGCTGCACGCAGATCCACAAATGCAATATAGAGGTGACCTTTCCTTAGTCTAGTATATTTCCACATTATTGTCAATAGCCTAAAGGCCTGGTCGACTGTACTCGTCTGCTGTCTAAAGCCTGCTTGGTATATAGTCATTATGCTGTTCTCTTCTATCCAGATACTAATTCTATTCAGGATCTGTCTAGCGTAAATTTTTTGCATAACATCTATAAGGCTGATAGGTCTATAGTTCCCTGGGTCTTCCCTGGATCCTTTTTTGTAAATTGGAATTATTTCTGCCCCTTTCCATGTCTCGGGTATTAGGCCTCCTCTTGCTATAGCGTTATTTAAAAGATTTAAATAAGGTGCCCAAATTTCTATGCTATGCTTGAACATATCCCCCGGGATCTTGTCCAAACCGGGGGCTTTTCCTGGCTTGATTGCTTCAATAGCAATCACCGTCTCCTCCAGACCAAATTGTAACTCGGGTAAAATGCCCCAAGTAGCTAGGGTTTTATATCTTGAGGGATAGAAATCGAGGGTGGGGGGGTCAGAGTAAAGGTGTGTAAAGTAGTTAACCCATGTTTTGGGATCTATATGATGATCTGTGGTAAATATCCCCTCTTTGCTGCCATGGGTAACTATTTTCCAGAAGGACCTTGTATCATTGCTTTTTGCTGCTTCCAGCAGGTCTTGCCATTTTTGATCCTCCCAGTTGCTTTGGGCAGTGGCCAGCGTTTTCTTGTAGCTGGCCCTTGCCTGTTGTACGGCTAATTGATTTTTTTGCTTTAGTGCCTCTATCAGTACTCTTTTCCTCTCCCTACATTTGATAGTATACCATGGACTGCTTGGGGTGGTTTGGACCTTCTCCTTTTTATGCTTGATCTGTAGCTGTTTGGTCAGGATGGGTCTTAATGCAATACTCAACGAATGGTGAATAGCCATAATAGGAATGTCACAAGGTTTATTTTCTGCATAAGGCTCCAGGAGATCAGAAAATATGTTGTAAATATTTGTCATTGTATCCTGATTACCTAGTATTGCTGGCCATTTCACAACCCTTCTATTGTTACTGAGGGTGGGTTGTAACTCCACCTTGTCGTGTTCTGTATATTCCAAGTCCAAATCTAGGAGGTGGGCCCTGAGTTCAATTATTAGCGGGAAGTGATCGCTATCCCTTCTTTTATCAATTTAAAAATTCGCTAATCTTCCCCATGTACTTATACTATGCAGAATGAGGTCTATTTTTGAAGTTGAGTTGCCTCTCTGGAAAGTATCCAGATTAAGGCCTCCTTCACCCACTCTGCCATTGCACGCCCTCAGTCCGTTGTTTAATGTAAGGCCCATGAGTTGCAGTGCGGCCACTGTGCCTGGAACAGTTTTTTCTATTGTTAGGTAAGGAATTGCTCTCATTCGATCTTCCTCTTCTGCTAAATGTTCGAATCCAGTTATAGGTTCATAATTACAGTTAAGGTCACCCCCTATCATGATTGTCTCTCCTACTGGGATTTTTTTGAGCAGGTCATCTAGTAGAGTTATTTCGGGAGACTCCAAGTTTGTCCTTCTAGGTCTTATATATACATTGAACAAGTGGGTTATTATCTTATTTTTTTTCCCCACTACCAACCATAAAATGTCCTCTGACTCAATATCTTGCATGCATATCTCGACATTTAATGAGATTTTTGCCCATATAACCAACCCCCCAGACGGTCTCCCTCTGGCAGCTGAAGTAGCACTAATAAAGTAGGTTTTATATCCTAATTTATACGGTGGATCTTTGAGCCATGTCTCTTGAAAGAGACAGACATGATGTCGATCAATATAGTCCTGCCAATCGGGGTCTATGAGCTTGTTTTTTAAGCCGGCTACATTCCAAGAAATCATGGAAATAAGACCCCTTCCGTTTAGGGTCGTAACATTGGAACTAGGACTCAGAAAGGTTGTTGAATCATTCCTACTATGCAAAGGCTCCCCTACACTCCCTGCCCCTGTAGCATGAAAAACATTCCCTTCGTGGGACTCACCTACTGTTGTGTCCCCATTGGGTCCCACTTGTGCCTGATCTATCTGGATTAGTCAATCTACTCTATCAAGATTGGAATCACCATTTCTCTTTTGCAATCCCTCATTGTGATTGTGCTTATGCCTCTGGACACGGAGTTTGGTAATTAATGGATCCAAACTAAACCTCATGGCATTAGAATTGAGGGCGGGGGTTCTCTGTTCCATGTCAATCAGGCCTCTGGTTAATCTTCCATCCTTAAATGTTAGTGCAATAACGTCAAGTTGCCCCTTCTCTCCAGGGATTCTTTCTGCCCCCCTGATATCTGAACGAATTTTGGATAGACAGTGTCTTTTGGCCCTAATCCAGTGTGTAAGCTTATTTTTTAAGGAGTCCTCATCTTCTCTGCTATTTAAGGGCAATTTTGGAACATTTAACAAATAAACAACATTGGTCCTACTAGGGAACCTATCCTCCTCAGAATATGGATTCCATATAGTGTATTGATTATAATCATTAGATACTTGGGAATAGGGGTTTGGAGTAGGTTCCAAATTTCCTTTTTGGGATCCTTTAATCAAACGGGGATCTCTTTGTGGATTCCCTGATCCTTGCCATAAATCACTAGCATTTCTTCTAGGGAAGTTGCATGAGCCAATATTTTCCCCATTAATCCCTGTCATGTATCCCTGTGGATGATGTACAATCTTAGCTATAGCTGGAGTAGGGTTGGGGTTAGTGATCAAATTTTGAGAACATGTGGGTTTACCTTGTAGATGGAACGAAACTGGGGGGGGACTCCTTTTCGCACCGAGCTCTATGGATACCCCTACCCCCCTCCTTTTCCACGATATCTGTTAAGGTTCTTACTTCAAGTTTCAGGTCCCTAACTTCCTGGATTAATCCTGTGATTAGATCACAAAGGTCTGCTATAGATCTTGTTTTATGTTTCAGAGGGTTCACTGGATCTAAATTGAGAGGAGAGGTCCTCTCCCTATCTAACTGTACAGTTGGGATATATGGGTGGATGTCATCCTCAGATTCCCCCTCTTGTGCATTCTGTAAAGTACTACTATCGAGTTCTGCCAGGACTGCATATTTATTGGAGCACAAAGCTTCACGCTCCTGCGTATGGCTCTTCTTCCTATTATTATCGAAGGTGCATAGGTGTATGGATCGAGTTGTGGCAACTTTAGGGCTGCCAGTCCTAATATCGGATGGTGCCTCCCCCTCTTGCTGGCAAACAATCTCTATCACTTTATTTCCCACTGGTTCGGTTTTCTTCGTGTAATAGGAGGTAATCTTTTTATCGGGACCCTCCCGAATAGTGGCCCTACTAGATAGTAGTGACTCTACCTCCTCGATAAGATCGTCTATTTCAGCTATTGTGCAGTTCTCACCCGCATTCCTAAGTTTTTTTACAGATTTCTCCTTCCCCCTTGGGGGTTCTGATGCCTTGCGTTTTCCCATAGCTTGAACTGCCTATGAAGTGCTTCGGCTCCTTGAACCAGTCCACAATGTATAATTTATAAAAGAGAATAGAGGAAGGGCTGGTGGGGATAGACCTAGATAGTACAATTATGGCAACGATGTCTATAGGTTTTCCACTATAGATATAAGCAGACCTCTTGCAACGTGTGAAAAGGCAGAGGCCCAACCTTGCCCCTCTCCAATATCTATTAGGTAATGATAAGAGCGTTGCAACAATAGGTGGAATATACCGTCCTAAGGCCCTCTATAGAAAGACCTATTTAGGAGTAAATGTCAACACAGTGCCTTCAGGCAGCCGTGCGTGTAGGTTGCCTGATCCATACAACTTTGGATGAATGTCAGGGGGGTGGCCCAGCCCTGCCTCTTCCTGGCAATGACGGGCAAGGACGGGCCCGCCCTTGGCCCGGGCTTTGCCCGGGCGCGGACGCGCGCGGGAGCGCTGTTTAGTTTTAAAGGGCTCCTGCCCCTGCCACACCTCCTCGGACCTCTGACGCGCTTCCCGCGACGGCGGGAGCGCTGATAAAGATTTAAAGGGCTCCTGCCCTCGACACACGTCCTGGGACTTCAAACGCGCTACCCGCGGCGGCGGGAGCGCTGTTTAGTTTTAAAGGGCTCCTGCCCCTGCCACACCTCCTCTGACGCGCTTCCCGCGACGGCGGGAGCGCTGATAAAGATTTAAAGGGCTCCTGCCCTCGACACACCTCCTGGGACTTCAAACGCGCTACCCGCGGCGGCGGGAGCGCTGTTTAGTTTTAAAGGGCTCCTGCCCCTGCCACACCTCCTCGGACCTCTGACGCGCTTCCCGCGACGGCGGGAGCACTGATAAAGATTTAAAGGGCTCCTGCCCTCGACACACCTCCTGGGACTTCAAACACGCTACCGGCGGCGGGAGCGCTGTTTAGTTTTAAAGGGCTCCTGCCCCTGCCACACCTCCTCGGACCTCTGACGCGCTTCCCGCGATGGCGGGAGCTCTGATAAAGATTTAAAGGGCAACTATTACAACAATTACAACTCCAATCTAAACCACTTTGTAAAAAGGTGTTGGGTCACATTAACTATTCTCACTCCACTCTGAGGGCCTAAGTAAGAGTTTGTCAGCCAGACTGCCAGACGGCCATTTTGGCGGTCCTTCAGGCTGCCCTATTATGAGTTATACAGGAAGGACCACGACTGCCAGCCAAAAAAGGCAGACCGGCAGCGGCGCGGAAGCATGGAAAGAGGCAGACCAATCTCCAGCGCCACGACCAGCCACTGACAATATTACGAGCACAGTCACCATGGTGGATCCCCATGGTGGCCCGCCAATGGCGTTCCGAACCACAGCGGTCTACGTTACCAAAGTAATACACAACTGCACATTGGATGAATTTGAAAACAACACAGCTGACACACATTGCCACACTGTACAACCCTGCAAGGATACTATAAAACACACCCCTTCATAGACCACAATCTGTTGCATTTACACTGCAGCACACAGAACCCAGAGAGACTTTTCTCCCACACAGTACAGATACTAGGCACCACTTTTTTCATCATTCCATACAGCACCCTGCACACGCATTTATCCAGTCACACCCTTTTACAATTCCCCTGCTTAATAAGTCAATGTTTCCCTTTTATTTCACCATGGCACCATTTTTTTGGAGATGAGTTAAGAGTCCTGGTGGATGAAATCATCAGAGTAGAGCCACAATTGTTTGAAGCACAAGTCCAGCATACTCTTCTCAGTAGGAAAATGGAAATGTGGGACAGGATCATCGACTGAGTCGATGCTGTAGGCACCACCCTACGCGCATGGGAGGGCATTAAGAAGAAGTGGAACGACCTCAAGGTCAAGGTCCATTTCCTGGTCTCCAAGCACCAGCTGCAGGCAAAGAAGACTGGTGGTGGCCCTTCTAGTGCCCCATTACATCTCTTTCCCTGGGATGAGAAGTTCTTGGCCATCCTCCATCCTGAAGGCTTGACAGGAAACCTGGAGGATTGGAGTCTGGTAAGCCACGACACTACAAGTGTCACCAATATGCAATGTCATGCATGCTAGTAGCTCGGCTGTTGTCACTTTTGCTGTCACTCTACTCACCAGCCCAGTATCCACCAGCTCTCTTTGGCAATCTACTTTTGAACTGTACTCACTTAGGGAGATTACATTTGTATGGTGTGTGTAGTACAGGGACTGACATGACTACAGCTCCCAGCGAGCACTGTTCTATAACTCCAAACACCAGACCAGTGGTCACTTCTCCAAATACCCCTGTTTTGTACCTATCAATTAAAGAGTAAACACCTGGGGAAATAACATTTGTCAAGTGTGTGTAGTACAGGCACTGACATGAATACAACTCTCAACAGACACATTCCGGTAACTACTGGCCACATGCTACAAAACATATTTTAGTGAACTCTCAATTGAAGTGTATTCACCTGGTGGGAGAACATTGGTTAATTGTGTGAATACTAGAAAGAGTGGCCATACTGCAACTCACAGAAGGCAGTGTTTCAGCAACTCCAAACACCAGAGCACTGTTTACTGTCTAAAGACCACTGTCTGTTCACTCACAATCTTAGTTTACCTGTCTAGGAGGATACCATTGTCAAATGGGGCAAGTAGAGAGAGTGACATGACAACTAAGGCCAGGAAGGCCCTGTGTCTGTAAAACCAACCATCAGCCCAGTGTTCTCTGGTCCAATGAACATTGTTTGTGATCTCTGTGATCTCTCAATTGAATTGGACTCACCTGGGAATTTAACATTTGTACAGTGTGTGTAGTCACGTGAGTTACTTGAATGCAACTCCCAATAGCCCTGGTGTCTGTAACTCCAAACACCAGCACAGTGTTCACTTGCCCAAATACACCTGTTTGTAATCCCTCTAATGCTCTTTACTCACCTAGGAGTATACCATTTGTCAAGTGTTGGGAACTAGAGGGAGTGACATGATTGTAATTCCCAGCAAGCCCTGCATCTATAAATTCAAACAGCAGACTAGTGTTCTCTTGCCCAAAGACCCCTGTGTCTTAACTCTCAATTGAAGTGTACTCACCTGGGAGGATGATATTTGTATAGCTGTGTAGTACAGAGAGTTACATGACTGGAACCCCCAAAAGGCTCTGTTACTGTCACTCTAAACACCAGTCCAGTGTCCTCTCCTCCAAAGACTCCTGTCTGGTAACTCACACATGAAGAGTACTCACCTGGGGAATACTATTTGTATAGTGTGTGTAGTACAGGGGCTGACATGACTCCAACTCCCAGCAGGTCCTGTATCTACAACCCCTAACATCAGCACAGTCGTCAATTGCCTACATACCCCTGTTTGTCAACTCACAAATGAAGTATACTCACCTGAGTGGAGAACATTAGAAAAGTATGTGAACCAGATGGAATAACCTGATTGCAACTCACAGAAGGCACTGTTTCAGCAACTCAAACCACCAGAACAGTGTTCATTCATCAGGGGAACCCTGTTTGGCAAATCTCAATGTAAGTTTAATCAGCTGTGAGACTGCCATATGTATAGTGTGCATAGTAAAGGGACTAACATGACTGCTAAGGCCAAAATGGTCTGTCACTGTTACTTCACTCACCACCCCAGTTTTCTATTGTTTACAGACCCCTGTGCATTAACTCTCAATGGAAGTCCACTCACCTGGGGGGATACCATTGTTTAGTGTGAGTACTAGAGAGAGCGACAAGACTGTAACTCCCAGAATGCCTTTTTTCTGGAACTCCAAACACCAGCCCAGAGTTCCCTTGTCTAAAGACCCCTGTTTGGCAACTCACTCCCAAATGAAGTTTACTCACCTGGGAGGATATCATTTGTCAAGTATTGGGGAGTAGTGGATGTCCTGACTGCAACTACCAGCAGGGCCTGTATCTATAACTCCAACCACCAGCCCAGCATTCTCTTGTCCAAAGACCTCTGTATCTTAACTCTCAATTGAAGTGTGCTCATCTGGGGGGATGATATTTGTATAGTGTGTGTAGTACAGGGAGTTACATGACTGCCAAGGCCAGGTGGCACTGTTTCACTAACTCAAAACACCAGTCCAGTTTTCAGTTTTCCAAATACTCTTCAAAACTCACAAATGAAGTGCATTCACCTGTGGGAAAGACATTTATCAAGTGTATGAAATACAGTGAGTGGCATGACTGCTAATGCCAGGAGGCTCTGTCTCTCTAACTCCAAACACAAGCCCAGTGTTCTCATACCCAAACTCTCTGTGTCTTAATTCTCAAATGAAGTTTACACCTATGGGAGGATCATTTGTGTGGTGCTAGGAAGTAGAGGAAGTGACAGGAATGGAAAACCCAATAATAGGCCCTGTGTCTCCAACTCCAACTAAAACAATTATATTCACTTTCCCAAATCTATCTATTTATGAACTCTCAATTGAAGTTTACTTAGGCTGAAGGATAACATTTGTCAAGTGTGTGTGGTATAGAGAGTGACCTTTCTGCAAATCTCAGGAGGCACTATTTCATTAACTCCATGCACATTGCCAGTGGTCACTTGTCCAAATACTCTTGCCTGCTAACTGTCAATTGAAGTATACTCACATGGGAGTGACCAAGATGCAAATCATGCTGGACTCTGAGAGATGTCTGGCCTCTTTTCACCAACTTAATCAGCTAACCTAAGATGAAACTTTTGAGGACAGGAAGGACACCTTACCCAGTGTGCAAAACAATGATCCCAAAGGCCTCAAAATGCATCACCAGAATGGTGTTGGCAAAAGACACATTCACGATGCACTGACCACATGATGACTCCAGTCACATATACACTAAACTCCTCGGTCTGCCTGGTAATGATCTGCACATTTTAGCAACTGTTTGACTTAGATGGAATTGGCATGCTTCACAAATGTCAGGTCATTAGAACCAAAATAACTTCGTACAAGGTCTATGCTTAATGTAACACTGAATTGTTGGAAGTAGATGTCACAATACAACTAGTAACAATGTATCTTTCACATCAAAAGGTCGAAGTGCCACTGGGCACACAGAGGCCACATAATAGACTGCCACTACCCCCCTGGATGAAGCACTCAGTGAAGAATACTCTCCTGGACATCTGGACTTGGAGATTAGTTCTGGCCCATCAGGGCAACCTGATCACACACCAACAGCAAGTCTCACTGTGGCCACAGCAACACCCACCAGCCCAGTTGCCTCAACATCACAAGCAACCATTCGCCCCCCAACCTTTGTCCCCAGCACGGTGTCTACCATCTTGTGCCCACCAGTCCTGGATCCGGAGTTGCAGTGCAACACTTCTGATAAAAATGGCCAAGGAACCAGTGGGAGAGGACACCCTGTGGCAAGGGCATAGGCCCATGGGTGTAAGGTGCGTGGAAGGGATGCTGTGAACTAGCAGGGTGAGACCACTGGAGCTGTTACTGGCCAGGACACCATCAGTCCTGCCTTGGGGGTCTATCAGAAGTCTCAAGATGTGATGGGCCAGGTCTTGCCTGAACTCTGGGAAATCAAGCAGCTACAGAGGGACATCCATAAGGATATGAGTGAACAGTGGGAGGCTCACACTACCAACATGGCCTCCCTAACAGGGGTGATAAGGGACATTACCACCCTGAGCAGGCCCTACAACACCACTCTACCCCTTCCTCTGGCTCAACACCAGGCACTTCCTCATTGGTTCCAGCCACTGGAAAGGAGGCCCTGTCAGAGGAACAACACCCAGACACCCCTGCCTATGTAGCAACAGATCCCCCCACCATGCAAGCGGGAATGTCTGGTGAAGAATCCAGGAAGTGAAGAATGGAAAGACACCCACCACTACCAGCAAGTGACGTTTTCCAAAAGTAACTACTTTGAGTGCTACATAGTCACTCTGTTGACTGATCCTGACTTTGAACTCCCAGTGGTGTGGCATCTACTCCAGTGATTTCATGCACCATGACTGTTACCTTCACTTTGTTATTTTTCTTCTTTTCTGTCAAAATGTTATTTATTGCATCAGCACTTCAATAAATGTACCCATCACAACCTCATTGTCTGCTTATTTAATTTTAACATGTTGCTATTTAGAGAAGTAAGACGATGTAAATAATATGAGGAAGACATAATGTACTTCTGCAAGAAGGGATTTGTTACAGTTACACAGTGTCCTGCTCAGTGTTATAACCATTACACATTACCACACGTGCAGGTGTTTGGTCAGAGCAAACATTTTATTTCAGTGTACAGCACATAGGCTGTCCATATGTCTGGACCTTTCTTGACATATGAATGTGTGACTCCTGCAGAGTCAAAGAACAAATTCCAGGTTACAGCGCACCAGGCCACGGGTGGGAGGGATTTGTCAGACATTGTCCTATGGAATAGGCAAACAATAAAGTGGATGATGTCAGCAGCTTTAGCCTTATCACATACCACAGCAAAGTAATCCAACATCCTCTAATCCAAGAAACAGACAGATAAAAGTACTACAGTCCCTGGTCACAGGCCCATCATAATCCAATGACCTTGCATCTGGTGGTATGACACAAACGTATGTCAGTGTTGGGCTCTGTGGCCTGCAGTGATGAAACACATCAGCTACATACAGGTCATACAAGAATAGTGTTTAGCCAATGTGAAGAGTGAATGACGGCTCACAGTCGATGACTACATATTTCATGCCCACATGATGACACACATGACGCAATTGGCCCAGCATAGCACACAAAACAAGTCCAATGTGCACTTCTGACGTTCCACCAAAATACTGTGCAAGCTGCGTTGGCACAGGTCTCATACATCCCAAATCTGTGACCTACATTACCTGGAACAATCTATGTCCACTTTGTAAATCAGAACAGCATCAGATGCCTGCTAATGTCACAACTCTGAAATGCCCACTTAAGGATGCCATGGTGAAGGTACCTATACAATGACAAAACAAGTAGTTCAGGCTGCCTATTTCACATTGCAAAAGAGGCCCATCTAAAAGAACTACCACAGGAAGGATAGGAAAAAGGATTTTCTTGTTAGAAAAACCCTCACCCACCAGCGTTACCCCTTGGTGGCATGCTTCATCATTGGGTTTCTTCCCGTTTCGCTATGGAGCAGGGCATGCTACGACCTACGGGATATGTGGGAGCACTGATGTAGTCCCGTCAATGTGAATCACAGGAGGGATAGGAGTGGTGGGGTTTTGGGTGAGTTAAAAATACCTGTCTCCTAGTAATTCCAATGATTTAATAGATCTCTTGGAGGCGGTATGATTGAAAAGGGGCTGCGGAAGTGGGGGATGTAATGTACTTGACATCCTAGTCTATATTTTTCGGAGCTTTACCCCTAGGCTCCTCGTCAGGACCAAGGTGGACTCCCTGGTGCCACTCCTTGTTTGACTACCTCTAATGAAAGCATAAATAATACATACTCTGTGATATGGTGCAATTTACCTTACTAATGTGGTGTCATAAGATAATAACTATTGTTTATGGTGTCCGTCATTGATCCCTGTGGAAATACTAGAGAGGCATAGTTATCATAGCCCCCATTTGTAATGGGCCGCTATATATGTTGTTTGTGGGTGTGGAGCCACCTATTTGCAAACTGCACCCCACTTGTGGGAAACAACACTGGTGAATATCAGGACAGAGAAACTAAAGTACTCTCACAATCAACAATACAAGACATACTACATTTAAAACTTTTAAACATGTAAACACATGAAACACACCAAACAGCACACATGTGGTGCATTCGTAACCTACTCAGTAGTATTTGGATTCTCATATCATAGCTCCTTTGGGAGGGGTGTGTGATTGTAGTCACACTCTAAAGATTTGGCAAAGTTTTAGAATCAATTCACCTTACTGTATCTGTAGCACCATGTAAACAATGTTCAAAAGGCACTTACTTCCTCAAGCGACACTCCCACTCTGTACCTAATGCTCACCTCCCCGGGGTCTGAAACTTGAATGCTCACATGGGAGCAGAGTTTAAATGTCCAGCAGCTCTTGCATCTCGGCATGCTAAAGCGTGCAGCACTAGACCGCTAACTTCCCCAAGATGGCGGCCTCGTGTGGAACGAAGGGGGGTCCGCGAGGACCCTAAAAGTAGGTACCCCTTGTGGGTGCCTGCAATTGCACACAGGTCATTGGGTTTTCCTGGGCTTTCAGAGGCAGAACTGGGGATTCCCATATCGTTTTGATAATTATTTGGGAGTTTCTTTATTGTATTTAACGAAGGGTCACTCGTTCCCTTCTTACTATGATGGTGACGTGTATGTGAGTGGCTAATATTTATTGTTGAGGGTTTACTCTTTGTGACACTATGGAATGTAAAGGAATGAGATACACAGAGGACCTTCTGCGATGCCTAGGTGTACCATTCATTTCAGGAGATGTGTATCCGACTAATGATTAATGTGATGTTAATACTTCATCAGCTGGCTGCAAAACATGTTCTCATTGAGGTCAAATTGGTGTGCGCCCAATTTATGAACCCATCATTGTTCTTTATCAGACAGTGTAGACTCACAATTAATCTCTTTATGGTGTTTCAGGATAACCCACTGGTAATCTTCCACTGTGAGTGCTTTCTCTTTGAAAAGAGTGGACATTTTAGTCATAGCCCGTCCACATCTCAGGTTACTACGGTGTTCGCAGATGCGAGTCTTAACCTTGCGGGTGGTCATCCCCACATAATGTAGTTTGCATGGACAAGTGATCATGTATACTGCTCGCTGAGTGTTACAATAGAAGTCTCTAATGTCCCATGTTGTGCTGTCGTTAAAGATGGCCTGTTTAGTGACCTTTGTTAGATGGCACACACTACAGTTCCCACATGGATAATGTCCATTGGGTAGTGGTAGGTAGTTGATATCTTCTAGTTTACTACGAAGATGGCATGGGCAGGTGTGTACAAGCATGTCTCTAAGACTCTTTCCTTGTTTTTATGAAAACATGTGTTTGGGAATATTTAATAAACCACTATCGAGGATGCGCCAATGTTTGTTGATAATCTTGCTTACTTGATTGGAGGCTATGCTAAATGTTGTGATACATATCATCTTAGTGGGTATTTCCTAGCCTCCAGTTTAGGTATTAGACTCTGGGCTTGTTTTTGGTAATCTGATATCTCTGAGCAATTCCTTCGCAATCTGAGAAATTGTCCAAATGGCAGGTTCTCTCTCAAAACTCACAATTTGAGAGAGAACCTACCGTTTGGACAATTTCTCAGAATCCTTTTTCCTATCCATCCTGTGGTAGTTCTTTTAGCTGGACCTCTTTTGTAATGTTATGTAGGCTATAAAGGAGAACAGAGTCAGCCCCGCAAACTCCATCTCCCTCTTTGTTTTTGTGCCCTTTACCCATATCACATAGCAAGCAACTGGAAATGCAATTACATTGCAAGTAACCTGACACAAACAAAGCAACATCATCAAGGTGGGGATATGTCAAAGGCTAACTCCTCAAGCAGCCTTTGGCTGACTATTGCAGAGTATCAGCTCCCTAGTTGTTGCTAAAGCACTCAACACCACACATTCTCACTCACTACTGCAGTTCATTGTACAGTCACAGTCGTCACAGTCATTACATCCACGACATAATCACACTCATGAAAAGTAGCTGTTGATGATATCTTCCCGCAAGTCAGCTTGTTCCTCTCCACCACTGTCATCCTCACTTGGCATTTCAGGATTCTCACCTGGTGGCACTGCAGGCTCCCTTTGCTCTGGGATGTATGGGATATTCCTCCCCATGAAGATGTTGTGAAGCATGCAGCATTCCACAGTGATCTGATACACTTTTCCAGTGGGTAGAGGAGGGCTCCATTAGACCTGTCCAGACACCTAAATCTTGCTTTCAGGAGTCCAAAGGACCACCCCACTACCTGCAGTGTTCTTCCATGGGCCTCATTGAAGCAGACTTTCCCTGGCATAGTTGGAATCCTTAGTGACGCCAACAACCAAGGATGGTTTGGATATGCGCAGTCTTATGTTAAGGAATGGAACATATAGGCAACATTGAGTCATTCACTTCATGACTGTAGCACCAGACATTGCACATACACAAACAGGACAGATGTTATTTACTGTCTAGCCAGGTACTCTCTGGGTACAGTTGTGATATCAGCTGGGGTATGGAGCAGTTTGGCATTATGAAGGAATCATGGACTCAACCCGGTTAACGGGCATAGACATGTGAAATGCAGAGATCTGCCAGACAACTTGCACATTGATGGAATGAAAGTTCGTTCTTCTGCAATATACTTGTTCATTGCCCTGTGGTGGGATCAAACCAACATGTGTGCCATCAATAGCCACCACCACATGTGGGATGTGTGAAAACCATAAAAGTAAACCTTCACATGGGCTAAATCCTCACATCGGAGAGACCGGATACAGCTGTCACAGTGTTTCTACACTGCTGAGAGGACATCCTTCAACACCAGACTGAACATAGGTTGGGACATACCAGCAGATAGGGCCACTGTATGTTGGAAGGACCCTGTGGCTAGGACGTGCAATACTGACATGGCTTGAATAATGGGTGGTATGCTGGTTGGATAACTAATGGCTGGTATCAGATCTGGCTCCATCTGGCGACATAAGTCCACTATTGTTTGCCTATCAATGTGGTAATAGGTTATTATGTGCCTTTTCTCCATGGTGTGAAGGCCAGGCAGTGGATGTTAGGCAGGAGGTTATCACATCCTAATTCTCACTGGGTACCTATGTAGAACAAGACATGATTTATAAACTTTAATCAGTGTGTCCACATAAACAAACATGATGCATTTCAATGAAATCATGTGACAAGACTTTTCTAAATGGCTAGACATGGCAGCCAGTACAGATCACAGCTGCAAACAACACAAAGGTCATATGTGAACCCCATGGTTTTTCACACATGTCCACAACATGTATATGGACCAAGCTCAAAGATATGTAACACAATTGTCCCTCAAAATGTGACTGGATATCCCGACCACAAAATGACCATCTGAGGTGCTGGACTGTGCACCACTATTAAATATAATCTGTGCCCTACAACATACTACAGTGGTGTTTGAGTAGTAGGACTTACCTAACAAGAGAGGATAAGGATGTTTGAGGGGTCAAAACTCCTTTTTTTGCAGGTGTGAAACAGTTTCTAAAGCACAATACACCATTTCAAGCTGCCAAAATGGCAGCTGCCTGACCTTCTCACTGGAAAATTAGGAACCGCCTGCAACCACTGGTGGAAGTCATTATAGCGGTTGGCACTTGCAACCATGCCGGACACAGCCATAGGCTAATGTTGTTGCCAGTGGTGGTTGCGGGCCAATGGATTTCTCCGCCAGCGGTGATGACCGCATACATGGCAGATGTGACTGGCATGTTTTACAGATTCACTCACTTGACTCCTGATACTGCTGCCATCAATACCTCCATGACCTGAGCTGCTAGATGTCACCTCTGGGAGCAATCATGCCACATCCAGCAGATGAAAGGGCCCCTGCCTTCTCACCAGATGAGCTGGAAAGGATGGTGACTGATGCCTTACCCCAGCATGGACAGCTCTATGGCTAACCAGAGGAAGTGGTAAGTACCTCATGTGCACAATTTTCTCTGTACTTCACCTTCCTTTCCCTCCTCACAGGCTAGAATGTGCCCATGTGTGCCAGTTAGACTACTCGTGTGCCTGTTGTTGCAGTCTGTGTGGCATCAGTGGGATGGACAATGTGCAGGAATTGGTAGCCAGTGCACATGTTAAATTCAGTCACATTGTGTTGTATGAAGTTTTTGGGGTTCTAGATCCTTCTTGTGTTGGATGCACATAATTAGGTAAGGAGGCATTACTGCCATCCACTGACATCTTTTTCCTCATGATTGTTATAAATGTCAGACAACAAGTATGTGCATGACAGCATAAGCTGTGTATGCATGTTGTATCAGTCAGTTGAGAGTCATGTGAGCAATGTGTTTAGTGCCACAGTTCTTTCAAACCACATCTGCCTTTTCTAAACTGCTGTATGGAAGGCATATCATGAGTCACTCTGCCCTTCAGCTTGCCACAAACACCACATTACAAATTGCAGTTAACTACATGATGTACTGTCATGCAAGGAAGTGATATGAATGGAGTGTCATATAGGTTCTGTCAGCTCAGCCTGTAGAGACCAGGGTCTACCAAATGTGTCTCCCAGTATGGGGTCAAGTCTAAGCTGTGGTAGAGATACTGTGGATTTGAATCTGTAGCACTGTGCAAACTCCCTATACCTGAGAAGATGCTGTCATGAGGCCAATATGAGGCTCTGGTGGCAAATCCTGCCTTGAATGCCTCATTCCTTTGACTAGATTAGTAATGAGTTCAGAGGTGAATCATTAATCTAGCCCATATTTACATTCAGTATCATTGTCAATGTGTGTCTTAGACTCATGACACTTCCCTTACTCCCAGAGTGTAGTTACCTTCACACAGGTCATATTTGTCCTGTACAGGCGTATTGCATAAATGACAGTCCCACAGTGTAGACAATGTGTTGATTCCTGGGAGGATGTGATATGTGACTCAGTAGCTTGGTCACATAGCAGAAACTGTACAATGCATGTCTTTGTTTGTTGGATGCCATATTTGCAGGAAAGACACATATGTCCAAAAGAGTGTTCTATGGTACAGGTACATGGCACAGAAACCCAACCCCCGAAGTGGCATGAGTATGCATTTGGTAGGCCACATGTTCCCCCCTGCACAAAGAAGACATGTTCTGTACCCACCATGCCAGCCCCTTCATTGTTACTCATATGTAAAGTTGAAGTTTGTACTCTGGCAGTTGCCTAGAGCGACTCTACACAGTAAGTCAGTCTCACTAATTGTGAATGTGTTGGTTCATTCATGCCTAAGGAGTTTACCCTTCAGAAGCCAGCTAGGTGTGTTGTGTTTCATTGTGGCTCACATCAAAGTACAGGTTGCTAGAGCATGGACTATCTGATGTCAGCAAGCTTGCTTAGTCATTGCAGGCCACAAGCAGGGAAGTGGGGTAGTCTGCAGATGCAAATAGATATGTCTTTAGTCATGTCCCTGTACTTATTGGCTTGTGTGTTTCACAATTGAGGAGTATGAACTAACAGAAAAGTCCAAGCTTGGTGTTACTGAAACATGTGTGCCTCAACCATTTGTGTTGGGGATTTTAGGGAACATCTCTCCCTGACATATTGCACATGATGTCTACAGTGTCCATTTCTATGTCTAATGTGTGGCCTATCTTAGCAACATTAGTACTACCTCCATGACTCCATTGGGACAAATTTCACTTGGTGAAGTGTGCATTGAGAAACTGCTTCCAATGTGAAATGGGTATTTCCATGTCACCTTCTCTAGGTTATTGTATTTTTGTCAGCAACATGGCAGGATTTTGGAACATAATTTCTTATTGTTGGGTCATTATGTATGTGTCACATAGATGTGTGCATGACCTTGTGTGGAATCTGTGGGAATGCAGCTGGCATTGGTGTACTATTGTATGACAACAGGTAAATGAGGTATTCTCCATGGGGCAACGCTTTGAGAGTGATGAGGTCTCTTACTATTCCAGTGGTTACTGTGATTGCACAACTTCAGGCATGCAACTGTAGTTGTCTGAGAACCTGATTTTCCTGTGGGCAGCTGTTGAGAGTTCAGATGGCATGCATGCATATGGTATGGCATATGTATGCATGTATTGGCCACTTAGGTAGAGTTTTTGCTGGGTCCCACTTGACATCATGGTAATGTTTGATAATCAGAGCTGTTGTTCAAGTGTGATCATGGACATGTGAGGACCCTATTCCTCTTTGTATTTGCAGCCTCGACCCAGGGAAGCAAGGAGGCAACGCACAGCTGAGTTGGGACGCATCTGGCTACGGGACCTTAGGTTAAGACACCACAAACACAGAGGGACCCATTGTCCTAGAGGGTGAAGGAAGTGATACAGGGGAGATAAGAACATCATCTTTATCATCAGAATCTTCCTCCAGTGGACACTCCCAAGTGGTGGTGGACCCATCAGCACATACCTCCGTACCATATTTGTCCGCCACCCCCATTCTATCACCACCCACCCTGTTGATCCCCACCGAGTTGGCCATGCCCTCTCACCCAAGAGGGTGGGTATCTCCTTTGCCGCAGGCACCTCCACCCCAGCCCCTGTTACCCCTGCTGCCCTCAGTGAGGAGGCTATTGACCTCCTGAGGAGTATCTCTGTGGGTCAGACAGCCATTGTGAATAGCATCCATGGATTGGCAACCCAATGTCAGCAGACAAATGCATTCCTGGAAGGCATTTAGGGTGTAATGTCTGGTCTACAGAAATCTTTTCAGGTTCTGGCCTACACACTGATGGCAGCAAGTCACCCCGACCTTCCGAACACATTCCACCTCCCTCTTCCCATTCCAAATCTCCATACCCCTACCTACCCCAAGCACAGAGACGGATCTGCACACACCCACACAAGAGCAGCACAGACAGACACATGCACCAAAAACCACACCTGCATGCAAGCAAAAACAACAGACACCCACACACACATCAGTCATCACTTCCCCAGACACCCCTACCACCCCCACCTGTCCACAAACAACATCAAACATACCCACAGATACCACCACAACAGTCAGTGACATACCCACCACACCCAGCATACCCGCAGACACCACCTCAACAGACATGCACGCATCTACCACAACGACCATACCCACAGACACCACCAGGTACACAGTCATCCACCACATCCAGCATACCCATAGGCACCACTCCAACAGATACACACACATCCACCACTCCATCCCCGTACCTCCACCTCCCAGCCCCCAAGACACTACCCAAACACAAGCATACCTCCTATCAGGCCCCAAGAACTCTCCCTAATTTGTCAACATCCTCATCCTCAGGGGCGTTGTTTTAATCATGTGCGTGTAGCACCATTGGGTTGCTTGTAACATCATTGTACTGTCTGCATTTCAGGATAGATATTGCTACTGTTTGATATGTACTTGATGTTACCAATGCTTGTTGCACCTTATAGTTGTTTTCACCAATGCTTGTTGAACACATGTGACTGTGTCAAGTCCTCGTCCTTCTAAATGTGTCAGGTTCACTTGTTAATTGGTTGCCAGGCAACCACCATGCCCCCAAGGTCTCTAGAGAGCAGCTGCCTGTGTTTTCAAAAACATGAGTCATGCTGGCTATAAATACTCTTGCTATGCACATGACTCTGCTTGGCTTTCTTCCTGTCTGGCAAGGAAAGCCCTCTGCACTCTGGAATTCCCTCCAGGCCCCACCCACTGCCCTCTTGACTCGGCTGCCAGAAAAGAGCCTTAGCAGAGATCTTCTGGAAAGAAAACACTTCTGTCAGCAAGTAGAGCATGCTGTCTGGAATCTGTTTGTGTAGAATTGTATTATGGTCGCTTTGTTTTTTGGTGAAAGCTGAAAACTGAGACTGATTACACTCTAGCCTTCATGAAACTTTAAAAGGCCTCTTCAAACGACAGAGACATGATTTATGAGTGAGGGCCTTGATGAGGGTTGAATATATCATGGGGGCCTTGTCATCTTTTGTTTTGTAACTGAGAACTGTGACAGAACTTCACTATCCTCCACTTGTTTATTTTTTGTACTAATAGTGATTATGTAATTCAGTGCTAGGATTACTTTATGTGTGAGTTTACTTACTTTTGGTATTGCAATTCATTTTATATGTATAATCATTAATAGTGATTATACATTTCAGGGCTAGGATACTCTACATCTGGGTTTTCTTGCTTTTGGTATTGCAACTTGTTTTATGTTGTAGTTGTACCATAGAAAACCTAATGTGAAAGTGCAGATCCATGAAAGAGGCTTGCAGAACTTCCTAATTTGTTTAGAGACATTCAGATTCCATCGCCTTTTGTGTATATTAATCCATGTGACGAGAGACAGGGCCAAGTTGCTCATATTACCTGGTGAATGTGCTGTGATAACCAAATTAGACAAATTTAATGAGATCAGTCCATGCCTTTTTGATTGCTGTTTAATGAGACCAGAGCATGCTTTATTGAATGTTGTGAAACAGTCTCTTACTAGCACGTAGCTTCACCAATACCCTAATGTATTACAGAAAGGTAACTTCCAGGGGCTCCACTTGCAGTCTTCCATAACTCGAAGAACTGCACCCGGTTGGTCCTGGTGAAAAGGAGTGCAGTGTTTTTTTCTCTCTTTTTCAAAATCCCCTTCCCTTTTGGGGCACCTACTGGGGCTCTTGCACAATCAGCAGCATCAAGAGGTGTTTCAGGAGATCTGGAGAACAGTCATCGCCCCTGCAGACAGTCTGGTTTTCAGGTGAGTGGCCGCGCCAAAATACATCACACACACAGGCACACCCACAACATCCACATCGACACAGCAGACAACCACTCCCTTATCCTCCAAATCCCAACACTTTCTGCTGACCATCCTTGAGTTCCTAAGAAAGATTTTCTGTTTCACCTTTCCCCTGTTCCCTCCACCCCATTCCAAATCCAAGAGGCCCCGACCAACCTCCCAACTCATCCCTTCCACGTCTAAATTCTCTGCTGTCACAGAAGCCTCCCCGCAAGTACCCATACGCCTCCCCCAAGAAGAATTCCACCCCTCCTAAGAAGCAGTCCACTCCTTACACAACCTCCCCTCCCAAATCTGACCCCCTGTGAGAAAGTAGCCTCTTTCTAGCATAGTCACCACATTTTTGGTCTGTTTGTCAGTGTGTTTTGACTGTGTCATTGGGATCCTGCTAGTCAGGACCCAAGTGCTTATGATTTATGGCCTGTTTGTCAGTATGTTTTTTCTAAATTTGCACCGGAGTCCTGCTAATCAGAACTCCAGTTCTCATGCTCTCTCTGTTTCTAAATTTGTCACTACATACTAGAGACTCTATATTTCACTCCAAAGTTGCATACTGGACCCCATTAAAAGTCCCTAGTATATGGTACATAGGTAGCCAAGGCATTGGGGTTCAAGGGAATCCGTATGGGCTGCAGCATTTCTTTTGTCATCCAAACGGAGACCATGCAAACATTTCTTCAGGACTGCCTTGCAGCCTATGTGAAATAGTGCATGAATTATTACACAGCCATTTTCACTACACTAGGGCCCTCATTCTGACCCTGGCGGTCGGCGGAGAGACGGCGGTCGGACCGCGAACAGACCGGCGGTATTAAAAATGGCATTCTGACCGCGGCGGTCCCCGCCGCGACCGACCGCTACTTCTCCACTCCGACCGCCGCGGCGGTCATGACCGCGGGGCTGGAGTTTGCGCACTCCGGCCCGGCGGTCGTCCCAAGACCGCCAAGGGTATTATGACCCTGCCTACCGCCGCGGTTTCTTGCGGGCGGGAACCGCCGTGCGAACCATGGCGGTAAGCACTATCGGGGCCAGGGAATTCCTTCCCTGGCACTGATAGGGGTCTCCCCCACCCCCCACTACCCACCCGAGTCCTCCCCCCACACCCTCCACCCCCCTGCCACCCCCCAGAGGTGGTACGAACCCCCTCCCCACCCCCACCCCGACATGCACATACATGTACCCCGACATGCACACACCCCCAACATGCACATATACACACCCCCTACACACACATACACAACGGGGACACATACCCGCACACATACATGCCGACATGCGCACCTGCCGAACAGCACACATTACCCATAGACACAGCAGCACCCCCCGCCCGCATACACGCACTCACACACCCCCTCTACACACTCACACGCACACCCCCATGCACGCCCACATCACACAACACTCCCCCACCCCCTCCCCTCACGGACGATCAACTTACCTTGTGCGTTGGTCCTCCGGGAGGCGACGGGAGCCATAGGGACGTGACCGCCAACAGAAGACCGCCAACAGAAGACCGCCACACAGAAATGTGGGTCGTAATTCTGTGGGCGGTGTTCTGCTGGCGTGGCGGTGGAGGTTGACCAGTCTCCACTTTCCCGCCGACCGCCAGTGTGGCTGCTGGCGGTTTTCCGGCGGAACGCTCCCAGCGGTCAGAATGCGCACAGCGGCACACCGCCGCGGTCGGCGGTCTTCACCGCGGCGGTAACTCAGCGGTCTTGCGAAAAGACCACCAAGGTCAGAATGAGGGCCTAGGTCACTTATAAGTCACCAATTTGTCTCACCTTCAGACTCTGAAGACTAGGTGCACAGTACCTGTGTGTGAGGTCACCCCTGAGCTAGCAGAGGTGCCCCCATGTCATTCAGGCCCATTTTCCCAGACTTCATGTGTGTGGGGACACCATTACAAGTGTGCACTACATATAGGTCAATACATAGCTTCACAATGGTAACTCTGAGTATGGCCAAGTAAGTTGTCTAACAACTGGGAATTGTACCCCAATACTGAATCCAGTATTGGATGCACAATCCCATGCACTCTTGGGGCTTCACCATGACCCCCCAGTACTGCCATACCAGCCTTCTGAGGTTTGCACTGCAGCCCCAGCTTCTGCCACCTCACAGAAAGGCTTCTGTCCTCCTGGAGCATGAGCACCTCAATCCCAGGAAAGCATAAAAATGCATTTCCGTTAGGAGATGGGTGTTACACTTTCGAAATCGGTGTTACTGGCATGCGAGGGGTATCCTGGAAAGATGGTGTCCTCCTTGCATAATCTAGTCTGCACCTGTTCAGGGACCCCTAGTCCCTGCTCTGGCATGAAAGTGGACACAGGAAAGGGGAGTGACCACTTCCCTGTCCATCCCTGCCCCAGGGGTGGTGCCCAGAGCTCCTCCAGAGTGTTCCTGGGTTCTGCCATCTTGTTTTCAGGATAGTCAGGGAACTCTGGGAGCATCTGAGTGGCCAGTACCAGCAGGTGATGTCAGAGACCCCTCCTGATAGGTGCTTACCCAGTTAGGTAACCAATCTCCCTCTCAGGGCTATTTAGGGTCTCTCCACTGGTGTTTCTTCAGATTTGGATTGCAAGACTCCAGCAGGAATCCTCTGCATCCTTTACTTCATCTTCCACTGACGGATCGAATGCTGACTGATCCAGGAACTCTACAAAACTGCAACAAAGAAGCTATGATGACTTCTGCAACATTGTGTCTTTATCTTCTGTCAGCAACTGCAACAGTTTCCAGGTCGTGCATCCTCCAAGGACTGTCTGTCTTAAGCCTGCACCAAAAGAACCAAAGGAATCGCCGATGGAGTGACGGAGTCACGTCCCTGCTTCAGAAGGCACCTCTCTGCAGCAACAACCGGTGGCTTGGACCCCTCTCCAGGCAACAGGCATGGATCCTGCAACATGGGTGGTGGACTAAGGTGACTCCAGTAGTCCAACTGTCCAGCTGTCCAACTATGGTGGAGGTAAGAGCTTGCCTCCCTACACAAGACAGTACCCCCATACACTGCGTGACTTGCAGTTGCTAAGGCTTGTGTCCAACCTTTCAAGAAGTTCTTCATGCACAGCACAGCTTATGCCCCCAGCACTCCATCCTGCAATGCACAGCTTCCTGAGTGGTTCTCCAGCGGCGTAGGAATCCTTTGTGTTGTACTGCGTGGGCCTCCATTTGCACCTCCTGTGTCCCCCTGCTGCGTGACTCCTGTGCTCGCTGCCTGGTCTGAGGGCTCTCTGAATTGCTGACAGCCCCTTATGTCTCCCCCTCCTGGGAAGATGGCACAAGGTCCCTCATGGTCCGGGGCAGTGCCATTTTCCACTAACTGCAAGCTTTGCGTTTACCAAGGTTTGTTGGCAGACTCCAGCGGCGTAAACTAGACTGCATTCATTCTTTCAGCGTGAGACATCTTCTGCACCAACCAGAAACCTGCATATGTCTTTTTTGGTGCAATACTGACTTTGTCTTCTTACCGGTGATTCCACTTTTGCACCTTCACCCGGGTTAGCAGGGGCTCCTGTTCTCCGTGGACTCTTCAGTGCTTCTTGGACTTGGTCCCCTTCTTCCACTGGTCTTCAGGTCCAGGAACCCATCATTGGTGTCTTGCAGTCTCTTCTGGTTCTTTCATTATCTTCTATCATGACTTCTGGTGTGTTATAAGAAACTTGCTGGGTTTTTCTCCTGCTTCCTGGACTCTGGGGTGGGGTATGTTACTTACCTTTGGTGTTTTCTTACACTCCCAGTGACCCTCTACACACTACATGTGCCTAGGTGGGAAACTGACTTTTGCAGTCCACTATTTTAGTATATGGTTTGTATTCCCCCTGGGCCTATTGCAACCTATTGTGATTTTCACTATTTGCACTGTTTTCCTACTGTGTACATACCTGTTTCTGGTCACTAGTGTATATATTGTGTGATTTACTTACCTCCGAAGGGATTATAGCCTACAAATAATTTTTGGCATTGTGCGACCAAAATAAAGTACCTTTATTTTTGTAACACTGAATATTGTCTTTCATATGTGTAAGTACTGTGTGACTACAGTGGTATTGCAAGAGCTTTGCATGTCTGCTAGTTCAGCCTTGGCTGCTCTGCCTACAGCTACCTCTAGACAGCCTGGCTTCTAACCACTGACTACATTTCACTAATAAGAGATAACTGGATCTGGTATAAGGTGCAAGTACCAAGTACCTTAGGTATCCACTACAAACTAGGGCAGCCTCCTACATTGGTGGTGCAGTGGTGGGATAAGTACTTGCAATTGCCTTATCACTCTGTCACTGGTACTTTTCACCGAGAAAGTGTACTCTGTACTTAGGGCTATACAAACGTATACATAGTAATTGAACTTGCATTCTAAGATTTTAAATGTTAGATAAAGTAGGTCTGTTCTTTTCTTTTACTTTACTCTAACTGTTCTGTCATTATGCCTTCCTCTGAGGCCACCCCTAGGGTTATCAAAACCACTAATGAGAGCCTAAACTTTAAAAGTTTGAGGGGGCTTTGCTCAGAGAGAAGGCTAGGGATTGGGAAGAACCCTAACAAAGGTTTCCTTCTACATCTCCTTCTCCAGGATGACCAAGAATAGTCTGGGCACCAGGTGGGGGAAGTAGAGGGGGATTCTAACCAGGTAGAATCAGGAGAGGGTCCTGAGGATGCAGGGGAGGGTCCTTCCCAAGATCCTCCCTATGATAAACCATCTAGTGTAGCTGGCAGTGGGAGGGGGTCACACACAAGTAGAGCTCCATTCACACCTAGAGGCCAGGCTACTAGGGTTACAGAGGCCAGGGAAAGATCTGCCTCTGCTCACTCCCATGTCACTTCATTCTCAGAAGTGTCAAACACATCCAACCCTGAGGACAACTCCCTAGATATGGAACTCAGAAAGCTGAGGTTGGAGGTGGCCAGACTGAGGTTGCAACAGCAAAAAGTTAGCCTTAGATAGGGAAGCCCTAGCTGTGGAAAGAGAAAGACAGGGGTTGGGTTAGTTTCCCATGGTGGCAGCAGCAATAGCAGTTTCAGGAGCTATTGTGTTAGGAAAAACACACTTGACTCTAGAAACTTGCACAGGATTGTTCCCCCTTACAAGGAGGGGGATGACATCTACAAGGGGTTTGCTGCACTTAAGAGGGCCTGTCAAGTTCAAAGGGTCCCTCAGGTGCAGTGGGCTGCTATTCTGTGGTTGTCCTTCTCTGGCAAGGGGGAGATTCACTCCTTACTGTCAGAGAAGATTATTCAGATAATTACAATGTTTTGAAGACTGCACTCTTGGATGATTTGGCTTAACCACTTAACAATATAGGATTAAGTTCAGAGAAACCAGAAACGAGTCTTCACAATATTGGATTGACTTTGTGGACTGTTCAGTAAAGGCTTAAGAAGGTTGGTTACATAGCAGCAAAGTGTCTGATTAAGAGGGTCTAAATAATCTAATCCTGAGAGAGCATATTATTAACAATTGTGGGTCTTATTTGTTATACCAGTACTTAGTGGAGTCAGATCTGACCTCTCCCCAAGAATTGGGTAAGAAAGCAGAAAAATGGGTCAGAACAAGGGTGAGCAGCAAAGCTCATACAGGGTGTGACAAAGAAAAGAAGAAAGATGTTGAAAAATCTCAGGACAAACATGGGGACATACATAAACATAAAGATCCTTCTTTACGTCCACAACACTCTTCTGGGGGTGGGGATAAAACCTCTTCTTCTTCCCACTCTACACACAATGAAAAGCTTTGGTGCTATGTGTGCAGAGGTAAAGGCCATAGGTCAGGGGATAAGTCCTGTCGAGGTAAAGCCCCTGAGCCTGCCACCACTAATACATCCTCTTCAACTTCTAGTGCCCCTAGTAGAAGTAGTAATAGTGGTGGGACTATGACAATAGTCAAACAAAAGGTGTAGTTGGGTTCACTTTTGGATCCATTATAGAAACTGGGGTAGGTGTAGAAACTTCCAAGGCAGTTTCTGTCTCACCTAGTGGCACTGGCCTTGCCACCTTTGCTGCGTGTCCCCTTAGCATGGAGAAGTACAAGCAGCCAATTCCAATAAATGGTGTTGAGGCCCAGGCGTACAGGTACCCCAGTGCCAGTATCACTTTGGTGACTGAAAGCCTGGTGTCACCTGCACAACACCTCCTTAGACAGAAGTACCAGGTTCTGATGTCAATAACTCCACTCAGTCTCTTCCCTTAGCTGTAGTGCAAGTTAGTTGGGGTGGAGTTACTCACCCAAAGCAGGTGGTGGTGTCACCTAGGTTGCCTGTAGACTGTCTCTTAGTAATGTCTCTTAGTCTCCTAGAAGCCTCAGATTGGGCTGAGGTATAGTTTAGGACCCATGAATCCACACTGGTTATCACTGAGGAATTGCTTCCTCTCATTTCAAGTGAAATGAAAACGCAACATAGAGAAGGAACCCTGAAGCCTCAGGATCCTTCTTGCCTATCAGGGAAAAGGGGATCAAAGTATCCCTTCGCCGCCCTGCCACTAAGGATACCATTCCTGTGGTGGGAGAGACCTCTCCTGGGGTGTAACTTGTACCAAGGGAGCCCACAGCTGCCACAGCTAAACTCCCAGAGGTCAAAGTCCCTCTCTGTCGAACCACTAAAACAGGTAAGCAAAACTGCACTGTTTTAGTAAATTTGGAGCAAACCTTCATCCCTCCCAGAGAAACTTCAGTGCAGCAGCCCTGCCCTACCTCTAAACACATAGGACAGCAGCCCTGTCCTTATGTGGAACCTATAGGACAGCAGCTCTATCCTGGTCCAATCCAAGAGAAACAGCAATCCTGTTCTCTCTTACAGTCATATGAACAAACTTTTTGCCCAGCACTGGCCTTGCTGAGACAGCATCCCTGTCTACCATTTCAATCCTGAGGACAGCAGCCCTGTCTTGACATACGATCAGAGGGACACTCACACTGCCCCACTTTAAATCACTTACAACTTACAAATGGAGAATCTCAGAGTATGCACTTGCACTGTTTTCTAAGTAAAAATATCCAAACAGGGCGGTTTACCACCCCACAGGGAAGTAACCATACAGTGGATGATGAAGGGAGTAACCACTCTATTGCAGATCTACTCTCCACTTATCACCACTTAGACTGTAAAGTCTCAACTGGCCAAGTTGAGCCTTCTTGTCCTTCGTTTGGGGGGGTATGTGAGAAAGTTCCCCCTTTTTAGCACGGTTACCCCCATTTTTGGCATGTCTGTCAGTGTGTTTTGACTGTGTCACTGGGATCCTGCTAGTCAGGTCCCAAGTGCTTATGGTTTACGGCCTTCTTGTCAGTGTGTTTCACTGTTTTCTAAATTGTCACTGGAGTCCTGCTAATGAGAACTCTACTGCTCATGCTCTCTCTGTTTCTAAATTTGTCACTACATACTAGTGACTCTACATTTCACTCAAAATTTGCATACTGAACCTCCCTTATAAGTCCCTAGTACATGGTACATAGGTACCCAGAGCATTGGGGTTCCAGGTAATGCTTATGGGCCGTAGGATATCTTTTGCCACCCATAAGTAGACCATACAAAGACTTCTTCAGGACTGCCATTGCAGCCTATTTGAAATAGTGCATGCACTATTTCAGAGCCTTTTTCACTGCATGGGGTCACTTATAAGTCACCTATATGTCTAACCTTCAGACACTGAAGGCTAGGTGTACAGTACTTGTGTGTGAGGGCTCCCCCTGCACTAATAGAGGTGCCCCCACGTCACCCAGGCCCATTTTCCCAGACTTCGTGAGTGTGGGGTGCCATTATAAGTGCGCACTACATATAGTTCAAAAATATATGTAGCTTCATAATGCTAACTCAGAATATCGCTTAGTAAGGTGTCCAACAACTGGTAATTGTACCCCAATACTGATTCCAGTATTGGTTGCACAATCCCATGCACTCTAGTGGCTCCTCCATGGCCCCCCAGTACTGCCATACCAGCCTTCTGAGGTTTTCACTTCAGTCCCAGCTTTTGCCACCTCACAGACAGGCTTCTGCCCTCCTGGCGCTTGAAAATCTCAATCCCAGGAAGGCAGAACAATGCATTTCCTTTAGGACAGGGGTGTTACACTCTCTTCCTTTGGTAATAGGTGTTACAGGCATGGGAGGGTATCCTCCCAGAGCCTCTGGAAATGCTTTGAAGGGCACAGATAGTGCCCTCCTTGCATAATTCAGTCTACACCATGCTCCGGCGTGAAACTGGGCAAAGAAAAGGGGAGTGACCACTCCCCTGTCCACCACCACCCCAGGGGTGGTGCCCAGAGCTCCTCCAGAGTGTTCCTGGGTTCTGCCATCTTGTTTTCAGGATAGTCAGGGAACTCTGGGAGCATCTGAGTGGCCAGTACCAGCAGGTGATGTCAGAGACCCCTCCTGATAGGTGCTTACCCAGTTAGGTAACCAATCTCCCTCTCAGGGCTATTTAGGGTCTCTCCACTGGTGTTTCTTCAGATTTGGATTGCAAGACTCCAGCAGGAATCCTCTGCATCCTTTACTTCATCTTCCACTGACGGATCGAATGCTGACTGATCCAGGAACTCTACAAAACTGCAACAAAGAAGCTATGATGACTTCTGCAACATTGTGTCTTTATCTTCTGTCAGCAACTGCAACAGTTTCCAGGTCGTGCATCCTCCAAGGACTGTCTGTCTTAAGCCTGCACCAAAAGAACCAAAGGAATCGCCGATGGAGTGACGGAGTCACGTCCCTGCTTCAGAAGGCACCTCTCTGCAGCAACAACCGGTGGCTTGGACCCCTCTCCAGGCAACAGGCATGGATCCTGCAACATGGGTGGTGGACTAAGGTGACTCCAGTAGTCCAACTGTCCAGCTGTCCAACTATGGTGGAGGTAAGAGCTTGCCTCCCTACACAAGACAGTACCCCCATACACTGCGTGACTTGCAGTTGCTAAGGCTTGTGTCCAACCTTTCAAGAAGTTCTTCATGCACAGCACAGCTTAGGCCCCCAGCACTCCATCCTGCAATGCACAGCTTCCTGAGTGGTTCTCCAGCGGCGTAGGAATCCTTTGTGTTGTACTGCGTGGGCCTCCATTTGCACCTCCTGTGTCCCCCTGCTGCGTGACTCCTGTGCTCGCTGCCTGGTCTGAGGGCTCTCTGAATTGCTGACAGCCCCTTCTGTCTCCCCCTCCTGGGAAGATGGCACAAGGTCCCTCATGGTCCGGGGCAGTGCCATTTTCCACTAACTGCAAGCTTTGCGTTTACCAAGGTTTGTTGGCAGACTCCAGCGGCGTAAACTAGACTGCATTCATTCTTTCAGCGTGAGACATCTTCTGCACCAACCAGAAACCTGCATATGTCTTTGTTGGTGCAATACTGACTTTGTCTTCTTACCGGTGATTCCACTTTTGCACCTTCACCCGGGTTAGCAGGGGCTCCTGTTCTCCGTGGACTCTTCAGTGCTTCTTGGACTTGGTCCCCTTCTTCCACTGGTCTTCAGGTCCAGGAACCCATCATTGGTGTCTTGCAGTCTCTTCTAGTTCTTTCATTATCTTCTATCATGACTTCTGGTGTGTTATAAGAAACTTGCTGGGTTTTTCTCCTGCTTCCTGGACTCTGGGGTGGGGTATGTTACTTACCTTTGGTGTTTTCTTACACTCCCAGTGACCCTCTACACACTACATGTTCCTAGGTGGGAAACTGACTTTTGCATTCCACTATTTTAGTATATGGTTTGTATTCCCCCTGGGCCTATTGCAACCTATTGTGATTTTCACTATTTGCACTGTTTTCCTACTGTGTACATACCTGTTTCTGGTCACTTTTGTATATATTGTGTGATTTACTTACCTCCGAAGGGATTATAGCCTACAAAGAATTTTTGGCATTGTGCGACCAAAATAAAGTACCTTTATTTTTGTAACACTGAATATTGTCTTTCATATGTGTAAGTACTGTGTGACTACAGTGGTATTGCAAGAGCTTTGCATGTCTGCTAGTTCAGCCTTGGCTGCTCTGCCTACAGCTACCTCTAGACAGCCTGGCTTCTAACCACTGACTACATTTCACTAATAAGAGATAACTGGATCTGGTATAAGGTGCAAGTACCAAGTACCTTAGGTATCCACTACAAACTAGGGCAGCCTCCTACATTGGTGGTGCAGTGGTGGGATAAGTACTTGCAATTGCCTTATCACTCTGTCACTGGTACTTTTCACCGAGAAAGTGTACTCTGTACTTAGGGCTATACAAACGTATACATAGTAATTGAACTTGCATTCTAAGATTTTAAATGTTAGATAAAGTAGGTCTGTTCTTTTCTTTTACTTTACTCTAACTGTTCTGTCATTATGCCTTCCTCTGAGGCCACCCCTAGGGTTATCAAAACCACTAATGAAAGCCTAAACTTTAAAAGTTTGAGGGGGCTTTGCTCAGAGAGAAGGCTAGGGATTGGGAAGAACCCTAACAAAGGTTTCCTTCTACATCTCCTTCTCCAGGATGACCAAGAATAGTCTGGTCACCAGGTGGGGGAAGTAGAGGGGGATTCTAACCAGGTAGAATCAGGAGAGGGTCCTGAGGATGCAGGGGAGGGTCCTTCCCAAGATCCTCCCTATGATAAACCATCTAGTGTAGCTGGCAGTGGGAGGGGGTCACACACAAGTAGAGCTCCATTCATACCTAGAGGCCAGGCTACTAGGGTTACAGAGGCCAGGGAAAGATCTGCCTCTGCTCACTCCCATGTCACTTCATTCTCAGAAGTGTCAAACACATCCAACCCTGAGGACAACTCCCTAGATATGGAACTCAGAAAGCTGAGGTTGGAGGTGGCCAGACTGAGGTTGCAACAGCAAAAAGTTAGCCTTAGATAGGGAAGCCCTAGCTGTGGAAAGAGAAAGACAGGGGTTGGGTTAGTTTCCCATGGTGGCAGCAGCAATAGCAGTTTCAGGAGCTATTGTGTTAGGAAAAACACACTTGACTCTAGAAACTTGCACAGGATTGTTCCCCCTTACAAGGAGGGGGATGACATCTACAAGGGGTTTGCTGCACTTAAGAGGGCCTGTCAAGTTCAAAGGGTCCCTCAGGTGCAGTGGGCTGCTATTCTGTGGTTGTCCTTCTCTGGCAAGGGGGAGATTCACTCCTTACTGTCAGAGAAGATTATTCAGATAATTACAATGTTTTGAAGACTGCACTCTTGGATGATTTGGCTTAACCACTTAACAATATAGGATTAAGTTCAGAGAAACCAGAAACAAGTCTTCACAATATTGGATTGACTTTGTGGACTGTTCAGTAAAGGCTTAAGAAGGTTGGTTACATAGCAGCAAAGTGTCTGATTAAGAGGGTCTAAATAATCTAATCCTGATAGAGCATATTATTAACAATTGTGGGTCTTATTTGTTATACCAGTAATTAGTGGAGTCAGATCTGACCTCTCCCCAAGAATTGGGTAAGAAAGCAGAAAAATGGGTCAGAACAAGGGTGAGCAGCAAAGCTCATACAGGGTGTGACAAAGAAAAGAAGAAAGATGGTGAAAAATCTCAGGACAAACATGGGGACATACATAAACATAAAGATCCTTCTTTACGTCCACAACACTCTTCTGGGGGTGGGGATAAAACCTCTTCTTCTTCCCACTCTACACACAATGAAAAGCTTTGGTGCTATGTGTGCAGAGGTAAAGGCCATAGGTCAGGGGATAAGTCCTGTCGGGGTAAAGCCCCTGAGCCTGCCACCACTAATACATCCTCTTCAACTTCTAGTGCCCCTAGTAGAAGTAGTAATGGTGGTGGGACTATGACAATAGTCAAACAAAAGGTGTAGTTGGGTTCACTTTTGGATCCATTATAGAAACTGGGGTAGGTGTAGAAACTTCCAAGGCAGTTTCTGTCTCACCTAGTGGCACTGGCCTTGCCACCTTTGCTGCGTGTCCCCTTAACATGGAGAAGTACAAGCAGCCAATTCCAATAAATGGTGTTGAGGCCCAGGCGTACAGGTACCCCAGTGCCAGTATCACTTTGGTGACTGAAAGCCTGGTGTCACCTGCACAACACCTCCTTAGACAGAAGTACCAGGTTCTGATGTCAATAACTCCACTCAGTCTTTTCCCTTAGCTGTAGTGCAAGTTAGTTGGGGTGGAGTTACTCACCCAAAGCAGGTGGTGGTGTCACCTAGGTTGCCTGTAGACTGTCTCTTAGTAATGTCTCTTAGTCTCCTAGAAGCCTCAGATTGGGCTGAGGTATAGTTTAGGACCCATGAATCCACACTGGTTATCACTGAGGAATTGCTTCCTCTCATTTCAAGTGAAATGAAAACGCAACATAGAGAAGGAACCCTGAAGCCTCAGGATCCTTCTTGCCTATCAGGGAAAAGGGGATCAAAGTATCCCTTCGCCGCCCTGCCACTAAGGATACCATTCCTGTGGTGGGAGAAACCTCTCCTGGGGTGTAACTTGTACCAAGGGAGCCCACAGCTGCCACTGCTAAACTCCCAGAGGTCAAAGTCCCTCTCTGTCGAACCACTAAAACATGTAAGCAAAACTGCACTGTTTTAGTAAATTTGGAGCAAACCTTCATCCCTCCCAGAGAAACTTCAGTGCAGCAGCCCTGCCCTACCTCTAAACACATAGGACAGCAGCCCTGTCCTTATGTGGAACCTATAGGACAGCAGCTCTGTCCTGGTCCAATCCAAGAGAAACAGCAATCCTGTTCTCTCTTACAGTCATATGAACAAACTTTTTGCCCAGCACTGGCCTTGCTGAGACAGCATTCCTGTCTACCATTTCAATCCTGAGGACAGCAGCCCTGTCTTGACATAGGATCAGAGGGACAATCACACTGCCCCACTTTAAATCACTTACAACTTACAAATGGAGAATCTCAGAGTATGCACTTGCACTGTTTTCTAAGTAAAAATATCCAAACAGGGCGGTTTACCACCCCACAGGGAAGTAACCATACAGTGGATGATGAAGGGAGTAACCACTCTGTTGCAGATCTACTCTCCACTTATCACCACTTAGACTGTAAAGTCTCAACTGGCCAAGTTGAGCCTTCTTGTCCTTCGTTTGGGGGGGGTATGTGAGAAAGTTCCCCCTTTTTAGCACGGTTACCCCCATTTTTGGCATGTCTGTCAGTGTGTTTTGACTGTGTCACTGGGATCCTGCTAGTCAGGTCCCAAGTGCTTATGGTTTACGGCCTGCTTGTCAGTGTGTTTCACTGTTTTCTAAATTGTCACTGGAGTCCTGCTAATGAGAACTCTACTGCTCATGCTCTCTCTGTTTCTAAATTTGTCACTACATACTAGTGACTCTACATTTCACTCAAAATTTGCATACTGAACCTCCCTTATAAGTCCCTAGTACATGGTACATAGGTACCCAGAGCATTGGGGTTCCAGGTAATGCTTATGGGCCGTAGGATATCTTTTGCCACCCATAAGTAGACCATACAAAGACTTCTTCAGGACTGCCATTGCAGCCTATGTGAAATAGTGCATGCACTATTTCAGAGCCATTTTCACTGCATGGGGTCACTTATAAGTCACCTATATGTCTAACCTTCAGACACTGAAGGCTAGGTGTACAGTACTTGTGTGTGAGGGCACCCCCTGCACTAATAGAGGTGCCCCCACGTCATCCAGGCCCATTTTCCCAGACTTCGTGAGGGTGGGGTGCCATTATAAGTGTGCACTACATATAGTTCAAAAATATATGTAGCTTCATAATGCTAACTCAGAATATCGCTTAGTAAGGTGTCCAACAACTGGTAATTGTACCCCAATACTGATTCCAGTATTGGTTGCACAATCCCATGCACTCTAGTGGCTCCTCCATGGCCCCCCAGTACTGCCATACCAGCCTTCTGAGGTTTTCACTTCAGTCCCAGCTTTTGCCACCTCACAGACAGGCTTCTGCCCTCCTGGAGCTTGAAAATCTCAATCCCAGGAAGGCAGAACAATGCATTTCCTTTAGGACAGGGGTGTTACACTTTCTTCCTTTGGTAATAGGTGTTACAGGCATGGGAGGGTATCCTCCCAGAGCCTCTGGAAATGCTTTAAAGGGCACAGATAGTGCCCTCCTTGCATAATTCAGTCTACACCATGCTCCGGCGTGAAACTGGGCAAAGAAAAGGGGAGTGACCACTCCCCTGTCCACCACCACCCCAGGGGTGGTGCCCAGAGCTCCTCCAGAGTGTCCCTGGGTTCTGCCATCTTTTTTCAGGATGGTCAGGGAACTCTGAGAGCATCTGAGTGGCCAGTGCCAGCAGGTGACTTCAGAGACCCCTCTTGATAGGTGCTTATCTGGTTAGGAGACCAATTCCCCTTTCAGGGCTATTTAGGGTCTCTTCTCTGGGTATTTCTCCAGATTCAGATTGTAAGACTTCTGCAGGAATCCTCTGCATCCTTTACTTCATCTTCTACCGACCGATCAACTGCTGACTGCTCTAGGAACTCTACAAAACTGCAACAAAGAAGCTAAAATGACTTCTGCAACATTGTATCTTCAGCCCCTGTCAGCAACTGCAACATTTTCCAGTTCATGCATCCTCCGAGGACTGACTCTCTTCAGCCTGCACCAGAAGAACCAAAGGAATCTCCTGTGGAGTGATGGAGTCACTTCCCTGCTTCAGCAGACACCTCTCTGCAGCGACTACCAGAAGCTTGGACCCCCTCTCCAGATGACAGGCGTGGATCCAGCAACACAGGTCATAGACTAAAGTGACTCCATCAGTACAACTGTCCAGCTGTCCAACTTTGGTGGAAGCAAGAACTTGTCTTCCCACGCAAGATAGTACTCCCATGCACTTGCACTGCGTGACTTGCAGTTTCTATGGCTTGATTGTGACCTTCCAAGAAGTTCTTTGTGCACAATACAGCTGAGGCCCCCAGTACTCCATCTTGTGACACACTTCTTCCTGAGTGGTTCTCCAGCAGTGTCTGAATCCTTTGTGCCATGCTGCATTGGCCTCTATTTGCACCTCCTTTGTCCGCATGCTGTGGCACTCCTGTGCATGCTGCCTGATCTTCTGAGGGCTCTCTGAGTTCCTGAGAGCCCCCTCTGTTTCCCCCTCCTGGGTAGAGGCCGGGCAGCAACATTTTCCGCTAACTGCAAGCTTTGCATTTACCAAGGCTTGTTGGCAGAATCCAGCGATGCAAACCAGACTGCATTCATTCATCCAGCATGGGACAACTTCTGCACCAACCAGGAACCTGCATATGTCTTTTTTTGTGCAATACTGACTTTGTCTTCTCACTGGTGGTTCCACATTTGCACCTTCAACCTGGTTAGCAGAGGCTCTTGTTCTCCCTGGACTCTTTAGTGCTTCTTGGACTTGGTCCTCTTCTTCCACAGGTCTTCAGGTCCAGGAATCCATTGGTGGTGTCTTGCAGTTTCTTCTGGTTCTTGCATTACGTTCTATCACGACTTCTAGTGTGTTTTAGGAAACTTGCCGGGTTTTACTCCTGCTTTCCTGGGCTCTGGGGTGGGGTACATTACTTACCTTTGGTGTTTTCTTACACTCTCAGCACCCCAATACACACTACACTTGCCTAGGTGGGAAACTGACTTTTGCATTCCACTATTTTAGTATGTGGTTTGTGTTCTCCCTAGACCCATTGCAAGCTATCGTGATTTTCACTATTTGCACTGTTTTCCTACTGTGTACTTACCTGTTTCTGGTTATTAGTGTATATATTGTGTGATTTACTTACCCCCTAAGGGAGTATAGCCTAGAAAGTATTTTTGGCATTGTGTGACTAAAATAAAGTATATTTATTTCTGTAGCACTGAGTATTGTATTTCATATGTGTAAGTACTGTGTGACTACAGTGGTATTGCAAGAGCTTTGCAGGTCTGCTAGATCAGCCTTGGCTGCTCTGCCTACAGCTACCTCTAGACAGCCTGGCTTCTAGACACTGACTACATTTCACTAATAAGGGATAACTGGACATGGTATAAGGTGCAAGTACCTTAGTTACTCACTACAAACCAGGCCAGCCTCCTACTCTTCCCCCCCAACCCCACAAAGAGGATCCATGAAATGCCTGCCTGCCCACTTGATGCCCCTCCTTGTGGAGGTTTCCAGGCAGTTAGGAGTCAAATGGCAGCACAGAGATGTGGCTGTGTGTAGCAAAATTGACTGGCAAATGGCTTTGGACTTTTCAAGTTTAAATTTAAGAAACCCAAACAGTTGATTTTTGTTATACATTTGTCCTGCAATCCCTTTTCTACCTTTATGTTGTCCCTGAGGGACTTGTGTTGTCTGCCTACAGTTGTGTGTGTTTCAGCTAGCTTGCAGATCCATTTGCTGTTGCTTGCAGTATCTGACTTTGTGGGCAGGGCTGGTGTCCCCCAAGACAAAGGTATATGTTAACTGTATAGATATGCAGATGAAATGCAATGGTGGTGTCATGGTATTGTCTACTGTTTGGTATGGTAGGTATTTCTTCTTGTTTTGTCTAATGTGAGCATATGTGGTGTTAGACATGTCACCTGGATTATGGATTCATCTATTGTGTGGCACCTTGAATTTTGGTTGCACAGAAGTTCTTCCTTAGCATTTGTCTGTGTATGTGTCCATTTAGCTGTGTGTACCTTGCAGCTACTTGATGTAGAGGTATGTCCCATGCAATTGGAGTTGTATATGCTTTGTTGAATTGCACTTCCATATTGTGCAGATAGGCATGTCATTTGGGTCTAGTATTGTTTGTCCCTGAGACACATATAGGGCCAGTTCTTGTGAAAATGTTTTTTAAGGGGCATGTGCAAAGTGATATGTGTCCCAGTGCGGCTTTTTTCCCTTTATGCTCCTGATGGCCCCATCCCTATTGTGCGGGTATTGTTTGCATAATTAACTTTTTATATTTGTCTCTCTGTCTTTTGTGCATCCCATTGTCCTTCCATTGTGTTTTAATGTGGGTGATGTGTGTTCCAGTTGCAGGGCTGTTTACTGGGAGTGGTGTTTGTGTTCCATGCCACATCCATACATATGTGTGTTGAATGTGACAACAGTCCATGGCATGTGACGAATGTGAGTGTGTGAGTTGTGTTTGTAGAGGTGATGTTGCTGTGTTGTTCGAGTTGTGTGAGACAATGTTGTGTACATTTCACTGTCCCAGTGCATGAGATGAGCTGTGAATTTTGTGTAGTGTTGTGGAGCTGTGTGAGTGACGTGCCCAAAGGGGCGTTGTAATTGGTGCCCGTAGCATGACCCCCATATGATGTGGCTGACAGTGTGAGGATCTATTGTTGAGCATAAAGACACAGATAGGTGTGTTTGCTCATGGTCCGTTGCGCTCACGGCGGCATGGATTTTGTGCTCCATCAATGATCAGCACAGCGGCAAGATGCGTGTGATGGGCTCCATGGAGGCACCGGACATGTGAGGCTGCCTGCAGGTGAGTGTCCCCCTTTATATTCTCAGTTTCTGCCTGCTGATATATGGTGGTTGGAGCGCCATTGTCACAAAAACGGTGTGTAACCTCATAAGGTGTCCAGCACCAACACAGGCTCTGCTGGCCTGTTTGTGCTGCCTCGTGACCATGGCTGTCTGTGCTGCCTGGTGGTGCCGATGAGATCAGCAGTCTGACCACCAACACAATGGTGGTCAGACTGCCAACGCCGCATTTGTGGTCAACATACCGCCAAACTCGTAATAAGGCCCAAAATCAATTTGAGGAAGGTCATGGACACTAAAGGGGTACCCTTTACTATTCCTACTTCAATCTAAACAATTGTAGAGAAGGTTGTGGTCAGTAAACATGTGGAATGCATTATACATATTCCCAAAAAATGATAAAAGTGAAAATAATATTTCAAATAAACAAAACTGCTAAACAATAATTCACATCTAATGTTAGAAATGGGGTCTCTAGTTGGCAGTCAGGTTGCACCTTGTCCAAGTAGGGACCCTCACTGTAATCAGGCTAAGGCAGATACCCAGCTCAGATAACCCCTGCTCACTTCCTTGGTAGCTTGGCACAAGGAGTCAGGCTTATCTCAGAAACAATGTGTAAAGCTTTTGCACATAACACACAGTAATACAGTGAAAAAAACTACAAAAGGACACCACACTGGTTTGGAAAAATAGCCAATATTTATCTGTGTAAAACCACCAAAACGAGAAAAATCCAACATACAATATTAAAGATATGAATTTTGCAAAAAGTACCTTGAAATAAATAGCTCCATCTGGGGCTATCAGGGCATCGTGAACAACAAATCCAACAGCTCAGGCCCACTGCAGGGTCACGGGCCAGCTACAGTGTCGAGAAGACCCGCAAACCAAAGAGTAACTTGGAAATGTGGGGTGTGATGATCCTCGCAATGAGATCCGAAGTGCAGTGTCCGTGGAGTCGGGTCTGGATGTCGATGTGGGGGTCATCGGGCCCTTGAAGTAACATGCTGGTGCACTGGCATAGATGGTGTTGAGGCTGAGGTGCGAAGCAGAATGATGCAACGTGCGGTGCCCACAGGTCACGTGCGGGCAGCGGCTCATTCATGGTGTCCTGCGGCATCAGTGAGAGCAGGGCTGCGGTATGAAGCGGGGTGGTGCGACCTGCAGTGTCTCTAGGTCACGGTGCAGGCAGCAGCATCATTGCTGATGAAGCACTGTCATCGGTAGGCCCACAGCAGCTGTGTGGCGCCCGCGGGTCATGGTGCATATAGGGGCGTCTGTTGACAACACTGGAGTCGATGGTGCTGGCGTCGATGGGCCAGCAGTGCGGTGGAGTATTAAACGGTGCTTTGTGTACCTCATGAGCAGTGCCCACAGGCCACGATGCAGGAAGCGGCGCCGGTGTCAGCGTGGAGCATTGTCATCGGGGATACCAAGGCTGCAATGAGAGCAAGACGAAACAGAGTGCGGGCCGACATGGTCATTGTGAAAGTTTTGGCTCGGTGATGGCATCAGGTAATGGCGTTGGTGAGACCAGTGTTACTGTGCAATATGGAGAACGGCTCAGAGTGGCGTCGTCAGGTCACGGTGCAGGCAGCGGCATCATTGACGCATAGCAGTGGGTTTTCTTCTGTTGCAGCACAAGACCTTGGAGAAACTTCACAAGCAAGATACACAGCAAAGTACACTCTTTGCCCTCTGTAAGGCAGAAGCAGCAATTGCAGGCCAACCCAGTAAAGGACACACAGCAAAGGAGCAGTACTCCTCCAGCCCTTCAGCTCTTCTCCTTGACAGATGTTCCTCTTGATCCAGAAGTGTTCTAAAAGTCTGGGGTTTTGGGTGCTTATACCAGTTCTGGCCTTTGAAGTAGGCAAACTTCAAAGGAAAGTCTCTGTTGTTCACAAGATCCTGCCTTGCCCAGCCCTGGCCACAGACACACTCTAAGGGGTTGGAGACTACTCTGTGTGAGGACAGGCACAGCTCTTTCATGTGTAAGTGTCATCTCCTCCCTCCCCACTCTAGCCCAGGAGACTCATCAGTATATCCAGGCTACTCCCCAGCTCTCTTTGTGTCACTGTCTAGAGGGAATTCACAACAACCGAACTGTCAGTTTGACCCAGACGTGGAATACACAAGCAGGCAGAGGCACAGAATGGTTTAAGCAAGTAAATGCCAACCTTATAAAAAGTGGCCTTTTCAAACTTGCAATCTAAAAAACTACATCACCAAAAGGTGTATTTTCACATTGTGAGTTCTGAGACCCCAAACTCCAAATCTCGATCTTCTCCCAATGGGAAACTGCACTTAAAACATAATTAAAGGCAGTCCCCATGTTAACCTATGTAAGAGATACGCCTTGCAATAGTGAAAAACAAATTTGGCAGTATTTCACTATCAGGACATGTAAAACACACCAGTACATGTCCTACCTTCTTAATACACTGCACCCTGCACTGCACTTTACTATGGACTTACCAGTAAATCAAATATGCCAATCATGGATAAACCAAACACCAATACAATTCACGTAGGGAGCACTTGCACTTTAGGACTGATCTGCAGTGGTAAAGTGCACAGGGACAATGAACCAGCAAAACGAAATCAGTAAAAATAGGAGGAAAAAGGCACAAAGACAGGGGAAACACTCCAAAAAATGGCAGGTCTAACACATAATAAATATTTAACATGCCATAATGTTTGCGACTTACAATACAAAATAAACATTTATAAATGAAATAAAATATTGAAAAATATTAATTGATATCAGCACCAAAAAACAAACATTATTACTAATAGTAAGAGAAATAATAACATCAAAATAATATTAACTACTATATACGTAATAGAGCATACATCAATTCTAATATATGTAATATATCCAATATATGTAACATAAATATAACATTTGTAAAATTATAAATATATCAAATAGGCTCACAATTACATAATTTTTACATAACTAAAAATATATTAAAATAATTAAAAAATATTTACATAAAATTCAATGTTATCATATATTGGTAAATATACAATAATTTAATCACATATTAATTATATTGGCAAATTAATAATTCAACATAAACATATATACATATAGATACTTCTTAAAAAATGAATAAAAAACTAATTGTTAAATATTTTTTACACAAATATTTTTAGAATGTATTTGTTTTGTAAAACCTAATAAAATAAAACAAATATTTATATATAATTACATAATTTAAAGTTAAATATTTAATATAAAAATTCTAAATTGAAAAGTCATATTAAAAGGTTTTAAAACATTGATTACAATATTTGTTTTTTAATGAAAAGTAAAAATCATGTCAAAAAATCAATAAATATTCTATAACACACACACAAATAAGCCCATTTAAAAAAAGAAATTACATACTATTCAAATGAAGTTATACATTACATATCACAATAAATATTTAAAACAGCAGTCCTCCATTTATACTATTTAATGGAAATGCAATTAATACAGGTAATAAAATATAGTATAAAAATAAGTTAATATTGACAGATTAAAAAAATTGCCCCACAGTTTTCCTTAAACATGTAACATCCCACCACTATAACTATGTGCAATGATGAAAAACATTATTAAAATGTTAAATAAAATAATTTGTAAATTTAGTAAAATTACAATATAAATTGACTAACCATATCGACACACTAAAATTAACATACAAATAAAATAAACCAAATTTAAGAAACACCTATAAACAAACCCATAGCAATTATATGTTAATAAATGATATTTTTGGCAATGATATAAAACACAACTTAAAACAATAATCTAACCATCTATAGTTCTGTCGACAATATTTTTGTCAATACAATATTCCTGACATGATATCTATGTAACTCAATATTTTTATTCAATATTTTGCCCAAACACCGAACCAAGATTTATCACACATTTTGTTCTGTGTTTGCTGTGCTTCACGTTTGAAAAGTGGACAAACCGTATTTTATTATTATTTTATTATCTACTATATTTATTTGTTATGTTTTAGACTGATTAACCATCAACCAGATGGATCAGTGTCTCTGATAACAGTTGAGTATTAGTCATAAGTTTTGAGCCATGTAGGGTTGCAATATGGCGAGCTGGTGTTGAAGGTAGGCCTTGATGAACAAAGACCCTCATTATGACCCTGACAGTGAGTGATAAAGTGGCAGTAATACCACCAACAGGCTGGCAGTAAGTACCTCCAAATTATGACCATGGCGGTGATAACTCCTATAAACAGCCAATGTACCACACCAACCACCACAGTGGAAACAACAGTCACCACAGCGGTAGCCGTCAACAGCCATGCGGGAGACAAAGTACCACCCACCATATTATGATATAGGAAACCACCACCTTTTCTGGGGCGGAACCAACGCCATCAAAAGCCTGGCGGAAACAGAGCTCAAAAGTGAAAGGACTCACCATTTGAGACACAGGAAAGAACCACGCCGCCATGGAACCCAACCTGCAAGTCTACCCGATGATCTTCCACGTCATGTTCCACCTGGACCACCAACGCTGACGAAGACGATCACGGTGATTACAGCCGCCTAGCACACAAGGGAGGGAGGGAGAAAACTGAAAGTGACACACACACACAACACACGCCCAACACACACACACCATACACACAACCAGCTGCACATGTAAACCAATGGCACACGACATACAGCATAATAAAACACGGACCATAATGCAGGAGTAACAACAATGTATTAACATAACAAAATCCACCACACTAACCAAATACATACAAATGTCCGTAAGGGCCAATGCCCAGTCCAAAGTCATGAGGGCACGCAAGGTCACAGGGCACAGTCCAAGGCCCAACCTGTTTCCTGAAACAGCCGGAGAGAGCACTGCATGGGCATCATTTTCCAAGTGGGAAGGCACCTCAGGGGCGTAGGGGCACCTCAGCCGAATACGGGAACGTCCCCACTGGTTCTGGATGGGGCAACATGCCCATTGCTTTGTCCTGGGGAGTGCAAGGCCACGGTCTCTCAACTGGGTGACTTGCCCACTGGTTCTGGAGGCAGCAACATGACCATTGCTATCTCCTGGGGAGTGCAAGGCCACAGTCTCTCAAGGGGGTGACTTGCCTACTGGTTTTGGAGGGGGCAAAATGCCCATTGCTCTGTCATGGGGAGTGCAAGACCACAGTCTTTCAAGTGGGTGACTTGCCCACTGGTTCTGGAGGAGGCAGCCCCCACAACAGCCCCTGGAGGGTGGCCTACATGGCGTCTGCTGGCGGTGACGGCTGCACTGTGGTGGTGGTTGGAAGAGCCTCCTGGGCAGCCCCTGCACTGTCTGTTGGCTACATTGTGGTGGTGGTTGGCGGAGCCTCCTGAGCAGCCCCTGCACTGTCTGATGGCTGAATTGTGCTGGTGGTTTGAGGAGCCTCCTGGGCAGCCCCTGCACTCCCTGATGGCTGCACTTCCACAGCTGGCGATGGGGGCCTGTGACAGCTGGTGGTGGTGTTAGCCTGACAGTTTCCGCAGGCATAGAGTTCCTCGTCTCCTCCTGTCCTTGGGTCGTGGATTCCTTACCCTTTCTGGCAGAGGTGGATGGGCTCTTCCCCTCTCTGCCTGGTGGTGCAGGCTCCTAGCCCTTCTTCACAGCTGGTGCAGGCCCGTTCACACTCTTCCCTGGTGGTGCAGGACTCTTAAAACTCTTCCCTGGTGGTGCAGACCCTTTACCCTTCTTCTCTGGTGGTGCTGGCTCCTTCCCCTTCTGTGTTGTCGGTCTGGTATCCTTACCACCACGAGTAGGTAGTGCTACCACTGTCCCCGTGGATGGTTTGGCTGAGGTGCTGGGCTGTGTCCTTGGTACCCTGCCCATATGTGCAGGACAGGGGGAGGGGTAGAGAAGAGGTCAATTTGGGAAAGGAAAAGCTTTTTAGGGATGTTGGGGTGGGAGGAGGGAGGAGTAATGGGAGTGGAGGATGAGAGAGTGGTTGTTGGAGGTGTATGTCTGTTGGATTTGGGTGCAGGTGCATGGGCTGTATGCTGATGTGAGGTGGATGGCTGTCGGTTGTCTGAGTGCTTGCGTTTTTGTCCTTTAGGAGGGGGGAACAGACAGGGTGGGAGAGGACAGAGGGGATCCGTGAATGGCTGTTGTGGAGGTGTCTGCCAGTGAGCTGTGTGTTCTGCTTGTGGTGGTGGTGCTGATACTGGATGTAGATGTAGTGCATGCAGCTGTGAGTGTGGACGTGACTGGGAGGGAGGTGGAGGAGGAGGAGGAGGGGGAGACAGAGGAGGCAGTGGATGAGGTTGTGTCTGCAACTGTATGGTGTTTGTGTGAGTGCCTGTGGGATGAAGTGTGGTGCTTGTGTTTGCCTGTGCCACTCTTGTGTGTTGTTTTGTGTGCATGCTCTTCTGCATGTGTGCCTGGGATGGGTTGGGGTTGAGGGGAGTGGGACTCGGAAGTTGTAGTTGGAGGGGGGACGGTAGAAACAGGGACAATGGCTGCCATCAGAGAGGAGGCCAAAGCCTGAATCGATCTCTGTTGGTCCACCAATCCACCATGAATGCCCTCCAGGAATGTATTGCATTGCTGCATCTGGGATGCCAGCCCCTGGATGGCATTAACAATGGTTGACTGCCCTACAGAGATGGATCTCAAGAGGTCAATAGCCTCCTCACTCAGGGCAGCAGGGCTCACTGGGGTAGGGCCTGAGATGCCTGGGGCGAAGAAGATGCCCACCCTCCTGGGTGAGCGGGCAACTCACTGAGGGGCTACTAGGCAGCTGTACCTGCAGTTGGGGTGGTCACAGAGGTGTCTGCCACCATTATGGAGCTCCCATCAGAGGAGGTATCAGAGTCTGTGTTGTCCCCTCAAGTTGTCCCCTCAAGTCCCGCCGTGGTGCTCCCCACTGGTTCTGTCCCACTGGTTCCCTCAGCGTCGGTGGATTCTGCCTCCAGGGTCATGTGGGATGCAGCTCCCTCTGTTGCTGGTGCCCCTGCTCCTCCGCCAGATGATGCTAATGCACACATGGACAGGATGACAAAACAAGAAAGGGGGGAGAGAGACAAGGGATACACTGGGTCAATGACTGCACCAACACCACAGTAGGGAGACACAGCACCCTCACACACATGGAACAGTCCTACGCAATAAGCATTGCACTACCAGTGATTTGGCTAGTCACCAATGCATGAGGAGAAGCACACACCGCCAACTGCAGCACACCTGGGACCCACAATGCCCTGCCTGGAAGTGACTACTAACAAGCTAGGTTACCTGTATTTGTCACGCAATCATTACTCTTCAGAGGACCTATGCTGCAATGTCTACCCTGGCCTTAGGGGCACCCACTATCACACAACCACCACCCGGATACCACCCCACCAGCCAAAATTTGTAATGATACCGACTTTTCTCACCCCCTTGTGGCTGCTGTGATTCCCTCAAGCGTCCATCCAGCTCAGGGTACGCCACCGCCAGTATGTAGGCCATCATGGGGGTCAAGGTCCGACGGGCACCCCTTCCTCGTTGGGAGGCCATCCCCAGCTGGGCCTCCACGGTTTTCCGTGCCCAGCACCCCAGGTCCTCCCACCGTTTCCGACAGTGGGTGCTCTGCCTGCCATAGACCCCCAGGGTCCGCACTTCCTTGGCGATGGCACACCATAATCCCTTCTTTGGATGGGCACTGACCTGCAGAGGCAATAAAGACAGGAGAACACCATTAAACTAACAGTCCAGACTGTCACACACATGGCCCACCATACCCGTTTCCATCTCCATTGGCACACACATTGCCCAGCGCACAACATGTACACCACCATAAGATAATTCCTCCTTACACACTGTCTTCACACACATCTCCATGCATCCATGCCATATGCATCGTGCCCACAGTGTACTCACCTGTTGGTCTGGAGGCCCATACAGAAGTCTGTACTGGGGTAGGACCTCATCCACCAGTCGCTCTAACTCCTTCCGAAGTGAAGGCTGCGGCCCTTTCCCCGATTGCACGGGGCATTGTAGATTCCAGACACAGGTGACAGCAGCATATGCAGTGTATGTCTTCTCCTATAGAAGGTCAGGAAACAAGTGATGAATGATTGAGAAAATGGCGGTCACGTCCGCGGTGCTGTACACCGTCACCACCGGCGTACATCCCCATTGATCACTGTACTCCATAGGGCCCAATATTATCCAATGAGGAATTGCACGGCGGTTCACGGCCACCTACCGCCACGACACCCAACGTTGCAGGAATTACCTCACTTCCACCTGTCCCTCCAAAAGAGGACAGGCGGTTGCCATTTCAGGGAATGGTGAACAGGCCTATCGATAACTGCTGAGTCACAGGATAAATAGGCACACGCCTTGAAATTTACACTGTCCCAAAACGTAATTGCACAATGTGGACTGCTGTTGTGGTTTAGTTGTTCAAATTGTGACAGCCTACTCACTCTTATGTCACTTAGATACCTACTGCTGTGGATGGATAGGAGATGGAGACATACCCCGTGTAGAGACCCCTGGCTGACTTAGCTACACTGGAGAACAGGCACATTATACTCACCTATAGACTGGACAGGGCCACCATCACAGAGTTGTGTGCCCAGTTGGAGCCTGACCTGATATCAGCTATCCGTCATTCGACTGGGATCCCTCCTCTTGTGCAAGTGCTATCAGTGCTCCATTTCCTGGCAACTGGTTCTTTCCAAGTAACAGTGGGCTTGGCAGCAGGAATGTCACAGCCAATGTTCTCAATCATGCTTGCAAGAGTCTTGTATGCCCTGGTAAAACATATGTGCAGCTACATTGCTTTCCCCCAGGTGGAAGATTTGGCCACAGTGAAGGCCAGATTCTATGCAATGGGACATATCCCCAATATTATTGGTGCAATTGATTGGACAGATATTGCTTTTGTCCTCCCCACCAGAATGAACAGGTGTACAGGAATCATAAAAGTTTCCACTCCATGAATGTGCAGATGGTGTGCCTGGAAGACCAGTACAGCTCCCACATCAATGTTAAATATGCTGGGTCGGTGCATGATGCCTTTGCCTGAGGAATAGCAGCATCCCAAATGTGATGGGCTAACTACAGAGGCATGGGTGTGGCTTATAGGTGAGCCTTGGTCCCAACCCGGTGTATGTTATTGTCTGCCTCTGATGTTAACGTAATAGGATAGTGTTAGGCTAAATGTTGTCCCTCAATGCCTGCAGGTGACTCTGGCTACCCAAACCTATTGTGGCTGCTGACCCCTGTGAGGAATGTCAGAACAAGGGCTGAAGAATGTTATAATGAGGCACATGGGCGAACCAGAAGGATCATTGAGAGGACCTTCGGCCTCCTGAAGGCCAGGTTCAGGTGCCTCCATCTGACAAGGGGATCCCTGCGCTACTCACCGGAGAAGGTCTGCCAGATAGTAGTGGCATGCTGAATGTTATACAATCTGGCCCTCAGATGCCATGTACCTTTTCTGCAGGAGAAGGTGACTGGAGGTGCCCCTGTAGCAGCAGTGGACCCTGAGGACAATGCGGATTATGAGGATGAGGATGTGGACAACGGAACATCAGTTATCCGTCAGTACTTCCAATGACACACCAGTGAGACAGTGCAACTTCACATTTCTATGACTATTGGTATATTCCGTGTGACAGTGGCATGCTGGCATTACCCACTTGTTACCTCTACGTACTGTCACTGATGGATTATCATTTTATAGATGTTGGTGTTATGACACCAATGTCCTAATGTGATTACTACAGCCGGCTACAGGTCATTCTTTTCATACTCTCACTATGTAAAGTTCATTTGCAATGGATGCAGCTGTTACCATCAATACAAATTTTCAATACATGAAATATTAGTAGTTGAGTTTTTTCCAAGGGTGTTTATTATAGTGTTCAGAAATATAGGGGAAAGTGCAACGGAATGGGGTGATGATGGAGGAAAGTCCAGGGTAATGTTCCAGTCTGTTTGTAGCACAGGTGCAGTGTCCACGGGGCCATAGGAAGGGGAGCAATGGCAATTCAAGGTGGACAAGGTGACTGAGTGGGGCCCAAGGGGGACAATCAGGAGAGTCTCATTTCTTCGAGGTGGTCATGGTAATTGTCTCTGGCTTTTGTCTGGGTCACAGGGAATGTTTGTGGGGTGGTTCACCTTCTGCAGGGGGAGAGATGCTGGTGGCCTGTGGGTCCTGCGGTGGGGCCTCCTGCCCACTAGCGGCAGCGGAAGTGGAGGGCTGGTCGATGGACTGGCTAGTGGTAGGGGCACGCTGGTGTGCTGTTGCCTCCCTCATGATGTTGGCCATGTCTGCCAGCACCCCTGCAATGGAGATCAGGGTGTTGTTAATGGCCTGCAAGTCCTCACTGATCCCCTGATACTGTCCCTTCTGCAGGCGCCTGTTCTCCTGCACACTGTCTAGGATCTGGCCCATCGTGTCCTGGGAATTTTTGTAGGCTCCGAGGATTTCGGAGAGTGCCTCCTGGACATTCGGTTCCCTGGTCCTGTCCTCCGTCTGGTGCACAGCAGTCCTCTCAGAGTCCCTGTTGGCCTGTGCCTCTGTCCCCTGAACGGTGTGCCCACTGCCACTGACCCCAGGTCGCTTATTGTCTTGGGGGCGAGGTGTGGCCTGGGGTCCCTGTACAGGTAGGCACACTGCTAATTGACATTTCCTGGGGACAGAGGTTTGGGTACTCTAGGTGGGTGTTGGATCCTGATGGGAGAGGCTCTGTGGTGGTCTGTGAGTGTGCTTGGGTGACCAGCTGTCCAGTGGTCCCTGATGAGCCAGGTAGGTACTCCAGATCCAGAAGTGCAGAGTTACTGTCATCACTGGGGGCCTCTTCTGTTGGGGGACTGGATAGTGGTGGCACCTCTCCACTTACATTGGCTGGGGTACCTGTGGGGATGTACGTGATGTATTATGCTTCAAGTGTATGACATTTGTACCTCCATGGCTTCCCCTCTATCGTTGGTGTTGCCCTGCCAGCTTTTGCTTGTGTATGGTGATGTATTGTGGGATTGTTAGTTTCCCTATGATGTGCATGCTTTAGTGATGGGTGTCCATGCAGGACTGGGAGGGGTGTCCATGCATTGGCATGGCACGCAGGGCTTGGCATTGGGGTTAGTGAGATGTGCAGGTGCAGTGTGTGGGATGGAGTGGAGTGATGGGAGTGAGGGTGTGGGTGTGAGATGGCATGTAGGTAATGGGGGTGATAGGTAGTAAATCTTGACTTACCAGTGTCCAGTCCTCCGGCTACTCCACCAAGTCCCTTGGGGTGCACTATTGCCAGTTCCCGCTCCTCCCAATGCTGTGAGCTGTGGGGAAGGAGGTGGGGGACCACTGCCAGTCCTCTGTGTGGCAAGCTGGTACCATCTTCCTTACAATGGATATCTGCTCTACCCGTGCTCCAAAAAGCTGTGGCTCTACCCTGACAATTTCCTCCACCATGACCCTTAACTTCTCCTAAGTGAAACGGGGGTGCCTTTGTGGTGCATGGGTGTTGTGTGATGTGTGTTGGTGAGGGTGTGTTGGGTAATGTGGTGGGGTGTGTGATGTTGAGTGTGTGAGGAGTGTATGGGTGTAAGTGGTGTGTGGTCTGTTGTCTCTGTGCTGTTCTTCTCAGTCTCCTTTTGGCAATTGTTGTTCATAAGGGGTTGTGGGTAATGTGGGTGGGTGTTTTATAGCGGTGTGGGTGTGTGGGTCTGGTATATGCATAGGTGTCAGGTGTGTGTTTTTCATATTGGCCAATGTAGTGTTGTTTTGTATGTGGGTGTCCATTCTGTGCACGACGGTCTGTACCACCAATGGTTTACCGCTGTTGAATGTCAGCTGTGGTGATTCGTGGGTCATAATGAGATGGGCGTTGTTTTGTTGGTGTAACGGTATGGGTTTTGGGACCGCCACTTTATCATTGACCTTTGGTCTGGTGGATTTGTGTATGTGGCTATATTCTGTTGGATTGGTGTGTGTGTGTCATAATATGGTGGACTGATATCCGCCTCCGTGGCGGTATGTTGGCGGCTCTCAGCGTGGCGGTAAGGAGAATTTACCACCAATGTCATAATGAGGGCCAAAGTTATTTTAACATGAAATGCTTGTTAGATGAAAGATCTACTGATAATGAATGGAGGCTAAGGTTCGAGATGAAGGTGAAACATCATCAGGTTTGCACATTGGGAGCTCATGGCAAACTCTAAATTTGGACTTGTACTGGGGTCAAAGTCCCAGTTCTGTACCGAAGATTTCACACAATTATAAATAAACTCTAATCTAGCTGAAATGTAGGTTGCGGTCCACATTTACTCATTGCCTGACCCGGCTCTCACAGAAATATTACGTATTCCATTGAGATGAAAGCTGAATACTATTTTTCCCTGACTGGTCCCAATAATATAACTTTGGAAAGGATACTCTACCACTAACAGAAACATAGGTAATTGTGTGTTGTTTCACTGTATCCTGGTGGTCTTTTCCATTATTGTTACAAAAACAGCAGGGAACTTATTAAATTCATAAGATCAGGTTGCATAAATACATAGCTATTCTTTTCAGACATTTATCACTGTCTATCACATTAACGAAATCCTAGGTAGGTGTAATTTAAAAACTTAGTTAAGTTTGTTGTGCTGAAAAAATATATTAAGGAGACTAATTCATAGAATGTGCTGTCCAAGCAAAGGTCTTCGGGAGGTGGAAGGCCATTACAAATTCAGAAAAAGTCTTACAACCACCCTATTCAAAAGAGCCTTAGGATGGAAAGTTCTCCTGAGAGCTGGCCCTCCTGTGCATCACTGAGTTGATCTCAAGGGGACCCCTTACTCTGACTAATAGGAGCAATTATTTCGCCCAACAGGAACAGTGTCAGACATCATGCTGAAAGCAATGCTGTGTTTTCAGAGCAATAAGAGGTTGTAGAGTGGTCAGTTTTATGTATATTTTGCGCGTTAGCTTTAGGCTTTAGGCCTCTGTGCACTTTGCCCTAAATATATTTTATTCATTTGCTAACAGCTTAGAGCCTCTGTGCACTTTACTCTAAATGCTTTTTATTAGGCTTCGTACTGTTATTTTACAGAATAGCCAGTACTACAGTGTTGTTTTTTATTCATATCACACTGTTTTGCCTACTTCAGCACTGGAGTTCTTCATAACATATTCACTCTGTGCTTTCGTCAAGGATACAGTCTGGTACATTGCCGATAGACGTGGTAGGAGTCTAGACTTACCATTCCTGCGTAGGAACATTTTGTGATCACGATGACATGTTAGTTATAAAATCACTTCCTTGTCCCAATACATGTAAGAGGGAGATTCCGACCAGGGAACCACAACTAGACGCTGACTGCCTCGTTGCAGATGCTGAACCAGATCACAGGCCTTTGCTCAGGTATGAGTGTGTCCGTCTCCCTAGTGATACAGAAAGGCAAGCTAGAAGCTTAACATGCTGTGCTCTAAATAGAACAAGCAGAGGGAGAGTAGAAACGGTTAGGAATTATGATAGCGTTATTCTTATGTTTTACTCTCCTGGTTACTATATCAATCCTACTATGTTGTATTGTTCTGGTTATTGCGGCTCACGCCTTAATATCTAAAATACAGTTGTTTTATTAAAACATTATATAAAACTTATACTGTCTTTGTAATTTGTATATGAGACCATATTGTGAATGAGAGAGTTGGTTTGGATCTGAGTGACCACGACTTCCCTGAGAAGTTCCAAAGATGTCATCCGCTCGGCTGCCCAATCATTTCATCCCCATGGGAGCAATGAGGCACTGCTAGTTAGCCGGAGCAACAACCGGATTTAGGGTGACAGAGTTCCTTACACGTGGGTCAGACTCAGTCCCCCACACCGTTATCGATCCTGCTGCCTAGAAATCCAGTAGTCTCATTTAGGATAATGACAGCCCGCGCGACATGGCGCCGCCAACGTTTGGTCTGGCTCTAATGTTTGGGTCCGACTGACTCTCTCGGTCTCGTATATATTTTGACTCCTCGGTTCCGTATGCGGAGACGTCCGTGGGGCTGAGGGTTTCCGCCACCACAGGTTGGGTACATCCTATTACTTAGTGGTTGGTTGTTCAAGCTTGAACTTTGAAAGGAAAAACCCCGATATTGGTGTGCCTTCTCTGTCCTAGAGCTATTTTTGTTATACTAATGGCGAATCCAGTTGCAGTAAATATACCGCTTAATATGCGATTTCCGCTCACGGGTCATCTGATAGCACATGGACTGACGGTCCAGGGGGGTCCGGTCACTTTTGTGGTGGACGCCCATGCAGCCTATAGAACTGAACTTTTTTATTCTTGGGTCGTATTTCCAGCAGCTGATGGGGGTACAAATACTTTTCACGAATATACTGTTGCAAATGTCCCTGGACAATACAGGGCTTATGCATACTTAGAAATACCTTTATCTTATCAAGAACACCATAATTGGCTTGATGGCGCCCTCCCACACTCAATAACACCAGTAAGGTTAGGTCCGTTAAGTAATGATGGTCCGACCTGGCCTTTATTGGCTACATATACACCATATCCTGGAGTGGCAAATGTGGCAGTGGCTGAAGTGCGTCGATTATATATGGAATTAACTACAACATACAGACGATTAGTTCAGTTTGTGATGCAGACATTAAATACGAATGCAGCGCGAGCTGCTCCAGCACACCCACATGCGGTGGTACCGGGGGTCAATCCGGCCACTGTGCACTCAGTGATGGGCAAAGTACCGGCTAAACGTGAGGAGACTCCGTTTTGGCTGGCGCAAAAAATTAATACGCTGGAAGCAGTATTTCCCCATACGGGACCTCAGGATAAGCATAGAATTTTGACGATGTGTTTGCCGTATGGGATGGTTCCTACGGTGGATCTTTGTAATACTTGGGGCACGGTGTTTGCCGCACTCTATACTACAGCACACGGTACACCGACTTTGGCTAATTTGCCGGAGGTGCTTAAACAAATTCAGGATGAATATGGGGCTGCCCCTGCCTTAGATTTAGGCATGCAATTGATGGGTAATTTTGAAGCGGTTTCTTCTATTATTTTGAGTAATCTCAAGGGGGAGGCTGTAGCACTAGCAGTGCGAATGCGTCTTCGGGACGTTCCGCAGATTAATCAGGAGCAGGAACTTCCGAGAATAATAGCTGAAACATATTCTAGTATTGGTCGTGATAGCCTAGGGGCTCGACCGCAGAAACCACAATTGCAGGGTAAAAATAATAAGGATAATTCTAAGCAACAGCAACCTGAGGGTGCGAAAAAGCGCTGGGACAAGAAACAGCAAACACCTAAGAAAGATGGTGGGCAGTCTCCGCAACCGGAGACCCCACAAAATAAGTATAACCTCAGGAATAGGGATACTTTGAAGACGCCTGATAGATATCAATATACTGATACGCGCCAATCTCGTTCCTTTCAGGACTCCTCGGAGAAAAGAAGTGAGAGAGGTGGGCGGTCAGAGCGGAGGACGGAGTACGTGAAACCGAGACAGGATTCACAACACTCAGCGGAGGTTTCTATTAAACAAGAAGAGAAACCGCCGCAACAAAAACAGCAATTTAAAAAGAAGAAAGTGGCAGCAGTCTCAGTTAGACATGCCGCTCAAGAAGAGAGTTCTCTTGACGAACAAGACATGGGCGTTAGCACTGTTAGACAGCGCGGCAGAGGTCACAATAGTTCGCCGGAGTCTTCTAGAGCATCTGGAGGCGAAAGCAACTGATGACTTCATACAAGTCGAGACGGCGGATATGCGAGTCTCTGATCCTGATCAAGTATATCTTGTGACTCTACGGTTAGAAGGGGACATTGACCGCATTGTACACGCCATCTTTTGGGACCATGTGGTGAAATCATATGATATCCTGTTGGCTGAACAAGATTGGCCACCTGACTTTGTTCGCGACTGTCCGGTTGGGGAGGAGGTTATTATGCCTTCCTTTTCACCGCTTGTTCCGAGAGAACTAGCGGAGTCCTATTGTAAATCATGGGCTCTAGCACAAGCCCCCGCCCTATATAGAGATAATGTGGGGTGGGATAGACAATCACCTTATCATGTCATTCCAATTAAAAGCGAACCTCAGCCACAGCCGCAATATCCTATTAAATTTGAGGCAAGGGCATCGGTTAGGAAAATTATTACACAATTGGAGTACCAAGGTGTGATTGAGCCTTGTGTCTCGCCGATGAATAATCCCTTATTTCCGGTTGCTAAACCGGACCATTCCTATAGGATAGTGGTGGATTACAGACATTTGAATAGTCATACACGCACATATGCCATACAGAATTCACATAGCGCTGCGCTTATGAATAATATAGTGCGTAAAAAATACAAAACAACCTTGGATATCTCGAATGGATTTTTCTGCCAGAATATAGCACCCGAAAGTCGGGACTATACCAGTTTCAGTGCGTTTGGCTCTCAGAAAAAGTTTTGTCGTTTACCTCAGGGGTATAAGAATAGCCCAGGACTGTTTTCAGCTCGTGTGACTGAACTTCTACACAAGTTGGACCCTGAGGCGTTATCATATGTTGATGACATTTATTTGACGGACGATGAGATTCTGCACCATCTCAGACGCGTATCGCGCATTGTTGTGGGTTTTGCTGATATTGGCTATAAGTTTAATTTTAAGAAATCGAAGACTGCCTTCCTCAGTGTTATTTTCCTGGGATATGAGTTATCGAGTGAGGGCAAGAGCCTGGCGCCACATTTTTTGGAGAAATGTGCTTTATTGCAGCCTCCTAATACGGTTCGGAAGCTCCAGTCATTATTGGGGTTTCTGAATTTTGGCAAAACTTACATTCCTGATTATGCTACACGTATAAAACCTTTATATGAACTGATTCGCCCGAATTTTTCAAGTAGATTTTGGACGATTGAGCATACACACATACAGCGAGAGTTGCAGAATGATCTCTTAGCGGTTAAACATTTACACACACGGGACAATAAAACTCATTTGGTCATCAGGGTGATTCCTGGGGCTGTTGGATTTACGTATGTCACCTTTAATGAAGGGGAGACAGTCCCGAAAGCATACAAGTCCCACTTGTATTCTGCTGCAGAACAACGTTTTGCACAGACTGAGAAGATTCTCACTGCAGTACAGATGGCTGTGATCAAAGAAAGACCGCTAGCCCAGAGCCAACGCATTATTGTCGTTTCCCCAATTCCGGCCTCAGAGGCTGTTACAAAAGCGAGTGTTCCTAATTCGAAAGCTTTACACCCGCGGTGGATACAATGGGCTACATCTTTGACGGCCACTGATGTGGATTACATATTTGACCCTAAGCTGCAGACTCAAGAATTTCTTCAATATGAAATAGAGTACCCAGTTACTGCTGGCACATTGCCTATTGACCAATATGAAGTGGTCATGTATACCGATGGCTCTGCGCAACCGGCGGTTGGGACTAAACAGCAGTATTCTGCTGCATGTGCGGTGGTGAGCGGGACTATGGAGGGGGAAGTCTTCTGCCCCCGACATACTTATACTAAAACCTTGGGAGATTGCACGGCGCAGCTGGCTGAGCTCAAAGCTCTTTTGTTGGCGTTGGAGCATGCAGAGCCGGCGATATTGACCTTGCTGGTCTGTGACTCCTACTACTGTGTGCAATCCTTCAATGAATATCTGCACTATTGGAAAATGAATGGGTTCAGAGATTCTAAAGGCAACACCATTAAACATAAATTGTTGTGGGATAAGGTTGCGGGTCTGAAAGAAACGCTTCCTAAAGTCCATGTTGTACATACAGTTGGACACCAGCGCATTGGAATACACGTTGCTGGGAATACTTTGGCTGATGAGGCTGCAAAGTCGGCAGTGGCTATCGCCGCTGTAGCCGCAGTGACTCGTTCGAGTTCAAAACCAGACATTGAGATTTCGGCTGCCATAAAAGCTACGGCTGATGGCATGCCATTTCCTAAAGGATTCCCTTCTAAATATAGTTACTGCTTGAGAGGTGCACTAAATGCTGTTGTTAATATTCCGGGCATTGGTGTACGTGAGTTACCGAATAAGATTGAGAGACCTCGATTAATTTCTGCAGCACATGAAGGGGTGGCATCTGCGCATGCTGGTGTGGCTGCCACGATTTCACATTTACAGGCCCGTTATTGGTGGCCTGGTCTCTATAAAGAGACAAAGCAGTATGTCCTTTGTTGTGACGTCTGTCAACAAATTAAAGCATCGTCGGCTAGACGCCTGCAGCAGACGCCTCTTCTGATTTCTAACAGACCATTACAGTGTGTGTACTTGGACCATTGTGGTCCGCTGACACCAGATAGTGCATACAAATACATATTGGTTGCTGTAGATTCGTGCTCCAGATTTGTGTGGGTCTGGCCACAGCGCTCGGCTGACGCTCGGACTGTTATTAAAGATTTGCGTATCTTTGTCGACACATTTGCAGTTGTGGCTTTTCATTCAGACCAGGGCCCTGCTTTTGCCTCTAAGGCGTTCAGGGACACCATGGCTTCGTTGGGGGTCCAGCTCCAATTCTCGTCTCCATTTCATCCCGAGGGAAATTCTGTCATGGAGCGTTTAAATCGTGATTTAAAGCAATCCTTAACGGCCAGGGTTATAGGTACGGGTCGTAGTTGGCTAGCCCACCTGTATGGAGTACAGAGAGCACTTAATAACTTGCCTAGAAGGTCACTGGGGGGTCGTACTTCATATGAGTGCCTGTTCGGAACACAAATGTATGTTCCTGATCTAGATGGTCCTGGTGTGGAGGCGGCAGATACGCCCTTTGACATAAATGATTGTGTCACTGTTTTGCAGGATTTACAACAATTTCGTGAAGATAACTCTTCTGCGAGTGCTGCCTCCTCAGGAATTAAGGATGAGCCAGTAACACCTACTGGTTGGATACCCAAGATTGGGGATCTAGTGCGTGAAAAGATCGCAGTAAAGAAAGAATTTGGTCCTTCTTATCGAGCACCTGTCCCGGTATTAGGGGTGAGCGGCACGAGAACTGTGATTTTTCCGCCGCTCGAAGGGGCCAAAGGAAATCGTTTTGTTTCCATTGATAATGTCAAGTTACAACATGTGGCCGATTCTGCACAGCAGACCAAGAGGGACACCCAGTAGTTCCGGCATCCCTCTCACTACTGAGGAAGAAGTCCCGCTGCAGGTGATTTGCACCTACCCTGTTTCCTCTCCGAGCTTGGGGAGGGTGGAAGATGATCTTGCGATTGTTCCACAGTCAACGATTGATATCGATTCTTTTGCTCAAATTGCTGTACGTTCTACTGATGTTTCTGAACATGCGATTTATAGCGTACCTAGGAGAGAACCTCCATCAGCTTCTTTGTTCACTGTTGCACCTTTTGCAAGAACTGCCTCTGGCTGCTTCAACGACGCGGATGCGGCTGTATCCAGCTCTTCGTCTTCGCTGTCTTCAATCCGAGGTCCACGTAAGCTGCTCAGTTGGTTTACACGTACATATTTTGTTGTTCCTTGGAACTATTTGTGGCTTTTTATGGCTGTAATGACTCTTTTTTTATGGTTGGGATTTGTGGTTACTTTTTTCCTAGTAATACATGGTCATTTTCTTCCTGATCGATCAGACATTGAGCACGTGGAGACTGTGTTGAGACCACATTTTTCGTCTCATATGGTTCGAAGAGACTTATCCAATGTGAACATATCTGCAATACCAATTCCGGATGGGATTGTGTGGGATAAAGTAATGTTTGATATATATGGTCCCACTGAATTGATTCAAATACCTTATGTCCTTAAGTTATCAATGAATGATATTGTTATTCCAGGCATTGTTTCTGATGATTGGGATGTGAAGACAGTAGATTCTATGCTAAAAGATTTGCAATATTATACTGTCTATGATGATGAAGATGCTTACCAATTTAGAGATAATCATGGTGATATGTTTTGCTACACCCATTATGGACACCACTTTATTCACAAAGCGAGTAGCCCTAAGTCCATCTTTAATTATGTACAATGGGAACATTGCTCGACTCCTCCACAAGGGAGTTCGAAAACGTATAATGATAAATTTGCATGTTTTTCTGGGCATGATCAGCGAAATGCTAAGTCTTACTATTTTAAAGTGACACCGTATTCTAATAAGCAAATTTTGTTGACCGATACTAAATTACTATATTCTAATTCGTTTGTATCTAAACTTTCGGTCGAAGGATATGAATACTGGTTGAAGATTGTTGACTTGAAAAGTGTTTGGGGTACTAAAAATTGGCAGATGCAAGGCAGAGATACATTATTTCGAGCATGCATTATCCCTGTGCAAATGATTTTCCTCAATGACACAGTACAACAGACTAGTTGTTTGGGCTAGGCATCGATTAGAGAATTGACTTTGCCTAGTATACCTGTCCCTTCTAAATTAAATAACTGGCAGCACTATGTGAATGCTACTTTTAGTGAATTTACGCATTGGGTCCAGAATGGTACGCTTAACGCTTCATCGTTACATCCGGGCGGGTGGTTATTGTGGCCTGTAGACACTAATCGGTGTCATCAACGTTTTGTTACCTCTTCTGGGGGGTTCAGGACTAGTAGGGCAGACCCTCGTTACATTTCACCAGAACATGCTGATATAATAACTACATACAGTGTGGGGAAACTTTGTCAACAATGGTTGAAGTACTCCACGCTGGGTGCAGTTAAGTCACACCTCAAGTTACTGTCTAATGGTACTGATTTACAAGATTTCTTATCAGGTCCCAAGGTGCCCCGGAGAAAAAGGTTCTTATACGAAGTGTATAATGAGTTTTGGAAACTTTCCCAGCAGGAGGCTGCAGCCCGGTTAAGACAGATTGATCAAGAAAATCTGCTGCAGACTTTGTCTGTTGTTGATAATGGCATGCATACCCTTTCTGACCGTGTTTACACGATTGACAGCATTGTCTCTTCTGCTATTGACATTATAAAATCAGAGATGTCTTCTTTATATCATGGGCAGAGTCAGACACGATCTATTATGCAGCTGGGTTGGACTCTTCAGACCTTGAAGGCGGGTCGCGTTCCATGGCAGCACATTCGTGCCAGAGAGATCTTTATCTCCTTTAATTTAACTCGTCAACAACAATTGATGGCTAAGAAGGAAGCGACGTATGTTATGTTAAATATTGAAAAATTGGAGAAACTGCCTTTTACGGTGGCTGAGATTCCGTCAGCTGAGTGGTTGATTCATGGGGTTATTAATTTGCCTATCTCCACTCTGCAATTTACTTCTTGTTTGAAGCACATTCCGGTGGGTAGATATGAACTATTGGGTGACAGTTACATACACGAGGTGTGGGAGCTTCCTTTTCAGTACAGATGTGTTAATGGTTTGCGGGAAGTTTTTCTTAGCGGTAGCGAATGCGAAGCTTCTGTTAGCCATTCCATGGTTTGTAAACAGCTGTCCTTGCACGGAGCGTGTAATGCTTCGATTGCTAACTTAGCTTGTTATCTGAAGGGAGTTCCAGTCCCGGTAATTAAAAACACTTTCCAGGTGCTTTCTAACGGCAGTTACATTGTTCTTAACAGCGAACGCTGCTGTGGCATGCGTGCCGGAATAGTTTACGTCGTTGTCGTCAACAAGGCCGTTACGTGCTGCGGGAATGTATTGTTTCCCCCTACTGAATTTAGGGAGGTAGCGGACATCTGGCCTCATATTGCTACTTCCAAGGTTGATTTCGACAAGTTGAGTCGGCTGAAAGCTTTATTGTTTCAAAAGCATGTGGCCCTTACATCTGCTAGCGAGACCTACGCTCTTCAAGTGGCAAGGTCATCGGCGGAGATACAGTCCCTTTTGAATACTAACTTTCCGAGTTATTTCGGTGAACTTGTGGGACGTATATTTAATGCATCCAGCACTGCTGGTATTGCTCATTTTTTCAAAGCCGTTGGTGTTGGTTTCGTTCACACCTTCTCTTCCATATTCGGTTTGATACCCTCGGCTATACACTCTATTTTCGGAAGCATTTTTGGGGGTTTCCCAATTACTTTGGCTTTATTGGCTGGAGTTTTGCTGTTGTTACTATTTTTTCGCAATGGATGTCCCGCTGCAACGAGGTCCTATGTTGCTGCTCCCGTCAGCGCAGCTGTGTCGTGAACGCATGATGCAGCATTTTGGAGCTGCACTCCCGGCTCATTTGGAGTGTGACTGGTCTTTGTCATTCAGGCCGGTTTGTGTGCAGCCTGTGTTTCGCTGCCTTTGGTGCTCGTTTGAACATGCACTGGCTTTCTGTCTCTCACTGCAGCGCTCTCCAGTGGTTGATCTTGATCTGTTGATGTTCCCGATTAGGGCTCATTCCCAGACTTGTGCACTACGGTTGCGTTTGCTTCGTGATGCGGATTATGAGATTCCCTTCCTGGAGGAAGATGGTTTTGTCTCTTTCCTTGGCACTACACGGGGTGCCGCCCTGAATGGTTTTGGGGCTTTGGAACACACCTGCTCCATGATACTTTGTGGCGTGGATCTTCCGATATTGACATATCTCGAAGTGGAGGAGCTTCTACGTTCTATTGCTTCTGTCTGACAATTGGATTTTTTTTTCCTCTCTCTCTCCCGACTAAATTGACACTATCTTGCAATTCGCTCTATCGTCACATGTTTCCTAAATTTATGACTTTATTGTCTTCTCATCTTGTCGAAATTTTGTGTTTAAATTTAGGTTATGTTTTTTATGTTATTAGAACCACTTGCTACCGACAAGGGGAGGGTGTAGTGTGGTCAGTTTTATGTATATTTTGCGCGTTAGCTTTAGGCTTTAGGCCTCTGTGCACTTTGCCCTAAATATATTTTATTCATTTGCTAACAGCTTAGAGCCTCTGTGCACTTTACTCTAAATGCTTTTTATTAGGCTTCCAACTGTTATTTTACAGAATAGCCAGTTCTACAGTGTTGTTTTTTATTCATATCACACTGTTTTGCCTACTTCAGCACTGGAGTTCTTCATAACATATTCACTCTGTGCTTTCGTCAAGGATACAGTCTGGTACATTGCCGATAGACGTGGTAGGAGTCTAGACTTACCATTCCTGCGTAGGAACATTTTGTGATCACGATGACATGTTAGTTATAAAATCACTTCCTTGTCCCAATACATGTAAGAGGGAGATTCCGACCAGGGAACCACAACTAGACGCTGACTGCCTTGTTGCAGATGCTGAACCAGATCACAGGCCTTTGCTCAGGTATGAGTGTGTCCGTCTCCCTAGTGATACAGAAAGGCAAGCTAGAAGCTTAACATGCTGTGCTCTAAATAGAACAAGCAGAGGGAGAGTAGAAACGGTTAGGAATTATGATAGCGTTATTCTTATGTTTTACTCTCCTGGTTACTATATCAATCCTACTATGTTGTATTGTTCTGGTTATTGCGGCTCACGCCTTAATATCTAAAATACAGTCGTTTTATTAAAACATTATATAAAACTTATACTGTCTTTGTCATTTGTATATGAGACCATATTGTGAATGAGAGAGTTGGTTTGGATCTGAGTGACCACGACTTCCCTGAGAAGTTCCAAAGATGTCATGCGCTCGGCTGCCCAATCATTTCATCCCCATGGGAGCAATGAGGCACTGCTAGTTAGTCGGAGCAACAACCGGATTTAGGGTGACAGAGTTCCTTACACGTGGGTCAGACTCAGTCCCCCACACCGTTATCGATCCTGCTGCCTAGAAATCCAGTAGTCTCATTTAGGATAATGAGAGCCCACGCGACAAGCTGGCAGTGAGCCACTCTGCAACACAGGATGAGTAAAATATGTTTATCATTCATGACCTGGCTGGGTGTCAAAGTGGATGGGGGTGCCAATAGGTAGTTATAGGACTTAGGTCCTGATTAGGTGCCACACTGGCTACCTCCACACCAGACCCATTAGGAGTTTCCCAATGAGAATCCTAGGTTTCCGCCCGCCAGCCTAGTGGGAAAGAGGTGGCAGCATTGTCTCCGGCACATAATTGAGCCAGCGGCAATGCAGTCACAGCAGGGTGCATAGCAAATAGTGAACATTGTGAGGGTGCTGGGCAGGGGGACCCCTGTACTGCTCATGCCAAGTGCATGGGCAGTGCAGGACCCCCTGTGGCCTCCTGCAGATGTTCTCCACCAACCTTTTCATGGCAGTGAAACCACCATGAAAATGCTGGCAGAGAACGAGGTTGTAATCCGCAGGGCAACGCTGCATGCAGGGCTGCTCTGGCAGATTACGATCTCTGACACCGCCAGGCCTTCAGGATCATGGATCTCAGCGGTGCTGGCAAAAGCCTGGTCACCAGGGTCTTTATGTGGTGGTCAGACTGCCACAGCACCGTGGTCCTGACTGCCACAATGAGCCGCCAGCCTCTTAATGGGGCCCTTAATTTCCATAGGAAAAGCATTTTTTGTTTTTTTTCCTAACTTTAACATCATTTGATGAATTTTAACTAACTTCTCAAAATTAATACAACAGTCAGTTCAGCTGCTGTCTTGAAAGTTTTGGTGTCATTAGTCAAGCAGGTGCAGAGAAAAAGGGAGAGTCCAAAAATGTGTTTTCCCCATGCATTTTCCCATAGGGATTTTGAACAACACAACAACAGCCCGAACCGCTGGACGGAATTACACTAAATTTGGCAGAAAGCAAGCTCTTGGTCTAGAAGGTGTGCTTTTTGTGATTTGGTGTAAATCTTCAGCCAAGTCACAAAAAAACACAAAAAAAGGTGGGCAGGGTAGGAATACCCTAACTCCCTAGCCTTGGTGCTGGGGTCCCCCTAGAACCCCTCCCCCCCCAACCCCCAAGGCAAAAATGTATTTTTTTAAAAATTTAAGGAAAATCCATGGTGGATCTGTGAATTTTGGCAACTTTTTTAAAAAAGCAAGCGCAGTCTCCCACACTTGTTATTAATTTAGCCCCTGGGAGGGCCGATCCGGAGTAATGCCAAGATTTTAAAAAAAGAGGAAAAAAAGACAGTGGTGCGCACAAGACCCCTGTACGGGGTGGTTTTAGTATCAAAAATATTTGGAGGGCCACACATACTCCTGACCCTGGGAAGCACCACATCCCCAGGACTTTTTTTTTTTAAATGGAGGGTGCCACGTGGACCCACCTCCTGTGGCATTCAAAGGCATTGGGAGCCACCACCTCCCTGGGCCCACACATCATTTTTCAAAATATGGAAGAGAGTCTGCAGCCAGGCCCTATGGCCCACCCCCAATGTTCAGGAAATCTAGGAGAGGGGCACACAGCTCCCATTCTGGGCCAAATACAGCTCCAGGAACTACCACCTCCCTGGGGCCGTCCCATGCAAAAGAGATGAGGGGGCACCGGACGGCGCTCTCCTGGTGTCATAAATGGCCCTGAGGACTGCCAGCCCCCAGGGCCAGCTCCTGCTATCTCCTGAGGTGCCCACCCACTGGAGATAGCTGTTTGCTTTTGCTCTGTGGAAGCTGTGACAGCTCCTGCCAAGCAAAAGCAAATGCTCCACTTTCCAGCAAGTGGGAGCTGTCAAAATGCTCCTGCTTGCTGGAAGCAGAATTTTCATCTCTCCCTGCCTGCAGACATGCTAGCAGGGAAAGAGATTAAAGTATTTCTCCAGCAAGCAGAGTGCTAAATTTCCATCTTAAAAAGTTATCTGTAGGAGGAATGCCGGCTCCTGCAGGAGGTGGGGAGCGGGCTAGGTCTGAAGGGCCTTGAGGCTCCCCCCAAGGTCTCTGATCCTGCAGTTCCACCTTGAAAAGTCATCCGAAGAAGACATTTGCGGAACAATAACATTGGCTCTCGAGACATTACCTTGGTGTCCTTTATGCAGCTGTAGTGTAGGAGATGTACTATACATATACCCAATGAGGTAGAAATTACTTGTTAGCCAGTGGAAAGTACTCCAGTTATGTAGACATTCTGCACAACATGGTGGCTTCTTCTTGGATAAATATGCTGGGCAAGAATTATTCTGGCATGATGCTCATTTCACAGAAATCAAACCTCAACGGGAAGCACGTACAGATATAAACAAAGCAGGTGCCCGTGTTGAAGCTCCACTTCTGTAAAGTACTAATCATCCTAATTTCTAGCGGATGGCCAAGGCAAAGTAAGTGTTTTTTCTCTGCATTTACAACTTGAAAAATTATCTATAATCCTTGATGGAGGTGTTTGCATCCTTGCTTTGTTCGAGTACAATATCTCAGATGGTGACTGTGACAAATGGGTTCTTTCTATGGGTGGGCGGTGAACTCCGTTCTGCTCACGGAGTTTGTATAGTTTGTCCCACTCTGATCTCTGCTTAGAGCACGGAGTTCCAAAAAACTCCAGGTAGCGGAGGTTTTTCCTTGTTCACACTCACCTATGTTAGGTTGGCGAGCACGAGTGAGGAAAATCACCACCTTCCAGTGAGATTTCTCAATGCTGGTGGTCGCAGATAGTCGCTACGACCCATGTTGAGAAATCTTCCATTCACTTTGAGGAGGTTGCAGCTCGAGTACAAAATCTACTTGAAAGGCAGAAAAGAAGAAGCGCCCTCTTGCACTGCACGTGGTGCCATTTGTGCTGATTTTTCAACATGAGACAAACACCCGACGCTAAAAATCAGAGCCAACGGTGTGACCTAATGCGCTCTGCCATTTGCAGAACTCCATATGGCGCAGCAGAGTATTTTGGTCGCTTCGCGGAGGTCCACGTGCTGCTGAGACCAGAGATAGTTTTCTCCCTTTTGAAAGCTACAATTATGCAAAATGGCCTAGAAGTTCTGCCCTTTTGGCCCTACCGCATATACATTACTGGTAAGCAATGTCTTCCTGCCATTTTCCCAGGATGATGAACAGCTTAATAAAATGACCTCCCGAGCATGTTTCCTACAGATTTTGAAGACGTGTTCTTGATGCAAAGGAATATGATCACATCTCCACCAAACAAAGAAACACTTCACGAGTGGTGTGGGATTTGCTGGTTATATGGGTAGGCCGCAGGGCCTAGTCACAGGCCAATCCCCACCACTCACGACTGAAGATCGTGAGTTGTACAGTGTTGGGTGGTTATAGAGGGTAGACCATACAATCTGGCCGCAGGTGAGGCAGTGTGAACAACCTCTGTCACACATGGCCAAAGGCAGAGCATGGTGTGGGGTTGGGTGATTATAGGGGGTTGGTCACAGGTTAGCATGAGTTATAGTTACTTGAACTAACTCTAACTATGGCGGTCATTATGAACATGGCGGGAAAGACCGCCGACCACCGTGTCGGTGGTGAACAGAATCCCGCCATTGGCGGCGAATGGAAACACGCCATGTAATGATTGAAAAACCCAACCCCGCCAAAAATTCCCAGACCACCACTCCCCGCCAGGACTCTGTTTGCGGGAATCCCGGCCCCATTCACCCCGCCACCACCAAGCACACCCACATCCGCCCTCCAAATAATGATGCACAAATCACCTCGGCGGACAGTGGAGGCCAGACGACCATTGGCAGCTGCGACTGGCACGGGCGGCAAGTGGACACAACAGTAACAAGTGCACACATTGGATGGGCATATCACCCACACACCTGACACACATCCAGAACCCCATTAAACACCCCCAGACACACCCCACAATCCCTTGCAACGAAACCAGGACCAGAAGACGGAGAGCACCAGAGCCAGACATCGAACGCCAGCATACGGGAGACGCATATCGACCCACACAGGAGAACCCATACCCCGTCTCCAGTCCCAACGCCCTCCACCACACTCACCATGTCCCCCTCCAAAAACCAACGCTTCACCGAATGGGAGCTAAGGACCATGGTAGATGAGATCCTGAAGGGTGAGCCACAAAAATTCGGGTCTGAGGTGCAGCACACACCCATTCTGCGGAAATTGGAGCTGTGGCAGACCATTGTCAACAGGGTGAATACAGTGGGACACCATCCACGCACCAAGGATGACATTCAGAAAAGATGGAACGACCTGCGGGGGAAGTTCAGGGCCATGGCATCTAGGTACCACATCGCAGTGCAGAAGACTGCTGGTGGAGGACCGCCACCAACACCACCCGACTACACCGACTGGGAGGAGAAGGTACTTGCCATCCTGCACCCAGAGGGACTCACTGGACTCACTGGAGGAATGGACTCGGGTAAGTCATCTACAATTACCCAATATACAACACATCTGCAATGCATGCACCACCTCACCCCACCCACCCACACCCACCTGGACCTACACCCCACCCAGCCATTACACGCCACATCCACCACCCAGCATCACCTACAACCCACTAACAGGCCCATGTCACTTCCGGTGTGCACAGCCACCCACCCCTGCACATACCCACAATGGAATAATACCCCCCACCACAATACAACCCCACCACTGCCACTAAATGCAATGTCTACCTCACAAAGGCACCCTGGAAGGCCACTGAAAGTAACACCAGCCCAGAATAGCCCAGTTCTGTACATCTCAAACCTTCAGGCATATGTAACAGACATGTCTATGTCTCCCAACAGGCACCACCGCCCATGCAACCCTAATGGAGGGGACAAGGAGTGCCACAGCCCTCCAGGGAGTCAGAGGAACATCACAAGACCTTGGTGAAGGATCCCTGGACACTGATGAGCAGGCAGGACCCTCACACAGTCCTGGATTCTCACCATGCAGCAGCCCCACCCAGGAAACCACTGTCACCCCTAACACCCAGTCAAGACCAGTAGGCCAGGTGAGGCCTATCCACACCAGTGTACCCAGGGCACAGACTGGTGGAACACAGCTACACAGGCCACAGTCTCCCACTCCCAACATGCAGGAAGGTGAGGGCCCCAGTACAAGTGGTACGTCAAGACCTGTGCAGGGGACACAGACACAGGGGGCTAGGGCAAGTTCAAGTGTCCCAGTGGGTCAGGGGGTAGGGCACCGGATGGATGCAGCAGCCCAGGATGTTATTGCAAAGGTATTGGGGGCCTACCAACATACCCAAGACAGGTTGGCACAGATTGTGTCCACCCTGGAGCAAAGTCAGAGGATGCAGCTGGAACAACACCGACAGGCCATGGAGCAGTGGAAAGAGCACAATGCCACAATGGCCACCATTGCTGGAGCACTGCTGCAGTTGGTAAAAAAACAGTCTGACACCCACACTGGACAAAAGGCCCCCACAACAGCCCAGGACAACCAGCAACAGATGACCCAAGCAGCAGAAACAGCACAGGAAATATCCTCCCAGGAAAACCAAGGGCCAACCATGACACCCCAAGAAGCTCTACAGCAGGCGCCCAAACGTAGTCTTAGGCCAAGATATGGCACTGGAAACCCAGCTAAGAACAAGCCCCCCTCCAATAATTGAGACTGCTACTAATGCAAAGCAACCATCCCACCCATTCACCAACAACACTTAGCTGAGGGCAAATTGAAGTACTGTTCTACAAAATGGACCCATCTAAGACATCCAACAGGGCTGCCACCAAGTAGGTTTTGAGGACACCCAACCCTTAAGTCTCCCATCACTGTATATAGCACAATTCACTCTATTCTACCAATAAAACACATTTCACACCTGTAACACTGTCCCCTGTCTTCAATGTTGAACAAAGTGGAGTATGGATGCAACTGGCAGAGAACAACTTTATTGTCAATTTGTGCTTGATGGTAGTACTGTGTACTTAAAATTAGGCAAGGAGGGAATGCATGTATTTTTAGTCAGTACCATGCAGAAGTGGTCCATGTATCGCCTATCATGACTAATTCCCCCTATATCACAGAGCACACTGACAGTATTAGTCACTAACCCCAATGACAGACTTAAGTCCCACACAGTTATTGGAAGTAGAGTTGTATCAGTTGGTTCCTGGAATGGACATTTTCCCCTTCCTCATCCTCACCATCACTCTCCTCACCTCTCTGAGGCAGCTGATCAGGACCTATAGCACCCTCCACCTCCAAAAGGGAGATAGAATGTCTTACTGCCACGTTGTGCAGCATGCAGCAGGCCACCAGTATTCTACACACCTTATCAGGCCCATAGGTCAGGGAACCCCCAGACATATGTAGACACCGGAATCTAGCCTGCAGGAGACCTATAGTACGCTCTATGACCCTCCTAGTATGTCCATGGGCATCATTGGATTTCCTCTCTGCATCCGTCCTGGGAGTACTCACTGGTGTCAGGAGCCAACGAAAGTTTGGATAGCCAGAATCACCTAGAAAATGGTTCAATACAGAGTCGTCATTGTAATGTTCCTTAGTCAGACAGGCTAGTTTTCTGCAATGTGTCAGTTAGTGACAGGCAAACTAACCTATGATCCACCCTCTGTCCTCTTGTAGTTGTTCCATCTTCTGTGGAACACTACTGTTCCTCAACACAAATGAATCATGGACTGACCCCGGAAACATGGCATTCACATGGGAAATGTACTGGTCTGCAGTACACACCAATTGGATGTTCATGGAGTGAAAGTTCTTCCTGTTTCTGTACACCTGTTCACTCACTCTTGGGGGGATGATGGGTATGTGTGTGCCATCGATGGCACCTCTGACATGGGGAATGTTTGCAAAGGCTTAGAAGTCAGACTTGATGGCAGGGAGGTCAATACTTTGGGGAAATCGCAGATAGGATTGCAGATGTTGTACAAATGCATTCAGAAATCTTGCCAGTACCTGGCTGAACATTGGCTGTGAGAAACCAGCACCCATGCCCACTGTCACTTGAAAAGAGCCTGTGGCCAGGAAAAGGAGTGCGGAGAGCACCTGCACCTCAGTTGGAATGGCATGCTGATTACGATTTCCCAGAGTTAGTGCAGGATCCAGTGATGCACAAAGGTCCTGAATAGCTGCACGTGTGAGTCTGTAAGTGATAATGATCTGATGCTCGACCATGGTCCCCATATCCACAAGTGGTCTGTACACCGATGGTGCCCTTCCTCACCACAAGGGTCGGTACCTACGAGGGGTTACAAAAATGAGTGATGTGCACACAGACTTAAGCAAATTATGCATAATTCATGCACTGCATTGTTCATAGTAGTGGCTGTACAATAACTGCTACCTGACAGATGTACATGTACATCACTAGTAGGGAACAGAGTAATTCATGTGTGCTACTATACGGAATGGATAGAGGCCTAGGTGCTTCACGTGGCTAGTAGGCCCTGGATTGTGAGTAGCAGGAATTTCAAGATGCGTAGGTGATGGCAAAATGTCTGCCTACTGTAGATCTGCCCCTTCGTTCTGGAAGTGACCTCATACCGCTAGCGGTTGACGTCTCAGCGTACGGCGGTGTTGACCGCTGTTTGCACCCTCATTGGCTAACATGGATGCCAAAGGGGAACCCTTGCGTATCATGATCGCTGCCGGTGGTGACAGTGCATACCTCCGCGAAACGTACGCGCATTCGTCATCTTTTGATCACTTGACTCCCTGATGTCGTGCGGACAGGTACTCCACTCTGTGTACTGCTGTGGCCTGCCTCTGGCTATGGATGTTCCACGTGGTGCAGAGGAAAGGGCCCCGGCCTTCACCCAGGAAGAACTGGAGAAGCTAGTGGAAGGGGTCCTGCCCCTGTACGGCAGACTCTACGGACGGCCAGAGGTACAGGTGAGTCTGGGTTTGGGGGCACTGTGTGAGTAATGGATAGTGTGGATTGCACGTATGTGTGCTCCTCTGAGCCTGGATGGGCCCTGGTGCATGGAATGCTGCGTGACACTGTCCTGTATGTCTGAGAGTACTGTCAGTCCAATTTTTTACAATTTGCCAGCTGTTCCTATCGTACAAGTGCCTGACCTCTGTGTTCCATTTCTGTGTCACCCTTCTAGGTCAGCGCTCACCAGAAGAGGGCACATTAGCATTCCATCACCAATGAGGTGCGGACCCTGGGGGTCTACAACCGACGGAGCACCCACTGTCGAAAGAGGTGGGAGGACCTGTGGTGCTGGGTGCAAAAGATCACTGAGGCCCAGCTGGGGAAGTCCTCCCAGCGTGGAAGGGGTGCCCGTCGGGCACTGACCCCCCCTCATACAACGGATCCTGGCAGTGGCGTACCCAGATCTGGATGGGCGCTTGAAGGCAGCACAGTAGTCACAAGGGGGTGAGTACTCACTGACCATACTTCAGTCTGGAAGGATGACTGTGTGTGCCATAGGGCTCATGCTGCTTAGAGCAGGGAATTTGACTGGTGTCCATCTACTGTATGTTCCTCAAAGGGTGTAGGGGTGTCCCTGTCAGGTTTCACTTACCTCAGCTCCAAAAGTATTTCAGGGGATCTGTATAGATCACTATTCTGGTCAGTAGTCAGGGGCATGGCCATGGGCATAGTGCACGGTGCTGCCTGTTGGGTTTGTTTGCTGGGTGGGTGTATGTCTGGCCATTGTGTATCAGCATTCAGCTATTTACAAGAATCTCTCCTGTTTTGTCTCCCCATCCCTGTTCTCTTGTGTTGGTTTGGTACAGCATCAACATCAGGCAAGGGAGCTGAGGCATTGGCAAGTGGGGAGGCTGCGGCCCACGGATCCTCCGAGGCAGAGACAACGGACGCCCAGGGGACCAGTGGGTGGGAGGGCGAGGAGACTTCCACGGGGGAGGCTACTACCACAGGAGGTAGTGACTCTGAGACCTCTTCCGATGGGTGTCCTCTGGCGGTGGCAGACCCTAGTGCACACACCACTACCGTGAGATCTTCCGCCATCACCCATACCATCACTGCCCTCCCTTCCGCTCCCCACTGAGTTACCCGTGCCCAACCCCCAGAATGGTGGGCATCTCCTTTGCCCCAGGCCACTCCTCCCCTGCACCAGTCAGCCCTGCTGCCCTCACAGAGGAGGCTATTGGCCTCCTGAGAACCATCTCTGTTGGGAAGACAACCATTGTCAATGCCATCCAGGGTCTGGCATCAGAGGTGCAGCAGACCAATGCCTATCTGCATGGCATTCACGGAGCCGTGTCTGCCCTACAGAGATCGCCTCCTCTCGGACGGCAGCCAGTTTCCCTGGCCATTCCGTCCCCCCTCCAACCTCCTCTACCCCTTCCAGAACCCCAATCCCTTCACCCGTCGAAAGCACACAATCAGCGACCGCTCACAGGCACCTCAACACACAAGCAGCACACTTCAAAACACAAGCACCACACCTCTCACCAAAAGCATTCACACAGCCAACAGACACCTGCACACACAACAACGTCCACTTCCCCCAGTGTGACCACCTCTTCCGCCTCCGTCTGTCCCCTCTACATCCACACCCTCATGCACTGCACCTTCACTCACTGTTACTGCTCCTCTGCCTGCACTCACCACAATAGCAGAGAGCCATACATGCACCCCGTACACCACACCTGCACTCACCACCTCTAATGTAGTTGACACATGCAGCACACTAACCAGACTTTCAGACACCCACCCAACATACATCCACACTAGCTGTCTGTCTTCTCCCACTGTGTCCACCCCCACCTCCCAAGACACACAAACGCACCAAGACACCCACCCATCAGACATCCAGCACACCACAGCATACTGAGCAGTCACCTGCACCCACTACATGCACACCTACACCCCATACATCAACTCCCTCTGCCTCCACTCCCACGCCCTCATCCACGCCCACCCCAATTGCTCCCCAAAAACTTTTCCTCTCCATTGCTGACCTCTTCCAACCCACTGGCCCACCTCGTCTTGTCCCCAAACGTGCCCATCTCCTTGCCCTTTCCGCTCCTTCTACATCACAGCCCACCCCGGTCCAGCCTTCCCATTCCCGTGCCCCTTCCCCGGTGAAGAAGAAGGCCCGGTCAGAGCCTAGGCCATCCAACTCCACCCGAGCCAAACAGCCCCACCCCCTTCAAAGGAGAAGCCCACCCCCCTCCACCCTCCACAAAAAGTCAAATTCCCACCCCTGTTGAAAATCCCCCCACCCCCATTCCGTGAGGTGCCTGGATCCCCATATGGTGCCCCGTTCTGTGGAGTACCCAGCACTCTTGGGAGTCAGGTGTGGCCCGTTGTGGCCCAAGACAATCTACATTTTTTGGACTGGCCCTTGGCCCTGTTAGCACTGTTTGGCTCAGTGAGCTAATAATTAAAGTTTCTGTGTGGCCTGTGTTTGGGCTCCACGCAGTTACACCCTGGTGTTTTTTTTATTTATTTTTATCGGTGTGGGGCTATTGTATTTACTATGGTCAAGTTGCAGTGGCCTTCAGTCGGGTACGTACCTCTTGGTGTGGGGTGTCTGACTTGTGCTGCTGGGAAGGGTTGGGGGTGCGCTGCAGAGTGGGTGGGGTGGGTATGTAACTGTGCCCTTTCCTCGCTTGTGTCGTAGGTTGCGGTACTTACCGTCGTCGTCTTCGTCGGGGGTCTCTGTCGTGGAGGTATATGGCAAGGAGCAGGGCTGGCATTATCAGCAGCTCTCTGTCCATGGCTGCTGCTGCACATTCTGTGGGACTCCGGTACGTGGTTCCTTATGTTTGGTTCAATTCCGCCTGGCTTTGTGTGGTGTTGGTTCACGCCCCGGAACTGGCGGCGGAATGGTGGTTCATAATTTGATGTGCGGCTTGGGTCTTTCCGACGGCGTGTGGGCAGACTCTGCCGCCGTCGTCGGGACTCCTTTCCTGGCGGTGGGTGGTTCTCAGGATGCGTGTGTTTCATTTGGATAATTATTTGGCGGTCCGGACCGCTCCTCTGTTGGCGGTTTCTACCGCCACCGCCGGCATAGCGGAACAGACCGCCATGTTCATAATGAGGGCCTATATCTTTAACCTTTGCTTTGTTCAGATAAGCTAGATAGATAGATCAACTGAAAAGTCTGTATTCTAGCACAGTACACATGAGCAACAGTGTTCCGCTCGTCTAAAGATGAACTGGAGTTATTCTCCATTTACTTGAGACAACATTCAGTTTGGTGCCACTAGAGGATAAAAGCCTTAGAAATCCATTAGTGGCTATTCAAAGTCAAAAGTGTCCCAGCACCTTTGGTGTATCTGACAAATGCTCTGCAACAAGATATACAATCTTACTCACAAACAAGATGGAAGACCCCGAAGTGTAAATCGCTCCTGAGTCGCGGTCAACTTTGGCTGATGCAGCGATTCCTGGTAGTTTTTTTTCACTGCCAGCTTGGGGTCTGGACCTCCACAATGCTTCTCCTTTGCCACAGTAAGTACTGACTGCCTCCAGTGGCAGACCAGGGGTGCTTCTTGAGTTCAAATGACAAAGTAGCAGCTCTGAGTTCACAGCTGCACACTGTTAAAGGGGAATGGCCCTTGGCTTCCTCCTTGCCCCTACCTGGCATAAAGGGGTCACATTGCATACACTTAAGACAGTATCTTTGGGTTACAACACTGCACAGTGTGATGGCCTTGTCTTCACCACAGCACTGCATCAGGGTGATGCCCCTCACCTGGCATACAGAATTTGAGAGCCACGCACACAGGCAGTGGACTCCATTCCGAGATCCACTGGTACTCTCTCTTTCTAGGCAATCACCTCACAGGGACCTCTTGTCTCAAGGCAGGTAGAAGCTGGTGCTCCAGATGAGTTTTCTTGATTCTCCTAGTTGATGCCACTCACCCTGCATGGGAACTGGCAGACCCTCATTCCCCATTCCTTGTCACAACCAGCAGAACTCTTTCTGAGCTTCTCACCGCTGATGTACACCTTTGGTTTGACAATTGTCATAATACTGTCTCTAAGGTTGGCATTTGTATTCTGGCCGTTGCTTACTTTGAAGTGCCCATTCCTCTGTTTTGCTTCTCCTCCAGAGAGCAGTGTCACAGTACCTATGCCTGCAATGCTGATACCTCCAAACTCAGGCCATGGGAGTGACTAGCGAATCACACCTGGATGTCAGCTTCAGAGACGTGTGTATCAAAGAGTTACAAAAGGCCCCCAGTCCTATTCTTTGATACCCTTATCAGCCTCATTTTCTTCCTGAGATTTGGACAGGTCCATTAACCAACGGCCTCACTTTCCATTTAAAGGGCCCCTTTTAGATTGTACAGAAAAGCCCATCTTTTCTTACATCCAATGTGTGGCCCGCCCAGCACCCGGAAATGTAGCAATCTATGACCTATCTGCAGGCCCCTCTACTTCCCCATGATCCTCCAGCATGAAACCCAAAATTGAGCCCAAAGACCTCCTTTCAAAAGCACTTATGTACCCCAAAATGAACACACAACCATGTGCACGGATTACTATGGTGACCCAGAGTGGGGTCTGCGGCTGCGGGTAATTATGAGACATTGACATATCTCTCTTGCCCAAATACTCTGTGTGACAATGCACACGTGCAGTTTTTACCCCTTTTTACTATAGCATCCTTGACCTCCAACGTGGGTTCCGGGCGTGCATATTGGTCAGCATGGTATCACTGGGCATGACCCGGTGACATACCACATTTCTCTAAAACTTTCAAATTTAATGAAAACATTTACTGCTCAGTACAAGAACCTAACACATATGTGTAGATAGAGTCCAAAGCCCCTTAGTCCGCTTAAATCACTCACAGACATAATCATCTAGTTTCTTTGGTGTCTTTATGGCTGATCTAAGTCTGTATGAGTGTCCTTGGACAGTTGTAAGTGTGACATTAGTTTCCACTGTCCTTGGTGTTTGTGCCTTACCATTGGCCTGGAAAGGTGCAGGGTGGTTGTTCTTTGTGGGTATTGAGGCACCCCAGTATTGCACTACAGGATATTCTCTTGCTCCAGTTCCCACACACCTGGGAATGCAGGTGGAAGCCACCCTTCCTCCATTTTTTGTTTCAGCAGACACCACTTGGTGAAGAATGACACGTTGTGTGTGTTACAATCAGTCTTCCTCTGCTGTTACCATTGTGCCCTTCCTGTTGACAACCAGGAGGGGTTGTGCTTCGAACAGGAATCAAAACTTCCCCCCGGGCATTGATTGCACCTGAAGAACCATTTGTCTACATGTATGTCTGTTGGACAGGCTTGCACTATGATTTTTCCTGTCTCTCCTGTGTTGGGTGGTGTCCATATCCAGAGGTGCGGGAGGCCACTCATATGCATGGTGAATGTTGACTCTCACTGCTCTCCAAAAGAGAATATCAGCAGGTATCTTTTGTGTAGTAGTATGTGGGGTGCACCTGAATGCACCAAGAGCCTTGTGGATGACCTCCTCTGTGTTGGCCTGTGGTTCACTACCAATTCAGATTGCTTTGTTCAGTGTGTTCTTAAGCCTCTTTACATCTCCATTGGCTTGAGGCCCACAGTGGGTGATTTTCTTGAGGTTATTGTGAAGACAGCATGTGATCCTTAAAGTCTTTGCTCTGAATCTGGGGGCCATTGTCACTTTTAATGGTGAATGGAACTCCAAAGATAGTAAAGATCTTGTTGAGGCACATCCTTGTATGATCAAACATAGTGCTTGGTAGCACCTCCACTTTCGGGAAGTTCAAGAATGTATCCTAAACTACCAACATATGGAATCCATCAAATAAGGACGCAAAGTCTATGCTGATATCGTGCCAACGTCCGGCACTGGGTTTTTCATTGGTGAATGCAGAGGGCCAGTCTGTGGTCATGCACATTTGGCACCAGTGGCAGCGGGTGACCATACCATTGGCCTCTGCATCTAGAGCACAGAACCGCACTTTCCTCCATTAAGGTGCTTTTGTCTTGGTGGCTCCAAGGTACCCATTATGTGTGAGGGCTTCTAATGAGACTCTCAACAAGCAACTACTTTGTGGTCTCTCAGAAGCACTCCTTGTTCCATGGTGCTGAGTTCATGTTGTATGTTCCATAGGGAGGAGATGTCTAGCAGAATGATATTGTCATACTGTTTCATATCTTTAAGGAAGTTCCTCCATTGTCGGGTCCTTGTTGCTTCTATGGCTCTTTGAGGCTACAAGTCTGATGTTGTGGAGTGAGCAATTTCCTGGAGGATCAGTGATTGTAAGCCACTAGTCTCAAAAATCCACTGGACATACTTGTCAGACTCCAACCGAGAGCAGCTGAGGCTGCTAGGTGGCAACTGAGGGTGTCTGGAGAGGTAACCAGCAAGGATATCCCACCCCAGCTAATAGCTTATGGACAACTGGTACTTTTGGAGCTGTAGTGCCCATTTCTAGATGCAGGGGGGAGGTGCTGCCCCCTTCAAGGAGTAGAATGAGTCGTTTATGGTCCTCTATGACTCTGAAGCGTCACCCATAATGATACAGATGAAAATTATGACAGCCACACTTAACGGTGAGCGATTCTTTTTCTATGTGGGCATACTGCTTCTCAGTATCAGTGAGGGCTTTGCAAGCAAATGCGACAGGAGCCTACTTGAGATTGTCAGTGCATTGCATGAAGAATGATTCAAGGCCGATGGGACTGGCATCCATCATGGGTTCTGATTCCTTTTATGTGCCAAAATCTGCCAGTAACATGTTTTTTTCCACCTTCCCCCATGTCCAGGAGGAGGATGTTCTGGTCAGGTGTCTCAGGGGTCCTGCGAGCATGATGAGGTTCAGGATGAACTTCCCACAGTATTATGCAAAGCCAAGGAATCTCCAGACTTCAGTGACTGATGTTGGTATGGGTGCTTTGTTGATGTCAACACACTTTGTCAGGTCAACTTTGATTCTGTGGTTTGAGACTATGTAGTTTAAGAACTCCATTTCTGGTGATTCTCAATGGTGGGGCGAGGATGTCTTCGCTGACATTGATGACACCTTCAAAGCCATTGAGAACCTTCCATATTGCATTTTGGAATACGTCATCTGTGGAGGAAATGTCAGTGTTCAGTCTGTGGTAGCAGCAGAGGCCAATGTGAGTTAAAAATGTTGTAATGTATCTACTGTCCTCATGCAGTTCCAGCTGATGGTAGTCTGAGTTCAAGTCGACCTTTGAGAACCACTTGGATTAATTGATGTCAGCAATTGGGTCATCAATTGTGGGGGCCTTGGCATTCTCATTTGGTGGCCTTATTGGGGAGGTACATGTCGAAACAGATGTGAATGTAGCCCGGTTGATTAGATTTGCTTGCCGCAACCATGTGGGACACCCATTGAGTGGGTCCTGACACCCTTTTGATGACCACTGCAACTTCAAGTTATTGCAGTTCAGTATCCACAGCAGGTCGGAGGTGGACTGAAACTTGTTGGTGCCGTAACACAATGACAAAAATCGTGCGGTCGATGTATAGTGAAATAGAGGGCTGTTTTAGATGTCCTAGGCCACTTACTAGACGGGGGAAATTATGGAGTATACGGACTACATCAACAGCCAGATCACTCACAGTGGTAGTGAGGTGGACAAGCTGGAGGAGCTTTGTGGTGATGCAGCTAAGGAGCATCTCCGAGTCAGAGGATGTGATGAAGAACTTCGTTTGGCAGGCACACCTCTCGTGTGAGATGGAGCAGATGAACATTTCTGCTAGCGTGAGGGTTTTGGTGCTGCTGTAAGCCAAAGCCTTGGCCGAAGTGGCAGCAAGGTACGGCATGGATGGATGGCAAGGTACTGTTTCAAGAAGGTTACATTGATGGGTGCACCCATTTTTATCAAACATGTGACTGGCTTCAGCCGATGATGACTTTCCAGGTAGGCCGGGTGCATCGTGGAGGCTGTTCTGGCTTGAGGGTGCATGATATCAGGAAGAATTTGTCCTTTTCATACTCAGCCAAAGATCTGTAGTGATCTACAGGCACCATCGCTCCTTCAGGGTTTGTTGGTTGGTTGAGCATTGCCGTTCTTACCCCATGGAGGTTTGACGTGTCATGCCCTGGAAAGGCAGGTGGTCTACTTCCACTTCTGCAGACTTTTGCAAAGTGGTTGACACGCTGGCTTATGGAACATGTTTTGCCTCTTGCTGGGCACTCATGGAGGTGGTGTAGGGAGTACCAGGAATAGCCACATATCCCCTTAGCAGGACCTTTTGCCAAAGCTGGTCTGGGAGCAGGCTGACGAGGGGGGTCCTTTAGAGGTGGCAGTTCTGTCTCTGTTTTGATAGGCCAAGGTGCATGCTCAGGGTTGGTAGAGAATTTGTATAGTGTCATCTTGATCTGGTCAGCTCAGTCATTTGGACAGTTCATGTGATCGGACAAGTGTAAGGATCTCATCCAGTGGCATGTGGGGATTGTTAGACCTGACAGCCTTAGGGTGGTCACCCCTAACATTTTGCCTGACTCCTTCCACTTTTTAGATACTGTTTTTGCTGGTTTTAAGACTCTGCACACTTTACCACTACTAACCAGTGCTAAAGTGCATATGCTCTCTTCCTTTAAACACAGTAACATTGGATTATACCCAATTGGACTATTTCATTCACTTATAAGTCCCTAGTAGAGTGCACTATACGTGCCCAGGGCCTGTAGATTAAATGCTACTAGTGGGCCTGCAGCACTGATTGCGCCACCCACTTAAGTAGCCCCTCAACCTTGTCTCAGGCCTGCCATTACAAGGCCTGTGTGTGCAGTTTCACTGCCAATTCGACTTGCCATTTAAAAGTACTTGCCAAGCCTAAAACTCCCCTTTTTCTACATATCAGACATCCCTAAGGTATGCCCTAGGTAACACATAGGCCAGGGTGCTGAGTAGGCAAAAGGCAGGACATGTACCTGTGTAATTTACATGTCCTGGTAGTGTAAAACTCCTAAATTCGTTTTTACACTGCTGTGAGGCCTGCTCCCTTCACAGGCTAACATTGGGGCCGCCCTCATACATTGTTTGAGTGGTAGCTGCTGATCTGAAAGGAGTAGGAAAGTCATATTTAGTATGGCCAGAATGGTGATACAAAATCCTACTGACTGGTGAAGTTGGATTTGATATTACTATTTTAGAAATGCCACTTTTAGAAAGTGAGCATTTCTCTGCACTTAAATCTTTGCATGCCTTACAATTCATGTCTGGCTGGGATAAGTTGACAGCTCCCTTGTGCATTCACTCAGACACACCCCAAACACAGGATACTCAGCCTCACTTGCATACATCTGCATTTTGAATGGGTCTTCCTGGGCTGGGAGGGTGGAGAGCCAGACACTTGCATGTCAAAGAACAGTAGCCTGCCCTCACACAATGACTGCCACACCCCCTACTGGGACCCTGGCAGACAGGATTGAACTGAAAGGGGACCTTGTGCACTTCTAAGCCACACTTTGAAGTCTCCCCCACTTCAAAGGCACATTTGGGTATTTAAACAGAGCCTCTGCCCCTACCAACTCAGACACTTCCTGGAGAAGAAACTGGAACCAGAACCTGCATCCTGCCAAGAAGAACTGCCTGGCTACCCAAAGGACTCACATGTCTGCTTTCTGTGAGGGACTGCTGGCTTGCTATTGCCCTGCTGCCTTGCTGCTCTCTGGTTGTGGTGAAGAAGTGATCTCCAAGGGCTTGAATAGAGCTTGCCTCCTGTTTCCTGAAGTCTCAGGACCAAAACGTCTTAATCTCTTCACCCTTGTGGGACGAAATTCAACACACAGCCTGCCAGAAACGATGCATAGCCTGCACTGCAGTGAAAATTTCACCGCACGCCGAACTGGAACAACGCATACCAACTTCGCTTTCAGGAGATTGACGCAGAGCCAGCGTAGCGACCGGAAATTCACCGCACGGCCAATAGGAACGACGCACAGCTGAACCGGAACAATGCAATCCGTCTTTCAGAGAGAACTCGACTGCCGTGCAGTAGAACATTTTATGCAATGCCTATCGAATCAACACAGCTCCTGTGACTTCGTCCTGTCAGCACAGGAAATCCACGCATCGTCCCCGGGGCATCCGAAAACTCCGCAACCCGCCGAGGATCCACAACCGAACACCGGAAATCGAGGCACAGCTGTCCCTGCGTGAAAACTAAACGACACATCGCAGCCTGCAGCCCAAAAAAATCGACGCATACCCCTTTGTTTCCACGCATCTCCTCTTCTGCGGTTCTTTGCAGAGATTTTTCAAGCAAACCAGGTACTTTGTGTTTGAAAGACACTTTGCTTTTAAAAGACTTAAGATACTTTATATCACTTTTACAGTGATATCTAAATGTATACTTATTGCATTTTAATAGTTTTGACCTGTATCTTATCAGATACATATTTTTTATTTTTTTAAACACTGTGGTTAATTTTTGTGGTGCTATACGGTGTTATTGTATGATTTATTGCACAAATACTTTACACGTGGCCTAAGTGAAGCCTGACTGCTCAGTGCCAAGCTACCAGAGGGTGGGCACAGGATAATTTGGATTGTGTGTGACTTACCCTGACTAGAATGGGGTTCCTTGCTTGGACAGGGTGTAACCTGACTGCCAACCAAAGACCCCATTTCTAACACTGGTGATCAGCAGTGAGGATAGGACTTATATTTGTGCAGTGACATACAGTAGCTAAGTATTTCACTACCTACTCACAGTTGAAGGTCAACTTGATTTTTTATCTATTTTTGCAATTTCGTTTTTCCAGACAATTTTCTAACTAAAATCCTCACTCAACATGTCTCAGGGTGGGTCTCAAGCTGGAGATTTTGACCTAGCACTGTTGGAGACATATACTGTCAAATAGCTGAAAGGACTATGCAGGGATATAGGAGTACCCACCCAAGGTGCCTCCAGGAAGGAGGAATTTCAAATAGCGCTGAGGGCCTGGGCAGAAGCCCATTCAGAGGAGGATGCTGAGGAGAAGGGTCCAGAGGATGGCCCCTCAAAGGATTTGTTGCCATCAGTGGATGATGTTACCACTGCAATTGTGCCCCCTGCCAAACCAGGAAGCAGTGTCTCTGATCAAGGCCTGACCACAGAGGAAAGGAGAGGGGGGGGGGGAGTTCCAATTGCAAATGGCAAGTTTTAAAATTGAGGCTCAACAGGAGGAAAGGAGGGCAGAGAGAGAAGCCAAACAAGCTGAAGCTGAAAGAGCAGCCAAGCAGATTGAAGCTGAGAGATCTGAAGCTGCAGCTGAGAGAGCCTTGGCTGAGAAGAAACTTTTGTTGGCTCATGAACTGAGTCTCAAAGAGCTGGAGATCAAGACGAGACAGTCTGAGTCCAGCAGTGATGGTGGCAGCATACATGCAGGACCTGTTGGGAGAAAAAGGTTCGTATACCAAAGAATGTGGTGCCAAGTTTTGTGGTGGGAGATAACATTATCAAGTGGTTGGCTGCCTATGAAGTTGCACTAAGGACCCATGGGACCTCTGTGGAGCAATGGGGGGGGGGGGGCGGCCTTGTGGTTTTATGTACCAGCAGTGGGGAGTGACACACTTCTTACACTAGCTCCACATGATCACAATGTCTATGCACCCACGAAAGCCGCTTTACTGGCCAAGTTTGGGCTGACCCCTGAGAAATACTGTCAGAGGTTTAGGGACAGCACCAAAAATTCCACACAAACTTGGGTAGATTGTTTTGATTTCTCCAATAAGGCACTGTATGGATGGGAGCGGGACAGCAAAGTAAATGATTACACGGGGTTATATGATTTGATTCTGAGAGAGCACATGCTCAGTATTTCTTTTACAGAGTTGTGCCAGCACTTGGTAGATAGTAAGCAGACTGATCCCAGGAAGCTTGCTGAGGAGGCGGACCTCTGGGTTAGCACCAGACTGTCCAAGAAGGCATCTGGGGGGACACCCACTAAGATGGTCAGAATTCCCAACAGAAGAAAGAGGGGGGAAAAAAACTTAAAGATAAGGTACTCTCAGAAGGCCCCCAAAACAATTCCCGAGGGGTGGGTGGTAACCATTCCTCTTCTAGGTTTGGGAAGAAAAAAGGGTTCTTTGATAGGAAATTAGGGAGGTTCATCCCCAAATGCCAAGAGTGCTACCAGCATGGACACCCTATGGGCAACTCCCAGTGTTCCAAGAGAGCACAGTCCACCACTAGACAGACACCTGGGTTGGCTAGTGTAGCGCCCGGGGTGAGATGGTGCCAGATAGCTTTGGGGGGTAGACAGAGGTGTCCCTTGTATCCCTGGGAGATAGAGAGATGGTGCCTAAATCCCACATGCCTGCAAATACTTCAAAGTATAGGGAGTGGGACACCATTGATGGGCAAAGGGTGGAAGCACTAAGGGCCATATGTACAAACACATTTTCCCTTTGACACAGAATGGGAAAAACCCTTTGCTACATCTGGCCCTAAGTGACACAGGAGCCAGTATGACTACAGCAAGAGTCGACTGGTGTCAGCAGAGCAGATAGTCCCTAATATATTCCACCAGGTCATAATCGCTGACATTCGTGAGAGTCACCTACCGATGGCTCTGGTTCCCTTTGAGTGGGGGAGGGGGGTCTCTGGTACTCTTAAAGTAGCTGTGAGCCCTGCCATGCCTGTAGATTGTCTGTTAGGCAATGATATTGAGCATACTGCCTGGAAGGAGGTAGAGCTCAGATCCCACTTGAGATGTTAGGTTTGCCTGAGTGGGTCTGCATGACCACAAGGTCCATGGCTGCCCGGGAAGGGAGTCAAGGGCGTCTGGAGCCTGGAACAATGGCCCAGACAGCTGCAAAGAGGTAGGGCAAGAGGCGTGGGAAACCCACCTCAGATGTTCCCACAGTGGTGGACGTGGCCCCTGAGGAGGAGGCCCCTGAGCCAATTGGCTAGTACATAGCTGACCTGGGCAACCTGCCTGAACGTGCTGGCTGGCAAGTAGATGGTGGGCTAACCAGGGAAGAATTCTGCAAGACGCAAACGGAATGCCCACCCTTGAGGGTCTGAGGCGACAGGCAACAGCCCAAGCAGCTGGTGAAAACTCTGGCGATCACCATATCTACTGGGAGAATGATCTCCTTTACAGTGAGCCTAAGGTTCCGGCCATTGGGGTAGAACGTGTGCTGGTGGTCCCCCAGTGTTACCGAGCCTTCCCACTGGGTCTGGCTCACGACATCCCCCTGGCAGGACATTTGGGCCAAGACAAGACCTTTGCCAGGCTTGTCACCCACTTCCATTGGCTTAGAATACAGGTAGCCTCAGATAATTTCTGCAGGGCCTGCCCCACTTGCCAGGCTAGTGGGAAGACAGGGAAAAGGCTTAAAGCCCCCCTGATCCCACTCCCCGTCGTTGGCACCCCCTTTGACAGGGTGGGCATCAACGTCATTGGTCCCTTGCACCCCCAAACTGCCTTGGGCAACAGGGTTATCCTGGTTTTGGTAGACCATGCCACCCATTATCCAGAGGTAATCCCTCTGAGAACAGTGACTGCACCGGTGGTGACTACAGCCCTGTGACAGAGGCACAAACTTCATGTCTGCGTACATGTATTTCATGTGGGATGAGTGTGGGGTGACCTACCGGTTTACCACCCCCCATCATTCTCAATCCAATAGGCTAGTTGAGAGATTCAACAAGACCCTTAAGGTCAGGATCACTGGCCTACCTGAGGCCATGAGGAGTAAGTGGGACGTCCTATTGCCATGCCTGCTGTTTGCTTATAGAGAGGTGACCCAGAAATGGGTGGGGTTCAGCCCCTTTGAGCTTCTCTATGGTCACCCTGTCAGGGGAAAGCTAAGCATAGGCAAGGAGGGCTGGGAGAAAGCTCCCAAGAAACCTCCCCAGAATGTGGTCAGCTACATGCTGGCCCTTCACAACCAAACCCAAATCGTCTGGAAGCAGGCCAAGAGTAACTTTGAGGCCAGTCAAAAGGTGATGAAGGAGTGGTATGACCAGAAGGCCACTCTGGTTGAGTTCTCACCTTGAGACAACATTTCGGTTATGGAGCCAGTAGAGCCTAGGGCTCTCCAGGACTGCTGGTCTGGCCCATTTGAGATCAAGGAGCGGAAGGGGGAGGCCACTTACCTAATGGACATCCAGACCCCTAGGGTTCTCCATCATAACAGACTCAAACCTCATTTTGAGATGTCTGAGGTCAGTATGCTCCTTGTGACTGATGACGGCATGGAAGAGGAGAGTGAACCTCTCCCGACCTCCGCTCTGCCAAAAAAGGTGATGGGTCAGGGGAGGGTGTCAATCTCTCTGACTCCCTGACTCTAGATCAGAGAGGAGACTGCTATGAGTTGTTGGATCAGTTCTCTTCCCTGTTTGCCCTTACTCCTGGACTCACCCGTCTGTGTGTCTATGACATTGACACGGGAAACAGTCCCCCTGTAAAGAACAAAATTTACAGGTAGTCAGATAAGGTGAAGGCCAACATCAAGGGGGAGGTCTCCAAGATGTTGGCCCTAGGGGTTTTTGAGGAGTCCAGCAGTCCCTGGGCCAGCCCTGTGGTGCTGGTACCTAAGGCTGCTGTCCAAGGTGCAAAGCCAGAACTCCGGTTCTGTGTGGACTACTGGGGTCTCAACTCAGTCACACGGACTGACGCTCACCTAATACCCAGAGCTGATGAGCTTGTTGACAGGCTAGGCGTTGCCAAGTTCCTGAGTACTTTTGATCTCACATCAGGGTACTGGCAGATCGCCTTGACTGAGGGGGCTAAAGAGAGATCTGCATTTTCCACACCTGATGGTCATTACCAGTTCTGAGTCATGCCCTTTGGGTTGAAAAATGCCCCCAATACCTTTTAACAGTTGGTTAACAGAGTCCTAGCTGGCAAGGATGTCTACTGCGCAGCCTATGTAGATGACATAGCTGTCTATAGTTCCAGCTGGGAAAAACACCTGCTCCACCTAAAGAAGGTGCTTCAGGCTCTGCAACAGGCAGGCCTTACCATCAAGGCGAGTAAGTGCCAGATTGGGACACCTAGTAGGTAGTGGCAAGGTACATCCACTCCAGGCCAAGATTGAAACTATCAAGGCCTGGCAACCACCTAGAACATAGACCGAAGTGAGAGCCTTCCTAGGCCTCATGGGATACTACCGTAGGTTTGTCAAGAGCTATGGTTCCATTGTATCACCCTTGACAGAAATTACTTCCAAAAAGCAACCTAGGTTAGTGAATTGGACAGAGGCTCGTCAGAAAGCCTTTGACTCCCTGAAGGAAGCCATGTGCACGGCCCCTATGCTCAAGGCCCCTGACTACTCCTAGGAATTTATTGTGCAGACAGACTCTTCAGAGCATGGCATAGGGGCTGTTCTAGCACAGCTAAATGAGGAGGGCTCAGACCAACCAGTAGTCTTTATTAGCAGAAGACTATTACCACAGTAACAGAGGTGGAGTGCTATTGAAAGAAAAGCATTTTCTGTGTTCTGGGCGCTGAAGAAGCTGAGACCATACCTGTTTGGGACTTACTTCGGGGTTCAGACAGACCACAGGCCCCTCGCGTGGCTCATGCAGATGAGGGGTGAGAATCCTAAACTCTTCAGGTGGTCCATTTCTCAACAGGGGATGGACTTTATCATGGAGCATCACCAGGGGATTGACCACGCCAACACTGGTGGTCTCTCCAGATACTTCTGTCTTAGCGATGAGAGATCCCAGGAGGTTGGGTAGCTCTTCCCTCTTTCAGCTGTGGGGGGGACATATGTTAGACCTGACAGCCTTAGGGTGGGCAACACTAACTTTTTGCCTGCCTCCCTCCACTTTTTACATACTATTTTTGCTGGTTTTTAGACTCTGCGTACATTACCACTACTAACCAGTGCTAAAGTGCATATGCTCTCTTCCTTTAAACACAGTAACTTTGGATCATACCCAATTGGACTATTTAATTTACATATAAGTCCCTAGTAAAGTGCACTATATGTGCCCAGGGCCTGTAGATTAAATGCTACTAGTAGGCCTGAAGCACTGATTGTGCCACCCACTTAAGTAGCACCTCAATCTTGTCTCAGGCCTGCCATTGCAAGGCCTGTGTGTGCAGTTTCACTGCCAATTTGACTTGGCATTTAAAAGTACATTCCAAGCCTAAAACTCCCCTTTTTCTACATATAAGACACCCCTAAGGTATGCCCTAGGTAACCTATAGGGCAGGGTCCTGTGTAGGCAAAAGGCAGGACATGTATCTATGTAGTTTACATGTCCTGGTAGAGTAAAACTCCTAAATTTGTTTTTACACGGCTGTGAGGCCTGATCCCTTCACAGGCTAACATTGGAGATGCCCTCATACATTGTTTGAGTGGTAGCTGCTGATCTGAAAGGAGTACGAAAGTCATATTTAGTATGGCCAGAATGGTGATACAAAATCCTGCTGACTGGTGAAGTTGGATTTAATATTACTATTTTAGAAACGCCACTTTTAGAAAGTGAGCATTTCTCTTCACTTAAATCTTTCTGTTGCTTACAATCCACGTCCCTTGTGCATTCACTCAGACACACCCCAAACACAGGATACTCACTTGCATACATCTGCATTTTGAATGGGTCTTCCTGGGCTGGGAGGGTGGAGGGCCTGACACTTGCATGTCAAAGGACAGTAGCCTGCCCTCACACAAAGGACTGCCACACCCCCTACTGGGACCCTGGCAGACAGGATTGAACTGAAAGGGGACCTTGTGTACTTCTAAGCCACTCTTTGAAGTCTCCCCCACTTCAAAGCCACATTTGGGTACTTAAACAGGGCCTCTGCCCCTACCAACTCAGACACCTCCCGGAAAAGAAACTGGACCCAGAAGCTGCATCCTGCCAAGGAGGACTTCCTGGCTGCCCAAAGGACTCATCTGTCTGCTTTCTGTGAAGGACTGCTGCCTTGCTGTTGCCCTGCTGCCTTGCTGCTCTCTGGCTGTGGTAAAGAAGTGCGCTCCAAGGGCTTGGATAGAGCTTGCTTCCTGTTCCCTGAAGACTCAGGGCCAAAAATACTTTATCTCTACAAGAAGGACTCCTTGTGCAGTGAACTTTCGATGCACAGCCTGCACCGCGGTGAAAATTTCTCTGCACGCCAAACCGGAACAACACAGCCCAACTTTGCATCGAGAAGATCGATGCAGTGCCAGCGTAGCAACCGTAAATTCGACACACAGCCCACCGGAACGACACACAGCCGAACAGGAATGACGCAGCCCAACTTCCAGAGAGGAATCGACGCAGCGCCTGCCGTGAGGTAGAAAATTCAACGCAACACCCACTGAATCAACGCAGCTCCTGTGACTTAGTCCTGCCAGTGCAGGAAATCCACGCATCGTCCCTGGGGCGTCCGAAAACCCCACAGCCGTCCCTGCATGAAAACTAAACAACACATCGCCGTGTAGGGCCCAAGAAATCGACGCACACCCCTTTTTTTCCATGCATCCCCTCCTCTGCGGTTCTTTGTGGAGATTTTTCACGCAAACCAGGTTCTTTGTGCTTGAAAGAGACTTTGGGGGTGATTCTAACTCTGGCGGGTGGCGGAGGCCGCCCGCCAGAGTTCCCCCCTCCAGAATACCGCACCGCAGTCAGAAGACCGCTGCGGTTATTCTGGGTTTCCCACTGGGCTGGCGGGCGACCGCCAAAAGGCCGCCCGCCAGCCCAATGGGAAACACCCTTCCCACGAGGAAGCCGGCTCCGAATGGAGCCGGCGGAGTGGGAAGGTGCGACGGGTGCAGTTGCACCCGTCGCGAATTTCAGTGTCTGCAAAGCAGACACTGAAATTCTTTGTGGGGCCTTCTTACGGGGGCCCCTGCAGTGCCCATGCCATTGGCATGGGCACTGCCGGGGCCCCCAGGGGCCCCACGACACCCCATACCGCCATCCTGTTCCTGGCGGGCGAACCGCCAGGAACAGGATGGCGGTATGGGGTGTCAGAATCCCCATGGCGGCGCAGCTTGATTCAATAGGGCAGCGGATAACCGGCGTGAGACCGCCAGTTTTCCTCTTCTGACCGTGGCCAAACCGCCGCGGTCAGAATGCCCTGCGGGGCACCGCCAGCCTGTTGGCGATGCTCCCGCCAACCCTGGCCCTGGCGGTCAAGGACCGCCGGGGTCAGAATCACCCCCTTTGTTTGCTTTAAGAAGACTTAGGACACTTTAAATCAGTTTTACAGTGATATCTGAACTTATACTTATTGCATTTTAATTGTTTTGACCTACATCTTATCAGATACATTTTATAGATTTTTCTAAACACTGTGTGGTGTATTTTTGTGGTGCTATATGGTGTTATTGTATGATTTATTGCACACATACTTTACACAAGGCCTTCTAAGTTCAGTCTGTATGCTCAGTGGCAAGCTACCAGAGGGTGGGCACATGATAATTTGGATTGTTTGTGACTTAACCGGACTAGAGTGAGGGTCCTTGCTTGGACAGGGGGTAACCTGACTGCCAATCAAAGACCCCATTTCTAACAGGGACACTAAAGGATGTGGTGTCATATGGCAGCTAAGTGACAGCCATGGATATTTTTTTCTTGTATCTCTCTGTGTGGGTCACCCACGGTGCGCAGGATGGCAAGATCCCATACCTGGGTGTAGAAGAGATCAATGGATGCTACTTCATGTTGGCAGGTATGATGTAACTTGAACCTTTTGAAGTCAGTGATATTTGTGGGTAAAAGTAGGTGCTGAGGGGAGCTATGGCACCATCGTAATTGTTGTCCACCCCTGTGTTGGGAAGATTGTGCAGTAGTTTGACGATTTTGTCACCAGCGTAGTGGAGCTGGGGGATCAATCGGTTTTATTATCCATTTCTTTGTGGCTCTGAAACAGTTGTTCAGGTGTGAAACCCATGTGTATCACTGGAGGGCCGTAGTTGCTGGATCACTGAGTTAACTAAAAGGCAGAAGTGGCATGAACGCACCCCCTACCTCATGAGTGGGCAGGAGGAGCTGTGGGATAGTGGTGTTTACTGTGTGTGGGATTGGAACCACCTGATCAGGAAACGCCTACCCACCTCCCTGCTGGGTAGCATCCATAGTGATGTGCAGGTTTAGAGCCTGGGTGAAGAAAACATGCCACTGGTGCTGCAGGAGTAGCTGGTGGTGCTCAAGGTGTTGTAGTCAGTAGGAATGCAGGGGCACTCACCAGAATGACAGAAGCAGCAAGAGGCATGTGGTTCTGAGTCTCTGGTGCTGACAGGTGAGTGAGGTGGGGCTGCTGGATGATCTCCAGGTGTGGTCCCGTGTTGGTAGGGTGTGCTGCTTCAGCACATAAATTGTGGTTCAGAGGGAAATCGTAGAGAAAGACCGCCCTCATGGCTGATCATGTGCTCTCCTAAGCGGGGTAGCAGGCTGGAGCCCCGGCTGTGATGAAGTGGGGGCAGTGGCTCGAGCACTCCTTGCTGTGTGGATACAATGCACAGACAGAATAGATGCAGAGGGGCTGGCTGGCTATGCTCATCGCTAATGTGCTGACCCAGGGTGGGGCCTGCAGAAGTGGGTAGCTATGAGACATTAACACGTTTCTTTTGCACAAACACTCCCTGCATGAATGTGAGCGGGTAGAGCTTACCCCTTTATACTACATCACCCTTCACCTCCAACATAAGGTCAGGACATGCATGTGGGTCAGCAAGACGTTACCTGGCATGACCCCACAACATTCTATAACTCCCATTTACTGTATCACATTACAGACACACATACATCCTAGCATGTGGATGCAATCATACAAACTGTCTCTTATTGTTCGAAATTGGGTTTCTGATTGGCAGAGGTATGCATCCTGTCCAAGCAGGAACCACAATCCTAGTCAGGGTAAGTCACAAACACACTCTATATTAATCTGTACTCACCCTCTGGTATCTTGGCACAGAGCAGTCAGGCGTAACTTAAGAGGCAATGAGTTAAGTATTTTTGCAACACTTCAAATAGGAAAAACAGAGAAAATACCACACAAAAAGATACCATATCTGGTTACAAAAATGGAACTTCATTTAATAAATAAAACAAGACCAAAAGAACATAAATCAAATAAGTTGAAATTGAGATATGTATTTTTAAAGAATAAACTGTGAAATAGCACTTGGAAACAAGAAGCACCTACCGGAGATACCTGGTCGTGCCTCTCTGGGACAAAGTCAAAAATTCAGGCCAACCATGATAGAGCTTGGGCCAGTGACAGAGATCCTGTTGGGCCCACCTAACAAAAATATCTTAATCCTGGTTGTGTCGACATCGAAGATGCGGGGAGCAGGCTGAAGTGATGTGTTAGTGTTGATCCTTCCCACGCAGCAGCAAAGATGCATCCATTTTCCCCATGCATCAGTTGCAATGTGTTGGGTCTGATATGCGATAGTTCCAAAAGCCATACAGAGAAGCTGACCCGCGCTGGAGAGGTGTTGTGCTGACTCCGATCCATGCAATGGGGCCGATAAGCCAGTTCAGATCTAAGCAGCAGGGAAACGTGCAGATTTCAATCTGTGCTGCAGCAATGCGTAGTTTCAGCCGCAGCAAACACCTTAAGCCCACTTCCAAGGGTCCACAACTGAGGTGGCACCACTTGGCAGGGTAGACTCACAATTGGTAGAGTCAAGGTGTAGATGTAGATGGGTTGGAAGTCTTTTATGTTCCTGAGACTTCAACCAATAGACCAGTCCCTTGGAATCACTCTGGGTTCTGGCTTGGAGAGATGCAGGTCCAGTCCTTCTCACAACCAGGGAAGAGGGGAGGAGGCATCAGGTCAGCACAGAAAAGAAGAAGTCTAGCAGAGTGGCAGTCCTTGTCCAGAGATCCAGAAGTGTACTGAGTTGGTGGTGTCAGAGGTCCGGTACCATACCCATTTGTGAATTTCAAGTGGGGAGACATAAAAGAAATGCATTTTAATTGAACAGAGTCCCTTCCCTTCCTTCCTTGGCGCCAGATTAACTACAAGAGGGTGTGCAGCCCTCTGTGTGTGGACAGGAAACAGCCTATTCAGGTGTGAGGCTGTGTCCAGCTCCTCCCTTCCATCCTTCCCAGAATGGCCCATGAGAGCACAGATGGCCTATCAAGTAACACTTAAGCTCCCTTTGTGTGTGGCTGTCTAGGAGAAATACACAAAGCCCAACTGTACCCATCCCAGACATATGATCAGAAACAGGTAGAATGGCACCAAAGGGCTAAGGCAAGAAAATGCCGACTTTCTAGAAGTTTCATTTTCAGAATTAGGGCTAAGGCAAGAAAATTCTAACTTTCTAAAAGTGTAATTTTCAGAATTACAATTTAAAATCCAACTTCACCATGAGTTTTGATTTTAAATTGTGATTCCAGAGACACCAAACTCGAAAAACGAATCTCTTCCAGATTGTGAATTACAATTATAAGATGTAATAAGGTAATCGCAATGTTAGATTTTGACAGATATAGGCCGTGCAGTGGTGAAAATGTATTTAACAGTGTTTCTCTACCAGGGCATATAAAACTTAAACGTACAGGTTCACCTTTTTAAATACACTGTACCCTGCCTTTGGGCTGCCTAGGGCCTACCTCAGGGGTGATTTATATGTATTAAAAAAGAAGGTTAGTGCCTGGCAAAATGGTAATTTTGCCAGGTCAACATGGCAGTTTAAACTGCATACACAGGCTCTGCAATAGCAGACCTGAGACATGTTTAAAGGGATACTTTAACAGGAGGTCTGAAGGCAACAAGTCAGGGGGAAACCACACCAAGGATGCCAGGTCTAACACTTATGTACTGTACCACCTCATAGGCACATGTACATTGTGCTCACATGGTCAAGAGCACTGTACTTCACTACCTATAATTAAATGCAGGCCAAGGTTAAGTTAAACACTAAACTGGAAATTCTTTACATGCGCGAGGCAGGTGGCACCACTTTAGTGACACAGGTAAAATGACCTGTTCACTCTAGTATCATCACCATCAAATTACTTTATTTTAGTTGCTTGACCACCACAAAAGAACATAGAAATATTTAAAAATCATAAGACATATTGTTAGAAACATGTATAAAATACTAAGCAAGGATAAGTATGATAAAAACAGAAGTAAAGTGAAAAGAATATCAAACATCAAGTTCATACCTATACCCACAAAAACAATAGTCAGTTGCATAAAAGACTTTTTAGGAATAAAACCATGCCTATCAGATTGAGGCTACAATGCAAATGTAGTAATACAGCCTAACTGCAACATGATAAACAACAACAGATGCTAAAACAAGTCCTGCGGTAAAAAAATTACAATAATTCATGTTAAAGTGTTTGAAAACTGGTCTACACAGATCGAAAGTTCAAAATTTAGGAGAGACTGTTTCAGATAAACTTAGCCAAGAGCAAATATTTTCTATGGGCAAACCCGACTCTCCTAGTATTATCAGACTTAAGGACCCTAAGAGCATTTAGATGATGTGTTAAGCCTAGATTGACTCATAAAGGACAAACCCACTTCCATCCAGATTTAATATAGCAAGGGCAGAAAGGTAAAAAGTGGTCAATGTTTTCAGTTTTGTTCAGGCAATATCAACAGAATGGGGAACCTCAAGCTGCAGCTGACCCTTCAGCAGTGAAAGCAGTTAACAACAGTATTCCTAATATAAATTTGATAAAAAGGGATTTCACTCTACTAATTACTTTTACTGAAAACATGGTAGCCTGCCACCACCACACTCATACTACTCCCAGTACAGGCAGTAGCCATCCAGCACCCAAGGGTACTGCTTTGTGTGTCCCTCCTGCCCTTCAGCAAAACTGCAGTTCAAGAGAGAGGCCTAGGTCATTTCGCACACATATATGTGTCCGCCCATGACCAAAAAAGTTGTTACCAAGAATCCGGATATCACAACAACTGGGGAACACAGGACACGGGCACATGCCCATTACCATGCATGAGACATGTTTACCCCAAAAGACATCCCTCTCAGATCAGAATACCCTGAACCAACTCCTAACCTGGAGAGTTTGGGTCGTCTAATCGGTAAAACTGTTTGGATCATCTACCAACATTCTCGTGGCTCAATTCAGCTCTGCACTCCACTACAAAATCAAACCCTTGCAAAAAGATGAACAATGTCAACAGCTTGGTATTCATAGCCATCAACCACTTCAATGGCTTGTGATCTTTGCACTACAAACCTAGTGGTAAACAAGTAAAGGTGAAAATTACAGAAGGCCTACACTATCACAAAGCACTGCTTCACAATAGCCCTCCAGTTGTGCTCTCTGGGTATTAACATTCTACTAAGAAGGGCTACCAGACCCTCCCTATCTTTGTCTCCTACTTGAGCTAACAACACTCCATCTCCATTGTCGAAGGCATCCATTTGTACAATATGAGGCTCACCCTAGTCAGGTGCTTCAGTCCTGAAGCATTGCATAGTACCCTATTCAACTCCTCAAATGCCTTTTTACACCCCATAGTCCAGATCAATCAATCAATCAATCAATCAAAAAACTTATAGAGCGTGCTACTCACCCGTGAGGGTCTCAAGGCGCTGGGGGGGTCAAGTGGGGGGGCAGGGAGGGTCACTGTTCGAACAACCATGTCTTGAGGTCACTTTTCTGGGCTTCTTCTTGGAGGTCAAAGAAGTCAATAAGGCAACTATATTTTCATAGTTCACCATAAAGTTCCCATGTTACCGATTGAGTCCTGAAAAGGCCCTCACTTCAATCTGAATATCAGGAACTTCCCCCTCCATTATAGACTGAATTTTGGAATCCAACAAGCACATCTTCCGTTTCCTACCTCATGCCCAGGAAAGACTGCAGCGGACTGCCCCACCTGACACTTGGTTGCCTTGATGTCAGGTTTGGCTCTTGTAACCTGGTCAACACCTGTCCTGTGTGTCTCGGGTCGTACTCCCTTGAATTGCTAAATAATGCAATACCATCTAGGTAGGCCACACAGAACTCCTCCAGCCCTGCATGAACATGCTTCTCCAGGAGATAAAAAGTAGCAGGAGTGTATTTAATCACACAGATCTTCACCTTGAATTGATGCAGTCTTTCTGGTGCAGAAAATGCTGTCTTCTTCTTGACACTTGGTGTTAAGGCGATTTACCAGTAGCCACTGGTCAAATCAAAGGTGCTTAAGTACTTTGCAGCACCTAACCAATCCACAAGCTCATCCATTCTATTGACTGGATGGACATTTGTCTTTGTCACCTAATTGAGGGCTCCGTAGTCCACAGAGAAACGCAAGTCAGTAGACCCTTGTTAGGTAACTGGTACCACAGCGCTCCACCATGGCCTACGAGATCTCTCAATAACCCTCAGACCCAACATCTTGGCAACTTCTGCTGCATCTCTGAACCCTGTCAAACATTCTCTACCTTGTGCCCTTCAGACTGTGTCTTTATCATACTAATAGGCAACTCTGGATGAAGTAAAAACCAGTTGTATAACAATCCCATTGCCTGTTCTCGCAGTTGCTAAGGTGTTAACTCAGGAGTTAACTGAACCCCTTCCATAGTGCCATCCCTAATATCACCATGCAGGTACAGGCTCAATGTCTTCCTCATCATCCTCTGCCATACCCAATGACATTGACTGCGCAATCACTCTTGAGGAAAGGGTTTAGCCTGTTTGCATGGAACACCCTCTTTTGTTCCCTTGTGGCACTTGTCTCCAACAAACAATTTACCTAAGAATCCTCGTGAATTACCTTGTATGGCCCAAGTCATTTGTCCTCCAAAATCATAGGACACATCGGCCTAGCACCAACACCTCCTTATGTTCCTGATACTCAGTCAGTGTAGAATTCCGGTGGTACCACTCCTTCATCAGTGCTTGGATGGCTTCAAGAGTTTCCTTTGGTTCACTCATGTATTGCGCCTTCAACCTTGTAAGGCCAAGCATTTAGTCCACCACATCCTTTTGTAGTGACCCTGAGGTTCTTTCCCAACCTTCTCTTACTAATGTGAGTGGACCCCATCTGTCCTTTCCTGAAAGCTACCTTGTTCCAGACCCTGCAAATCAGGAATGGTTCCAGCCTTCTCCAGAGACTGACGTGGTTCACGCCACAAAGGCTTCTGATCCGGGCACCAAACCTGGGGTATTAAAATTACTACACAAGAGACAACCAGCACATTGCTTTTCTCTTTCCCCAACATTGGCCATGATCACTTGACCATTGAGATGAATCCTAACTTGGGATTTCCTCTCCATTGGCTACCAAACCTGTATCCTTGGTACCAGGACTATTCTCCTCAGGCTTCAGATACAAACTATCTATCATTATGTGAAAAATTCCAGTATATATCAGGGAAAGCGTGTACCTCTGCCCAAAGTGCCCCAGCTGTGATGATATCTGATTCTATCTAATTGCTGTGTTAAATGGGATTAGAATCCATTTGGTTAGCCTCTAATGATGGGAAAGGCAACTAAAGCATTACCCTCAAATGCTGAAAGGCTACTGCTTCACCGGGAGCTAATGAGCATGAATGAATTGGTGGCAGCACACTGTGCCTTCAGTAATAGTAATCAGGAGAGCCATTTTACCTGTGTCACTGAAGTGGTGCCTCCTGGCCCGCTCAGGTAAAACTGCGCTGTGGCGTGCTGAACTCAACCTTGCCCTGCACTGGATTTTATGGAGCACAGGAGAGCCCAGGTGGTTATGTGTGAACAGTGGAATGTACAGGTGCCCATGAGATGCTACAGTACATGAGTCAGCACGTGTGCTTTCATGTGCACACATTAGACTCAGCATGGGGTTGAGTGTGCACAAAGGGACATTTGTGTGCCTGTGAAGGGCAAAATACTTAGTGGTCTCTGAGTTCCATTTTGGAATGCCAGTGGCCTGATGGAGGAGCATGAGTAGGTTGAAGAGACCCACAGATAGATACATAGATTGCTATATTCCTGCAAGCTGGAGCAAGGAAGAGCAAGTCTCTTCAGTATACATCAAAAGGGGCTCTTTGATTCTTGTCCATTACCATGCAAGAGGCTTATCCTTCATTACAATAAAAATATTACATTGACAATGGTTAAACCAGGGCAGTTACGACCAGGACTGAGTTCCCATTAATAACTTTGCCGCAGCTTGACGAATCTGCATGCAACTTTCCCAAAAAATATTCATCCACTTTGGCTTCTTCATGGAAGTGTTTACTAATCCCTCATGGCCAGGCAAAGAAAAAGTGTGGGGAAAGGTCCTAAAACAAATGTGATTTCTTGTTTTAATTCCAATTGGAATGAATTTTCATTGATACAGAAAACGTGGCAGAGCTGAATTACACCAAACTAAGCACAAAATTAGATCTTTACTGAAGGATTGTTCTATTTTGGTTTGGTGTAAATTCATTCAATAGTTTCTAAGAAATTAGTACTTAAGCAGAGGCTCAGGTTGGGAATAAAACCCTCAGAAAAAGCTAGAGATTTATTGACAGCTCGTAATCTGGGGATCCCCTGTGAACCCAAAATGAAAAACAAATCAAAATCCCATTGGCGAGGAAGATTCTGTCCCTGTCAACCATTTCAGATATGCAGATCCAAAGTTGGACCTGCAAATGTAAGGTCCTGATTTAAGGAAAGTTTTCTTGCACACCTCAGTGACTTCCTAATGCCACCATGTGTGCCCCATATCTAAAAGAAGGCAACCATGGCAGTACTCAGGGAACTAGCATCAGAATTTTTGACGCTAGTTAGGAGCTTTGCAGCATTACGGTCAAAAATGTTGACGCTAATCCTGAAAACCCCATTGAGGCCCATTTTAAACAATGGTGTGCCTCCTTTTCACATCTGCTCTGAGCAGGCTTTAAAACTGCCGAAAACAATTACGCAAAGAAATCTCTTAGATTTCTTTGGGCCATTTTTTCGGCCCCCCATTCCCAATGGGGGAACGCCCCCTTTGCATACATGGGGGGTGATTCTGACCGCGGCGGACGGCGGTCGCCGCCCGCCAAGCGGTTCCCGCCGAAAGACCGCTCCGCGGACAAAAGACCGCAGCGGTCATTCTGGCTTTCCCACTGGGCCGGCGGGCGACCGCCGAAAGTCCGCCCGCCAGCCCAGCGGGAAACACCCTTCCCACGAGGACACCGGCTCAGAATGGAGCCGGCGGAGTGGGAAGGTGCAAAGCAGACACTGAAATTCTTCGTGGGGCCCTCTTACGGGGGCCCCTGCAGTGCCCATGCCATTGGCATGGGCACTGCAGGGGCCCCCAGGGGCACCGCGGCACCCCCTACCGCCATCCTGTTCCTGGCGGGAGAACCGCCAGGAACCGGATGGCGGTAGGGGGTGTCAGAATCCCCATGGCGGCGGAGCGCGCTCCGCCGCCATGGAGGATTCTCAAGGGCAGCAGGAAGTCGGCGGTACACCGCCGACTTTCCGTTTCTGGCCGCGGCTGAACCTCCGCGGTCAGAATGCCCAGCGGTGCACCGCCAGCCTGTTGGCGGAGCTACCGCCGACCTCCGCCATGGCGGTAATTACCGCCAGGGTCAGAATGACCCCCATGATGTCTTGCATACATTATGTCTGGCGCAGGCATAATGTATCACAAAGGGTTACAAAATGGCACAATGCATGCTTTGCACCACTTTGGCGCAGTGATTTTGGCCTCATTGGGCCACATTAGCATAAAAAAAATGGCACTAATGTAGCACAAGGAGGTGCTAGGGACTCTTAAATCTGCCCCTAATTGAGTGGCCACAACATGAGAGAAAATGTGGTGACTACCATTACTGGACTTGAGTGCAGAGAAGCAAGTGGCACGCATCCACTGAAAACCTTGCCACCTGGCTGCAGATGTGCTGGGAGCAGTTATATAAAATAATGTGAACCAGACAACACTCATATTACAGAGAGAAAAATATAACAGATGAATGTTTGTTTAACAGAAACGCTTCGGGATGAGCCATGTATACAGGTCTCAAACCTCAGTCCTAAGTGGAAGCAAAAAGTAATGTCCCATAATACCAACGCAAGTAGGCATTGACGCACTGAGTGGAGGCATGTTTACAAACCACAGTTCCCATGTTTAGCTTCTGCATGTAGTTTCTTGTAAGTTCCTGTTATTTCCAAGCTGGAGGAAGTGTAACATTGATTGCCATAACATCTCAAGCAGTATCATGAAAGAGCTAAACATGCAAGGAACATTACTGTCATTAGCAGGTACGGCATGAAGTAAAGTAGGGAAAAGATCTTGCTTAGCAAATCACTTATACCCTTCGCAGCCAAGGATGTAACAGTTACGTCCTTGGCTGAGGTGCTGATGCACCAAGGACCTAACCGTTATGTCCTTGGACTGGCTCATGGGGGAGTGCTAGCAGTCCCCCATGAGCCTCGCCTCGGCGCCCCCACTGCAGGGATAGAAGAGGAATCGCTTCCACCCCTTCCCCCTCGTGGCATCTGATGACGTCAGCGCGCAACCTCATCAGAGGCCTGCCCCTCCATGCTGGAAGCTCAGCTTCCAGTGACGATTGGAGGAGAAATGCTTTTGCATTTCATCCCCGATCATGTGGAGGGGCCGAGAGAGGCATCAAAGGAAAGGCTCTTCCTTTCCTTCGATGTCTTTCTCAGCATTTCTGCTGCCAGACCGTGATGCAATCGGGCAGCAGAAATGCCCACTAGACACCAGGGAGTTTGCTTATTGACATGAGGGGAGCGGCCCCCTGGGCAACAGCCGCTCCCCAGGGGGCCAAATTATTTTTAGGCCATTTCTGCCCCCCTTGGGGGCAGATCGGCCTATTTTTATGAGGAAAATCTGCCCCCAAGGGGGCAGAAACCACTAGGCACCAGGGATTTTTTTTAAAAAATATTATTGAGTGAGGGGAGAGGACCATTGGGCATGGGCCGCTCCCGAGGGGGGCAAAATATTTGTAGGCCTTTTCTGCCCCCTCTGGGGGCAGGAACCCCTAGACACCAAGGATATCTATTTTTATTGTTTACCATATTTTTTTATATATGGGGAGCGACCCCTTAAGCAAGGGTCGCTCCCATGGGGGGCAAATTGTATTTATGTCATTTCTGCCTCCATTGGGGGCAGATCAGCTTATTTTTATTAGGCCAATCTGCCCCCAAGGGGGGCAGAAGCCACTAGACACCAGGGATTTTTAGTTTTTTGCGTCAATTTCATAAGGGGAGCGACCCCTTAGGAAAGGGTCGTTCCCCTGGGGAGCAGATATATTTTAGGCCTTTTCTGCCCCCCCTTTGGGGCAGATCGGCCTATTTTTATTAGGCCGATCTGCCCCTAAGGGGGGCAGAAACCACTAGGCACCAGGGCTTTTTTTTTGCTCCAATTTCACGCAAGGGGAGCGACCCCTTAGGCAAGGGTCGCTCCCCTGGGGGGGCAAATTTATTTTAGGCCATTTCTGCTCCTCTTCGGGGCAGATCAGCCTATTTCTTTTAGGCCAATCTTCCCCCCGGAGGGGCAGAAACCACTTAGGCACCAGGGATTGGTGTGTGTTTTGTTTGGGGGAGCAGCCCCTTGGGCAAGGGTCGCACCCCATGGGGCACGTCACTGTTGGCCATATCTGCCCCCTCTTGGGGGCAGATCAGCCTATTTTTGGAAGGCCCATCTACCCCCAAGGAGGGCATAAAGTCAACCAGAGACCGGGGAAGATTTTTTTTCCAAAATAAGAAGGTGGGGGTATGGCCATACCCCCACCCCAAATAAATGGGGCCAAAATTGTTCTGCCCACCAGTGGGCAGATAGGGAAATTACCCCCGATCCACACCCGGGGGGGGGCAGAAAGGCTACTGGATGCCAGGGAATTGAAAAAACAAATAGTGGTCTGGTGGCTACCAACCAGTATGGGCCTGGTTATGCCCCCATCCCAAATGAAGGGGTAAACAGTCTTTTAACTCTCACCCAGCACATTAAAATATCTTATCCAACAGCAAGCAAGAGGACATTTGATTATTTCGGTTTTTTTTTTACATTTAGGTTTGGCTAACTCTCAAAATCGTCCCACTTGGAATGGTGAGGGCTGTACTTTTTGGATTTTGGGATGCTGCTGTGTAGAAAAATCCACAAGACCTAGACACATCTGAAAACTAAACATCTGGGTGATTCCACCCGCACCATTTTCTTACAACAATGCCCTGCAAACCTCCAACTTTGCTGGAAATCACACATTATTTCCCATTTTTGTGAAAGAACCTTCCGGAATTTGCAGGAATCCACAAAATTCGTACCATCCAGCATTGTCTCATCTATATCGATTAAAATTCTGCCCCACTTGTCAGCCTGAAAATGTTTTTTTTGCCAACTGCCCTTTTGGACCAGCTTTGGTTCCCCCTCAGTTCCGACATGTTTTTGGCTCTTTCCTGTCACAGGCACTGGGCCCACCTACACAAGTGAGGTATCAATTTTACCGGGAGACTGAGGAGAACGTTTAGTGGTAGGAAATTTGTCCCGGTGCAGTGATCCCACACAGAAATGTGGGGAAATTTTGATTTTTTCACCAAATTTCAGCTTTGCTAAGGATCCTGGGTAAGAAAACACTGGGGACATGCAAGTCTTACCTCCCTGGCCTCCCTCGGGTGTCTAGTTTTCAGAAATGTCTGGGTTTGCTAGGTTTCCCTGTATGGATGCTGAGCCCAGGACCAGAAACGCAGGTGCCCCCCCACCCCCCACAAAAACAGGTAGTTTTGTATTTATAATTTTGATGTCTCCAGATAGTGTTTTGGGGCATTTCCTTTCATGGGCACTAGGGCTACCCACACAAGTGAGGCACCATTTTTATCAGGAGACCTGGGAGAAAGCTGGGTGGAAGGAAATTTGTGGCTCCTCTCAGATCACAAAACTTTCCCCAGAGCCCCACAAGCCACCCCGTCCTGGATTACCCTAGGTGTCTAGTTCTAAAAAATGCACAGGTCTGGTAGGTTTCCCTAGGTGCCGGCTGAGCTAGAGGCCAAAATCCACAGCTTGGCACTTTGCAAAAAATAGCTCTGTTTTCTTTGAGAAAATGTAATGTGTCCATGTTGTGTTTTGGGGCATTTCCTGTCACGCGCACTAGGCCTACCCACACAAGTGAGGTACCATTTTTATCGGGAGGCTTTGGAAATGCTGGGTGGAAGGAAATTTGTGCCTTCTCTCAGATTTCAGAACTTTCTGTCACCGAAATGTGAGGAAAAAGTGTTTTTTGGACAAATTTTGAGGTTTAAAAGGATTCTGGGTAACAAAACCTGGTGAGAGCCCTACAAGTCAGCCCATCCTGGATTCCCCTAGATGTCTAGTTTTTTTCCAAGGTGCCAGCTGAGCTAGATGCCAAAATCCACAGCTTGGCCCTTTGCAAAATATAGCTCTGTTTTCCTTGGGAAAATATGATGTGTCCATGTTGTGTTTTGGGGCATTTCCTGTTGCGAGCACTAGGTCTACCCACACAAGTGAGGTACCATTTTTATCGGGAGTTTTTGGGAAATGCTGGGTGGAAGGTAATTTGTTCCGCCTCTCAGATTCCAGAACTTTCTGTCACCGAAATGTGAGGAAAAAGTGTTTTTTGGACAGATTTTGAGGTTTGAAAAGGATTCTGGGTATCAAAACCTGGTGAGAGTCCCACAAATCACCCCTTCCTAAATTCCTCTAGGTGTCTAGTTTTCAAACATGCACAGGTTTGGTAGGTTTCCCTGGATGCCAGCTCAGATAGAGCCCAAAATCTAGAGCTTGGCACTCTGCAAAAAATAGCTCTGTTTTCTGGAAAATTTTATGTGTCCATGTTGTGTTTTGGGGCATTTCCTGTCGCAAGCACTAGGCCTTCCCACACAAGTGAGGTATCATTTGTATTGGGAGGCTTTGGGAAATGCTGGGTGGAAGGAAATTTGTGCCTCCTTTCAGATTCCAGAACTTTCTGTCACTGAAATGTGAGGAAAAAGTGTTTTTTTGGACAAATCTTTAGGTTTGAAAAGGATTCTGGGTAACAAAAACTGGTGAGAGCCCCACAAGTCACCCCATCCTGGATTCCCCTAGGTGTCTAGTTTTAAAAAATGCACAGGTTTGGTGGGTTTCCCTAGGTGCCACCTGAGCTAGAGGCCAAAATCCACAGCTTGGCACTTTGCAAAAAACAGCTCTGTTTTCTTTGGGAAAATGTGTTGTATCCACATTGTGTTTTGGGGCATTTCCTGTCGCGGGCGCTTGGCCTACCCAGACAAGTGAGGTACCATTTTTATCGAGAGACTTGGGGGAACGCTGGGTGGAAGGAAATTGGTGGCTCCTTTCAGATACCATAACTTTCTGTCACCAAAATGTAAGGAAAAAGTATTATTTTGGCCACATTTTAAGGTTTGCAAAGGATTCTCGGTAACAGAACCTGGTGAGAGCCCTACAAGTCACCCTATCTTGGATTCCTCTAGGTGTCTAGTTTTCATAAATGCACAGGTTTGGTCGGTTTCCTTAGGTGGCGGCTGAGCAAGAGGCCAAAATGCACAGCTAGGCACTTTCCAAAAAACAGCTCTGTTTTCTTTGGGAAAATGTGATGTGTCCACGTTGTGTTTTGGGACATCTCCTGTCGTGGACGCTAGGCTTACCCACATAAGTGAGGTACCATTTTGATCGGGAGACTTCGGGGAACGCTGGCCAGAAGTAAATTGATGGCTCCTCTCAGATTCCAGAACTTTCTGTCACCAAAATGTGAGGAAAAAGTGTTTTTTTGGCCACGTTTTGAGGTTTGCAAAGGATTCTGGGTAACAGAACCTGGTGGGAGCCCCACAAGTCACCCCATCCTGGACTCCCCCAGATGTCTAGCTTTAAAAAATTCACATTTGGTATGTTTCAATAGGTGCCGGTTAAGCTAGAGGCCAAAATCTACAGCTATGGACTTTTAAAAAAACACGTCAGATTTCAATGTAAAAATGTGATGTGTCCATGCTGCATTTCCTGTCGCGAACCTTAGGCCTACCCACGCAAGTGAGGTACCATTTTTATCGAGAGACTTGGAGGAACACAGAATAGCAAAATAAGTGTTACTGCCACATTTTTTCCTTCCAAATGTAGGACAGTGTGTAAAAAAGACATCTTTTTGAGAAATGCCCTGTAATTCACATGCTAGTGTGGGCACCCTGGAATTCAGAGGTGTGCAAATAACCACTGCGACTCAACACCTTATCTTGTGCCCATTTTGGAAGTACAAAGGTTTTCTTGATACCTATTTTGCTGGATAGCCGATATAGAATGAAAACCCATAGCAAGGTGCAGCTCATTTATTGGCTCTGGGTACCTAGGTTTCTTGATGAACCTACAAGCCCTATATATCGCCGCAACCAGAAGAGTACAGCAAATGTATCGGTATATTGCTTTAAAAAATCTGACATCGCAGGAAAAAGTTACAGAGTAAAGCGTGAAGAAAAATGACTGTTTTTTTTCACCTCAATTCCAATATTTTTTATTTCAGATGTTATTTTTTGTAGGAAACCATTGTAGGATTTACACAAATTACCCCTTGCTGAAAATGTTGTCTACTTTTCAGAAATGTTTAGCTCTCTGGGATCCAGCATTGCTTTCACACCCATTCCTATTACTAACTGGGAGGAGGCTGAAAGCACAAAAAAATAGTAAAAATGGGGTATATGTCCCAGTAAAATGCCAACATTGTGTTAAAAATTTAGATTTTCTGATTCAAGTCTGCCTGTTCCTGAAAGCTGAGGAGATGGTGATTTTAGCACCACAAACATGTTGTTGATGCCATTTTCAGGGGGAAAAAAACTACAAGCTTTCTTCTGCGGCCCTTTTCCCATTTGTTTTTAAAAAAAACGAAATTTTGCTGTATTTTGGCTAATTTTTTGGGCCTCCTTCAGGGGAGCCAACCCCCACATTCAGTATCATTTTACAGGACAATGAAGGGAAGGGAAAAGAAAGTAGATTCTACATGTTTTAAGGAAAGGAAGGGAAAATATTGTGTACACGGTACAAAACCACGTGTGACATTTTGAAGACACGTGTTTCACACAGATATAAATAGATGTTCTTTTTAAATGGCGTACATTGTAGGGTAACAAAAAGGATACTAATCCCATTTAACACAGCAATTAGTAATGGAACATTTTTTCTAATAAACTGCGCAATTAGATTTAACCGTCAAATACACAAGAAAATGTCTTCACAATATAAAAAGTTTTCATATTTAGCAGGTTAATAGATAATTATGATAATTCAGCAAAGTAACAGGCTCATTGTTGGCAAATGCCACATATGTAGCTGCTGGCAAAATGTCATGAAAACTTAATAAAACACGGCTGTACCTAACAAAAGGATAAATAGTACATTTTAATTATTCACATTGGAAGGCGTTTTTGTACCCTACTACTGAATGAAACCAAGAATGCTTAAAGGCATAAAGTTCAGACATCGGGCACGAATTGCATAAACAATTAGGGAAAATTGTGCCTAACGAATTGTATTTTTTTTCTTCAAATGTATTTTCTATTTAGTCGAAGGGTGTTGCTATAGAGCACCTTGATGTTAGGTTGGTTCAGGTTTCAGAAGCAAGTGACAAAGGCAACCCGGAAGTTTAAATGGGAATAAAGTTCATTTTTTAGTAATTAGACTGCGAAAGATGGGTTGCAAATTTACAATGTCCGCTTCTTTGAAAGTAATCAGTTGTTCTTGTTTGACAAGTTGAATATTGTTTTCCTCTGTGTCGACAATATTTTAATTCAAACCAGAGATGACCTTGCTCACTTTTTTAAATTCATAGTGTTGTCTTTTCCCTTATGTTGGACTTTTTTGCTTATGCAGGGTCATCCCCAATCTGTTTGCCTCCTGCCTCCTATATTTTCTGACCTGTTGCTGTTGGCTTTTGAACTCTGAGCACTTTACCACTGCTAACCACTGCTAAAGTGCATATGCTCTCTGTGTAAAATTGTATGTAATTGGTTTATCCATGATTGGCATATTTGATTTACTAGTAAGTCCCTAGTAAAGTGCACTAGAAGTGCCAGGGCCTGAAAATCAAATGCTACTAGTGGGCCTGCAGCACTGGTTGTGCCACCCACATAAGTAGCTCTGTAATCATGTCTCAGACCTGCCATTGCAGTGTCTGTGTGTGCAGTTTTAACTGTAAATTCGACTTGGCAAGTGTACCCACTTGCCAAGCCTAAACCTTCCCTTTTCTTACATGTAAGGCACCCCTAAGGTAGGCCCTAGGTAGCCCCAAGGGCAGGGTGCAGTGTATGGATAAGGTAGAACATATAGTAATGTGGTTTATATGTCCTGGCAGTGAAATACTGCCAACTTCGTTTTTCACTGTTGCAAGGCCTGTCTCTCTCATAGGATAATATGGGGGCTACCTTTAAATAGGATTAAAGTGATTCCCCTAGAGAGTAGATGGACATGTGGAGTTTTGGGTCCCTGAACTCACAATTTAAAAATACATCTTTTAGTAAAGTTGATTTTAAGAATGTGCGTTTGAAAATGACACTTTTCGAAAGTGAGCATTTTTCTTGCTTAAACCATTCTGTGACTCTGCCTTGTTTGTGGATTCCCTGTCTGGGTCAGTTTGACAGTTGGGTTGTTTTTCACCTCACACTAGACAGTGACACAAGGGGAGCTGGGGTGTAACCTGCATTTCCTGATTAGCCATCTCTGCTAAGAGGGAGGGGTGGAGTGGTCACTCTCATCTGAAAGGACTGTGCCTGCCTCTGACAATGCAGACTCCAACCCCTTGGTGTGTGTCTGAGGCCTTGCCTGGGCAAGGCAGGATTTCACAAGTAGGTGTGAGTCCCCTTTGAAGAAAGGTGACTTCGAAGACTAAAATGGGTATAAGAAGGGCACCCAAATCTACAGACTTTAGAAACACCTCTGGAACCAAGAGGAATCTCTGCCTGGAGAAGAGCTGATAGCTGAGTAAGAAGTGCTGCCTTGCCTGTGACTGTGCTTTGTGGAGCTTTCCTGCAGTGCTGCTTCTGCCAGAGTAATAGGGCAAAGGCTGGACTTTTTGTGCCTTCCATCTTGTGAAGAAATCTCCAAGGGCTTGATTTAGAGCTTGCCTCCTGTTGTTTGAAGTCTCAGGGACAGCAAAGACTACTCTCTGCCAGCACCTGGAGTCTCTGGAGAGACTCCTGCTCTTACAAGTGGTGCCCTATCCAGTCCCTGGGTCCTTGAAAGGAAAGCTGGTGGAAATCCAAGGAAATCGACATTGGACGACTCCGGACCGACGCCGCTGCTGAATCCGGTGACGCCGCCTGCACCCGACTCCGTGACCTTTGCTGGAACGCGACGCTTTTCGCAGGCCCGATGCCGCTGCGAATCCGTGGAAGTCGCCACACCACGTCGTGACCGATGTCGCTTAAAGTGCACGGATTCAACATTTCGCACAGACGCCGCGATCCCCGACTTTGCTCATCGGCTTGTTTTCACTCTTCTCCAAAGGTACTGTACTTGGGGGTCTACACGACTCCGTGTCCGGCGCCGCTGGTGTCGGCTTGTTGGGAACGACTCCATCACGACGCCATGTTAACATCTCATCGAAGCATTTTTGTTTCTAAACGCTATTTTTGAGTTTAATCTCTAAAAATTCATAACTTGACTTGTGTATGTTGGATTTTTGTCGTTTTGGTCTTGTTTTGTTTAGATTAATATTTCCTATTTTTCTAAACTGGGGTTGTGTCATTTTGTGGTGTTTTTCATTAAGTTACTGTGTGTGTTGGTACAAATACTTTACACCTAGCACTCTGAGGTTAAGCCTACTGCTCTGCCAAGCTACCAAGGGGGAATTGTCAGAAATGGGGTCTTTGGTTGGCAGTCAGCTTACCACCTGTCCAAGCAAGGACCCTCATTCTAGTCAGGGTAAAGGAGAATCACCCTCAGTTCACCCCCACTCACCACCTTGGTAGCTTGGCACGAGCAGGCAGGCTAAAATTTAGAAGCAAGGTGTAAAGTATTTGTACCAACACACACAGTAATACACTGAAAACACTTCAAAATGGACACCACACCAGTTTAGAAAAATAGGTAATATTTATCTAAATCAAACTACACCAAATACAACAAAAATACAACATACACAATTCAAGATATGAATTTTCAAACGAATAAGAGTCGTAATCCTTAGAAAACAGTGAGAATGTTGTTGTTACACAAAGAACCTGGTTAGTGGCAAAAATAAAGCCGCCGGGCGAGCACGGGTTGGAAAAGGGTAGCGATGCATCGATTCCTTACTCGCAAGGGAGGCTGTGCATCATTTCCTTCTCCGGTCAGGTTGTCGATGCGCCATTTTTTTCCCTCGCAAGACAGCGATGAGTTGATCTACTTGACAGGGCACCTCTGTTCCATGCAGAGTTGGGTTGACTTGGAGGCCCAGGGACAATGCGTGGAAAATCCAGTCGCACGTGTCAGAAACATGCGCTGCTTCGGGTTTGCGTCGATATCAGCCTCAAAGCCGGCATCGTGTCGTTTATCAGCCGAGTTGCGGATGGTGCGTCGAATATTTTCCCGCACGGCGTTTTGTGCATGGATTTTCAATTCTTGTCTGCCAACTTCACCTTTCAAGGGACCAGGGACTGGATAAGGCACCACTTGGCAGGGCAGGAGTCTCAGAAGAGAGTCCAGGTGCTGGGAGGAGAAGTCTTTGATGGCCCTGAGACTTCAACAGGAGGGAAGCTCAGTTCAAGCCCTTGGAGTTTCTCCTCAAGAAGGAATGCACAACAAAGTACAGTCTTTGTCCCCTTTCACAGGCAGAAGCAGCAACTGCACGATAGCCCAGCAAAGCACAGTCACAGGCAGGTGTAGCACTTCTCCTCAGCTCTTCAGCTTTTCTCCTTGGCGGGAGGTTCCTCTTGATTCCAGAAGTGATCTTGATAAAATCTAACTTTCAGGGGTTTTGGATTCACTACCTTTCTGCCTTTGAAGTAGGCAAACTTCAAAGGAAAGACTCTCTTGTTTGTAAGATCCTTCCTTGCCCAGGCCACACCCTAGACACACACAAGGGAGGTTGGAGACTGCATTGTGTGAGGGCAGGCACAGCCATTCAGATGTAAGTGACCACTCCTCCCCTCCACTCTAGCACAGATGACTCATCAGGATATGCAGGCTACACCCCAGTTCCCTTTGTCTCACTGTCTAATGGAGATTCACAAACAGCCCAACTGTCAAACTGACCCAGACAGGCAAGAAAATGTCTACTTTCGAAAAGTGGCATTTTCAAACAAACAATCCAAAAACAACCTTTATAAAAAGATGTATTTTTAAATTGTGAGTTCATAGAACCTAAACTCCACATTTCTATCTGCTCCCAAAGGGAATCTGAACTTTAATAATATTTAAAGACAGCCCTGATGTTAACCCATGAGAGAGGTAGGCCTTGCAGCAGTGAAGACTGCATTCTGCAGTATTTCACCATTAGGACATGTAACATACATCAGTACATGTTCCACCTTTAACATACACTGCACCCTGCACCTGGCGCTACCTAGGGCCTACCTTAGGGGTGCCTTACATGTATGAAAGTGGAAGACGTAGGCCCGGCAATTGGGTACACTTTCCAAGTCGAATTGGCAGTTTAAAACTGAACCCACAGACACTGCAGTGGCAGGTCTGACACATGTTTACAGGGCTACTCATGTGGGTGGCACAACCAGTGCTGGAGTCCCACCAGTACAATTTGATTTACAGGCCCTGGGCACCTCTAGTGCTCTTTACTAGGGACTTACTAGTAATTCAAATATGCCAATCATGGATAAACCAATCAAAAATACAATATGCACTTTAGCACTGGTTAGCAGTGGTAAAGTGCCCAGAGTCCTAAAACCAACATAAACTGGTCAGACAAATAGGAGGAAGGAAGAAAAAAGATTGGGGATGTCCCTGCAAAAAGGCCAAGTCCAACACATGTCCATAATGGCCTCTCTTCAATTGTTTGTGCCCACATGTGAACACACAGTAACACTATGCTTTATATGACTATTGAGCTTTTACTAGCAACTTTCTTTTTTAAACTGATTTAAGGGTGTATGCGGTAATATGTATAAAAAGATCAAGGATGTTATCATTTGAGATGTCATCAGTGATGTTATCAATGATGTCATTTGAGATATTGGTTGTCTCATCAATCATGTCATGTAGCTTCATGACTGATGTAATATGTGAAGCCATAAGCAGTGAATGACAGGGGCTTCACTTTAATTATTTCTTTTTTCAGTGAATTTCTGCATTTTGTTTGATGATATTTAAATTTGAGCTTATGCCCAAACCAACCTCCTTACCACCTTAGGGAACCTTTGGTGACCCCCCACACATACACACAGATGCCCAAATCCCCCCCACCCCCCTCTTCCCCTCCTGACAGTGATCAGTGGACGTTTGGGCTACGGCCTGGCTTTTGGGCAGCTTCTTTGCCCATCCTCCCTTAGAAAGGTAGAAATACCATGGTGGTACCTTTCTAACTGGTGACACCCTCCTAGCAGTCTAGACCCCTAGCAAGCCTTGAACCCCAACACCAAGCCATACAATCCACCAATAAGGAGCCTCACGCCCCAGAGCCTCTAAACAAAAGCCCAAGCTCTAGCAGTGCCTAAACTTTGCACAAATGTCCCTTGTGTTGCCAGTTTACCCCTAGAAGACTTAGGGCAACTTTTATAAAAAAAATATTACACAGAGTTCTCCTGAGGAAACTATCAAACTCCTAGTAGTCACAGAAACATTTGAGAACACATTGATATTGCATCTGCCCTCATTGAGGCACCACAAGCAGAATATGAACATTTTACAATGTCCTTACAAGGGCACATGGGGAATTCCAGCCCCCAGCTGAGTGGATACTGCAGCAGCCCCTTGATGTGGCCAGCATGGGGAAAAAAAGTTTTTTATGTTTCCTTTAATGTGTGCCTCAGTCCCATTCGTTGTATGGAGTGCCCCCAACACCCCACGGCCCCTGCAATATTCCTGCATACAAGGCACAAATGTGTGCTATGTGGGACCCACATCCTTACCTGCTCCATGTCCGTGCTCAACATGGGCAGGAGCATGAACAAATCAGTGTTCCCACCTGCAGTCAGCGTGGGTGGGAGACTCAAACCTATGGGGCATATTTACAAGCCCCTTGCGCCCCCTTGTGCCACATTAGCATCATTTTTTATGCCAATGTGGCATTAAGGAGGCATTTTTGTTGCGCTGTATTCACAAACTGGTGCAATGCATGCATTGTACCACTTTGAAAACCCTTGCGTCATATTATGCCTGTGCCAGCAATAATGAATGCAAGGGGTGCGTTCCCCCTTTAGGAGACCTGTAAAAATGACGCAGTGAAATTTACAAGCTTTCACTGCACCATTTTTAGCATCATTTTTAATGCCTGCCTAAGGCAGGCATTAAAGTGATGCTCCCATTTTGTTCAATGGGCCTCCCTTGACTTTGCAGGATTAGCACCATCATTTTTTGCACTAATCCTGCAAAGTGCCACAATAGCGTCACAATTTTTGACGCTATTTGCCTAATGTGTGCCATGGTGCGCTGTATTGTAAATACGGCACACATGGTGTTATTAGGGTGCGCAATGGGGCGCAAGAAAAGTGGTGCATCACCTATGATGTACCACTTTCTTGTAAGTATGTCCCTATGTGCTTCCACCCCCAGACTAAGGGACCGGAAAAGTGGGAGGAGAGGCACACAGCTAATCATTCATGCATGTTTAGACATTTGGGTTCTCAAGTCTCCAAACTGATTAAATACTTCCAGGGTGGATCTACGTCACATGGTCATGAAGGCTGGTTGTAGGTGGTGGTGCTGAGGCTCTCTGCTGACCAGGAGGCCTGTTCTGCTACATTCCGGCCATCACAGCTGGACTGCGTAACTAAAGGACAGGGTCTCAGGCAGCAGTTTATCCTGGCATGTCTAGGCGAGGGTGTCGCAGCCCTGGCCACTGCTGCAGCTGTGTCACTCACCCAAGGACCGGGTGTATGATAGCCTTGCATTCCACAGCAGTAGTGCGCCAGTCAAGTTGTGTGCTGTCAGGCCAGGCTCTGGATGTGGGCGGCCTGAGAGGCTTGGTGCAGCAGGCCTCAGAACCTAATTTCAGACCAAATTACCCCCTGGAGGTGAAAAGAGCTGTGATGTTGCTGGGATTGGAGGGGCAAGGTTGTGGCACAGTAGTCACTGCACTGCAGGGTTGAGGGCTGTGGTCCATGGAAGCAGCCAGCCTAGTAACTGGTGCAACTTGCCTACCATAGCCTTCCCCACTGTCTTTCCTTGAGTGTGCTCCCTTCTTGATTGGAATACGGTAATCTGCACCAGGGCTGGGTTTTTTCCTGGGCTTAGTTACTTTCAGGAGGTGTATAGCATGTGCCTGCCTACAATTAAACATCACTGGAGGGGTAAAAGGACTTCTGGACCCCTGGATTGGGGAAAACAGATAGTGTCCTGTCTGTCATATGACTCAGGGCTATCCAAGATGGGCAGCAGGCATCCTGAGAGTTGAGACCAGCAAGGAAGGCGTGCACTGAATCCATACCGCGGGCTGGAAATCTGCTAGGCAGTAAGGCAGTTAGGCGCTAGGGACCTCCCTCCGGCGAGTGTAGGTGCCCAACATTAGGTCAGTGTGGCTTGTTCGTGCAGGGTGATTTACCTGCTCCACTTCCTTTCACCTGATTGCTTCCCTGTGCATGCTGTCCATACTCTGTAACCATACCTGGTGCCCTGCACTCACCGCAATCTCCACCCATATATCTTTGTTATATCATCCCCATTGAGTGCTTTCCCTCTGGTGCTTGGCCCTGGCACTGCTGCCTAATACCATGCCCCTAGTATTCTGGGCAAGGGTTTGAGGTCAAATGAGGTGAGTCACCCGGGCTGTATAAAAGACTTCTCAAGGTCCTCTGACTTTCAGAAAGAGTTTTATTCTTGAGCATTCTTGTGCTATAAACCCACTGTGGGGTACCTTTACGTGCTTGTGCCTTCCCCTGAACTTTCTTGGCTGTACCACACAAAGGTCAGTGAAGCTTGTTTCTCTGGGGAGGCCTGCAACCTGCACGCACACTGCTCCTTTCCACCCCCAGCTTTATCACTGTGGACCCTTTTAAATTGATAGTTCAGTGCCTGCAGGGTCTGTTACAATGTTACCTGTTAACTCCTTCCCTTGCAAGAAGCAGAGTCGGGGGAGAAGGGAGAGATTAGTGGCCATAGGTAGGGCTACCACTATAGTTGAGACTAATCTTGAGGTCTGTCTAGGCATGGGCATGGTCTGTGGCACTTGGTGAGCTTCCTTCCCCCCTAATTTGCTCACCACTGATTTTTATCACTGTTTTTAGTCTGCTTCCTGTAGGACTTGTTATTTGAACTTAAAAACATTGGTGTGTATTATTCAGCAAGGAGTTTTTTGACCTTTGACCTTCAATCTTGACCAACTAAGAGGGGCTCAAGGTAAATTCAGGGGTGAGGCCACCACAAGAAGGGGAAGGCATAAGGGCAAACCTGAAGTCTGGTAAAAAAGATATATTCACGTCCACTGATGACCTGATAGGCAACACTTTGACTATGCCAGTACTTTCTCCTTCCTCTCCCTCTGCTTCCATCTCACTCTTGTCCCACACTCCACTTACACAGTCTAAGATCCGGACTATTTAAAGTGAAGCAACTCAAGCTGTAATAATGGGTCTCCGACTCTTTCCCAGTGAACATTCTGGTTTCCACACAGTGAAAGTTCTACAGCACCAAGCAGAGAACGGGGCACTATTCCCCCTGATAAGCACCGTACAACTTTGACTCTGCCCAGGTTAATGCATCAGCTACTGATCATTTGGATGGCAACATCACTTTTGGACACTGTATTTAATCATTCTCTTCTCCCCCTTTGGAAGGAGAGGCTGAGTATGTGGGACGTTCCAACAGGAGCAATTTATCAAGTCTTATGTTTAGCTCTGTTAACATTACCAACCTCTCCAAGGTACACCAGGAAGCTAGAATAATAATTCAAAGCACATTTGGGGGGTCATTCTGACCCCGGCCGGTGGCGGAAGCCGCCGGCCTGGCTGGAACCTCCAGAATACCGCTGCGCGGTCAAAAGACCGCCGCGGTTATTCTGAGTTTCCTGCTGGGCGGGCGGGCAACCGCCAGAAGGCCGCCCGCCCGCCCGCCCAGCGGGAAACCCCTTCCCACGAGGAAGCCGGCTCCGAATGGAGCCGGCGGAGTGGGAAGGGTGCGACGGGTGCAGTTGCACCCATCGCGATTTTCAGTGTCTGCTATGCAGACACTGAAAATCTTAGTGGGGCCCTGTTAGGGGGCCCCTGCAGTGCCCATGCCAATGGCATGGGCACTGCAGGGGCCCCCAGGGGCCCCACGACACCCGTTAACGCCAGCCAGGTTCTGGCGGTCAAAACCGCCAGAACCAGGCTGGCGGTAAGGGGGTCGGAATCCCCATGGCGGCGCTGCCTGCAGCGCCGCCATGGAGGATTCCCCAGGGCAGCGGGAAACCGGCGGTACACCGCCGGATTTCCGTTTCTGACCGCGGCTGTACCGCCACGGTCAGAATGCCCATGGGAGCACCGCCAGCCTGTTGGCGGTGCTCCCGCGGTCGTTGGCTCTGGCGGTAGTCTACCGCCAGGGTCAGAATGACCCCCTTGGTCTGCTAATAGATTGTAACAATACCACAGGAAATTGTGCCTTCCATCTGGTCCACTACACCCTACTAAGTCCAATTAAGTTAAACCTGCTGACTAATGTATTTTCAACTACTTGTCCAGTCACAGGTATGACCAACCACAACCCGATGACAAAAATCCTGGTACTTATGAAATTGATTCTGTAGGCCAATCTGATCTAATGCCTTTAAAGGGGAGAATGCAACTCAATAAAAAAGCCTTTCAGTAGCCAGGCTGGAGAAAAGTTCCCCAAAAATTTGATTGTCATCATCTGGAGTGCTCTACTTAACAATCTGGAGGCAGTCTCCGCAACTTTGACTTACCATTCTGATAAACTCTATACGCAGGTGGATATCGTAAATGCCCTGGCCAATCACATAATGGCAATGGATAAAAAGCTGATAGCAAGAGTTCAACAACTAACTTAATAACCTGATAACAACAGTTCAGTCTGATCCAACAGTCGCATACCACACTTGTCCTTGCGCTAGTCTGCTTGAGTCTTTTGCTCTCATACCCCGAATACTGGATACCATCCTGGAACAAATTTAAATGCCAGCACAGCGGTCTGTTTCTGCTCTAGTTCCTCAGGACTAGCTGGATCTGAGTCAAGCCTTTTCTCGGCCTAAAAGTGCCTCAGATCATCCATTGCTTGTGGGACAGTCCTGCTTTCTTACTAGATCTGATTTTGTTAAGGTCCCAGAGGGATCAGTACATAAGCATCTCACTCTCCCTGTACCTTCATCTGTTAGCACTGGCAGAAAGAAAAACCCCACATTGAGCATTGTGAGAACCTTCCAGTTTACATCGCCCCTTGTTGCGAATGCAATTCTAACACTAAAATGCCTAGTCTTGTTACTCAGTGGGCGGAGCAGTTAGGACAACAGACAGCTACTATGAAGCAACACATGAAAAGGAAATGAAAACTGTTCAGTAAAGCACGATATATGTGAAGTTTCAGTATGAATGTTCACCAGATGCCTGTGGGCAATGCAAATATTCTTTCTTCATCCGATCATTTGATCTTGCAACGTGACCCAGCATCAAAGTCTGAAAAATTACTGACAGCAGTAGTGGTGGAAAAATAGGGTTACTGAATAACCAGCCCACTGTTAGAGATCTGCCATTACTATCTGCTATCAACTCATTAACTTCAAAGACGTACACCTTGAGAGCCCCATTATTGTCCCTTCAGATGGAACATGCCTACCACATCAAATGAAGACTTAATACCTCCCTGCATAAAATTGCCAATGCAACCTTTAAAGGCACCACTAGAATCTGGCCGCCAGCTACTTCATCCAATTGTTGACTTTGTGCCATTGAGGCTGCACATTGATCATCAATTACCTAAACTGTTAACAGCTCACCCTCTTCCAGGTAGGAATATGTCAGAACCACCAAGCTATCAGGGAAATAACATTGGGGCTGTAGATGTAGTAAGACAGAAGCTTACACATAGTTTCATCTTTCCAACAAAAAAGTTAGAGTTTATTCCCCATCACATATCCAAAGGCAAGCATGATATTTTAAATAGGAGCACAATTTAAAAATTGTTTGGGACATTGGAGAGCTCTAGACACATTAACACAAGACATCTGAAGGCACTAAGTTCAAGGCAAATCCGGATTTGAGAGTGGGTGAAACTTATATCACCACCTGGTCTTCCCCAAAGATAGCCAGCCTTGTTTTGCAGCGTAAGGACAAATTCTTCTCATGAGGAATTGAGCTACTGAAAATGCTCAAACCCCACTACCCTAGCCCATTGTCACCAAGCACCAGCAACTTCAATACTCCAGGTGTTGGGACTCAACTGATTTTTATAGAACCGCCTGGGCTGTTGCCTTTTCCTTTCTTTTCCCCTCCTTTGACTTTTAAAGTGTTGATCCATCAGCAGTGTGTCATCGTGCCCTGAAGAAGGAGCATGGTCATGTGATTACTTTGCACCAAAAGGTGCGTCAGCAAAATCACAATCTCCGCTCAGGCCTGCATTGGATGTATTTTGACAAAAAATATGTAAAGAAATATGTGTGTTAAAAGGATTTGGATAAGTGTGAAAAAATAGAGATTCATTCTATTGCATTAAGTTAGACAATGTGTATTGATGTAACATGTTATTTGATTATTTGCTTTTTTATTTCATTTTATTTCCTTTATGTGTTATGCTATGACAGTTCGGGGAATATATTACCACACAGTTTTAAAAAATGTACAGTGTATGTTACAGTATGAATGGTGTGTCTGTTATTGCTGAGTGAGATTTATTTTAGATTGTTGAGGTGGGGTGAGGTTCATCCAGCTGTGTAATTTGTTGATACTATTGTTTGACATTATTTTTGCATTACTGAGATATATCATGATGAATCATGAATAGCCATATAATGAAAAGGATTTTGATAAATAAAATAATGTATTGAGTATTCATATTTGCCTGTCAGTCTGTATGAAAAAGAAGGACTATTTTTAGAGCATGTTGTTGGAGGTAGGCTGTTGCTGTTGTTTCTATTTGTTTCTCCCTGTCTAGCTCCAATATCTGAATGCAATTTCAGGGAACCCTTTGGATATGTTTGGGATTCTGAGAGGAGCCATTGACTCAGACAGATTTTCATAAACATCTATTTGCACCTTTGGGAGTCATCAGTGTACATGCCTGATGTACAAAGTAAGCTCTCAAGTACAGGCTCAATAAGATGGTTAATGGATGAAAATTATGCAATTGTCTGCTTGTGCATGAAATCTCGGTGGAAAACACAAAGGCCCCCATTACAACCCTGGCTGTCGGTGATAAAGTGGCGGTAATACCACCAACAGGCCAGCGGTAAATACCGCCAAATTATGACCATGGCGGTGAGAACTCAGATAGACAGCCACTTTCTACACCGACTTCCAGGGCGGATACAACAGCCACCACAGCTGTTGCCCCCTACAGCCAGGAGGAAGTAAATGTTCCACCCACCATTTTAAGACACCTTTTCCGGTGTGGTACCAACGACATCAAAAGCGTGGCGGAAACACTGCACAAAAGGGAAAGGACTCACCTTTGGAGACACAGGGAAGAACCACGCCACCATGGAGCCCGAACTTCAAATATTCCTGATGATTTTCTACATCCTGCTCCACCACGAACATAAACGATGGCAAAGACGACCACGGTGAGTACAGCCACCTAGCACACAGGGGTGGGAGGGAGCAAAAAGAGAGTGACACACATGCGCACAACACCCCCCTCACCCCCAACACCATACACACAATCAGCTGCAGTAATGAAACATATTTACCCTGTACCCCTGAGGAATAATGCAAGGACAGCAGGATTGTGCAAAAGTGAGTGTAATAATAACTACATAGTAGAAACATGAAATGCAATGTAATAGTCTTTACATATGTACAATTCAAGGGACACAGCCCAGTCCATATTGTGGGTGGGCCACATGGCCACAGGCTAATGTCCAAGGCCCCACTTGTCATCTGCACCAACACGGGGAGAACACTGCAGGGGCATCAGTTGGAAAATAGGTAGGCACCTCAGGGGGACAGGGAACGGGGGCACCTCAGCCGGAAAATGGAACAACACCACTGGTTCTGGAGGGGGTAACATGCCCTGTCCTTGGTCCTGGGGAGTGCAAGGCCACAGTCTCTCAAGTGGGTGACTTGCCCACTGGCTCTGGAAGGGGCAACATGCCCTGTGCTTGGTCCTGGGGAGTGCAAGCCCACAGTCTCTCAAGGGGGTGACTTGCCCACTGGCTCTGGAAGGGGCATCATGCCCTGTGCTTGGTCCTGGGAAGTTCAACAACACAGTCTTTCAGGTGGGTGACTTGCCCACTGGCTCTGGAAGGAACAACATGCCTGTGCTTGGTCCTGGGGAGTGCAAAGCCACAGTCTCACAGCTGGGTGTCATACCTGCAGGATTTGCAGGGGGCAGGTCGCACAGCAACCCATGGAGGCAGGACTACATTTCGTCCGCCGGCGGTGACGGCTGCTCAGTGGTGGTAGTGGTGCTGCTGCAGCCGCTGGTGGGGGGAGGCTCCAGCCCATCCCCTGCAGCCTCAGATGGCTGCCCACCAGTGGTGGTGGTGCGGCTGCTGGTGGTGGTAGGGGAAGCTCCAGCCCATCGCCTGCAGCCTCGGTTGGCTGGCCACTGGTGCTGCTGATGGTGGTGGTGGGGGGAAGCTCCAGCCCATTCCCTGCAGACTCAGATGGGTGCACAACCATGGTTGCTGTAAGTGCTCCATCTGAGTCCCTGCACCAGGCCCGTTGCCTGCTGGTTCTGGCTCCTTGTTTCTCCTGGCAGCAGCTGGGGCAGGCACCTTGCCCTTTTTGGCAGCAGCTGGGGCATACACCTTGCCCTTCCTGGCAGCAGCTGGGGATAGCACCTTGCCTTTCCTGGCAGCAGCTGGGGATGGCTCCTTGCCCTTCTGGGCAGCAGCTGGGGATGGCTCCTTGCCCTTTCAGCCAGTTGCTGGGGCAGGCACCCATTCCTTCAGGCTGCCTGTTGCCCTGGATCCTTTCCCACCATGAGTGGGTGTGGAGACTACTAGGCCCATGGACTGGGTGGCTGAGGTGCTTGCCTGGGTTTTTGGCACCCTGGCCAGACGTGAAGAGGGGTAGGGAAGAGGTCAATGGTGGATAGGAACAGCTTCTTAGGGACATTGGGGTGGGAAGAGGGAGAATGTTTGGGAGTGGAGGAAGAGGGAGTGGTTGTAGGAGGTGTCTGCTGTGTTTGGGTGCAGGTGCATGGGCTGTATGCTGTTTGAGGTCGATGGCTGTTGGGTGTCTGAGTGCTTTTTTTTGTACCTTGGGGGGGGCAGACACAGTGAGAGAGGACACAGGGGACATGTGCATGGCGGTTGTGGAGGTGTCTGCCAGTGAGGTATGTGTTCTGCTTGGTGTGGTGGTGATGCTGGTAGTGGATGAGGATGTAGTGCATGCAGGTTTGAGTGTAGACGCAACTGGGAGGGAGGTGGAGGAGGAGGGGGAGACCATGGAAATTGTCTATGTTGGTATGTCTGCATCTGGAAGGTGTTTGTGTGAGTGCCTGTGGGATGATGTGTGGTGCCTGTGTTTGCCAGTGCCACTCTTGTGTGGTGTCTTGTGTGCATGCTCGTCTGCCTGTGTGCTTGGGATAGGTTGGGGTTGAGGGGAATGGGATTGGGAAGAGGAAGTTGGAGGGGGAGGGTTGAAACAGGGACAATGACTGCCATCAGAGAGGAGGCCAGAGCCTGGATTGATCTCTGTTGGGGCGCCAAGCCAGTGTGAATGCCCTCCAGAAATGCATTAGTCTGTTGCATTTGGGCTGCCAGCCTCTGGATGGCATTCAAAATGGTTGACTGCCCTACAGAGATGGATCTCAGGAAGTCAATAGCCTCCTCACTCAGGGCAGCAGGGCTCACTGGGGCAGGGCCTGAGGTGCCTGGGGCGAAGGAGATGCCCACCATCCGGGAAGAGCGGGCACGGGCAACTCGCTGAGGGGCTGCTGGGAGGGCGGTGCTGGTACAGGCATGGCAGCTGTAGCTGGGGTGGTCACAGAGGTGTCCGCCACCACCAGTGAGCTTCCATCGGAGGAGGTATCTGTGTCCAAACTGTCCCCTCCTGTCTCTGCCTTGGTGCTTCCCTCACCCTCCATCCTACTGGTGCCCTCAGCGTGGGTGGACTCTGCTTCCTGGGTCCTGTGGGATGCAACTCCATCCGTCACCGGTGCCTCTGCTCCTGCACCAGATGATGCTAATGCACATAAGGACAGGATGTCAAAACAAAAAGTGGGGGAGAGACAAAGTATACACTGGGTCAATGGCTGCCCCAACACCACCGTTGGCATACACACCACCGTCACACTAGGGGAACAGCCCTACGCACTATGCATTGCGCTACCAATTATAATGCTATCCACCAAGGCATGGGGAAGGGCACATACAGCCAAATATAAACAAAGAAAAAGGGAACAGGGAGATTCTGGTCCAGTGTACACTCTCCCAATGTAATGAATAACAAATAAAGTACACTGTTCCAAAGAGACACAACTAATCTACAGGGATATGAGAATAGCCATGAGCGGATCAGCCCTCGCACATCCAATAGGATGTCAAGCTTCATCACTGGGCGAGCTCCTCATCAGACCGGCACTGCAATGTCTGATGGACCACCCCTTTCAAAGAAGGAGATGGCTCTTAGCCGGAGATTTTACTCCTCATGGTGAATATGCCCATAGTAGACACAAGCTAGAGATGTGTATAGGCGAGCAGAGAAGTGAAATATAAAATTGGCTCTAAACCATGACCATCATATTTTAATAGTTCAGAAGATGGTCCAGGCCAAGATAAAAAAAGAAGGGAGTGCTTGTCGAGATAATGCTCAACCGCACTCATATACGGTAAGTGCAAGGAAAATTAAAACTCTCCAAATTCCTATGAAATTAAGTCGACATGTTTTGCGTCTAAATGGCCAGAAATGATCCAGTGACGCTTCCTCAGGACCAAAAAATGAATTACTTCTCTTAATGATAGTGCACAAACCCAATTTAGGATATAGTAGAGTAAACAATAACTGATCACTTACTCATGTCAACTGCTCGTCAAAGTCAGTCATGGTCAGCAAGTCGCCCTGTAGAATATAAACATTAATAATGCACATGGTGATAAACAGGTTGTGTCTTGAAGAAGTGATTAAAAGTAACAAGTGGCTGAGGTCAGTGACCACTGTGATCGTGACAATAGTAAGCATTCATGGAAAACACCGGCTTACCATTCCCCATTCAAGCACGGGCTTCATGGGAATACGCGTACCCTGAAGCAGGTATGCACTGCTGGGCAAGAGTAATATACAAAAAACAAGAAGTTTATGAAACCTAGATATCAAGCAGAGTGGTTATAACATGATGAGAACCTTCACTCACTCCTGTTCTCAAACATGGATCTATTGGAAAACATAATGCTTATCCAAAGTTTCAATTCAATATGGCCCAATCAAAATCATAACAAATACTAAAAATAACATCCAACACAGTCAAAGAAAGATACAGCAATGGTCTCATTTGAACCCTAATATGTCATAGTGAGAATACATGGGAAAAGGCAAGCAAGCTAGTGAGCTCAAGTAAAGCAGTAAAAGCGGTAAAAATAGATCTATACCCATGTAAAGCATCAAAGGCAAAAATCATGATTACAGGGTACTCACTTGTGGTAAATCTGAAGTCAGTCTGGAAACCTAACCGGGACCGCGTTCCTGCAGACTATTATGGAACGCAACCCTCGTGTATTTAACACTACCAGCAGGTACGGACTTCCACGGAACCCCGTTTGGTTCGGAAAGGGTCATGTGATCCGAACAGGACTAAAAATAGAAGACGGACTTTTGCCCAAACGGGAACCAGTCCGAAAGAACCAAAAGCAAGGCTCAAATTGGTGCACTAAATTCATGTAGGTCAAATGTAAGGGACGGCAATAAACAAAAGCCGATCTATTTATAAAGCATTACCGAATACCGGCATGTACATGAAAACAACGGTGGCCAGATGATAAAAGGTTGTCAGCTTGTGGATTAACTATAAAACGTAATGGAAAATAAACTCAATGGAAAATAAACTCACAATGCTAACAGGAGCTGAGAAAAAATTAACAGGTCATGGCTAACGAAACTGAGGAGTCCACATTGGAGAGAGTGTGCGTTTGGACTCACAATATTGCCCAAAAATAATGAAGAAATTATATATAGTGGAAATACTAGTCATAATATATAAAAATTAAAATGTAAGGTAAAGCCTCAGGCTGCATTAGTAGTGAGGACAGATACAAATTTGTTCACCAAATGGTCAGAGTGACTATGTATTGGTATTGCAGGTAGATAAGTCAAATCACGATAATAAGTTACCCCAAGGGATGTCATTGTTAAGTCCTGATATATGTGTTTTAAGTTTGTAAACCCAGCATTGTTCTATCCAAAAAAGAGACCTGGGATCATTGTGTGAAGGTGGAGGTGCTTGTAGTACCACCCACCATAAGTCATTGGGGCCATGTTCCGCAACCAAAAACTAGATGCTCAGTTTGGTAGTTATGCGGGCACACCTGCTATAACTGCGATGTTCATTTATCCTGTTTTTAACCAGTCTTGTGGTCACCCCCACATACCGTAGTTCACAGGGGCACGTAATCATATATATGCAGTTGTGTGTATTACAATTGGTGTGTTTATTCAAGTGCCATATGCCTATTGGGTCCAGTTCAAGTCTATCCAGACGTTTAGTTAGAGGACAAAAGTTGCATGTGCCACATGAAAAATGGCCAATCAATGGAGGGAGATTCCATAGAGTAGTCTGTTGAGCCGGGTCTTGATATCTACGAGGACGAGTATGTACCACCAAATCTCTAATGTTAGTAGACCGTTTAAATGCAAACAGAGGTTTTTGTAAATGAGAGCCACCACTCAATAGAATTGTCCATCTTTTATTAATCAATTTCTTGACGGAGTTAGACAAAGGAGTTTAGGTTGAAACACACATTAATCTGGTCTCTGGCTCCCTTACAGTGGGCATCAGTAGTGCATCTCTATGGTTATTGCAAGCTCTTTTGTAAGCTGCATTAATAACATGTTGTGGATAGGGTTGTTCATATAATTTAGCCTTCAGATCACTCAACTGAAATTCAAAGGACCGTGTAGTGCTACAGTTGCGGCGTAGTCTAAAAAACTGCCCAAAAGGTAGATTATCATGTAGGGCCTTCGGGTGGTGACTTTCATAGAGTGATAGACTATTATGGTCAGTGGTTTTATTGTATGTGTCAGATATCAACTTGCCATTATCAATCTTGATCAATAGGTCCAGAAAAGAGACTTGCTCCATAAAAACATGGGCAGTGAAATTAAGATATGGATCAAGGGTGTTTACCCATTGGGGGAAATTTTTTCGTAAAATGGATTAGTGGTAGGCAAGATAAACTTTTTTTCAAATTCATACATATAAAGGCAAGCTAAACTGGGAGCGAAGGTGCTACCCATAGAAGTGCCCCTAATTTGATTGTACAGCGAGTCTTCAAATTGGAAAAAGTTCCTAGTCATGGTTAAAGTGGCACACTGTATGATGAAATGTACGGGTGTAAGTGAATCCCAAGGGCATTGTAAAAGGGCATTCTCAACCACTGATAGGGTAGCTGTTTGAGGAATATTGGTGTAGAGGGCCTCCACATCCAAGGGGATAAGGGCATGGACCTCAATTGTCGAGTTGGTAGTTTCTATCAAATTAAGGACATCCTTGGTATCTCTCAAAAACGTGCTTGAGTCCTTCACTAAAGGTTGGAGGAAGTGATCACAAAATGTTGAAAGAGGTTCCAAAACGGACCCAATGCCGTACACAATGGGGCGTCCGGGAGGAGGAAACTGGCCCTTATGAATTTTGGGGAGACAATAAAAATATGGTGTTCATGGATGTGTGGTATCAAGAAATTCGGCTTCTCTTTGTGAAATCCATGCATTGTTCTGAGCTTCTTCAATCATACATCTGATCTGTGTTTGTAAACTCCCAGTTGGATCGGAATGGATGGGAGTGTAGTAGGTAGTATCGCTCAAAAGGCGCATGCACCCTGTCTATAGTCATCAGAGTTCATAATGACTATGGCACCGCCTTTGTCAGCTGGTTTGATCACTATAGAACGGTCGGACGCCAATGCCTTAAGAGCGTTCCTTTCTGATGATGGTAAATTCATAAATGGCGGTATAGGATGCAATTTGTTAAGATCAGCTAGAACCGCTTTTTCAAAGGCAAGAACCTCACAGGGAATGGATTGTGGAGGGGGAACAAAAGAGGAAGGTTTTTTAAGACCAGAATCCACAATATGTTGGTCCCGTGGTTTGTCCTTAAAGAAGTGAAGACTTATTTTCCTGAAGAATTGTAAAAGTTCGCAATTTGAACGGAAAAAGTCTTCAGTGGGTGTGGGAACAAAGCCCAAACCTCTATTAAGGACTATCCTTTCATCCAAGGAAAGTTGTCTGTCTGATAAATTGACCACTAGGTCCTCTGTGGTGGGTTTTTGCCCTGGCTCCGAGTGACCATCTGTGGTTCTTCTCTGTCCCAGTGAACTCGTCTGCCTCTTCCTCTTCTTCTGCCTCTTCATATGCCCAGGCCGCGGCCTAAAAAAGGTACAAAGGACATCAAAGGGCGGGGTTGAAAGCAAGGATAGGGAGGTTGCCAAATCAGTGGTTGATTGCCGGGATATAATGGAGGATTGAAATAGGGTTGGGGCATATTGTTGTCTGTGCTCCACCCATCAGAGGAGGAGCTACTACTGTAGTACCGTGGTTTTTTATAAGAGGAGGTGGAGTCATCAGAGGACCGAGATTGAACATCGATCTCGAAGTCCTCTTTGATATAGGGGTACACCTTTTCTCTGTCAAATTTCTTAATGTCCTTTTGAAGTTTAGAAATCTTCTGTTGGGTCAGGAAATCCTTCGTCTCATTAAGTTCGGAGTTGATCTCCATTAGGCGGCTTTCGAATGCAGCCAAAGTTATTGTTGTCTTGATAGTACTCTCAACAAAATTGATTTGAACTGTGATAGATTCGGCTAGTCGCATAGATGTGTTGATGATAAGGACCAGCCAATCCCTGGTACATTTCCATGCTATCTGTGCCCAATCCGTGCTAAATAATAAATCTTGTAGGAAGATCCGGGGCATGTTGGATACCAATAGTCCATTCGGGGCAACATTGGCTCTCAAATACTCTGTCATTATTGTGCCGTGCATAATGGTTTTGATCAGTTCCCGTTTCAGGGAACACAGTTTATCCCAGTCCTCCTTGAGGTAACCTGAGGGGCCAGATCCATCACTGCTAAGAATGGAAGGGGTCTGTAGTATAGCTGACACTACCTCATCGTCGAAGCTGAGACCCTGAAAATCCTCCATACTCGGGGAGAATGCACAAAACAAATGCTCTATTTGAAAGTCAGAAAAAGTTCCCACAGCTCAGCTGCTGTACAAATATAAACAAAGAAAGAGGGAACAGGGAGATTCTGGTCCAGTGTACACTCTCCCAATGTAATGAACAATAACAAATAAAGTACACTGTTCCAAAGAGACACAACTAATCTACAGGGAGGCGAGAATAGTCAGGAGCGGAACAGCCCTCACACATCCAATACAGCCAAATGCAGCACAGCTGGGACCCATACAGTCCTGACCAGTTGTGGATACCTACGAGCTAGGTAGCAGGATAATCACTTCAGAACCCTGGCCAACATTGGACATACTCTGCAACGTCAGGCCTGGCCTAGGGGCACCCACTGACACACATCCCTCACCCGGGTACTACCCTACCATGCGTAAGTTGTAATGATGGGCACTGTACTCACCCGCTTGCGGCTGCTGTGATGCCCTCAAGCGCCCATCTAGCTCTGGATAGGCCACTGCCAGTATGTGGGCCATCGGGGGGGTCATGGTTCAACCGTCACCCCTTCCTCGTTGGGAGGGCATCCCCAGCTGGGCCTCTGCCGTCTTCCGTGCCCGGCATCTCAGGTCCTCCCACCGTTTCCAACAGTGGGTGCTCTGCCTGCCATGGACACCCCAGTGTCCGCACGTCCTTCGTGATGGCACGCCATATACCTTTCTTTTGATGGGAGCTGACCTGCAGAAATACACACAGGAAATGGTATCAGTCAGACTGTCCTGCCTGGAGGCTCATACAGCACTCCATACTGGGGTAGGACCCCATCCACCAATCACTCCAACTCCGCTGAGGTGAAGGCAGGGGCCCTTTCCCCAGTCACACGAACCATGGTAAGTTCTAGACACAGGTCACAGCAGCACATGCAGTGTAGGTCCACTCCTATGGAAGGTCAGGTAGCAAGTGAGTGATCAGATAGAAAATGGCAGTCACATCCGCGGCGGTGCATACCGTCACCACCGGCGTACATCATCATTAGCCACTGTACCCCTTAGAGCCCAATGTTAACCATTGAGGAGTTGCACGGTGGTTCCCGACCGCCTACTGCAACGGCGCACAACATCAGCAGAATTACCTCACTTCCACTTGTCCCTCCACACAGGACAGGCGGATGCCATTTCGGTGGGGGGGGCAGGCTTTGAATAATAACTGCGTCACTGTTAAAAATTGGACATACAGGACAAATACCACTTACCCATTGCAAATTAACATCATGCATTGTACTGTTGTGGCTCAGATGTTCAGTTTCTGACCGGCTCCTCACTCTTTTGTACCTTAGACTGCAATCGCTGTGGATGAATAGGAGATGGAGACATACCCCTGTGTACAGACCCCTGGTGGACTTTGCAACAATGGAGGACAGGCACATTATCATCACCTATAGACTGGACAGGGCTTCAATCACAGAGCTGTGTGCCCAGTTGGAGCCTGACCTGATATCTCCTATCCGTCACCCCACTGGAATCCTACATCTGTGCTTCATTTCTTGGCAACTGGTTCTTTCCAAGTGACAGTGGGCTTGCAGCAGGAATGTCACGGCCAATGTTCTCAATAGTGCTGACCAGAGTGTTGTCTGCCCTGATTAAACACATGTGCAGCTACACTGTATTCCCCCAAGTGGAGGATTTGGCCAGAGTGACGGCTGACTTCTATGCAATGGGACATATCCCCAACATAATTGGGGCAATTGATGGAACACATATTGCATTTGCTCCCCCCTCCGGCAAAATGAACAGATGTACAGAAATCGAAAGAGTTTCCACTCCATGAATGTCCAGATGGTGTGATTGGCGGACCAGTACATCTCCCATGTCATTGCTGAGTATCCAGGGTCGGTTCATGATGCCTTTGTTCTGAGAAATAGCAGCATCCCAAATGTGATGGCCCAACTACAGAGGCACCATGTGGGCTAATAGACGAGCCCTGGTTCCCACCCAGTAGATGTTGGTGTATGGGTATGGTGTAGGCCATATAAGATAGTGTGTGCTTAAATGTTGTCCCTCAAGATTTGCAGGTGACTCAGGTTACCCCAACCTATCATGGCTACTGACCCCTGTGAGGAATGCCAGGACAAGGGCAGAAGAACGTTACAATGAGGCACATGGGTGAACAAGAAGGATGATAAAATGCACCTTTGGCCTTCTGAAGGCCAGGTTCAGGTGCCTCCATCTAACTGGGGGATCACTGTGCTACTCACCCAAGAAAGTCTGCCAGATAATTGTGGCATGATGCATGTTGCACAACCTTGCCTTGAGATGCCATGTGCCTTTTCTGCAGGAGGAGGAGGCTGGAGATGCCTGTGTGGCAGCAGTGGACCCTATGGACAGTGAGGATGAGGAGGCAGAGGATGAGGGTAAGGATGAGGACAACAGAACAGCAGTGATTCAAAAATACTTCCAATGATACACAGGTAAGACAGTGTTACTTCACATTTCATTGTCATTATTTAGATTATCTTTGGCACTCGCATGCTGTTATTTCCCACTTCTATGCACACTCACTGTACCCTTTGGCAACTCATTTTGCTGATGTTGGTGCCCCATTATCGCTCCTGGTGTGATCACTGCAGCCAACTACCGGTCTTTCCTATAATATTTCTGTACATTTGAATTAAAATGTTTGAACCTGGTTACACGAATACATACTAAAATAAGTTTGACATACCTATACCTGTATTTTTTCAAAGTGTGTTTATTGAAGTGCTAAGAAGTAGAGGGGCAAATGCATTGGGATGGGGTGATGATGGAGGAAAGTCCAGGGTATAGTTCCGGGCAATTTGTAGAACAAGTGCATTGTCCATAGGGACATAGGAAGGGGAGCAATGGCAGTTCAAGGTGGACAGGGTGACAGAGTGGGGCACAGGGGTGACAATCAGGAGAGTATCATTTCCTGGTGGGGATCTTGGCAACAGTCTCTGGCTTCTGCCTGGATCACAGGGAACATTTGTGGGGTGGTTCACCTTCTGCATGGGGAGGGGTGCTGGTGGCCTGTTGGTCCTGTGGCAGGGCCTCCTGTCCACTAGCGGCAGTAGAGATGGACCAAAAAAGTTGTTACCAAGAATCCGGATATCACAACAACTGGGGAACACAGGACACGGGCACATGCCCATTACCATGCATGAGACATGTTTACCCCAAAAGACATCCCTCTCAGATCAGAATACCCTGAACCAACTCCTAACCTGGAGAATTTGGGTCGTCTAATCGGTAAAACTGTTTGGATCATCTACCAACATTCTCGTGGCTCAATTCAGCTCTGCACTCCACTACAAAATCAAACCCTTGCAAAAAGATGAACAATGTCAACAGCTTGGTATTCATAGCCATCAACCACTTCAATGGCTTGTGATCTTTGCACTACAAACCTAGTGGTAAACAAGTAAAGGTGAAAATTACAGAAGGCCTACACTATCACAAAGCACTCCTTCACAGTAGTCCTCCAGTTGTGCTCTATGGGTATTAACATTCTACTAAGAAGGGCTACCAGACCCTCCCTATCTTTGTCTCCTACTTGAGCTAACAACACTCCATCTCCATTGTCGAAGGCATCCATTTGTACAGTATGAGGCTCACCCTAGTCAGGTGCTTCAGTCCTGAAGCATTGCATAGTACCCTATTCAACTCCTCAAATGCCTTTTTACACCCCATAGTCCAGATCAATCAATCAATCAATCAATCAAAAAACTTATAGAGCGCGCTACTCACCCGTGAGGGTCTCAAGGCGCTGGGGGGGTCAAGTGGGGGGGCAGGGAGGGTCACTGTTCAAACAACCATGTCTTGAGGTCACTTTTCTGGGCTTCTTCTTGGAGTTCAAAGAAGTCAATAAGGCAACTATATTTTCATAGTTCACCATAAAGTTCCCATGTTACCCAGTGAGTCCTGAAAAGGCCCTCACTTCAATCTGAGTATCAGGAACTTCCGCCTCCATTATAGACTGAATTTTGGAATCCAACAAGCACATCTTCCGTTTCCTACCTCATGCCCAGGAAAGACTGCAGCGGACTGCCCCACCTGACACTTGGTTGCCTTGATGTCAGGTTTGGCTCTTGTAACCTGGTCAACACCTGTCCTGTGTGTCTCGGGTCGTACTCCCTTGAATTGCTAAATAATGCAATACCATCTAGGTAGGCCACACAGAACTCCTCCAGCCCTGCATGAACATGCTTCTCCAGGAGATAAAAAGTAGCAGGAGCGTATTTAATCACACAGATCTTCACCCTGAATTGATGCAGTCTTTCTGGTGCAGAAAATGCTGTCTTCTTCTTGACACTTGGTGCTAAGGCGATTTACCAGTAGCCACTGGTCAAATCAAAGGTGCTTAAGTACTTTGCAGCACCTAACCAATCCACAAGCTCATCCATTCTATTGACTGGATGGACATTTGTCTTTGTCACCTAATTGAGGGCTCCGTAGTCCACAGAGAAACGCAAGTCAGTAGACCCTTGTTAGGTAACTGGTACCACAGCGCTCCACCATGGCCTACGAGATCTCTCAATAACCCTCAGACCCAACATCTTGGCAACTTCTGCTGCATCTCTGAACCCTGTTAAACATTCTCTACCTTTTGCCCTTCAGACTGTGTCTTTAGCATACTAATAGGCAACTCTGGATGAAGTAAAAACCAGTTGCATAACAGTCCCATTGCCTGTTCTCGCAGTTGCTAAGGTGTTAACTCAGGAGTTAACTGAACCCCTTCCATAGTGCCATCCCTAATATCACCATGCAGGTACAGGCTCAATGTCTTCCTCATCATCCTCTGCCATACCCCATGACATTGACTGCGCAATCACTCTTGAGGAAAGGGTTTAGCCTGTTTGCATGGAACACCCTCTTTTGTTCCCTTGTGGCACTTGTCTCCAACAAACAATTTACCTAAGAATCCTCGTGAATGACCTTGTATGGCCCAAGTCATTTGTCCTCCAAAATCATAGGACACATCGGCCTAGCACCAACACCTCCTTATGTTCCTGATACTCAGTCAGTGTAGAATTCCGGTGGTACCACTCCTTCATCAGTGCTTGGATGGCTTCAAGAGTTTCCTTTGGTTCACTCATGTATTGCGCCTTCAACCTTGTAAGGCCAAGCATTTAGTCCACCACATCCTTTTGTAGTGACCCTGAGGTTCTTTCCCAACATTCTCTTACTAATGTGAGTGGACCCCATCTGTCCTTTCCTGAAAGCTACCTTGTTCCAGACCCTGCAAATCAGGAATGGTTCCAGCCTTCTACAGAGACTGACGTGGTTCACGCCACAAAGGCTTCTGATCCGGGCACCAAACCTGGGGTATTAAAATTACTACACAAGAGACAACCAGCACATTGCTTTTCTCTTTCCCCAACATTGACCATGATCACTTGACCATTGAGATGAATCCTAACTTGGGATTTCCTCTCCATTGGCTACCAAACCTGTATCCTTGGTACCAGGACTATTCTCCTCAGGCTTCAGATACAAACTATCTATCATTATGTGGAAAATTCCAGTATATATCAGGGAAATCATGTACCTCTGCCCAGAGTGCCCCAGCTGTGATGATATCTGATTCTATCTAATTGCTGTGTTAAATGGGATTAGAATCCATTTGGTTAGCCTCTAATGATGGGAAAGGCAACTAAAGCATTACCCTCAAATGCTGAAAGGCTACTGCTTCACCGGGAGCTAATGAGCATGAATGAATTGGTGGCAGCACACTGTGCCTTCAGTAATAGTAATCAGGAGAGCCATTTTACCTGTGTCACTGAAGTGGTGCCTCCTGGCCCGCTCAGGTAAAACTGCGCTGTGGCGTGCTGAACTCAACCTTGCCCTGCACTGGATTGTATGGAGCACAGGAGAGCCCACGTGGTTATGTGTGAACAGTGGAATGTACAGGTTCCCATGAGATGCTACAGTACATGAGTCAGCACGTGTGCTTTCATGTGCACACATTAGACTCAGCATGGGGTTGAGTGTGCACAAAGGGACATTTGTGTGCTTGTGAAGGGCAAAATACTTAGTGGTCTCTGAGTTCCATTTTGGAATGCCAGTGGCCTGATGGAGGAGCATGAGTAGGTTGAAGAGACCCACAGATAGATATATAGATTGCTATATTCCTGCAAGCTGGAGCAAGGAAGAGCAAGGCTCTTCAGTATACATCAAAAGGGGCTCTTTGATTCTTGTCCATTACCATGCCAGAGGCTTATCCTTCATTACAATAAAAATATTACATTGACAATGGTTAAACCAGGGCAGTTACGACCAGGACCGAGTTCCCATTAATAACTTTGCCGCAGCTTGACGAATCTACATGCAACTTTCCAAAAAAATATTCATCCACTTTGGCTTCTTCATGGAAGTGTTTACTAATCCCTCATGGCCAAGCAAAGAAAAAGTGTGGGGAAAGGTCCTAAAACAAATGTGATTTCTTGTTTTAATTCCAATTGGAATGAATTTTCATTGATACAGAAAACGTGGCAGAGCTGAATTACACCAAACTAAGCACAAAATTAGATCTTTACTGAAGGATTGTTCTATTTTGGTTTGGTGTAAATTCATTCAGTAGTTTCTAAGAAATTAGTACTTAAGCAGAGGCTCAGGTTGGGAATAAAACCCTCAGAAAAAGCTAAAGATATATTGACAGCTCGTAATCTGGGGATCCCCTGTGAACCCAAAATGAAAAACAAATCAAAATCCCATTGGCGAGGAAGATTCTGTCCCTGTCAACCATTTCAGATATGCAGATCCAAAGTTGGACCTACAAATGTAAGGCCCTGATTTAAGGAAAGTTTTCTTGCACACCTCAGTGACTACCTAATGCCACCATGTGTGCGCCATATCTAAAAGAAGGTAACCATGGCAGTAGTCAGGGAACTAGAATCAGAATTTTTGACGCTAGTTAGGAGCTTTGCAGCATTACGGTCAAAAATGTTGACGCTAATCCTGAAAACCCCATTGAGGCCCATTTTAAACAATGGTGTGCCTCCTTTTCACATCTGCTCTGAGCAGGCTTTAAAACTGCCGAAAACAATTACGCAAAGAAATCTCTTAGATTTCTTTGGGCCATTTTTTCGGCCCCCCATTCCCAATTGGGGAACACCCCCTTTGCATACATGATGTCTTGCATACATTATGTCTGGCGCAGGCATAATGTATCACAAAGGGTTACAAAATGGCACAATGCATGCTTTGCACCACTTTGGCGCAGTGATTTTGGCCTCATTGGGCCACACTAGCATCAAAAAAATGGCACTAATGTGGCACAAGGAGGTGCTAGGGACTCTTAAATCTGCCCCTAATTGAGTGGCCACAACATGAGAGAAAATGTGGTGACTACCATTACTGGACTTGAGTACAGAGAAGCAAGTGGCACGCATCCACTGAAAACCCTGCCACCTGGCTGCAGATGGGCTGGGAGCAGTTATATAAAATAATGTGAAGCAGACAACACTCATATTACAGAGAGAAAAATATAATAGATGAATGTTTGTTTAACAGAAACGCTTCGGGATGAGCCATGTATACAGGTCTCAAACCTCAGTCCTAAGTGGAAGCAAAAAGTAATGTCCCATAATACCAACGCATGTAGGCATTGACGCACTGAGTGGAGGCATGTTTACAAACCACAGTTCCCATGTTTAGCTTCTGCATGTAGTTTCTTGTAAGTTCCTGTTATTTCCAAGCTGGAGGAAGTGTAACATTGATTGCCATAACATCTCAAGCAGTATCATGAAAGAGCTAAACATGCAAGGAACATTACTGTCATTAGCAGGTACGGCATGAAGTAAAGTAGGGAAAATATCTTGCTTAGCAAATCACTTATACCCTTCACAGCCAAGGATGTAACAGTTACGTCCTTGGCTGCGGTGCTGATGCACCAAGGACCTAACCGTTATGTCCTTGGACTGGCTCATGGGGGAGTGCTAGCAGTCCCCCATGAGCCTCGCCTCGGCGCCCCCACTGCAGGGATAGAAGAGGAATCGCTTCCACCCCTTCCCCCTCGTGGCATCTGATGACGTCAGCGCACAACCTCATCAGAGGCCTGCCCCTCCATGCTGGAAGCTCAGCTTCCAGTGACGATTGGAGGAGAAATGCTTTTGCATTTCATCCCTGATCATGTGGAGGGGCCGAGAGAGGCATCAAAGGAAAGGCTCTTCCTTTCCTTTGATGTCTTTCTCAGCATTTCTGCTGCCAGACCGTGATGCGATCGGGCAGCAGAAATGCCCACTAGACACCAGGGAGTTTGCTAATTGACATGAGGGGAGCGGCCCCCTGGGCAACAGCCGCTCCCCAGGGGGCCAAATAATTTTTAGGCCATTTCTGCCCCCCTTGGGGGAAGATCAGCCTATTTTTATGAGGAAAATCTGCCCCCAAGGGGGCAGAAACCACTAGGCACCAGGGATTTTTTTTTTAAAATATTATTGAGTGAGGGGAGAGGACCATTGGGCATGGGCCGCTCCCGAGGGGGGCAAAATATTTGTAGGCCTTTTCTGCCCCCTCTGGGGGCAGGAACCCCTAGACACCAGGGATATATATTTTTATTGTTTACCATATTTTTTTATATATGGGGAGCGACCCCTTAAGCAAGGGTCGCTCCCATGGGGGGCAAATTGTATTTATGTCATTTCTGCCTCCATTGGGGGCAGATCAGCCTATTTTTATTAGGCCAATCTGCCCCCAAGGGGGGCAGAAGCCACTTGACACCAGGGATTTTTAGTTTTTTGCGTCAATTTCATAAGGGGAGCGACCCCTTAGGAAAGGGTCGTTCCCCTGGGGAGCAGATATATTTTAGGCCTTTTCTGCCCCCCCTTTGGGGCGGATCGTCCTATTTTTATTAGGCCGATCTGCCCCTATGGGGGGCAGAAACCACTAGGCACCAGGGCTTTTTTTTTGCTCCAATTTCACGCAAGGGGAGCGACCCCTTAGGCAAGGGTCGCTCCCCTGGGGGGGCAAATTTATTTTAGGCCATTTCTGCTCCTCTTCGGGGCAGATCAGCCTATTTCTTTTAGGCCAATCTTCCCCCGGGAGGGGCAGAAACCACTTAGGCACCAGGGATTGGTGTGTGTTTTGTTTGGGGGAGCAGCGCCTTGGGCAAGGGTCGCACCCCATGGGGCACGTCACTGTTGGCCATATCTGCCCCCTCTTGGGGGCAGATCAGCCTATTTTTGGAAGGCCCATCTACCCCCAAGGAGGGCATAAAGTCCACCAGAGTCCGGGGTAGATTTTTTTTCCAAAATAAGAAGGTGGGGGTATGGCCATACCCCCACCCCAAATAAATGGGGCCAAAATTGTTCTGCCCACCAGTGGGCAGATAGGAAAATTACCCCCGATCCACACCCGGGGGGGGCAGAAAGTCTACTAGATGCCAGGGAATTGAAAAAACAAATAGTGGTCTGGTGGCTACCAACCAGTATGGGCCTGGTTATGCCCCCATCCCAAATGAAGGGGTAAACAGTCTTTTAGCTCTCACCCAGCACATTAAAATATCTTATCCCACAGCAAGCAAGAGGACATTTGATTATTTCGGTTTTGTTTTTACATTTGGGTTTGGCTAACTCTCAAAATCGTCCCACTTGGAATGGTGAGGGCTGTACTTTTTGGATTTTGGGATACTGCCGTGTAGAAAAATCCACAAGACCTAGACACATCTGAAAAATAAACATCTGGGTGATTCCAGGGTTGTGTGCTTCACAAACACCCGGACCATTTTCTTACAACAATGCCCTGCAAACCTCCAACTTTGCTGGAAATCACACATTATTTCCCATTTTTGTGAAAGAACCTTCCGGAATTAGCAGGAATCCACAAAATTCGTACCATCCAGCATTGTCTCATCTATATCGATAAAAATTCTGCCCCTCTTGTCAGCCTGAAAATGATTTTTTTGCCAACTGCCCTTTTGGACCAGCTTTGGTTCCCCCTCAGTTCCGACATGTTTTTGGCTCTTTCCTGTCACAGGCACTGGGCCCACCTACACAAGTGAGGTATCAATTTTACCGGGAGACTGAGGAGAACGTTTAGTGGTAGGAAATTTGTCCCGGTGCAGTGATCCCACACAGAAATGTGGGGAAAATTTGATTTTTTCACCAAATTTCAGCTTTGCTAAGGATCCTGGGTAAGAAAACACTGGGGACATGCAAGTCTTACCTCCCTGGCCTCCCTCGGGTGTCTAGTTTTCAGAAATGTCTGGGTTTGCTAGGTTTCCCTGTATGGTTGCTGAGCCCAGGACCAGAAACGCAGGTGCCCCCCCCACCCCCCACAAAAACAGGTAGTTTTGTATTTATAATTTTGATGTCTCCAGATAGTGTTTTGGGGCATTTCCTTTCATGGGCACTAGGCCTACCCACACAAGTGAGGTCCCATTTTTATCAGGAGACCTGGGAGAAAGCTGGGTGGAAGGAAATTTGTGGCTCCTCTCAGATTACAAAACTTTCCCCAGAGCCCCACAAGCCACCCCGTCCTGGATTACCCTAGGTGTCTAGTTCTAAAAAATGCACAGGTCTGGTAGGTTTCCCTAGGTGCCGGCTGAGCTAGAGGCCAAAATCCACAGCTTGGCACTTTGCAAAAAATAGCTCTGTTTTCTTTGAGAAAATGTAATGTGTCCATGTTGTGTTTTGGGGCATTTCCTGTCACGCGCACTAGGCCTACCCACACAAGTGAGGTACCATTTTTATCGGGAGGCTTTGGAAATGCTGGGTGGAAGGAAATTTGTGCCTTCTCTCAGATTTCAGAACTTTCTGTCACCGAAATGTGAGGAAAAAGTGTTTTTTGGACAAATTTTGAGGTTTAAAAGGATTCTGGGTAACAAAACCTGGTGAGAGCCCTACAAGTCAGCCCATCCTGGATTCCCCTAGATGTCTAGTTTTTTTCCAAGGTGCCAGCTGAGCTAGATGCCAAAATCCACAGCTTGGCCCTTTGCAAAATATAGCTCTGTTTTCCTTGGGAAAATATGATGTGTCCATGTTGTGTTTTGGGGCATTTCCTGTTGCGAGCACTAGGTCTACCCACACAAGTGAGGTACCATTTTTATCGGGAGGATTTGGGAAATGCTGGGTGGAAGGAAATTTGTTCCGCCTCTCAGATTCCAGAACTTTCTGTCACCGAAATGTGAGGAAAAAGTGTTTTTTGGACAGATTTTGAGGTTTGAAAAGGATTCTGGGTATCAAAACCTGGTAAGAGTCCCACAAGTCACCCCTTCCTAAATTCCCCTAGGTGTCTAGTTTTCAAACATGCACAGGTTTGGTAGGTTTCCCTGGGTGCCAGCTGAGATAGAGCCCAAAATCTAGAGCTTGGCACTCTGCAAAAAATAGCTCTGTTTTCTGGAAACTTTTATGTGTCCATGTTGGGTTTTGGGGCATTTCCTGTCGCAAGCACTAGGCCTTCCCACACAAGTGAGGTATCATTTGTATTGGGAGGCTTTGGGAAATGCTGGGTGGAAGGAAATTTGTGCCTCCTTTCAGATTCCAGAACTTTCTGTCACCGAAATGTGAGGAAAAAGTGTTTTTTTGGACAAATCTTTAGGTTTGAAAAGGATTCTGGGTAACAAAAACTGGTGAGAGCCCCACAAGTCACCCCATCCTGGATTCCCCTAGGTGTCTAGTTTTAAAAAATGCACAGGTTTGGTGGGTTTCCCTAGGTGCCGCCTGAGCTAGAGGCCAAAATCCACAGCTTGGCACTTTGCAAAAAACAGCTCTGTTTTCTTTGGGAAAATGTGTTGTATCCACATTGTGTTTTGGGGCATTTCCTGTCGCGGGCGCTTGGCCTACCCAGACAAGTGAGGTACCATTTTTATCGAGAGACTTGGGGGAACGCTGGGTGGAAGGAAATTGGTGGCTCCTTTTAGATACCATAACTTTCTGTCACCAAAATGTAAGGAAAAAGTATTATTTTGGCCACATTTTAAGGTTTACAAAGGATTCTTGGTAACAGAACCTGGTGAGAGCCCTACAAGTCACTCTATCTTGGATTCCTCTAGGTGTCTAGTTTTCATAAATGCACAGGTTTGGTCGGTTTCCTTAGGTGGCGGCTGAGCAAGAGGCCAAAATGCACAGCTAGGCACTTTCCAAAAAGCAGCTCTGTTTTCTTTGGGAAAATGTGATGTGTCCACGTTGTGTTTTGGGACATCTCCTGTCGTGGACGCTAGGCTTACCCACATAAGTGAGGTACCATTTTGATCGGGAGACTTCGGGGAACGCTGGCTAGAAGTAAATTGGTGGCTCCTCTCAGATTCCAGAACTTTCTGTCACCAAAATGTGAGGAAAAAGTGTTTTTTTGGCCACGTTTTGAGGTTTGCAAAGGATTCTGGGTAACAGAACCTGGTGGGATCCCCACAAGTCACCCCATCCTGGACTCCCCCAGATGTCTAGCTTTAAAAAATTCACATTTGGAATGTTTCAATAGGTGCCAGTTAAGCTAGAGGCCAAAATCTACAGCTATGGACTTTTAAAAAAACACGTCAGATTTCAATGTAAAAATGTGATGTGTCCATGCTGCATTTCCTGTCGCGAACCTTAGGCCTACCCACGCAAGTGAGGTACCATTTTTTTCGAGAGACTTGGAGGAACACAGAATAGCAAAACAAGTGTTACTGCCCCTTGTCTTTCTCCACATTTTTTCCTTCCAAATGTAGGACAGTGTGTAAAAAAGACATCTTTTTGAGAAATGCCCTGTAATTCACATGCTAGTGTGGGCACCCTGGAATTCAGAGGTGTGCAAATAACCACTGCGTCTCAACAGCTTATCTTGTGCCCATTTTGGAAGTACAAAGGTTTTCTTGATACCTATTTTGCTGGATAGCCGATATAGAATGAAAACCCATAGCAAGGTGCAGCTCATTTATTGGCTCTGGGTACCTAGGTTTCTTGATGAACCTACAAGCCCTATATATCGCCGCAACCAGAAGAGTCCAGCAAATGTATCGGTATATTGCTTTAAAAAATCTGACATCGCAGGAAAAAGTTACAGAGTAAAACGTGAAGAAAAATGACTGTTTTTTTTCACCTCAATTCCAATATTTTTTATTTCAGATGTTATTTTTTGTAGGAAACCACTGTAGGATTTACACAAATTACCCCTTGCTGAATTCAAAATTTTGTCTACTTTTCAGAAATGTTCAGCTCTCTGGGATCCAGCATTGCTTTCACACCCATTCCTATTACTAACTGGGAGGAGGCTGAAAGCACAAAAAATAGTAAAAATGGGGTATATGTCCCAGTAAAATGCCAACATTGTGTTAAAAATTTAGATTTTCTGATTCAAGTCTGCCTGTTCCTGAAAGCTGAGGAGATGGTGATTTTAGCACCACAAACATGTTGTTGATGCCATTTTCAGGGGAAAAAAACTACAAGCTTTCTTCTGCGGCCCTTTTCCCATTTGTTTTTAAAAAAAACGAAATTTTGCTGTATTTTGGCTAATTTTTTTGGCCTCCTTCAGGGGAGCCAACAACCACATTCAGTATCATTTTACAGGACGATGAAGGGAAGGGAAAAGAAAGTAGATTCTACATGTTTTAAGGAAAGGAAGGGAAAATATTGTGTACACGGTACAAAACCACGTGTGACATTTTGAAGACACGTGTACTTTTTAAATGGCGTACATTGTAGGGTAACAAAAAGGATACTAATCCCATTTAACACAGCAATTAGTAATGGAACATTTTTTATAATAAACTGCGCAATTAGATTTAACTGTCAAATACACAAGAAAATGTCTTCATCACAATATAAAAAGTTTTCATATTTAGCAGGTTAATAGATAATTATGATAATTCAGCAAAGTAACAGGCTCATTGTTGGCAAATGCCACATATGTAGCTGCTGGCAAAATGTCATGAAAACTTAATAAAACACGGCTGTACCTAACAAAAGGATAAATAGTACATTTTAAATATTCACATTGGAAGGCGTTTTTGTTCCCTACTACTGAATGAAACCAAGAATGCTTAAAGGCATAAAGTTCAGACATCGGGCACGAATTGCATAAACAATTAGGGAACATTGTGCCTAACGAATTGTATTTTTTTTCTTCAAATGTATTTTCTATTTAGTCGAAGGGTGTTGCTATAGAGCACCTTGATGTCAGGTTGGTTCTTGTTTCAGAAGCAAGTGACAAAGGCAACCCGGAAGTTTAAATGGGAATAAAGTTCATTTTTTAGTAATTAGACTGCGAAAGATGGGTTGCAAATTTACAATGTCTGCTTCTTTGAAAGTAATCAGTTCTTCTTGTTTGACAAGTTGAATATTGTTTTCCTCTGCGTTGTCAATATTTTAATTCAAACAAGAGATGACCTTGCTCACTTTTTTAAATTCATAGTGTTGTCTTTTCCCTTATGTTGGACTTTTTTGCTTATGCAGGGTCATCCCCAATCTTTTTGCCTCCTGCCTCCTATTTTTTCTGACCTGTTGCTGTTGGCTTTTGAACTCTGAGCACTTTACCACTGCTAACCAGTGCTAAAGTGCATATGCTCTCTGTGTAAAATTGTATGTAATTGGTTTATCCATGATTGGCATATTTGATTTACTAGTAAGTCCCTAGTAAAGTGCACTAGAGGTGCCAGGGCCTGAAAATCAAATGCTACTAGTGGGCCTGCAGCACTGGTTGTGCCACCCACATAAGTAGCTCTGTAATCATGCCTCGGACCTGCCATTGCAGTGTCTGTGTGTGCAGTTTTAACTGTAAATTCGACTTGGCAAGTGTACCCACTTGCCAAGCCTAAACCTTCTCTTTTCTTACATGTAAGGCACCCCTAAGGTAGGCCCTAGGTAGCCCCAAGGGCAGGGTGTAGTGTATGGATAAGGTAGAACATATAGTAATGTGGTTTATATGTCCTGGCAGTGAAATACTGCCAACTTCGTTTTTCACTGTTGCAAGGCCTGTCTCTCTCATAGGATAATATGGGGGCTACCTTTAAATAGGATTAAAGTGATTCCCCTAGAGAGTAGATGGACATGTGGAGTTTTGGGTCCCTGAACTCACAATTTAAAAATACATCTTTTAGTAAAGTTGATTTTAAGAATGTGCGTTTGAAAATGCCACTTTTCGAAATTGAGCATTTTTCTTGCTTAAACATTCTGTGACTCTGCCTTGTTTGTGGATTCCCTGTCTGGGTCAGTTTGACAGTTGGGTTGTTTTTCACCTCACACTAGACAGTGACACAAAGGGAGCTGGGGTGTAACCTGCATTTCCTGATTAGCCATCTCTGCTAAGAGGGAGGGGTGGAGTGGTCACTCTCATCTGAAAGGACTGTGCCTGCCTCTGACAATGCAGACTCCAACCCCTTGGTGTGTGTCTGAGGCCTTGCCTGGGCAAGGCAGGATTTCACAAGTAGGTGTGAGTCCCCTTTGAAGAAAGGTGACTTCAAAGACTAAAATGGGTATAAGAAGGGCACCCAAATCTACAGACTTTAGAAACACTTCTGGAACCAAGAGGAACCTCTGCCTGGAGAAGAGCTGATAGCTGAGAAAGAAGTGCTGCCCTGCCTGTGACTGTGCTTTGTGGAGCTTTCCTGCAGTGCTGCTTCTGCCAGAGTAATAGGGCAAAGACTGGACTTTTTGTGCCTTCCATCTTGTGAAGAAATCTCCAAGGGCTTGATTTAGAGCTTGCCTCCTGTTGTTTGAAGTCTCAGGGACAGCAAAGACTTCTCTTTGCCAGCACCTGGAGTCTCTGGAGAGACTCCTGCTCTTACAAATGGTGCCCTATCCAGTCCCTGGGCCCTTGAAAGGAAAGCTGGTGGAAATCCAAGGAAATCGACTTCGGACGACTCCGGACCGACGCCGCTGCTGAATCAGGTGACGCCGCCTGCAGCCGACGCCGTGTTCTTCTCTGGAACGCGACGCTCTTTGCAGGCCCGACGCCGCTGCAGCCCCGCTGAAGTCCGCGACTCCGTGGAAGTCGCCGCACCACGTCGTGACCGATGCCGCTCGAAGTGCATGGATTTAATGTTTCGCACAGACGCCGCGATCCCCGACTTCGCGCATCGGCTTGTTTTCACTCTTCACCAAAGGTACTGTACTTGGGGGTCTACACAACTCCCTGTCCGGCGCCGCTGGTGCCGGCTTGTTGGGAACGACTCCGTCACTACGCCGTGTTAACATCTTATCGAAGCATTTTTGTTTCTAAATGCTATTTTTGAGTTTAATCTCTAAAAATTCATAACTTGACTTGTGTATGTTGGATTTTTGTCGTTTTGGTCTTGTTTTGTTTAGATAAATATTTCCTATTTTTCTAAACTGGGGTTGTGTCATTTTGTGGTGTTTTTCATTAAGTTACTGTGTGTGTTGGTACAAATACTTTACACCTAGCACTCTGAGGTTAAGCCTACTGCTCTGCCAAGCTACCAAGGGGGAATTGTCAGAAATGGGGTCTTTGGTTGGCAGTCAGCTTACCCCCTGTCCAAGCAAGGACCCTCATTCTAACCAGGGTAAAGGAGAATCACCCTCAGTTCACCCCCACTCACCACCTTGGTAGCTTGGCACAAGCAGGCAGGCTAAAATTTAGAAGCAAGGTGTAAAGTATTTGTACCAACACACACAGTAATACACTGAAAACACTTCAAAATGGACACCACACCAGTTTAGAAAAATAGGTAATATTTATCTAAATCAAACTACACCAAATACAACAAAAATCCAACATACACAAGTCAAGATATGAATTTTCAAAAGAATCCTTAGAAAACAGTGAGAATGTTGTTGTTACACAAAGAACCTGGTTAGTGGCAAAAATAAAGCCGCCGGGCGAGCACAGGTTGGAAAAGGGTAGCGATGCATCGATTCCTTAGTCGCAAGTGAGGCAGTGCATCATTTCCTTCTCCGGTCAGGTTGTCGATGCACCATTTTTTTCCCTCGCAAGACAGCGATGTGTTGATCTCTTGACAGTGCACCTCTGTTCCATGCAGAGTTGGGTTGACTTGGAGGCCCAGGGACAATGCGTGGAAAATCCAGTCGCACGTGTCAGAAACATGCGCTGCTTCGGGTTTGCGTCGATATCAGCCTCAAAGCCGGCATTGTGTCGTTTATCAGCCGAGTTGCGGATGGTGCGTCGAATATTTTCCCGCACGGTGTTTTGTGCATGGATTTTCAATTCTTGTCTGCCAACTTCACCTTTCAAGGGACCAGGGACTGGATAAGGCACCACTTGGCAGGGCAGTAGTCTCAGAAGAGAGTCCAGGTGCTGGGAGGAGAAGTCTTTGATGGCCCTGAGACTTCAACAGGAGGGAAGCTCAGTTCAAGCCCTTGGAGTTTCTCCTCAAGAAGGAATGCACAACAAAGTCCAGTCTTTGTCCCCTTTCACAGGCAGAAGCAGCAACTGCACGATAGCCCAGCAAAGCACAGTCAGAGGCAGGGGTAGCACTTCTCCTCAGCTCTTCAGCTGTTCTCCTTGGCGGGAGGTTCCTCTTGATTCCAGAAGTGATCTTGATAAAATCTAACTTTCAGGGGTTTTGGATTCACTACCTATACCCCTTTCTGCCTTTGAAGTAGGCAAACTTCAAATGAAAGACTCTCTTGTTTGTAAGATCCGGCCTTGCCCAGGCCACACCCTAGACACACACAAGGGAGGTTGGAGACTGCATTGTGTGAGGGCAGGCACAGCCATTCAGATGTAAGTGACCACTCCTCCCCTCCACTCTAGCACAGATGACTCATCAGGATATGCAGGCTACACCCCAGTTCCCTTTGTCTCACTGTCTAATGGAGATTCACAAACAGCCCAACTGTCAAACTGACCCAGACAGGCAAGAAAATGTCTACTTTCGAAAAGTGGCATTTTCAAACAAACAATCCAAAAACAACCTTTATAAAATGATGTATTTTTAAATTGTGAGTTCATAGACCCTAAACTCCACATTTCTATCTGCTCCCAAAAGGAATCTGAACTTTAATAATATTTAAAGACAGCCCGATGTTAACCCATGAGAGAGGTAGGCCTTGCAGCAGTGAAGACTGCATTCTGCAGTATTTCACCATTAGGACATGTAACATACATCAGTACATGTTCCACCTTTAACATACACTGCACCCTGCACCTGGCGCTACCTAGGGCCTACCTTAGGGGTGCCTTACATGTATGAAAGTGGAAGACGTAGGCCCAGCAATTGGGTACACTTTCCAAGTCGAATTGGCAGTTTAAAACTGAACACACAGACACTGCAGTGGCAGGTCTGACACATGTTTACAGGGCTACTCATGTGGGTGGCACAACCAGTGCTGGAGTCCCACCAGTACAATTTGATTTACAGGCCCTGGGCACCTCTAGTGCTCTTTACTAGGGACTTACTAGTAATTCAAATATGCCAATCACGGATAAACCAATCAAAAATACAATATGCACTTTAGCACTGGTTAGCAGTGGTAAAGTGCCCAGAGTCCTAAAACCAACATAAACTGGTCAGACAAATAGGAGGAAGGAAGAAAAAAGATTGGGGATGTCCCTGCAAAAAGGCCAAGTCCAACACATGTCCATAATGGCCTCTCTTCAATTGTTTGTGCCCACATGTGAACACACAGTAACACTATGCTTTATATGACTATTGAGCTTTTACTAGCAACTTTCTTTTTTAAACTGATTTAAGGGTGTATGCGGTAATATGTATAAAAAGATCAAGGATGTTATCATTTGAGATGTCATCAGTGATGTTATCAATGATGTCATTTGAGATATTGGTTGTCTCATCAATCATGTCATGTAGCTTCATCACTGATGTAATATGTGAAGCCATAAGCAGTGAATGACAGGGGCTTCACTGTAATTATTGCTTTTTTCAGTGAATGTCTGCATTTTTTTTGATGATATTTAAATTTGAGCTTATGCCCAAACCAACCTCCTTACCACCTTAGGGAACCTTTGGTGACCCCCCACACATACACACAGATTCCCAAATCCCCCCCAACCCCCTCCTCCCCTCCTGACAGTGCTCAGTGGACGTTTGGGCTACGGCCTGGCTTTTGGGCAGCTTCTTTGCCCATCCTCCCTTAGAAAGGTAGAAATACCATGGTGGTACCTTTCTAACTGGTGACACCCTCCTAGCAGTCTAGACCCCTAGCAAGCCTTGAACCCCAACACCAAGCCATACAATCCACCAATAAGGAGCCTCACGCCCCAGAGCCTCTAAACAAAAGCCCAAGCTCTAGCAGTGCCTAAACTTTGCACAAATGTCCCTTGTGTTGCCAGTTTACCCCTAGAAGACTTAGGGCAACTTTTATAAAAAAAATATTACACAGAGCTCTCCTGAGGAAACTATCAAACTCCTAGTAGTCACAGAAACATTTGAGAACACATTGATATTGCATCTGCCCTCATTGAGGCACCACAAGCAGAATATGAACATTTTACAATGTCCTTACAAGGGCACATGGGGAATTCCAGCCCCCAGCTGAGTGGATACTGCAGCAGCCCCTTGATGTGGCCAGCATGGGGAAAAAAAGTTTTTTATGTTTCCTTTAATGTGTGCCTCAGTCCCATTCGTTGTATGGAGTGCCCCCAACACCCCACAGCCCCTGCAATATTCCTGCATACAAGGCACAAATGTGTGCTATGTGGGACCCACATCCTTACCTGCTCCATGTCCATGCTCAACATGGGCAGGAGCATGAACAAATCAGTGTTCCCACCTGCAGTCAGCGTGGGTGGGAGACTCAAAACTATGGGGCATATTTACAAGCCCCTTGCGCCCCCTTGTGCCACATTAGCATCATTTTTTATGCCAATGTGGCATTAAGGAGGCATTTTTGTTGCGCTGTATTCACAAACTGGTGCAATGCATGCATTGTACCACTTTGAAAACCCTTGCGTCATATTATGCCTGTGCCAGCAATAATGAATGCAAGGGGTGCGTTCCCCCTTTAGGAGACCTGTAAAAATGACGCAGTGAAATTTACAAGCTTTCACTGCATCATTTTTAGCATCATTTTTAATGCCTGCCTAAGGCAGGCATTAAAGTGATGCTCCCATTTTGTTCAATGGGCCTCCCTTGACTTTGCAGGATTAGCACCATCATTTTTTGCACTAATCCTGCAAAGTGCCACAATAGCGTCACAATTTTTGACGCTATTTGCCTAATGTGTGCCATGGTGCGCTGTATTGTAAATACGGCACACATGGTGTTATTAGGGTGCGCAATGGGGCGCAAGAAAAGTGGTGCATCATCTATGATGTGCCACTTTCTTGTAAGTATGTCCCTATGTGCTACCACCCCCAGACTAAGGGACCGGAAAAGTGGGAGGAGAGGCACACAGGTAATCACTCATGCATGTTTAGACATTTGGGTTCTCAAGTCTCCAAACTGATTAAATACTTCCAGGGTGGATCTACGTCACATGGTCATGAAGGCTGGTTGTAGTTGGTGGTGCCGAGGCTCTCTGCTGACCAGGAGGCCTGTTCTGCTACATTCCGGCCATCACAGCTGGACTGCGTAACTAAAGGACAGGGTCTCAGGCAGCAGTTTATCCTGGCATGTCTAGGCGAGGGTGTCGCAGCCCTGGCCACTGCTGCAGCTGTGTCACTCACCCAAGGACCAGGTGTATGATAGCCTTGCATTCCACAGCAGTAGTGCGCCAGTCAAGGTGTGTGCTGTCAGGCCAGGCTCTGGATGTGGGCGGCCTGAGAGGCTTGGTGCAGCAGGTCTCAGAACCTAATTTCAGACCAAATTACCCCCTAGAGGTGAAAAGAGCTGTGATGTTGCTGGGATTGGAGGGGCAAGGTTGTGGCACAGTAGTCACTGCACTGCAGGGTTGAGGGCTGTGGTCCATGGAAGCAGCCAGCCTAGTAACTGGTGAAACTTGCCTGCCATAGCCTTCCCCACTGTCTTTCCTTGAGTGTGCTCCCTTCTTGATTGGAATACGGTAATCTGCACCAGGGCTGGGTTTTTCCTGGGCTTAGTTACTTTCAGGAGGTGTATAGCATGTGCCTGCCCACAATTAAACATCACTGGAGGGGTAAAAGGACTTCTGGACCCCTGGATTGGGGAAAACAGATAGTGTCCTGTCTGTCATATGACTCAGGGCTATCCAAGATGGGCAGCAGGCATCCTGAGAGTTGAGACCAGCAAGGAAGGCGTGCACTGAATCCATACCGCGGGCTGGAAATCTGCTAGGCAGTAAGGCAGTTAGGCGCTAGGGACCTCCCTCCGGCGAGTGTAGGTGCCCAACATTAGGTCAGTGTGGCTTGTTCGTGCAGGGTGATTTACCTGCTCCACTTCCTTTCACCTGATTGCTTCCCTGTGCATGCTGTCCATACTCTGTAACCATACCTGGTGCCCTGCACTCACCGCAATCTCCACCCATATATCTTTGTTATATCATCCCCATTGAGTGCTTTCCCTCTGGTGCTTGGCCCTGGCACTGCTGCCTAATACCATGCCCCTAGTATTCTGGGCAGGGGTTTGAGATCAAATGAGGTGAGTCACCCGGGCTGTATAAAAGACTTCTCAAGGTCCTCTGACTTTCAGAAAGAGTTTTATTCTTGAGCATTCTTGTGCTATAAACCCACTGTGGGGTACCTTTACGTGCTTGTGCCTTCCCCTGAACTTTCTTGGCTGTACCACACAAAGGTCAGTGAAGCTTGTTTCTCTGGGGAGGCCTGCAACCTGCACGCATACTGCTCCTTTCCACCCCCAGCTTTATCACTGTGGACCCTTTTAAATTGATAGTTCAGTGCCTGCAGGGTCTGTTACAATGTTACCTGTTAACTCCTTCCCTTGCAAGAAGCAGAGTCGGGGGAGAAGGGAGAGATTAGTGGCCATAGGTAGGGCTACCACTATAGTTGAGACTCATCTTGAGGTCCGTCTAGGCATGGGCATGGCCTGTGGCACTTGGTGAGCTTCCTTCCCCCCTAATTTGCTCACCACTGATTTTTATCACTGTTTTTAGTCTGCTTCCTGTAGGGCTTGTTATTTGAACTTAAAAACATTGGTGTGTATTATTCAGCAAGGAGTTTTTTGACCTTTGACCTTCAATCTTGACCAACTAAGAGGGGCTCAAGGTAAATTCAGGGATGAGGCCACCACAAGAAGGGGAAGGCATAAGGCCAAACCTGAAGTCTGGTAAAAAAGATATATTCACGTCCACTGATGACCTGATAGGCAACACTTTGACTATGCCAGTACTTGCTCCTGCCTCTCCCTCTGCTTCCATCTCACTCTTGTCCCACACTCCACTTACACAGTCTAAGATCCGGACTATTTAAAGTGAAGCAACTCAAGCTGTAATAATGGGTCTCCGACTCTTTCCCAGTGAACATTCTGGTTTCCACACAGTGAAAGTTCTACAGCACCAAGCAGAGAACGGGGCACTATTCCCCCTGATAAGCACCGTACAACTTTGACTCTGCCCAGGTTAATGCATCAGCTACTGATCATTTGGATGGCAACATCACTTTTGGACACTGTATTTGATCATTCTCTTCTCCCCCTTTGGAAGGAGAGGCTGAGTATGTGGGACGTTCCAACAGGAGCAATTTATCAAGTCTTATGTTTAGCTCTGTTAACATTACCAACCTCTCCAAGGTACACCAGGAAGCTAGAATAATAATTCAAAGCACATTTGGGGGGTCATTCTGACCCCGGGCGGTGGCGGAAGCCGCCGGCCTGGCTGGAACCTCCAGAATACCGCTGCGCGGTCAAAAGACCACCGCGGTTATTCTGAGTTTCCCGCTGGGCGGGCGGGCGACCCCTTCCCACGAGGAAGCCGGCTCCAAATGGAGTGGGAAGGGTGCCCCACGACACCCGTTACCGCCAGCCAGGTTCTGGCGGTTAAAACCGCCAGAACCAGGCTGGCGGTAAGGGGGTCGGAATCCCCAAGGCAGCGCTGCCTGCAGCGCTGCCATGGAGGATTCCCCAGGGCAGGTACACCGCCGGATTTCCGTTTCTGACCGCGGCTGTACCGCCACGGTCAGAATGCCCATGGGAGCACCGCCAGCCTGTTGCCGGTGCTCCCGCAGTCGTTGGCCCTGGCGGTAGTCTACCGCCAGGGTCAGAATGACCCCCTTGGTCTGCTAATAGATTGTAACAATACCACAGGAAATTGTGCCTTCCATCTGGTCCACTACACCCTACTAAGTCCAATTAAGTTAAACCTGCCGACTAATGTATTTTCAACTACTTGTCCAGTCACAGGTATGACCAACCACAACCCGATGACAAAAATCCTGGTACTTATGAAATTGATTCTGTAGGCCAATCTGATCTAATGCCTTTAAAGGGGAGAATGCAACTCAATAAAAAAGCATTTCAGTAGCCAGGCTGGAGAAAAGTTCCCCAAAAATGTGATTGTCATCATCTGGAGTGCTCTACTTAACAATCTGGAGGCAGTCTCCGCAACTTTGACTTACCATTCTGATAAACTCTATACGCAGGTGGATATCGTAAATGCCCTGGCCACTCACATAATGGCAATGGATAAAAATCTGATAGCAAGAGTTCAACAACTAACTTAATAACCTGATACCAACAGTTCAGTCTGATCCAACAGTCGCATACCACACTTGTCCTTGCGCTAGTCTGCTTGAGTCTTTTGCTCTCATACCCCGAATACTGGATACCATCCTGGAACAAATTTCAATGCCAGCACAGAGGTCTGTTTCTGCTCTAGTTCCTCAGGACTAGCTGGATCTGAGTCAAGCCTTTTCTCGGCCTAAAAGTGCCTCAGATCATCCATTGCTTGTGGGACAGTCCTGCTTTCTTACTAGATCTGATTTTGTTAAGGTCCCAGAGGGATCAGTACATAAGCATCTCACTCTCCCTGTACCTTCATCTGTTAGCACTGGCAGAAAGAAAAACCCCACATTGAGCATTGTGAGAACCTTCCAGTTTACATCGCCCCTTGTTGCGAATGCAATTCTAACACTAAAATGCCTAGTCTTGTTACTCAGTGGGCGGAGCAGTCAGGACAACAGACAGCTACTATGAAACAACACATGAAAAGGAAATGAAAACTGTTCAGTAAAGCACGATATATGTGAAGTTTCAGTATGAATGTTCACCAGATGCCTGTGGGCAATGCAAATATTATTTCTTCATCCGATCATTTGATCTTTCAATGTGACCCAGCATCAAAGTCTGAAAAATTACTGACAGCAGTAGTGGTGGAAAAATAGGGTTACTGAATAACCAGCCCACTGTTAGAGATCCGCCATTACTATCTGCTATCAACTCATTAACTTCAAAGACGTACACCTTGAGAGCCCCATTATTGTCCCTTCAGATGGAACATGCCTACCAAATCAAATGAAGACTTAATACCTCCCTGCATTAAATTGCCAATGCAACCTTTAAAGGCACCACTAGAATCTGGCCGCCAGCTAGTTCATCCAATTGTTGACTCTGTGCCATTCAGGCTGCACATTGATCATCAATGACCTAAACTGTTAACAGCTCACCCTCTTCCAGGTAGGAATATGTCAGAACCACCAAGCTATCAGGGAAATAACATTGGGGCTGTAGATGTAGTAAGACAGAAGCTTACACATAGTTTCATCTTTCCAACAAAAAAGTTAGAGTTTATTCCCCATCACATATCCAAAGGCAAGCATGATATTTTAAATAGGAGCACAATTTAAAAATTGTTTGGGACATTGGAGAGCTCTAGACACATTAACACAAGACATCTGAAGGCAATAAGTTCAAGGCAAATCCGGATTTGAGAGTGGGTGAAACTTATATCACCACCTGGTCTTCCCCAAAGATAGCCTGCCTTGTTTTGCAGCGTAAGGACAAATTCTTCTCATGAGGAATTGAGCTACTGAAAATGCTCAAACCCCACTACCCTAGCCCATTGTCACCAAGCACCAGCAACTTCAATACTCCAGGTGTTGGGACTCAACTGATTTTTATAGAACCGGCTGGGCTGTTGCCTTTTCCTTTCGTTTCCCCTCCTTTGACTTTTAAAGTGTTGATCCATCTGCAGTGTGTCATCGTGCCCTGAAGAAGGAGCATGGTCATGTGATTACTTTGCACCAAAAGGTGCGTCAGCAAAATCACAATCTCCGCTCAGGCCTGCATTGGATGTATTTTGACAAAAAATATGTAAAGAAATATGTGTGTTAAAAGGATTTGGATAAGTGTGAAAAAATAGAGATTCATTCTATTGCATTAAGTTAGACAATGTGTATTGATGTAACGTGTTATTTGATTATGTGCTTTTTTATTTAATTTTTTTCCTTTATGTGTTATGCTATGACAGTTCGGGGAATATATTACCACACAGTTTTAAAAAATGTACAGTGTATGTTACAGTATGAATGGTGTGTCTGTTATTGCTGAGTGAGATTTATTTTAGATTGTTGAGGTGGGGTGAGGTTCATCCAGCTGTGTAATTTGTTGATACTATTGTTTGACATTATTTTTGCATCACTGAGATATATCATGATGAATCATGAATATCCATATAATGAAAAGGATTTGATAAATAAAATAATGTATTGAGTATTCATATTTGCCTGTCAGTCTGTATGAAAAAGAAGGACTATTTTTAGAGCATGTTGTTGGAGGTAGGCTGTTGCTGTTGTTTCTATTTATTTCTCCCTGTCTAGCTCCAATATCTGAATGCAATTTCAGGGAACCCTTTGGATATGTTTGGGATTCTGAGAGGAGCCATTGACTCAGACAGATTTTCATAAACATCTATTTGCACCTTTGGGATTCATCAGTGTACATGCCTGATGTACAAAGTAAGCTCTCAAGTACATCAGGCTCAATAAGATGGTTAATGGATGAAAATTATGCAATTGTCTGCTTGTGCATGAAATCTCGGTGGAAAACACAAAGGCCCCCATTACAACCCTGGCTTTCGGTGATAAAGTGGCGGTAATACAACCAACAGGCCAGCGGTAAATACCGCCAAATTATGACCATGGCGGTGAGAACTCAGATAGACAGCCACTTTCTACACCGACTTCCAGGGCGGATACAACAGCCACCACAGCTGTTGCCCCCTACAGCCAGGAGGAAGTAAATGTTCCACCCACCATTTTAAGACACCTTTTCCGGTGTGGTACCAACGACATCAAAAGCGTGGCGGAAACACTGCACAAAAGGGAAAGGACTCACCTTTGGAGACACAGGGAAGAACCACGCCACCATGGAGCCCGAACTTCAAATATTCCTGATGATTTTCTACGTCCTGCTCCACCACAAACATAAACGATGGCAAAGACGACCACGGTGAGTACAGCCACCTAGCACACAGGGGTGGGAGGGAGCAAAAAGAGAGTGACACACATGCGCACAACACCCCCCTCACCCCCAACACCATACACACAATCAGCTGCAGTAATGAAACATATTTACCCTGTACCCCTGAGGAATAATGCAAGGACAGCAGGATTGTGCAAAAGTGAGTGTAATAATAACTACATAGTAGAAACATGAAATGCAATGTAATAGTCTATACATATGTACAATTCAAGGGACACAGCCCAGTCCATATTGTGGGTGGGCCACATGGCCACAGGCTAATGTCCAAGGCCCCACTTCTCATCTGCACCAACACGGGGAGAACACTGCAGGGGCATCAGTTGGAAAATAGGTAGACACCTCAGGGGGACAGGGAACGGGGGCACCTCAGCCGGCAAATGGAACAACACCACTGGTTCTGGAGGGGGTAACATGCCCTGTCCTTGGTCCTGGGAGTGCAAGGCCACAGTCTCTCAAGTGGGTGACTTGCCCACTGGCTCTGGAAGGGGCAACATGCCCTGTGCTTGGTCCTGGGGAGTGCAAGCCCACAGTCTCTCAAGGGGGTGACTTGCCCACTGGCTCTGGAAGGGGCATCATGCCCTGTGCTTGGTCCTGGGGAGTGCAAGGCCACAGTCTCACAGCTGGGTGTCATACCTGCAGGATTTGCAGGGGGCAGGTCGCACAGCAACCCATGGAGGCAGGACTACATTTCGTCCGCCGGCGGTGACGGCTGCTCAGTGGTGGTAGTGGTGCTGCTGCAGCCGCTGGTGGGGGGAGGCTCGAGCCCATCCCCTGCAGCCTCAGATGGCTGCCCACCAGTGGTGGTGGTGTGGCTGCTGGTGGTGGTAGGGGAAGCTCCAGCCCATCGCCTGCAGCCTCGGTTGGCTGGCCACTGGTGCTGCTGATGGTGGTGGTGGGGGGAAGCTCCAGCACAGTCCCTGCAGACTCAGATGGGTGCACAACCATGGTTGCTGTAAGTGCTCCGTCTGAGTCCCTGCACCAGGCCCGTTGCCTGCTGGTTCTGGCTCCTTGTTTCTCCTGGCAGCAGCTGGGGCAGGCACCTTGCCCTTTTTGGCAGCAGCTGGGGCAGACACCTTGCCCTTCCTGGCAGCAGCTGGGGATAGCACCTTGCCTTTCCTGGCAGCAGCTGGGGATGGCTCCTTGCCCTTCTGGGCAGCAGCTGGGGATGGCTCCTTGCCCTTTCGGCCAGTTGCTGGGGCAGGCACCCATTCCTTCAGGCTGCCTGTTGCCCTGGATCTTTTCCCACCATGAGTGGGTGTGGAGACTACTAGGCCCATGGACTGGGTGGCTGAGGTGCTTTCCTGGGTTTTGGCACCCTGGCCAGACGTGAAGAGGGGTAGGGAAGAGGTCAATGGTGGATAGGAACAGCTTCTTAGTGACATTGGGGTGGGAAGAGGGAGAATGTTTGGGAGTGGAGGAAGAGGGAGTGGTTGTAGGAGGTGTCTGCTGTGTTTGGGTGCAGGTGCATGGGCTGTATGCTGTTTGAGGTCGATGGCTGTTGGGTGTCTGAGTGCTTTTGTTTTGTACCTTGGGGGGGGCAGACACAGTGAGAGAGGACGAGGGGACATGTGCATGGCGGTTGTGGAGGTGTCTGCCAGTGAGGTATGTGTTCTGCTTGGTGTGGTGGTGATGCTGGTAGTGGATGAGGATGTAGTGCATGCAGGTTTGAGTGTAGACGCAACTGGGAGGGAGGTGGAGGAGGAGGGGGAGACCATAGAAATTGTGGATGTTGGTATGTCTGCATCTGGAAGGTGTTTGTGTGAGTGCCTGTGGGATGATGTGTGGTGCCTGTGTTTGCCAGTGCCACTCTTGTGTGGTGTCTTGTGTGCATTCTCGTCTGCCTGTGTGCTTGGGATAGGTTGGGGTTGAGGGGAATGGGATTGGGAAGAGGAAGTTGGAGGGGGGAGGGTTGAAACAGGGACAATGGCTGCCATCAGAGAGGAGGCCAGAGCCTGGATTGATCTCTGTTGGGGCACCAAGCCAGTGTGAATGCCATCCAGAAATGCATTAGTCTGTTGCATTTGGGCTGCCAGCCTCTGGATGGCATTCAAAATGGTTGACTGCCCTACAGAGATGGATCTCAGGAAGTCAATAGCCTCCTCACTCAGGGCAGCAGGGCTCACTGGGGCAGGGCCTGAGGTGCCTGGGGCGAAGGAGATGCCCACCATCCGGGAAGAGCGGGCACGGGCAACTCGCTGAGGGGTTGCTGGGAGGGCGGTGCTGGTACAGGCATGGCGGCTGTAGCTGGGGTGGTCACAGAGGTGTCCGCCACCACCAGTGAGCTTCCATCGGAGGAGGTATCTGTGTCCAAACTGTCCCATCCTGTCTCTGCCTTGGTGCTTCCCTCACCCTCCATCCTACTGGTGCCCTCAGCGTGGGTGGACTCTGCTTCCTGGGTCCTGTGGGATGCAACTCCCTCCGTCGCCGGTGCCTCTGCTCCTCCACCAGATGATGGTAATGCACATAAGGACAGGATGTCAAAACAAAAAGTGGGGGAGAGACAAAGTATACACTGGGTCAATGGCTGCCCCAACACCACCGTTGGCATACACACCACCGTCACACTAGGGGAACAGCCCTACGCACTATGCATTGCACTACCAATTATAATGCTATCCACCAAGGCATGGGGAGGGGCACATACAGCCAAATATAAACAAAGAAAAAGGGAACAGGGAGATTCTGGTCCAGTGTACACTCTCCCAATGTAATGAATAACAAATAAAGTACACTGTTCCAAAGAGACACAACTAATCTACAGGGAGGTGAGAATAGCCATGAGCGGATCAGCCCTCGCACATCCAATAGGATGTCCAGCTTCATCACTGGGCGAGCTCCTCATCAGACCGGCACTGCAATGTCTGATGGACCACCCCTTTCAATGGAGATGGCTCTTAGCCGAAGATTTTACTCCTCATGGTGAATATGCCCATAGTAGACACAAGCTAGAGATGTGTATAGGCGAGCAGAGAAGTGAAATATAAAATTGGCTCTAAACCATGACCATCATATTTTAATAGTTCAGAAGATGGTCCAGGCCAAGATTAAAAAAGAAGGGAGTGCTTGTTGAGATAATGCTCAACCGCACTCATATACGGTAAGTGCAAGGAAAATGAAAACTCTCCAAATTCCTATGAAATTAGGTCATCATGTTTTGCGTCTAAATGGCCAGAAATGATCCAGTGACGCTTCCTCAGGACCAAAAAATGAATTACTTCTCTTAATGATAGTGCACAAACCCAATTTAGGATATAGTAGAGTAAACAATAACTGATCACTTACTCATGTCAACTGCTCGTCAAAGTCAGTCATGGTCAGCAAGTCGCCCTGTAGAATATAAACATTAATAATGCACATGGTGATAAACAGGTTGTGTCTTGAAGAAGTGATTAAAAGTAACAAGTGGCTGAGGTCAGTGACCACTGTGATTGTGACAATAGTAAGCATTCATGGAAAACACCGGCTTACCATTCCCCATTCAAGCACGGGCTTCATGGGAATACGCGTACCCTGAAGCAGGTATGCACTGCTGGGCAAGAGTAATATACAAAAAACAAGAAGTTTATGAAACCTAGATATCAAGCAGAGTGGTTATAACATGATGAGAACCTTCACTCACTCCTGTTCTCAAACATGGATCTATTGGAAAACATAATGCTTATCCAAAGTTTCAATTCAATATGGCCCAATCAAAATCATAACAAATATTAAAAATAACATCCAACACAGTCAAAGAAAGATACAGCAATGGTCTCATTTGAACCCTAATATGTCATAGTGAGAATACATGGGAAAAGGCAAGCAAGCTAGTGAGCTCAAGTAAAGCAGTAAAAGCGGTAAAAATAGATCTATACCCATGTAAAGCATCAAAGGCAAAAATCATGATTACAGGGTACTCACTTGTGGTAAATCTGAAGTCAGTCTGTAAACCTAACCGGGACCGCGTTCCTGCAGACTATTATGGAACGCAACCCTCGTGTATTTAACACTACCAGCAGGTACGGACTTCCGCGGAACCCCGTTTGGTTCGGAAAGGGTCATGTGACCCGAACAGGACTAAAAATAGAAGACAAACTTTTGCCCAAACGGGAACCAGTCCGAAAGAAACAAAAGCAAGGCTCATATTGGTGCACTAAATTCATGTAGGTCAAATGTAAGGGACGGCAATAAACAAAAGCCGATCTATTTATAAAGGATTACCAAATACCGGCACGTACATGAAAACAACGGTGGCCAGATGATAAAAGGTTGTCAGCTTGAGGATTAAGTGTAAAACGTAATGGAAAATAAACTCAATGGAAAATAAACTCACAATGCTAACAGGAGCTGAGAAAAAATTAACAGGTGATGGCTAACGAAACTGAGGAGTCCACATTGGAGAGAGTGTGCGTTTGGACTCACAATGTTGCCCAAAAATAATGAAGAAATTATATATAGTGGATATACTAGTCATCATATATAAAAATTAAAATGTAAGGTAAAGCCTCAGGCTGCATTGGTAGTGAGGACAGATACAAAATCGGTCACCAAATGGTCAGAGTGACTATGTATTGGTATTGCAGGTAGATAAGTCAAATCACGATAATAAGTTACCCCAAGGGATGTCATTGTTAAGTCCTGATATATGTGTTTTAAGTTTGTAAACCCAGCATTGTTCTATCCAAAAAAGAGACCTGGGATCATTGTGTGAAGGTGGAGGTGCTTGTAGTACCACCCACCATAAGTCATTGGGGCCATGTTTCGCAACCAAAAACTGGATGCTCAGTTTGGTAGTTATGCGGGCACACCTGCTATCACTGCGATGTTCATTGATCCTGTTTTTAACCAGTCTTGTGGTCACCCCCACATACCGTAGTTCACAGGGGCACGTAATCATATATATGCAGTTGTGTGTATTACAATTGGTGTGTTTATTCAAGTGCCATATGCCTATTGGGTCCAGCTCAAGTCTATCTAGACGTTTAGTTAGAGGACAAATGTTGCATGTGCCACATGGAAAAAGGCCAATCAATGGAGGGAGATTCCATAGAGTAGTCTGTTGAGCCGGGTCTTGATATCTACGAGGACGAGTATGTACCACCAAATCTCTAATGTTAGTAGTCCGTTTAAATGCAAACAGAGGTTTTTGTAAATGAGAGCCACCACTCAATAGAATTGTCCATCTTTTATTAATCAATTTCTTGACGGAGTTAGACAAAGGAGTGTAGGTTAAAAAACACATTAATCTGGTCTCTGGCTCCCTTACAGTGGGCATCAGTAGTGCATCTCTATGGTTATTGCAAGCTCTTTTGTAAGCTGCATTAATAACATGTTGTGGATAGTGTCGTTCATATAATTTAGCCTTCAGATCACTCAACTGAAATTCAAAGGACTGTGTAGTGCTACAGTTGCGGCGTAGTCTAAGAAACTGCCCAAACGGGAGTTTATCACGTAGGGCCTTCGGATGGTGACTTTCATAGAGTAATAGACTATTATGGTCAGTGGTTTTATTGTATGTGTCAGATATCAACTTGCCATTATCAATCTTGATCAATAGGTCCAGAAAAGAGACTTGCTCCATAAAAACATGGGCAGTGAAATTAAGATATGGATCAAGGGTGTTTACCCATTGGGTAAAGGGTTCTACATCTCCAAAGGTTCCCTGCCACACAATTAGGATGTCATCGATGTATCTCCACCAAAGTTGAATTTTTTCATAAAATGGATTAGTGGTAGGCAAGATAAACTTTTTTTCAAATTCATACATATAAAGGCAAGCTAAACTGGGAGCGAAGGTGCTACCCATAGAAGTGCCCTTAATTTGATTGTACAGTGAGTCTTTAAATTGGAAAAAGTTCCTAGTCATGGCGAAAGTGGCACACTGTATGATGAAATGTACAGGTGTAAGTGAATCCCAAGGGCACTGTAAAAGGGCCTTCTCAACCACTGATAGGGTAGCTGTTTGAGGAATGTTGGTGTAGAGGGCCTCCACATCCAAGGGGATAAGGGCATGGACCTCAATTGTCGAGTTGGTAGTTTCTATCAAATTAAGGACATCCTTGGTATCTCTCAAAAACGTGCTTGAGTCCTTCACTAAAGGTTGGAGGAAGTGATCACAAAATGTTGAAAGAGGTTCCAAAACTGACCCAATGCCGTACACAATGGGGCGTCCAGGAGGAGGAAACTGGTCCTTATGAATTTTGGGGAGGCAATAAAAATATGGTGTTCGTGGATGTGTGGTGTCAAGAAATTCGGCTTCTCTTTGTGAAATCCATGCATTGTTCCGAGCTTCTTCAATCATACATCTGATCTGTGTTTGTAAACTCCCAGTTGGATCGGAATGGATTGGAGTGTAGTAGGAAGTATCGCTCAAAAGGCGCATGCACCCTGTCTATAGTCATCAGAGTTCATAATGACTATGGCACCGCCTTTGTCAGCTGGTTTGATCACTATAGAACGGTCGGACGCCAATGCCTTAAGAGCGTTCCTTTCTGATGATGGTAAATTCATAAATGGCGGTATAGGATGCAATTTGCTAAGATCAGCTAGAACTGCTTTTTCAAAGGCAAGAACCTCACAGGGAACGGATTGTGGAGGGGGAACAAAAGAGGAAGGTTTTTTAAGACCAGAATCCACAATATGTTGGTCCCGTGGTTTGTCCTTAAAGAAGTGAAGACGTATTTTCCTGAAGAATTGTAAAAGTTCGCAATTTGAACGGAAAAAGTCTTCAGTGGGTGTGGGAACAAAGCCCAAACCTCTATTAAGGACTATCCTTTCATCCAAGGAAAGTTGTCTGTCTGATAAATTGACCACTAGGTCCTCTGTGGTGGGTTTTTGCCCTGGCTCCGAGTGACCATCTGTGGTTCTTCTCTGTCCCAGTGAACTGGTCTGCCTCTTCCTCTTCTTCTGCCTCTTCATATGCCCAGGCCGCGGCCTAAAAAAGGTACAAAGGACATCAAAGGGCGGGGTTGAAAGTAAGGATAGGGAGGTTGCCAAATCAGTGTTTGATTGCCGGGATATAATGGAGGATTGAAATAGGGTTGGGGCATATTGTTGTCTGTGCTCCACCCATCAGAGGAGGAGCTACTACTGTAGTACCGTGGTTTTTTATAAGAGGAGGTGGAGTCATCAGAGGACCGAGATTGAACATCGATCTCGAAGTCCTCTTTGATATAGGGGTACACCTTTTCTCTGTCAAATTTCTTAATGTCCTTTTGAAGTTTAGAAATCTTCTGTTGGGTCAGGAAATCCTTCGTCTCATTAAGTTCGGAGTTGATCTCCATTAGGCGGCTTTCGAATGCAGCCAAAGTTATTGTTGTCTTGATAGTACTCTCAACAAAATTGATTTGAACTGTGATATATTCGGCTAGTCGCATAGATGTGTTGATGATAAGGACCATCCAATCCCTGGTACATTTCCACGCTATCTGTGCCCAATCCGTGCTAAATAATAAATCTTGTAGGAAGATCCGGGGCATGTTGGATACCAATAGTCCATTCGGGGCAACATTGGCTCTCAAATACTCTGTCATTATTGTGTCGTGCATAATGGTTTTGATCAGTTCCCGTTTCAGGGAACACAGTTTATCCCAGTCCTCCTTGAGGTAACCTGAGGGGCCAGATCCATCACTGCTAAGAATGGAAGGGGTCTGTAGTATAGCTGACACTACCTCATCGTCGAAGCTGAGACCCTGAAAATCCTCCATACTCGGGGAGAATGCACAAAACAAATGCTCTATTTGAAAGTCAGAAAAAGTTCCCACAGCTCAGCTGCTGTACAAATATAAACAAAGAAAGAGGGAACAGGGAGATTCTGGTCCAGTGTACACTCTCCCAATGTAATGAACAATAACAAATAAAGTACACTGTTCCAAAGAGACACAACTAATCTACAGGGAGGAGAGAATAGTCAGGAGCGGAACAGCCCTCACACATCCAATACAGCCAAATGCAGCACACCTGGGACCCATACAGTCCTGACCAGTTGTGGATACCTACGAGCTAGGTAGCAGGATTATCACTTCAGAACCCTGGCCAACATGGGACATACTCTGCAACGTCAGGCCTGGCCTAGGGGCACCCACTGACTCACATCCCTCACCCGGGTACTACCCTACCATGCGTAAGTTGTAATGATGGGCACTGTACTCACCCGCTTGTGGCTGCTGTGATGCCCTCAAGCGCCCATCTAGCTCCGGATAGGCCACTGCCAGTATGTGGGCCATCGGGGGGGTCATGGTTCAACCGTCACCCCTTCCTCGTTGGGAGGGCATCCCCAGCTGGGCCTCTGCCGTCTTCCGTGCCCGGCATCTCAGGTCCTCCCACCGTTTCCAACAGTGGGTGCTCTGCCTGCCATGGACACCCCAGGGTCCGCACGTCCTTCGTGATGGCACGCCATATACCTTTCTTTTGATGGGAGCTGACCTGCAGAGAAATACACACAGGAAATGGTATCAGTCAGACTGTCCTGCCTGGAGGCTCATACAGCAGTCCGTACTGGGGTAGGACCCCATCCACCAATCACTCCAACTCCGCTGAGGTGAAGGCAGGGGCCCTTTCCCCAGTCACACGAGCCATGGTAAGTTCTAGACACAGGTCACAGCAGCACATGCAGTGTAGGTCCTCTCCTATGGAAGGTCAGGTAGCAAGTGAGTGATCAGATAGAAAATGGCAGTCACATCCGCGGCGGTGCATACCGTCACCGCCGGCGTACATCACCATTAGCCACTGTACCCCTTAGAGCCCAATGTTAACCATTGAGGAGTTGCACGGTGGTTCCCGACCGCCTACTGCAACGGCGCACAACGTCAGCAGAATTACCTCACTTCCACTTGTCCCTTCACACAGGAGAGGCGGATGCCATTTCGGTGGGGGGGGGGGGCAGGCTTTGAATAATAACTGCGTCACTGTTAAAAATTGGACATACAGGACAAATACCACTTACCCATTGCAAATTAACATCATGCATTGTACTGTTGTGGCTCAGATGTTCAGTTTGTGACCAGCTCCTCACTCTTTTGTACCTTAGACTGCAATCGCTGTGGATGAATAGGAGATGGAGACATACCCCCGTGTACAGACCCCTGGTGGACTTTGCAACAATGGAGGACAGGCACATTATCATCACCTATAGACTGGACAGGGCTTCAATCACAGAGCTGTGTGCCCAGGTGGAGCCTGACCTGATATCTCCTATCCATCACCCCACTGGAATCCTACATCTGTGCTTCATTTCTTGGCAACTGGTTCTTTCCAAGTGACAGTGGGCTTGCAGCAGGAATGTCACGGCCAATGTTCTCAATAGTGCTGACCAGAGTGTTGTCTGCCCTGATTAAACACATGTGCAGCTACATTGTATTCCCCCAAGTGGAGGATTTGGCCAGAGTGACGGCTGACTTCTATGCAATGGGACATATCCCCAATATAATTGGGGCAATTGATGGAACACATATTGCATTTGCTCCCCCCCCGGCAAAATGAACAGATGTACAGAAATCGAAAGAGTTTCCACTCCATGAATGTCCAGATGGTGTGATTGGCGGACCAGTACATCTCCCATGTCATTGCTGAGTATTCAGGGTCGGTTCATGATGCCTTTATTCTGAGAAATAGCAGCATCCCAAATGTGATGGCCCAACTACAGAGGCACCATGTGGGCTAATAGACGAGCCCTGGTTCCCACCCAGTAGATGTTGGTGTATGGGTATGGTGTAGGCCATATAAGATAGTATGTGCTTAAATGTTGTCCCTCAAGATTTGCAGGTGACTCAGGTTACCCCAACCTATCATGGCTACTGACCCCTGTGAGGAATGCCAGGACAAGGGCAGAAGAACGTTACAATGAGGCACATGGGTGAACAAGAAGGATGATAAAACGCACCTTTGGCCTTCTGAAGGCCAGGTTCAGGTGCCTCCATCTAACTGGGGGATCCCTGTGCTACTCACCCAAGAAAGTCTGCCAGATAATTGTGGCATGATGCATGTTGCACAACCTTGCCTTGAGATGCCATGTGCCTTTTCTGCAGGAGGAGGAGGCTGGAGATGCCTGTGTGGCAGCAGTGGACCCTGTGGACAGTGAGGATGAGGAGGCAGAGGATGAGGGTAAGGATGAGGACAACAGAACGCAGTGATTCAAAAATACTTCCAATGATATACAGGTAAGAAAGTGTTACTTCACATTTCATTGTCATTATTTAGATTATCTTTGGCACTGGCATGCTGTTATTTCCCACTTCTATGCACACTCACTGTACCCTTTGGCAACTCATTTTGCTGATGTTGGTGCCCCATTATCGTTCCTGGTGTGATCACTGCAGCCAACTACCGGTCTTTCCTATAATATTTCTGTACATTTGAATTACAATGTTTGAACCTGGTTACACGAATACATACTAAAATAAGTTTGACATACTCTATACCTGTATTTTTTCAAAGTGTGTTTATTGAAGTGCTAAGAAGTAGAGGGGCAAATGCATTGGGATGGGGTGATGATGGAGGAAAGTCCAGGGTATAGTTCCAGTCAATTTGTAGCACAAGTGCATTGTCCATAGGGACATAGGAAGGGGAGCAATGGCAGTTCAAGGTGGACAGGGTGACAGAGTGGGGCACAGGGGTGACAATCAGGAGAGTCTCATTTCCTGGTGGGGATCTTGGCAACAGTCTCTGGCTTCTGCCTGGATCACAGGGAACATTTGTGTGGGGGTTCACCTTCTGCATGGGAGGGGTGCTGGTGGCCTGTTGGTCCTGTGGCAGGGCCTCCTGTCCTCTAGCGGCATCAGAGATGGAAGGCAGTTCAGATGTCTGGCTAGTGGCAGGGGCCCGCTGTTGTGAGGCTGCCTCCCTCATAATGTTGGCCATGTCTGCCAGCACCCCTGCTATGGAGACCAGGGTGGTGTTGATGGCCTGCAAGTCCCCCCTGATCCCCTGGTACTGTCCCTCCTTCAGCCGCCTGTTCTCCTGCACGTTGTCCAGGATCTGGCCCAGCATATCCTGGGAATGTTGGTAGGCTCCCAGAATCTCTGCAAGTGCCTCCTGGAGAGTCGGTTTCCTGGGCATGTCTTACCTCTGGCACACAGCACTCCTCCCCGTTTCCCTGTTGTCCTGTACCTCTGTCCCCTGAACGATGTGCCCACTGCCACTGACCCCAGGTACCTGATTGTCTTGGGTATGAGGTGTGCCCTTGGGTCTGTGTAGTGGTGGACACACTGCTGATTGACGTGCCCTGGGGACAGAGGTGTGGGTATGCTGGGTGGGTGCTGTGGTGGTGTTTCCAGATGGGGGAGGCCCTGTGGTTGTCTGGGACTGTGCCTGCCTGACTGTCCAGAGGTCCCTGATGGGCCAAGGTTGGTCATCCAGATCCAGGCGACCAGAGTTGCTGTCATCACTGTGAGCCTCTTCTGTTGGGGGACTTGACATTGCTGGCACCTCTTCGCCGCTGACATTGGGTGGGAAAGCTGTGGGGATGTAAATGCAGTGTTATTGTTTCTGTGTATGACATATTGTGCATCGGTGGGTTGCCCTCTTTGTTTGTATGTGCCCTGGCAGCTTTCAGTTGCGCACGTTGGTGTATGTTGGGCTGATTATTTCTCTCTAGTGTGCATGCTTTAGTGATAGGTGTCCATGCAGGTCTGTGAGTGGTGTCCATGCATTGGTATGGCATGCAGGGCTTGGCATTGGGATGAGTGGGATGTGATGGTGGGGTGTGTGGGAGGTGGTTGAGTGATGGGAGTCAGGGTGAGGGTGGGGGGTATGTGAAGGCATGCAGGTAGGGGGGTGATAGTAGTATAGAGTTGACTTACTAGAGTCCAGTCCTCCTGCTACTCCGGCCAGGCCCTCAGGATGCATGATTGCCAAGACTTGCTCCTCCCATGTTGTTAGTTGTGGAGGAGGAGTTGGGGGTCCACCGCCAGCCCTCTGTACAGCTAGTTGGTATCCTGCTGCAATGGAACAAACCTTCCCCCGTAGGTTGTTCCACCTCTTCCTGATGTCGTCCCTTGTTCTTGGGTGCTGTCCCACAGCATTGACCCTGTCCACGATTCTCTGCCATAGCTCCATCTTCCTAGCAATGGATATCTGCTGGACCTGTGCTCCAAATAACTGAGGCTCTACCCAAATGATTTCCTCCACCATGACCCTTAGCTCCTCCTCTGAGAATCTGGGGTGTCTTTGTGGCGCCATGGGTGTTGTGTGAGTTGTGTAGGTGAGGGTGTGTAGGGTGATGTGTTGGGGTGTGTGCTATGTGGTGCGTGGGTGGTGTATAGGTGTAGGTGGTGTGTGACTCTGGTTTTGTATGTAGGCGTGGTGTCTGTCTCGTGCCAATGGTTTGTAGTCGTAAGGAGTTGTGGATAATGTGGGTGTATGTTTTATACTGGTGTGGGTGTGTGGGTGTGGTGTGTGTATGGGTGTCAGGTGTGTATTATTTAAATTGACCAATGTAGTGTTGTTTTGTATGTGTGTGTATTTTGAACGCAGCAGTATGTATCGCCAATGGTTTACCAGTGTTGAATGTCTGCCGTGGTGATTCTTGGGTCATAATGTGGTGGGCGTTGTTCTGTTGGCATAACGGTGTGGATTTTGACACAATCAGTTTATCACTGACCTTTGGTGTGGCGGACTTGTGTCTGTGGCTGAATAGTGTCGAACTGATGTGTGTGTGTCATAATATGGTGAACGGATATCTGCCGCAGCAGCGGTATGTTGGCGGCAGTCAGCATGGCAGTAAGTGTCATAATGAGGGCCAAAGTATATATTCATGTGCTCTATTTCACCTTCTGCTATAAACTTGGTGAAATGATTACTGTGACTTTGTTCACCCTTCGTCACAACCCCAGTTTTGGCACATGGAACTGCAGGCCTCATTTTGATCTTGGCGGGACTACTTTCATCCCTTTGTGGCAGCGGTGCCAAGTACTCCTTGAAGCTAATGGATTTCCGACCAACCTATTTACATTTATGGTGGCTGAACCATTAATGGAATGGAGTCCGAATGGAGTCTGTTTCCCACTGCCGAAGCTGCGGTCTCCTATGCTGGGGAATGGTACTCCATCACTGACAGGACATCAAGATTGCGTCAACTTTATTTAGATACATCAGTAGTGCTGGCAGTGTACCAGTGGTGGATCCCTGACTGCAGGAGTCCATAGCGGGACCCGTTCAACATTGTGCAATGGTTGTGGCCATTCAATAGATACTAGCACCACACAGCTTATGGCTCTTGCCGAATTGTGAACACCTGTATACCACACTATAAAACATTTTTAATTCCAGACCATGATCCTTTGCCATTCCACTGCATAACACAATTTTCCCGCAGAAGTCACAAAGCCAGAAGTCAGGATTTTTCTCCCTCTGTTACTTGTTTTCTTGTAATTCTTATTTTCAATTTGATCTGTGAGTCCCATTTTCATTTCATTTAACTTCCTCATAGTGGCAGGGAGGAAAAATACCTGTTTTACAGAGGGAGAATTGTCAGTCATGGTGGATGAATTCATTATAGTAGAGCCACAATTGTTTGGAGCCCAAGTACAAAATACAACCATATGTTAGAATAGGCAAATATGGTCCAGAATAGTTGAAAGAGTGAATGCTGTAGATAACAACCTGTGCACCCAGGAGGAAAATAGGAAGATGTGTAACTACCTGTGGGATAAAGTGAGTTCCCTGGACTCCAAACATCCCCTGGGGGCCCAGAGGACTGGTGGTCTTTCACCCAACCCCCATTACAACTTTTTCCCTGGGACGAGAATGTCTTGCGGATCCTACATCCTGAAGGCCTGACTGGAATCCATGGTAGAATGGAGACTGGTAAGTTACACTTCTCAATGGCTCAAGAAACAGAAATGTAGTGTTTGCTTTTCGGTTTGCTGTTGATAATATGTTTTCTACCTTTGTAAAACAGCTAAACTTTATTTAAAGTTCAAAAATCCAATGTTTTCATCCAAATAGTTGCAGTATTGTACTATCACTTGTTTCACTGCTCAGCAATATGTGTGTTGTTCTTCATTGATTATCTTTTGCAAATACTTTTTTGTTTGAATGTATTTTGTTCTATGTAAGATAACAGGTTCCAAACTCCACCCATTAGAACATGAATGTATGGTGATTGTGTTTCTTCAGCTATCAACATATTTCTCAGATGGTATTCTTTTATATATGTGTCTACGTCTATGCAGCATATATTTCACTAGGAATGTTCAAAAGACATTTTTCAAAATGTTGGTAATGTTAAGTTGAAATGATTACAACTACCATGATGCCTTGTTTCTGTATCTGGAAAACATGTTTGCACTGTGGTGTTTCTCATCCTCTCTTTCGAACACATATGCAAATGTGTTAAAGTCTCATGCATTAGACAAACTCCAATTGATTTAATGAATGAAAATGGCATGATTTCTAATATTGTCTGCTATATTTTGCTTGTCACTACTGAATTGATGTAATTACAAATCAAAGTTTGTTGATTTAAAGGTTTTTTTACAAGTTATGTTGCGAGCAGAGACTACCTTGTAATGATATTAAAGGTACTAAGCAAGGTTGTTAGGATGGCTAATGTCAGAAATCCTACCAAGTGAAATGATAGTCTAAGTATTAGTATGCTAGGCCTTGAAATGGTTTCCTTAACATTTCACATCTCTACTGAGTTGCTTTGTCTGTTTGGTAGATCACATGTACCCTTCCTAAGTAGGTATTACTTTCCAGGACATCTCCTTTTATGTAGGTATTTGTAGTTTGCATGAGAGCAATTTCTAATGTGTTTCTAAATTGCCATAAACAGTGAAAGGTCTAATCATACCATTAATCGTACAATTATTTTTTTCAGGCTGCTTCATATGTAGCTCAAAAGCCATATCATTCATAATCCAGACTCTTACAGGACATACACCCAGAGTACGTGGCCAGGCATCAGCCACAGAGGATACCTCCAATCTAGATCGGGATCAAACCAAGTTTGAATGATGGGGAACTGGCTGCTCCTTCTGGTCGGTCTGGGCAGACAGCTCCAGTTAGTCTTGTTCAGCCCACCTTCCACCCCAGGTGTTACAACACCTTTGCCGATGGATACCTCCACTTCCTGTGTCCAAAGGAATATCCCAACAATCTTGTGCCTCCCCGCCCCCATCCTGGCTGCTGTTAAACCAAAATCAACACCATCAGCACTTCCTCCCGTTTAGCCAGGACCCAGTGGGATGGGACACACTGCCTTAAGTGTGCAGGGTAGTAGTGATCACGGAAGAGAATCTGTGGGCCAGCTAAGTGAGGCCACTGGGGTCCCCCAGACCACATTTGACCAAGTCTTGGGAGTCCTACATCAGTCCCAAGATATGATGTGCTAGGTCCTGACAGAGCTCACAGACATGGAGCACTTGCAGACAGAGCTCAATGAAGAAGAGCATAATAGGAAATCAAATTTGAGCTCTCTGACTGGGGTGCTATTTGACATTTACCACCATATGTGCAGGGCATTCCCAGCCCCATCTACCCAATTCTGTGGTTGTACAATATCAGGCCCGCTACACCCGTCTCAGCCACAGAACGGGCAGCCCTGCCACATGCAGAAACACCTGCAACCACCTCAGTCCCTGCAACGTAGATCCTCCCCGCTCCCAGGAGGAGACTTTCCACTGAACCACCAGGAGAGGATGGCAAGACACCACCACAAAGAGATGCAGAACCTAATTTCCTCCACTGTGTGACTACCGTTTACTCTGTGGACTATTTCTGGACACATTTACCTTTTTGTGGACAGTTGTATTCTGTACATTGGACTTCAAAAATGTTGGCTCTACAAAAATGCTTTCATTCAACTTGACTGACTGTTTTGTTTTTGTATTTCGTTTGTGGATTGTTTTCATCCTGTTTGAGTTGATGTGTGTTTATAAAGTGAAAACCTAACACAATTCAAAGACTAGTTTTGTTTTTTTGTGCTTATGGTATAATATTGTTGATTAATTTCACTTCCATTTTTTTGGTAAAAGTGAGAAAACAAAAAGATAGCATAAAACAAATTGCTACATTTAGGTAATGTTTCTCCCATATCCAAGCATGTAACACATTTAGGGCATATTTATATTTGTTTTGAGCCAAATTTGCATCATTTGTTTGATGCAAATTTGGTGCAAAACTAACTCCATATTGACATGTTGGCGCTACAGCCGTCTAGCACCAAGTTTATGGGGTTGAAGCAATTTTGTGGACGTTGAAACCCACTTTGCGTCAATGAGAAGCAAAGTAGGTGTTCTTGTGCAAAAACTGACTCTATGGCCTTAGCGCAATATTTATCCCCCGTGCTACAATCACACACGGGAGGGAGGGGGGTCAAAAAATGGTGCAAAGCTTGCTTTGCACCATTTTTTTATGCCTGGGTCAGGACAGGCATTACGGGATCTGTGGGCCTATTTACCTGGTGGATCACTGTGGAATAAGCCCACAGGTGTCCTCCCCAGGCCCCAGGAACACCCCACCCACACCAGAAGATGGGGGACCCGTTCCTAGGTATGTATAGGTAAGTACAGGTAAGTAATTTTTTTTAAGTGTCATCAGGGGCCCTGAAATGGGCCCCCGTACATGGCTCTGGGTGTAATGGCAATGCCCAGGGGACCCTGGTCCCCTGTGCTGGCCATTGGGGTGGTGGGCATGACTCCTGTCTTTTCTAAGACAGGAGTCATGTGGTATGGATGGTTTCTAGGCAGGTTAGAGTCATTTTACTCTAACCTGCCTAATGTCCGTTTTTGGATGCAAAACCCCATTCTTCCATACCGCGAGCCCACCCGACTAACAGCATTTTGTTTTACGCTAGCCTACCCTTTGCACCATTCCATAAATATGGTGCCCGGCTGGTGCACAGAAATGGTGGAAGCCAGTTGCTAAACTTTTTGGTGCAAGACTGCATTAGTGCAGTTTTGCACCAATAAGTATAAATCATGGCCTTAGTATCAACACAAATCTTAATGTATTTGTTACATCCATTTCAAAAAAGATTTGTGGGTCAAACTAATTGAAAAAGTAAAATTGTTGCATGAACCAAATTGTCTGTTCCATTATTACAAGTACAGTTCCAGAATTTGACACAATGGAAGAAAGGAATTTGATACAACAAAACAAAATCACTATGCAAACTAATCTTGATTCATGTCATCAGCTGAAGTCAGAAATCCTGACTCACAAGTGAATCCAACATCAATTACCCCAATATTTAGAATCATGGCAGAACAGAACTACCTTTGTGGGCACAAGATCAATATAAATCACTGTAGCAGGGGGACAGCAGAGGATGTGGGGCCCCCAACCCAGGTAAGAATAGGTAAGTACAGGTAAGTAATTTTTTTTAAAGTGCCATTGGAGGCCCTGAAATGGGCCCCCGTACATGGCTCAGGGTGCAATGGCCATGCCCAGGGGACCCTGGTCCCCTGTGCTGGCCATTGGAGTGGTGGGCATGACTCCTGTCCTTTCTAAGACAGGAGTCATGTGGAATGGATGGTTTTGCGTCAAAATGACTCTAGGCAGGTTAGAGTCCTTTTTTTTTTACTCTAACCTGCCTAATGTCAGTTTTTGGTGCAAAATCCCCTTCTTCCATACCACCAGCCCCACCCGACTATCGTAATTTATTTTTACGCTAGTCTACCCTTTGCACCGGCTTGCACTATTCCATAAACATGGTGCCCGGCTGGTGCACAAAAATGGTGCAAGCCAGTGCTAAACTTTTTGGTGAAAAACTGCGTTAGTGCAGTTTTGCACCAAAAAGTATAAATCAGGGCCTTAGTATCAATACAAATCTTAACTTATTTTTTACATCCATTTCCAAAAAGATTTGTAGGTCAAACTAAAGGAAAAAGTAAAATTGTTGCATGAACCAAATCGTCTGTTCTATTGTTAAAAGTACAGTTCAAGAACTTGACACCATGGAAGAAAGGAATTTGATACAACAACAAAAATCACTATGCAAACTAATCTTGATTCGTGTCATCAGCTGAAGTCAGAAATCCTAACTCACAAGTGAATCCAACATCAATTATCCCAATAGTTAGAATCATGGCAGAACAGAACTACCTTTGTGGGCACGAGATCAATATAAATCACTGTAGCAGAACTTGGTGAAATGTCACAACCTGCTTAAAGGGTTGTGCTACAAGAAGTTCTCTCTACAATGATGAGGCACATTAACAGCCTCGTACACTTGAAAAATGAGGATTTGGCAAATGTGAATGGGGATAAGTATGCTATTGTTCAATGCACACATGTGGTAAGAGCAAGTGAAGCAGCACCTTTTGCTTGGTGTCAATATGCAACAGAAAAAAGGTATAATGCTAAACCAAATATTCCTATACAATGAATGTGCAAGTTGTCTTTGTCCAAGATGTGTACATCCAAAGTGTGTGTCTTGTACAGGATCAACACATGTTCCCTTTGTACTTGGCAACAGCAGCATAGAACGGCAAATGTCACAACTTTGAAATGTCCAAATAAAGATGAAATGGTGAAGAATCCTAAAACAGAAGAGCAAGAGTAAATTAATGTATTTTCCTAACAGAATAGATACCTTAAGAATAATAATATATGAGGACATGTCCTAGTTGGACTCTCGTTCCTAGGCGAAAATGCTGGTTTAGGGATGACAGCACTTTTGTTTGTAGGCGGCCAGGCCAATCCTACAACGAGTCGCAAATGTCGTCCCAACCCCCCCCAGCTAACAAGCAGTACCTCACCATGTACCCAATAAGTAAAAGATGATTTCTGGCAGCCTTACGCATGGACTCTAGAGTGCTATGCCTCAGGGAAGTCTTGGTGTAACTGAGATTACCCCTTTCTCATATGAGCAACAAGTCTTAGTCACACACAGGCAATGAAGGAAATGCAGTAAAGTTTTCAATAGGATTTGTGAACAACACTGTAAAATGCATGAGCTGCAATGATTAGGATAATGAACAATGCAAGAAGGAGAATGGTAAAGATGAGAATCATGAATACAAAGACCTCCACCATATTGCAATAAGATGAGATGTAAAATATCCCAAAAACCCTAGCATGGAGAACCTACTTTCTAACATAACGAGATCTAGGTGTGATAAAACCAATCTGCCAGTACCATGTCCATGAGAAGTGCCCCCAACCCTTGTTACCTTGGAATGAAGTCTCTAGGTCAGACTCTGTGATGACACAAAGGCTGGGTCTGCTTCAAGGCGATGTGCAGCATAGATGGCATCGATAGCATCTGTAGGAATCCCTCTGATAACCTTGTCTGTGTGAGATGTTTTCATACAGATCTTGTAGGCCCCGTGATACAGGTATGTTCCCAAACAAAAGATAAGGAGGCATGCTTGGGGAGGCAACTATATGAACAATTCCCTCCAAAAGTACATTATGTTCCTGTCACACGTAAGTGGGAAAGGGACATGATGTGAATACCTACGTAGATCACTTAACATTGGCGCTGATAGTGATGTTTTTACAGAGTGGCACTGATAACGGAACATCAAAACATTTCACTAACTATAAGCATAGCAGCCAGTTTGAGAGAAATAATTAAATGAATACGCTAAGACAGAGCAGGCGAAGTAGGTTAAAAGTCACTAGGTGACAGGGGTACACGCCTGCAAGCCAGAAGGCTAAGCTAAACTCCTGATTCCAATTAAAAATCAATAGGACCCACTACACCCTCCCCATTGCTGGAACAAGGATGACGCCACAGTGATGACACTAGAGAAGGTGTATAGTTCCAAGCTAAAATGCTCTGAGCTAAAACAAGTTAAAATCTCATTAAAAACTAGTTAAAACAGCTAAAAACATACAAAGAGATAAACATGTCACCCATGACAAGCACAGTATGCCAAATGGTAATCAAATCAATAAGGCAATTTGGCATTCAATTGTTAGCTTTTGAATAAGGCCAATGGTCAAATCAGTTAGCAATAATCATGATCTTGAAGAGTGTCTCCAAAGTCATGGAAAGGAAGTGCATCCAGGAATGACTGCACATTGTCAGATCGCTGACAGAATTGGTAGATAGGTCCACGGAGCAGAAGTGCACAGCAGCCTAAAACGCAGGATCATCTGTGAAGACATTGCCATCCAAGGTGCCCGAGGGAACCAGATAGTTGAGAAGGGGTGGCTCATAGGTGGCCTTGTGAATCAGCCTCAGTCTCATGCGGCACGACTGTAAATGAACCCTCACTGGGAATACCAGCAGCTCTTGGCCCACAGGAGGCACTGGCGGAACAGCAAGGCACACTGAAAGTAGACACTCAAAGAAGCACCAAGTGCAATGGAAGACAGGTTGCATGCTCCATAAGATTGGTCGGAATTACAATAGCCAATCATGCTCCAGTACTTCCAAAAACAGAGCACCAAAGAACTGTACCATGAGATCACGGCATCGCTGGGATGGTGGTAGTAGCTCCATCACTTCGCTTAGCTGAGAAGACACAGCCACTGCATATCAGAAACAGAAGCAGCAGTATCCCACCAATCAATGCCAAAGTCACTGGAAAGCGGCCAAACACAATTGAAATGAGTGAAAGGATTGCAGATGGAATGATTCCAAAGACAGTCTGGAAGATGGAAACAAATCCAGACCCAACCGCCTTAAAGAAGTGCACAATCCCCGTAGTGCTCGAGGCATTTAATATTTTGGAAACCATCTATCCAAAGTCCTTGGGCAAGTTGGTATTTAATAGGGATTGTATCTAGGCTGAAGATCTTGCTGACTGGAGACCATTCGTCTTTCTAGCTGATGTCAATGCAACTTGTTTCTGGAACAGTAGTACCGTTTTTGTCTGCTCAGCTTGTCATAATTGGCATCAGTAGTATCAATGTGAGGCCACATTTCTGCTACGCTTATCTCTTGTGTCGGGGGGAATAGAACATCTCCATAACAAGTTACAATCTTAGAGACTGAAATTACATCGGCAGTTCCTGGTCTCATACCGCAACAGCTCTGTTGGTTCAGAACCATATAACTTCCATTACAAAGTATATGAAATGCTGGGTGAATCAAAGGGACGGGAGTACCCTTTAGAAAACAGGCCAAGTTCATGACCCCCACATTGTAAAGGCCATGAAGGAACACCTGTTTGCAAATCATTGAATAACTAACAGTAGTCTCACATTCATTTCAGCTGAGAAATACTTCTGTTTCGCAGTTCAAACACTTGTATTCAAAATTAAATTACCACTCTTCTTTTATATAGCTATCTCCTAGCCACATGTGCCTGCCCACAACAAGATGTTTCAAGCATTTCATAAAACGAAAAGTGGAAATAGCCCAAATTATATTGCCAAGTATGAGCCACACTGTTGATGAACTTTCTTCAACTGTGAAAGGCAGCTATTCTAACTTTTCTATATGAAGCATGGTGAATCTTGCTTCCCTTTTAGCCCTTATCTGTTTTTCCCTGGTGTGAGAAACTGGGGCTGATTGCAGAGGCCCCATAACTTTTTGCCCCCATTTTCCACTTTATGCTGGTGTTTTCCTGACTCTGATGGTGCCCTGGGTACTGCTAACCAGTCCCAGGGCCTGTGCTCTGTGTAAAATGGATATGCAAATTAGGCTAATTATAATTGGCTAAGTTAACCTACCTATAAGTCCCTAGTATATGGTAGGGCATGTAGGTTTAGGGACCACAGCATAGGTGGTGCACACCTAGGTGCATTGCTGAGGTGCCCAGTGTCATTTTAAAAGCAAGCCTGCCTTGCTGGCTGATTTTAAATTAAAGTTATATGCAAATTCGACTTTGGAATTAAAGGTACTTCCAAAGTCTTAAACTACCTTATTTTTACATATAAGTCACCCCTAAGGTGTGCCCTATGTGCCCCTAGGGCTGGGTGCCATGTAACTATAAGCAGGGACTTTATAAAAATAGATTTATAAGCCCTGGTGAGGTAAAAACAGCCAAATTCGTTTTTCCCTCATTGAAGTAAATGGCCTTCATAGGCTAGAATGGGCAGACTTTATTTAAAATTTTAAAGTCTCCTTAAGTGTTACATACCAAGAATTTGGTATCAAATTGATTGTTATAATAAATCCCACAACTTCCAGTTGTTGGATTTAATATAACTAGTGCAGGTAAAAAGTTTAGACTTTACCTAAAAAGTTGCCAATTTCAGCTCTGCATTGTTTTTGCTGCTGTGCTCTGATTGGCCAGCCTGCAGCAGCTTCTGCCAGGCTACTTTAATGAGGTGTGAAGTGGCCTGACTTCACACAAAGGAATGTGCTTGGGGGAGAGAATCTCCCCTCAGCAGATGGTGAGGCAGGAAGGGGGAGGGCTGCCAAACTGGTCTTCAAAGGCAGAGAAGGACATCTGGAGCACCCAGCAACACCCCCACATCCTGCAACCCCAGACAGCTAGGTGCCCCCTTGATTAGATTAGGAGAGGGCAGGAGAGGGGTGTGTTTATGATTTTTAGCCACACCAGTGGGTGGGCTCAGCCAGATGTAACCTCCAAAAATCAGATTCATCCATGTTGGATTTTTAGAGACTGTTGCCTTCTGGGATGGATTTTTGCCACACTTCCCAGGAAGTGGTCATCACAGGGGGACGACCCTGTCCCTGATTGGAGAACCAGGGCCCCCCTGCTTTTCACCCAGGAGCAAGGATAAAACTGGCAGACCTGCACCCACGCCTCAGATCCCCTCCAGAATTCAACAAGAAAGGAACTAAAGAAGAAGAAGGACTGCCCTGCTGGACCCCTGGCCTGCACCTGGAACCTGCACTCAGAAGGACTGCACCAGCTGCACACTTGGGCTTCACCACAAGAAGGACTTTGCCTGGCTTCAACTGGTTCAAGGAGGGACTCCCTGTTTGCTACAGGTGAAAAATTGCTAACCAGAGTCCCCTGCACCAACTCCTGAAGAAAGCGACCAGCTGACCACTGTCCAGTGGCCAAAAAGGAGTTTGCGCCAGGTGCATTCTGGGAGTTGAAGTCCGCACCCCACAAGGACCATCACAGAACTTCTGGACCCTTGGGGTGAGCTGTGGACCCCAAAAGAACCTTAAAAGAACATCTGGGTGAAGCCCCAGAAGTTTGGAAAAGATTTGAGAATTTTTGGAAAAAAGCTCCAGAGAGGGACCGACCCGCCGCGGAAATTCTAGCCGGCTTGCCTCAACCGCGACCCGGCCTGACTTCGTGGTTCGTCCCGGTAAAGAAAAACATCCAAAAAAGAGACTAAGTCCGAACGTAAAAAGTTGACCGGGACCTTCCAGCCATCGTATCCGAGAAGGGCTCCACGGACGTCGGATCAAGATCCAGGTTTACCCCGGTCGAAGGATTTTCATCTCGAAAAAACGACTAAGTCCGAAGGTAAAAATCACCACCGAGGAAACCGACTTCGCGTATCCGGACAAGGGCTCCAGGAGGTCGGATCCAACTGGCAGGTTCGTCCCGGTGAAGAAAAACTTCAAAATAAAGACTAAGTCAGAAGGTAACTTTTTAACCGAGGCTTCCCGCGACCTGTATCCGAGCAGGGCTCCATCGCGGTCGGCCTGAAAGTTTGACCTTGTCCCGGTCCTGGTGCAACCAGATGACCCGATTGGCGCTTTTTGTTTCTATGCGCTAGAAAATAATAATACTTTAAAAATTCATATCTCCGGTTCCCCTGAACCGATTTTAATCGTTTTTGTGTCATTTTAAAGATAAAAATATAAGCTATTTTTATAAATTGGTTTTGGATTTTTAAACTGTTTCCTGTGTTTTATTTAATTACTGTTTTGTGATATTTGAATGCTTTACACTTTGTCTCCTAAGTTAAGCCTTGACGCTCGATGCCAAGCTACCAAGGGTAGAGCTGGGATTAATTTACTGAGACCTAACTGTACTTTTGTGGAGGTTTGTGGCTTGTTGCTAGGTGTAGGTACCTACCTGCCCTACCAATAACCCATTTTCCAACATAATTGGAAGCAGCGACGGGATCCTGTACTTGTGTTCAATATCACGTTACAGTTTTAGATAAAACAAATTAAAAATCCTTTAAATTGTCCTAGTGCAAAAATTGTTTTTAATTTTTAATTTGGATTAATTTCAATTATTGAATTTTTGTAATTTTTCTAAATTCTTGTTTCCAATTTTTGCAAAAAGTTTTTGTTGACACAAAACTAGGGAACCATGGAGCTTGATCTGGCTAGCCTACCCACACTGACAGTAGTCCAGCTTAGGGGGTTGTGTATTGAAAGAGGGTTGCCTGCAACCACTGATCTCAGGAAGCAAATCCTGATCACATCCCTGACAGCATGGGCTGAGGCCCAAGAGGTAGAGTCAGAAGAAGCTCCAGAGGAGGAAGAAAAAGAGGAAGATGCTAACTCTAACCACTCAGGGGAGGGAAGGCATCAGACCCCAAGTGAGGAAGAGGAGGAACGGACCTCAATGGATACAGTCACTAGGGGCAGACCCAAAGCTAGTGGTAGGAAGAGGGTCCTTTCAGGAGGAGAGAACCCATCCATCAGGGAAAGAGAGCTGGAAGCCCAGCTAGCCTATATAGCTTTGGAAGCAGAGAAGCTGGCCCTAGAAAAGAAAAAGTGGGCATACAAAGAAAAAAGAGATGGAAGCAGCGATAAAGAAGCTGAGGTGTCCATGGGTGGGGGAGTTTGCCCCAGATTACCCAAGGGGGTGGTCCCTGCTTATGTAGAAGGGGATGACATAGATAAGTGGCTGGTGGCCTTTGAGAGGGCACTCCAAATGAGAAGGGTTAGGCCTCAATACTGGGGTTCCCTTTTGTGGGAGTTGGTCCCCAACTCAGGGAGGGATAGGCTTCTGACCTTAAGGGGGGAGGAGGCAGATTCATACCCTAGTATGAAAAGGTGCTTAGCCAAGAAGTTTGGTCTGACCCCAGAGCAATATAGAATGAAGTTCAGGGACACCCAGAAGGTCAGTACCCAGTCTTGGGTTGACTTTGTAGACACCTCACTAAAAGCACTGGAGGGCTGGATTATTGGCAACAAAGTAAATACTTATGAGGGGTTATACAATCTGATCATGAGAGAGCACATCTTGACCAATTGTATCCAAGAAAGGTTACGCCAGCATCTAGTGGACTCTAAGCTGACCAACCCTAGAGAGCTAGGGGAGGCAGCTGATGAGTGGTTGAGAACCAGGGTGGTTGTCAAGTCCCAGGGGGGAGACTCCAAGAAGGGGGGGACAGGTCCCCAAAAACCTAAGGAGGGAGGTGGTAAGCCCACCACAGAGACTCCCTCTGTACCCCAGAACCCTAAGAAGGAGGAGAGTAAATCCCACTCCCAATCTGACATGCAGAGACAGGGAGACCCAGGGTTAAAAAAGCTCTTGGACAGTAGGGCTTGCTTTGACTGTCAGCAGACAGGTCACTTCAGAGGAGATGCAGCCTGTCCAAAGAAAGTGGTTAGCACTGGGCTGTCCAGTGTAGCCATAGAGGAGGATTCCTCAGATGATGAAGTCCTCCTAGCATTGTGCTGGGAGACAGGACCAGATGGTAAGCTGGTGATCCCTGAGGGTGGGAGTAGGCACTTCCACCACATTCAAGTGAATGGGATCCCTACCACTGGCCTGAGAGACACCTGTGCCAGTCACACTGTAGTGAGTGACCGGTTAGTGACCCCAGACATGTATGTCCCAGGAAAGACAAAGAAAGTCAGGATAGCCACAGGGGAGGTCACCTCCAAACCTGTAGCCATAGTGCCCCTAGAGAGGGAGGGTATCCTTGACTGGATTAGGGTGGTAGTCAGTGCTGACCTTCCCCTAGATTGTATCCTGGGCAATGACCTCCCAGAGGTGAGTCTGGTCACAGATGGGGTGGTCGCCCAGGGCGCCCCCCCAACCCAAAGTCCTGGGGAGTCAGTCCCTACAGTTAGGAGACAGGGGTCCCCAAGAAAAGGAAAGAAGAAAAGGAAGGGTAGGCCACTCTTAAAGAGAGTTCCAGGGAGCCAAAGGCCTTCTGCCCCAGTTGGGGGGGAGCCCAGAGTTGGCACTGGTGAGGCCTCACCTGACCCCAAGGAAGTCCTGAGTAGTCAGGCAGCTGTCCAGATGCAAGGTGTTGCCCCTGCACTGACAGAAGGGAGAGTGGAAGGAGGGTGTCTGCCACAGGAGGTGGTAGCCCCCCACTCTAGACAGCAAGAGGGGTGCCAGGACCCCAAAGATGCCCCTAAAGCAGCTCAGCCACCTGTCAGTGGAGAGCTTAGGGTGTGGTTCTGGGTACTGACAGCTGTCAGTAGCCTCTGCTGGGTGCTAGCCTTCCTGGCAGCACTGTACTTGGCCTGGGAGGCAGACCCCAAGGCCAATAGCAAAGTAGGCCCCCTGACCCTGTTGGTCATGGTGGGGTTGCTCAAGTGTTGGGTGACCTCTTTGGGTAAGCTAGGTCTTGCCCTAGCAAAGTTAGGAGTAGGGGAGGTGGGCACCTCACTACCCAAGTTGGCAGAGAGAGAGGAGGAAGACCCCCCTAGAGGGAAGTTTCAGTTTGGGTTGGGTCCTTTTACTGTTGGGATGGCTTCACTACCCAGAGGGAGTGACCCTGACAGGAGGATATAAGGCAGAGTAGGCCCTGCAAAGGGACAGCCAGTTTTCTTCACTGTCTTCCTTGCCTAACAAGCCAGGAAGACTCTCCCAGGGTTGGGCTGAGTCTCCTGGGCGTGTGGGCTGGGGGGGGGTTGTGTGAGAAACTGGGGCTGATTGCAGAGGCCCCATAACTTTTTGCCCCCATTTTCCACTTTATGCTGGTGTTTTCCTGACTCTGATGGTGCCCTGGGTACTGCTAACCAGTCCCAGGGCCTGTGCTCTGTGTAAAATGGATATGCAAATTAGGCTAATTATAATTGGCTAAGTTAACCTACCTATAAGTCCCTAGTATATGGTAGGGCATGTAGGTTTAGGGACCACAGCTTAGGTGGTGCACACCTAGGTGCATTGCTGAGGTGCCCAGTGTCATTTTAAAAGCAAGCCTGCCTTGCTGGCTGCTTTTAAATTAAAGTTATATGCAAATTCGACTTTGGAATTAAAGGTACTTCCAAAGTCTTAAACTACCTTATTTTTACATATAAGTCACCCCTAAGGTGTGCCCTATGTGCCCCTAGGGCTGGGTGCCATGTAACTATAAGCAGGGACTTTATAAAAATAGATTTATAAGCCCTGGTGAGGTAAAAACAGCCAAATTCGTTTTTCCCTCATTGAAGTAAATGGCCTTCATAGGCTAGAATGGGCAGACTTTATTTAAAATTTTAAAGTCTCCTTAAGTGTTACATACCAAGAATTTGGTATCAAATTGATTGTTATAATAAATCCCACAACTTCCAGTTGTTGGATTTAATATAACTAGTGCAGGTAAAAAGTTTAGACTTTACCTAAAAAGTTGCCAATTTCAGCTCTGCATTGTTTTTGCTGCTGTGCTCTGATTGGCCAGCCTGCAGCAGCTTCTGCCAGGCTACTTTAATGAGGTGTGAAGTGGCCTGACTTCACACAAAGGAATGTGCTTGGGGGAGAGAATCTCCCCTCAGCAGATGGTGAGGCAGGAAGGGGGAGGGCTGCCAAACTGGTCTTCAAAGGCAGAGAAGGACATCTGGAGCACCCAGCAACACCCCCACATCCTGCAACCCCAGACAGCTAGGTGCCCCCTTGATTAGATTAGGAGAGGGCAGGAGAGGGGTGTGTTTATGATTTTTAGCCACACCAGTGGGTGGGCTCAGCCAGATGTAACCTCCAAAAATCAGATTCATCCATGTTGGATTTTTAGAGACTGTTGCCTTCTGGGATGGATTTTTGCCACACTTCCCAGGAAGTGGTCATCACAGGGGGACGACCCTGTCCCTGATTGGAGAACCAGGGCCCCCCTGCTTTTCACCCAGGAGCAAGGATAAAACTGGCAGACCTGCACCCACGCCTCAGATCCCCTCCAGAATTCAACAAGAAAGGAACTAAAGAAGAAGAAGGACTGCCCTGCTGGACCCCTGGCCTGCACCTGGAACCTGCACTCAGAAGGACTGCACCAGCTGCACACTTGGGCTTCACCACAAGAAGGACTTTGCCTGGCTTCAACTGGTTCAAGGAGGGACTCCCTGTTTGCTACATGTGAAAAATTGCTAACCAGAGTCCCCTGCACCAACTCCTGAAGAAAGCGACCAGCTGACCACTGTCCAGTGGCCAAAAAGGAGTTTGCGCCAGGTGCATTCTGGGAGTTGAAGTCCGCACCCCCCAAGGACCATCACAGAACTTCTGGACCCTTGGGGTGAGCTGTGGACCCCAAAAGAACCTTAAAAGAACATCTGGGTGAAGCCCCAGAAGTTTGGAAAAGATTTGAGAATTTTTGGAAAAAAGCTCCAGAGAGGGACCGACCCGCCGCGGAAATTCTAGCCGGCTTGCCTCAACCGCGACCCGGCCTGACTTCGTGGTTCGTCCCGGTAAAGAAAAACATCCAAAAAAGAGACTAAGTCCGAACGTAAAAAGTTGACCGGGACCTTCCAGCCATCGTATCCGAGAAGGGCTCCACGGACGTCGGATCAAGATCCAGGTTTACCCCGGTCGAAGGATTTTCATCTCGAAAAAACGACTAAGTCCGAAGGTAAAAATCACCACCGAGGAAACCGACTTCGCGTATCCGGACAAGGGCTCCAGGAGGTCGGATCCAACTGGCAGGTTCGTCCCGGTGAAGAAAAACTTCAAAATAAAGACTAAGGCCCTCATTCTGACCTTGGCGGTCTTTTCGCAAGACCGCCGAGTTACCGCCGCGGTGAAGACCGCCGACCGCGGCGGTATGCCGCTGTGCGCATTCTGACCGCTGGGAGCGTTCCGCCGGAAAACCGCCAGCAGCCACACTGGCGGTCGGCGGGAAAGTGGAGACTGGTCAACCTCCACCGCCACGCCAGCAGAACACCGCCCACAGAATTACGACCCACATTTCTGTGTGGCGGTCTTCTGTTGGCGGTCTTCTGTTGGCGGTCACCTCCCCATGGCTCCCGTCGCCTCCCGGAGGACCAACGCACAAGGTAAGTTGACCGTCCGTGAGGGGAGGGGGTGGGGGGGTGTTGTGTGATGTGGGCGTGCATGGGGGTGTGCGTGTGAGTGTGTAGAGGGGGTGTGTGAGTGCGTGTATGCGGGCGGGGGGTGCTGCTGTGTCTATGGGTAATGTGTGCTGTTCGGCAGGTGCGCATGTCTGCATGTATGTGTGCGGGTATGTGTCCCCGTTGTGTATGTGTGTGTAGGGGGTGTGTATATGTGCATGTTGGGGGTGTGTGCATGTCGGGGTGGGGGTGGGGAGGGGGTTCGTACCACCTCTGGGGAGTGGCAGGGGGGTGGAGGGTGTGGGGGGAGGACTCGGGTGGGTAGTGGGGGGTGGGGGAGACCCCTATCAGTGCCAGGGAAGGAATTCCCTGGCCCCGATAGTGCTTACCGCCATGGTTCGCACGGCGGTTCCCGCCCGCAAGAAACCGCGGCGGTAGGCAGGGTCATATTACCCTTGGCGGTCTTGGGACGACCGCCGGGCCGGAGTGCGCAAACTCCAGCCCCGCGGTCATGACCGCCGTGGCGGTCGGAGTGGAGAAGTGGCGGTCGGTCGCGGCGGGGACCGCCGCGGTCAGAATGCCATTTTTAATACCGCCGGTCTGTTCGCGGACCGACCGCCGTCTCTCCGCCGACCGCCAGGGTCAGAATGAGGGCCTAAGTCAGAAGGTAACTTTTTAACCGAGGCTTCCCGCGACCTGTATCCGAGCAGGGCTCCATCGCGGTCGGCCTGAAAGTTTGACCTTGTCCCGGTCCTGGTGCAACCAGATGACCCGATTGGTGCTTTTTGTTTCTATGCGCTAGAAAATAATAATACTTTAAAAATTCATATCTCCGGTTCCCCTGAACCGATTTTAATCGTTTTTGTGTCATTTTAAAGATAAAAATATAAGCTATTTTTATAAATTGGTTTTGGATTTTTAAACTGTTTCCTGTGTTTTATTTAATTACTGTTTTGTGATATTTGAATGCTTTACACTTTGTCTCCTAAGTTAAGCCTTGACGCTCGATGCCAAGCTACCAAGGGTAGAGATGGGATTAATTTACTGAGACCTAACTGTACTTTTGTGGAGGTTTGTGGCTTGTTGCTAGGTGTAGGTACCTACCTGCCCTACCAATAACCCATTTTCCAACACCTGGATAAATTAAAAGCAGGAAGCAGGTCACTACTGTTAATGTATTTCCATGGAACACAGTCATCTTTCAGAATCAGTAGCGTCCAACTTAGCTGCATGATGGAACACAGGTGATTTTGTTCTTGATGGAGAAGGTACACATCATTCTGAATGATGTAAATCGCAGATGACTCTATGTTATTAAGGGTATATATTCTGTTGGACAGAGTATTCATGCCTTTATCAACAACATCTAAAGCCTTTTCTAAGTTTTCCTTATCTATCTGCCTTAAACATGCATCCACTTCTATTTGCAAAAGCTTCCAGATCTCATTGTATATGATGTACAAGAATCTCTTAGAGCGGGGCTTTCTGGGACCTACCAAGAAATCCTGCAAGTCTATTTTCTCTGAAAAGAGACAAAGATGTTCTTTAACTGCTGCTAAGGTGTTCATCTGTAACCATTGTTGACACAGTTTACTCACACTGTATGTGGTAACTATACCGGAGTGTTGACCCGAGACAAAGCGAGGGTCCGGCCAGCTAATCTTGAAACCTCTGGAGGAATTAACAATACACGCCTGACACCCATTTGTGTCTATCGGCCATAATAACACCAGCAGGGACTGAAAAGTGACGAATCATAGGTGCCAACCTGAACCTTTGCATCTAATACTTCCTTGATGACATTTAGGAAGGATTGCCAATTAATGAATTAGGCCAGTGTAGGGATACTGGGCGCATTAATTTCCTTCATTTTTGCTAACCCTACACAGAATGTCTGCTGAACTGTGTCATTTAAAAATATAATTCGTACAGGATTAAGGTATGCTCTAAATAAAGCCTCCCTACCCTGAATCTGCCAATCTTGTGTTTCCCATACACTTTTACATCAATAGTGTTCTTCCAGTATTCAAATCCTTGTTAGTTGTTAGTTAACAAAATCTTCCTAATCTTAGAGGTGGCAATCTAAAGTAGTATGACTCTGCATTTGTAATGTCATGCCCAGAAAAGTATGCACATTTGTATAGGCAATGCTTTGGGCACCCCACAGGTGAAATTGAGCAGTGTTCCCACTGTCTGTAATTAAATACTGATCTATGTCTTGTTGCTCAGTGCAGGGAGCAATTTCTCCAATTATTATAACAGCAATTTCCCCATAATTATTTGTGTTAGTGTACACATCATCAATTTCAAATGCAGTATAATCCTGCAGCTCAGCAAGCATTGAATAAACTGTTTTAACATTTCAGTCATCAGAAACAACACCAGGTGTAATTACATCAGTCATTGAAAACATAAGGAATTTGGATAACCTCAGTAGGCCTGTATATATCAAAGGGAACTTTATCCCAAACAATCCCATCTGGAATTGATACTGCTGAAATGTCCACAAGGCACAAGTCTCCACGGACCTTATGTGAGGAAAGATATGGAGTCAGGACTTCATCTACTGGCTAGACAGGAAGATACGGACCATTTATCAAGAGAAAGAAAACAATCCATAACAGAAAGGCAAGCAATGTCAGAAATATCCACAGAAAAGTCCATGAATAAACCAAATAGTTATTTCTAAGCCATATGTACAGCCTCTGTGTCTTTGAAACAGCTTCAGCTGCAGATAAGTCGAAGAAAAGTCATCAAGGTCGATGATATAACCAGAAGCAGTCTCTGCAAACACAGGAGCCAATGCATTAGTGGTGGATGGATCTACTTTCTTTGGAGGTTTATAGTAGATTATGTCATCTGATTGTGTTGAGTTGGAGCACAAGACAGCCACATCTTGGATAGTTGTCGTCAATGAAGTGGTAACAAAAATCATCAGAAGCTCATTCTCCGCTCCCCCCATGCTCGAGAAGGCATTTGTTGCATTGTTGTACATGCTGGTGTAGTCAGAAGCGTTGTTTTTTCTTCCTTGAAGAAGTATGTCCTGTTGGGTATTGAGAGGGGACTGGGAACTACCAAAGGGACCTCTGGGTCTACTGTGCAGAATCAGCCATATGGTGTAGGTTGATGTTGTCAATGGAGACCAATTTGTTTGCTTTGGAACCAGGCAGCAAGTTCTAATACCTTGTATTCCCAGGTCTTAGACCGGTGCTCCGTATGATGGGCCAAATTCCTTCTTCATAGCACAAAACATATTCCCAATTTTAGGAATCCAGCCTGTAGAAGTTGTTGGAAAATCCCTTATTCTTAGGTTGGCAACACTGGCAGATTAATTCTCATCACAAAATTGCTGAAGCTCCTGTAAAACAGTGAGCCATTCATTATGTCAAAAGGTGTGTCTGCTGCCACCAAACTAGGGCCATTTAGATCTGGGGCATACATAGGTATCCCAAAGAGGGCCTCGTAAGGAGTGTGACCACATTGGCAGATTATTCAGTGCTCTCTGGAACTCACTTAGGTGATGAAGCCAACTGCAACCTGAACATAATACTCAAGCTGTTAAGGACTGCTTTAGATCTCGATTCCTCCTCTCCATGACCAAATTACCCTCAGGATGGTAGGGTGAGGAATAATGGGGTTCAACACCCATCGTCCTCATGGTGTCTCTGAATGCCTTAGAGGAAAATCAGAGTCCTGGTCCGAATGGAATGCTGCAACTGCATATGTATCAATAAAGATCAGCAAGTCTTTTATAACAGTTTGAGCGTGGGCCATCGCTGTGGCTATACTCACAGGAATCTAGAACAAGAATCAACAGTGACTAAGATATATTTGTATGCACGATTGGGTTGTAAGGGACCACAATGGTCCAGGTACACACATTGTAAGAGGGATGTCTGCGGTGGGCATTTGATGTTTGAGCCTTTAATTTTCTGGCAAATGTCACAGCAAACAACATATTGCTTGTTCTGCAAGAGTGTTATTGTGGCCGCAACCCCAGCATAAGTAGATGCGACACTCTCATATGCTGCTTTAATGAGATCTAATCTCTGATCTTGGTTGGGGATCACTCGATCTCCAACCCCAGAAATTGTAGCAAAGGCAATGTTCTGTGCACTGATGTGGTGAGAAAACTTTGTAGGGTATTCTTTGGGAGAGGCTTGCCTTCAGTCAAAGCTTTCACGGCCGCTAGAATTTCACTATCCAATCTTGTGTGGGAACGAGTCATTGCAGCAACAGAAGCTGTAGCTATTGCGGATTTGGCCACTTCATCACCCAAGGTGTTTCCAATAACGTGTACTCTTACAAGTTGGTGACCCATTGGTTATCCTTAAGATCAGCCACCATGATAGAGCTGATTTGACCATGCTCATGGTCACAGATGAGAGACAGGAAGATGAGAGTGAACCTCTCCCTGATCTCCTCTTGCTTCTACGATGAATGTGACATCCTCCCCCTCATCTCCGTATAATGGTACTTAGGGTACCTTGGCTGGTGCTGTAGACCACTTTCCTGCATCAAGAACCACCTTCTGAAAGTAAGTGTAACAGGGTAACATTGTGGCTGGCCTGAATTCTGGACTTAGTCCCTGTCTAGTTGACCTTTTCTTAAACCCTTTGAGCGCCACTTTCTTCTAAATGCTAGTTTTACTTTTAACCTTTAAAAATTCATATCTCTGGTTCCCTACGTTGGATTTTTGTCAATATGATGTCATTTTACAGATAAAAATATTTTTATGTTTAGAAGTCAGTATCGGATTTTTATTGAGTTTTATGTTTTACTTATTTACTGTTCTGTTGATAGTAAATGCTTTACACACCTGTCTTTTAAGTTAAGCCTCACTGCTTGTTGGTCAAGCTACCAAGGATTAATTTACAGAGACCTTGACTGGACTGAGTGGGTTTTTGTGGCCTATTGCTAAGTGTGTGTACCTACCTGTCCTTACCAATAATCTACTTTCCAACAGTCTAGTTTATAGTTTCTATATATAGTCTTGGCAAATTGCAAATAACTACATTTACTAACTACATTTAGGCTTAATTTCATGTTTGTTCTGCAAACTAAAATGCAAAATGTATTCTAAAATCATGTGGGAAAACAAGGTTTTTGAAAAGTTGTTTTTAAAAAGTTATTTTAGCAAAGATATTTTTGAAAAGAATATATTGCATTCTTCTGTACCAGCAAGGGAGATCTCCAGGACCGCTTGTCCCTTCTCTAGGGTACACTGAAACCAATCACAGGAACAGAACCAAAAGACGCCTGCACAGTGCAGCCCACATGCAAAGTCGGAAAAGAAAGGAGAAACAGTTCTCGTTATAACACCTGCTTTTAAAAGGCGTTAACGTTTGGTGCAAAACTATGTTTACTATTGGTTGTAGATAAGGTTTTGCATCAAAAGGCATGTGTGGTTGCATGAGAATGCCCATGTACCACCCATGTGACCCCCTCTTAGTGCTCTGCACTTCGCGTTGCTTTGCATTACTTTTAGGGTACTTTCCAATGCAAAACATGTTTTGCACTGGAAAGTATTAGGAAAAAAACATTTTGTGCTGGTTAGAGTCACTTTTTTGATGAGAACACAGAGCAAAATGTTTGTAAATCTCCCCCAGAGTGTTTTATCCAGTCTCGGTATCCTAATTGTGAAATAGTTCCAGTGGGAAGTCTAAAATTAATCTCAAGATTTAAACTGTTCTTCTGGTTGCTTTCAAAGCATTTGAGACGAGGGTCCCTAGCTCAGCATCACTAGCTCTCTTTCTTCATTTAACAGATATTACTTTTGAAGTCTGCCTTTGTGGAAGATGTTTAAATTATCATTGTATGGGATTCTGGAAATTCCAGGTTCGTTGATTTAATCGATTTAGAATACTTAATAGATGTCTGATCCTTTGGTCCTTCCCTTTATTTATGTTTCTGAGCTCCCTCTGCTTCCTGATGTGTCCAATTAGTGAATGTCAAATTTAGATGAGCTGGTTCCTTTTGTCTTTGGAATAGAATGAAAACAAATCATCACTCCTTATATTTGAGGTTTCTTGACAGAACTGCTCCAGACAACATCCCTGAAAATTATGAATCTGTTGGTGAAAATGAGATGCTAGAGTCAGGCAAATACCCACCCTACTCATATAAACTTCAATACAAATTCTCCAGCCTGAGATTTTGAGTCACAGGTTTAATACTTTCACTGTGGTTCTGTCCGTACCAGATGATGTACTCTTTCTTCCACCAAGAAACTTGAGGAGAGTGTATTGCTCATTTCCAGGGTTTTCTTTCACTTACTGTCAACAGTGAGACTTTTGAGCTCTCAGTGCTAGTTCTTTGCTGTAGAGAGATTTGCAATGTAGCAAGCATTTTAACAGTTTCTTTTTTTTAAATATCTTGTTACAGTATGTTCAATAGTCATCTGTGCAAATAAATATAGAGTGTTGTGTTAGTCTAGTCTTAAACATTAACCATTTCAGACGTTATCTTTTGTTGCACCAATTGAAAATGCAGCAAGATGTTCCTTTTCTTGCTGCTTAATTCAGTCAACACAGTGCATAAAATAGTCCTTCCTTCAAGGGACTCAGCAAAAGTGCTAACCACTATAGAGACATCTTCATCACCAACATAAGAAGAAATGTACAAAAATTCACACACGCTTTTCCAAGAGCAACTCACACTCATCAACTGTAGCTTGCAAATTACACAGACACAAACACTATTACCTTGATTACGAGTTGCACATTACTGGCAGGATGCAAACTCCACACCCATAATAACCAATACCTTGCTACAACCCTCTGCCAGTACCTTGCGATTACAATTTCATCCCCATGGAATGAGAAATAACAGTGCACAACCATTTTTACCAGGTGTAATATTGTACAGAATTCCCTGTTCTGTGGAGTTTTAAGCTTACATTTTTCTCATGCTATAAGCAGGTGGCAGCTGTGAGACAGGGGCTAATTCTGGGCAGGGCTGGTGGGAGTGGAGTTGAGAGAGTATGGAGGAGGGAAAAAATGTGTCCTGGCCGGGTGGACCATTTACCTACCCCTTGCCCAAACAAAATCTTAGCAGGGATGGGGACAAAGGTTTCTCTGTGTTTGCAGCCACAGCCTTAAATGATTTTACCAGTAAGAATTTTGAGGCAGTAAAATCAGGTTCATTGTTCCTTCTCTCAGAAAACTTGGTATAGGAACAACAACCCACTTGTGATGGGGCAGAGAAGATTTTCATGTAGTAATTCTTCTTCGGCCGACATCTATTCAGGGCCTAAGAGTAAACTTTCTTTTACAAGCGAGCTAAAAACAGGTTAACAAAACACTCAACAGCGATAGGAAAAGCCCACTAGTCACACCTCTGGCACCAAGATCATACATTCACAGTTCATTGACTAAGACATTGACAACCAACCTAGAGACGATACCGACTGAAACAAAACAAAACCCAAGCTTGGCACCACAGACAACTCAAACTCCCATTTGTAAAGAAAACAAGAAAAATGTGGATGGCAAACCAACAGATCTGCAGGCAGCACTAATGGCAGACAGTGAGCTATGCAAATCCTACTAATATAGTATAACATCTCATTGAACAATCCTTCATGCCTGATTGTGAGAAAGTGACTCCTTTGACATGGTTAGCCCCCTGCCAACCAGGTCCCCTGTGCCAGTGCTTTGTCTCTAAAACTGTACCACGATTGGCACAACTTCAGACCCCCTTGGAAGTCCCTAGTAAATTGTACCTTTGGTACCTAGGGCATGGGTACTGAAGAAAGTCCACTAGGAACCCCTCACCAAGGCCATGCCACCACAGCTGGCATCCCTCAGTGCAGGGACAAATGATCAAGTTGACATGGCACACAGCCTGTGTACCATGTCCAGCAGCACTGCCTGAGGTATAGGTAAGTCACCCCTCTAGTTGACCGTATGAGCCCTAAGGCAGGGTGCACTGTATCTCAGGTGTGAGCATATCTGCATGAGCAGATATGCCCCTACAGTATCTAAGTCTATTCTTAAGATTGTAAGTGCCAGTGAAGCCATAGGGAGTACATAGGCTGGAAACTCGACAACTCAGGTTCCCCAGCACCATGATGGATTCACTGAACCCTGGAGTGCTTGGTGCCAAACAACTCCTCTCAATAAACCCACAATGATGGCAGTGTTGGATTTATTGCAACATGCACTCAGAGGGCACCTGAGCGGCGCCCCCTGAAAACCTACTAACCCTGGTGTGGACCCTGGCTAGCTGTAACCAGTCTGCCAAAACCAGACATGTTTCTGGATCCATGGGGTGAGCGCCTTTGCTCTCTGTGGCCAGAAACAAAGCTCATCTTGGGTGGAGGTGTCACACCTCTACCCACCAGGAAGGCACAGGGCAGGGGGAAGCTTTAAAGGCCTGCTACCTTTGTAATGCAACCCCAACCTCTGCTGCTAGCAGCAAATGGCCGCGCCTGGTTTAAGCCCTCACTTTTGTCAGGAGAACTTGTGAGAAAACCAAGTGAGAATAGGAGCCATGCCCACCTTCGCCAGCTCCACCCCTCAGGTGCTGGAGGCAAAGTGAAGCACATTTTTCAGTGCCCACCATCTTGAAGATGGTCGGTTTTACCCAATCAGGGCTGGTGGGCAAATAGTGGGTGTAGACATTCTAGGTAAGGTACCCATTGGTTCCTATCTCTTACTCCCCTGTAACACCCCTAATTCTAGTATTTAGGTGGCTCCCACAGACCCTGAAACTAGATTTCTGATGACCTAAGAAGATCCAGTCATTATACATTTGCACGAGCAGAGAAGCCTGCAGACACCAACTGACTTGGCCCCAGCCCTGCCTGGCAGTCTGCAGCCCTCGAAGATCCTGCACCAAAAGACGACCACTCCTGCAGCCCAGTGACCTCCAAAGCATTGGGAGGACTGCCTGCCTTCGACTAAGACCAAAATCTCCTGTGGACAGTTGACCTGTCTAGAAGAAACCAACTTTAAAGAACAGAGAACTCTGCCCTGAGGAACCGCAATGCCATCGCCAAACCCACCTATGCATCTGGCACCCCACCAGAGTCCAAGTGGCCAACCGTTCCTGTGAAGGTTCCCCAGTGCTTCGGAACAAGAGTCCACTGTGTGCTGACATCTGCCAGACCCCACAGCAGTGCCTTGCAGCCTCTACCTGAAGATTTCCCCCGACCTGCCCAGTAGGAGTTATTCGATGCCTAAGTACACCCCTGCACCCGAAGCCCCTGGGCCTTGAGAAGCATGGCCAACAGTGCCCCTATGTCCCCAAGCATCTCCACTTACCTGGGCAGATGTGGGTTGTATTTGTCTGGTCTCCTGGCCAGAGCCTGCGGCCTGTTTCTGAAACTGATCTCGCCCCTGTGCTTACCTTAACTCCCAGACACTGGGTTACCAAACCACTTTTCTCACCTGTGAGCAGCATCTCTTCGACTTCCCCCTATCTCCGTTGGATAACATTGGGCACCCAACTCTGTGTTGGCACTCTACACCCGACCACCCCTGTGCCACTGAGGGTGTAAGATTGGTGCTGCCTTGTGGCCCCGTGCCTACCTTAACCCATGGAGACTGGGTTACCAAACAGCTTTACTCACCTGTGGGCACCATCTCTTCGATTATCCCCTTTTCCATTGGATACCATTTTTGCCAGATTCTGAGTTTGAACCCTGTACCCAACCGCCCCTTTACAGCTGGAAGTGCAGATTTGTGACTTACCTGAACCTTGCCTGGAGCTGATTCTTCATCCCAAAAACCAAGAATGTAAGTTGTATACTTAGCTGCAAAACTACATTCTTGTTTCCCCCATAAGTTAACATTGCTAAACTAAAATGTGCACCGTGTCCTCTTTCTAAGATGAAAAGGATTTTTCTTGAAAAACATACTTAACTTTTTACATATTCCTTGGTCCGAAAATAAATCTTAAAAGAAGCTTATTTAAAAAAAAATTGTGTGGATCTTCTTTTTGAGTTGTGTGTCATTTATTAATCAATGTGTGCATAACTACTGTTTTACACTCCTCTGTGTTAGGCCTAAGGCTTCTCGACCACACTACTACAAATAAAGCACTTTGGTTTTACATTGAGCATTGTACACTTCTGGGGTAATCTCTGGACTCTTTGCATGATGTAACCTTTTAGTGGTATATCATGTAAAGAGCCAGCTTCCTACAATGATACTTAGGGATCACCCCGTTTCATTGCATCTTTAATGTTTACATGGAACTGCTGTTTCATTGGGTAGTCATTGTATAGTGTTTTATACTGACAACATCAAAACTATTAAGAGCAGATGGAGTGATGACCCATGTAGCAATACTTTGGTATATATATGGCACCATACATTTCTAAATGTATAGCATACATAAATATCATACACTAAAAGGCACATACATTGTTGGAAAATGGGTTATTGGTAAGGGCAGGTAGGTACCTACACCTAGCAACAAGCCACTAACCTCCACCTAGGTACAGTTAGGTCTCAGTAAATTAATCCCAGCTCAACCCTTGGTAGCTTGGCAACGAGCGTCAAGGCTTAATTTAGGAGACAGAGTGTAAAGCATTCAAATATCACAAAACAGTAATTAAATAAAACACAGGAAACAGTTTAAAAATCCAAAACCAATTTATAAAAATAGTTTATATTTTTATCTTTAAAATGACACAAAAATGAATAAAATCGGATAAAGCCGGAGATATGAATTTTTAAAGAATTATTACTTTTCTAGCGCTTAGAAACAAAAAGCGCCAATCGGGTCATCTGGTTGCACCTCGACCGGGGCAAAGTCAAAGTTTCAGGCCGGCCGCGATGGAGCCCTGCTCGGCTACAGGTCGCGGGAGTCCTCGGTTAAAAAGTTACCTGCTGACTTGGTCTTTATTTTGAAGATTTTCTTCAGCGGGACGAACCTGCCAGTCGAATCCGACCTCCTGGAGCCCTTGTCCGGACACGTGATGCTGGATTCCTCGGTGGAGATTTTTACCTTCGGACATAGTCGTTTTTTCGAGGTGAAAATCCTTCGACCGGGGTAAACCTGGATCTTGATCCGACGTCCGTGGAGCCCTTCTCGGATACGATGGCTGAGAGGTCCCGGTCAACTTTTTACCTTCGGACTTAGTCTCTTTTTCTGAGATTTTTCTTTACCGGGACGAACCACCAAATCAGGCCGGGTCGCGGTTGAGGCAAGCCGGCTAGAATTTCCGCGGCGGGTCGGTCCCTCTCTGGAGCTTTTTTTTTAAAATTCTCAAATCTTCTCCAAACTTCTGGGGCTTCCCCCAGATGTTCTTTTAAGGTTCTTTTGGGATCCACAGCTCACCCCAAGGGTCCAGAAGTTCTGTGATGGTCCTTGGGGGGTGCGGACTTCAACTCCCAGAATGCACCTGGCGCAAACTCCTTTTTGGCCACTGGACAGTGGTCAGCTGGTCACTTTTCAGGAGTTGGTGCAGGGGGACTCTGGATAGCAATTTTTCACCTGTAGCAAACAGGGAGTCCCTCCTTGAACCAGTTGAAGCCAGGCAAAGTCCTTCTTGTGGTGAAGCCCAAGTGTGCAGCTGGTGCAGTCCTTCTGAGTGCAGGTTCCAGGTGCAGGCCAGGGGTCCAGCAGGGCAGTCCTTCTTCTTCTTTAGTTCCTTTCTTGTTGAATTCTGGAGGGGATCTGAGGCGTGGGTGCAGGTCTGCCAGTTTTATCCTTGCTCCTGGGTGAAAAGCAGGGGGGCCCTGGTTCTCCAATCAGGGACAGGGTCGTCTCCCTGTGATGACCACTTCCTGGGAAGTGTGGCAAAAATCCCTCCCAAAAGGCAACAGTCTCTAAAAATCCAACATGGCTGAATCTCATTTTTGGAGGTTACATCTGGCTGAGCCCACCCACTGGTGTGGCTAAAAATCATAAACACACCCCTCTCCTGCCCTCTCCTAATCTAATCAAGGGGGCACCTAGTTGTCTGGGGTTGCAGGATGTGGGGGTGTTGCTGGGTGCTCTAGATGTCCTTCTCTGCCTTTGAAAACCAGTTTGGCAGCCCTCCCCCTTCCTGCCTCACCATCTGCTGAGGGGAGATTCTCTCCCCCAAGCACATTCCTTTGTGTGAAGCCAGGCCACTTCACACCTCATCAAGGCAGCTATGCTAAGCTGCTGCAGGCTGGCCAATCAGAGCACAGCAGCAAAAACAATGCAGGGCTGAAATTGGCAACTTTTTAGGTAAAGTCTATAACTCTTTACCTGAACAAGTTATATTAAATCCAACAACTGGAAGCTGTGGGGTTTATTACAACAATTAATTTGATACCAAATTCTTGGTATGCAACATTTAAGGAGACTTTAAAATTTAAAACAAAGTCTCCCCATTCTAGCCGATGAAGGCCATTTACTTAAATGAGGGAAAAACAAATTTGGCTGTTTTTACCTCACCAGGGCTTATAAATTTATTTTTATAAAGTCCCTGCTTATAGTTACATGGCACCCAGCCCTAGGGGCACATAGGGCACACCTTAGGGGTGACTTATATGTAAAAATAAGGTAGTTTAAGACTTTGGAAGTACTTTTAATTCCAAAGTCGAATTTGCATATAACTTTAATTTAAAAGCAGCCAGCAAGGCAGGCCTGCCTTTAAAATGACACTGGGCACCTCAGCAGTGCACCTAGGTGTGCACCACCAATGCTGTAGTCCCTAAACCTACATGCCCTACCATATACTAGGGACTTATAGGTAGGTTAACTTAGCCAATTATAATTAGCCTAATTTGCATATCCATTTTACACAGAGCACAGGCCCTGGGACTGGTTAGCAGTACCCAGGGCACCATCAGAGTCAGGAAAACACCAGCATAAAGTGGAAAATGGGGGCAAAAAGTTAGGGGGCCTCTGCAATCAGCCCTGTTTTCTCACATACATATAACAAAATATTGTACATTTTCATTATGAGATGATTTTCCAAGCAATAAAACATTAATACCTTATCTTAAAAGCTAAAGCACTGGAATGTGCTTCAACATCCCTAGCTGGTTTACCAGGCGTTGCTGTGTCTGTGCTGCTTCGAGGGATAATTAGGTTCTAGACGTTTGCTCAGACTAATGAATTTAGGATTAAGTGTTTTTCTAGCTGAAAATTTTTTCTATGATTACATTTTTCTGCAATCGTTTTCCAAAAAAAGATCACCCATTTATAATACTTCACTTCAAACTGATGTTCTCAGTACAGGCTAGTCGTACACGTGATGCACGTATTCACCAGCCTAATTATTTCAAAGATACAGGAATAAATGTACCAGTTTGAAGAGCAACATTGGGTAACGATATTCGTCTGAAATGGAAATGGGAACAATCATGCTTAGACTGAATATATTAGTCAAATGATCTCTTTTACAAGTCTCATGATGGTGTCGCTATCAGTTTAAAGTACCACTATCAGCCGGTACTTCCTTTTTAATTCCCACTTTCGAGTGGCGTGGCTACCCATGTCTGCCCAAAACTACTGTCCTCAGCAGATGCTTATAAAATGATTATGAAATGCATTTAATCATTGTCTTAGTAAAAACAGCATTGCACGCGTTATTTCATTATGTTTGGAAATGCCAAGAGATTACTAGGGATAAAGAAATGGCTTTGCCAACTAATTCAAATCCAAGTTCCACTACACCGAAATTAAGCAGCTAAAAGGAGAGCCATTGCAGTGTATTGACTTTTTGAATCTTAACAAGCTGCAAGTCTATCATTGACATTGAAGCCCATGAAAAACATGAGACCAACATACACCTAAAGCGTTTCTATCAATATCAGTTAGAACATTTTTACTTCGCGTTTGAACAATGAGTTAATAACGTATCTGCTAACATTTATTCCACAAAATACTTTGGCAATGGCAAGCGGTCTTGCTTATAATCGAAAGAGCCTCTCAAGTCACTAGCGAGTTTAGATAATTAATACCTGATCATATATGCTCTGTGACCCTCATGCTTTCACTCATAAATCCATTCATGCATTGCTTCTTGCATTTTCCCTCTCACCCATCAACAATAACACACATATACAAACAACAATCATTTGCTAGATATTTTTTTTAGAATGAATAGAAATGCCGCTACTTAAACTTGGTAGCCGTATGTATGCCATGAAAAATAAGTAAACAATTAAAAATAGCTATTGATGGCCATCTCGGAATGGTGTTGTACATAATCTTGCATTGTTGTGCTGATTAGGATGACTGGGATGTTGCTTCTAAATATTGGGGCTATCTTGGAACGGGAAAAAATAATACACAAATTACAATACTATTCCTAGTTGGCCTTCAGGTTTAGAAGCAGTGGTTGTGTAGGATGCAGTGTACCGAAGAGTAAAAGAATTGCAGTTGAAAAAAAACATACAGTGCCTCCAAAAGGGCATAACAAGGTTTATCGCAGTGCAAATTGTTGATGCCCATGGTATGTCCCTGACGGTAGCCACCGCCAAAATCATTGCCTACTGAGATCATGGTTAGGACTTCTGTATACAGGCATTACCACTTTGCAATAACAACCCATCCATAATGACCTATTGGCTTTAACAAGTGCTTCTAACAAAAACAAACCTGGCTTACTTCCTTTGCCATAACCTGTCATTATAAACTGATCAGACATGCAGAATCGACATATAAGACATAACCTTTCCTTTATCATTGGCTTCTTACTAAATCCAGGTAAGGCTACTGTAACATAATCAAAAATAGTTTACTAGTTAATTACACATAAAACTCATCAATAAAATCCATCTCCAGAGAATCACAAATTTAGCATTTATAGAAACCTGACAATTCATATCTTGTTAAACAATTACTAAAACTTTAAACTTCCATAAGGTGCCAGATAGCAGGAACTTTTATGTTCAATGACAAAGCATGTGGACGCATGAGGTGCTAAAGTGCTAGCTTGATCGACGAACAGTGCAACTAATGCTTATCCACTTTGCCTTGCTAAGTTACTAGGTTCCAGACGAATGAGTCTCGGAACCTCCTTAATCCCTTTGATGTCCCAGGTTCAGTCAGCTGGCATCCCCTTGAGCTGGGTTGGAGGCATCCCTTTAGCAAGGTCTTTAAAAATGACAAGGAACTGTTCAAATCAGATGTTGAGTATTGCATTCGCTGGGTTAAATGATTCTATTGCAGCTGTCCCACATGATCTAATCACCAGTGTCTTGAACTCTCTCCTAAGTAGGGATCTCTGCGGGTGCTCCAATTGGGGGCAGATGCACAGAATAGGGAGGAATAACTCTTTTGTTTGATGGCACAGGCAACACTCCATGTTCACCATATCATCATTTTCTTCACATTTTGGTGAGAAGTCCGGTGTGGGGATCACTTCTATCCTTAGCGACAGGAACGTCTGCTTAACTTTCATGGAGTATGCGGCCTCAATAGTGGCGGCGCTCTTAGGTCGCTGTAAGATTTTAGTACCAATCATCCGTGTAAGCGTTGGGCAATTACTGCTTTATCCTCAGTCCAGCTTTGCCACTTTGCTGCTTTGCTGACTAATATGTTGAAGTTTTGAACAGTTGTATCTAGAAACTCTAATTCACCCAGCTCTAGGTTTTTTATGTATCCATTAAAATAGTTTTTCTACACGTTGTTTCCTCCTGGGAGGTTAATCTCTGACCAGACTAAAGTGGCTAGTGTGCCTTTGGGTGCTCTTCTCAGCTTATACCAGCATTTCACAAATGTTTCTGGCCTGGTCAGATCTTGTCTGGCTAGTGAAACCTCTAATCTAATATGGGCGGGCGACACCGACCTTGAGAGCCGAAAGACTGTTTTGTACGTTTTTATGATGATTTTCTCTATTAAGGTTGCATCTGGACCTGCCATTATTTCTCCCCCATTACTCTTTCCCATATGAGAGCATTGACAGCAGCCTAGCCTTCATTACTGCCACAAGCGGTTAAAGATTGCGACCCCACAGAGTTTTCGCGCAGGCGCAGTGGTCAGTTGCCTCACAATTGCTTTGTTGTGTGGCTCTCTGATTCATAATCACATTTACTTTTTGCTCCTTGCCTGCACCTTTTTTGTTTCCCTCTTCTTTTTTTGTTTCCTTCACTCTGCAGTTGTCTACCTGGTCTGGCTCAGTTGCTCCTGCATCTGATGTCACCTATTTCATCTACCTCTAAACCACCTGGTATCGCCTCATGTAGCATTCCATTAGCTTCATAGCTACTGCACCTTGTTGTAATCCTCTCTTAGGCTTTTCGGGTAGCCGGAGGGTTTACCAGTGCTCTTGGCCAATTATGGGCAACTCATTACTAACAACCTGGAGTGGGAATGCGGCTGGAGGTGGTACCATTTTTTACTGTCTGTCAAGTCCTTTATTTAGGTGGTGTTAACACAAGTGTTTTAATTAGAAATTATTAATGAATGTTGTACGTATTTTGTATAATGAATTTGGTAGAAAATGAATAACATAGAAAAATAATGTGCACATTTGAAATTGTGACCTCGGAGAATGGCCATCACTATTCACGAAATGCACTAAATGAGTGAGTAACATGTACAAAATATTGAAAATGTATTACATTAATATAGTAATATATCATGTTGAGAGTTATAACTTATGTTCTTCATTAATTGTAGGCCTTAACTTAGCGAGTGTCATGGCCTAGTCTTGCCAGGCCTCATGCAGAAGCTGTATTTCTTAATAGCCAATGAAAAATGCTGACAAAATGAACTAACCATGACTGCTCATTGTTAATAAAATGCTTAGTCAAAGCTTTCAATGAGAACCGATGGACAGGAGATGAGATTACTTGTAATGTATCGAAAAGTGTGTAATATGCTCTAGATGTACTTTCCCAGGACATGAACAATGAAGACACTGACTAGAGAAGAAGATGCAACAATTTTGATACCTGACGAGACAGATGATGAGGACATTGTAAAGCGAAACGACATGTGAATTGTGAAATATTAGAATTCATAGATTTGGGGGACAGAGTAATAAACGTGTGATTAATTGACCAATTAGAAATTGGGGGACAGTCTGGGTGACTTTGATATAACAACCTTGACAGAGGGAAGAGATTTTGGATGTTGGGGGGAGCAGATGTTGGAAGCAGATGACTGGAGACTACAGAGGTGATTCGAGATTCTGTCATTGGGCTCATACTCTGACTGAGAGCCTGATATGATGCTGGTCGACTGATGACCTGAGGATGAAGACTGACTCTGTTGCTGATCCGTACCATGGATAGGTAGATATGACAATGTGACTGAATTGTATTTTGTGCCTTTTCTCTCTAGGTACCAACTACGTTGTCTAAGTAATATCCTTTAGCTAGATGTTTTCTAAATTCTTATTCTAAATTGTTTTGCATGAAGTCCCACATGCTGATTCTAATCTGGGTTAGATGAGGGTTCTTACATGACGATTGACAGATTACAGAGACAAAGTGGTTGACGGACTGTTTCGCTGAACTTTATGATTAGAACTGAACTATTATCCCTGATTCTCTTATTGACTTGTGCAAATGTTTTAGAATGTACTCTGATGCAAGCTTGATCAGATTATGTTTTTCTGGTGTCTTCTAACTAATTAATGCTGCTCTTAATTGAATTGAATTGAGTTTGAATTGAACTCATGACTTAGTATTGTCACAAAAAGGGAATTAAAATTACTAAAACATATACTGAGTTGGGGTTATTAAGGCTGGAAAGTCATGGTGTGAAGATTTTTGCTATTATTGATTAATTAATGCCTTATCCAATGGTTATTGAATTTTGTCCATTGATTACTGGGTTCACTGGTCACATCATAGCTAGGATACTCCATGCGAATCAAAAGGTTAATCGACTTATACGCATCACCTTGTAAGTTTACTTATTAATGACCGACGCGCTAACAGTGGAATGGAGAGGACATGTGCAAATGTATTTGTGTGTGAAGAATTCTTAATACATGTGAAGCTGGTACCAAACCACTGAAGACACCACCGTTGTTTCTCTGATCCTTACCTCCATATTACCCCAATCAGAGGATGATGAGCTCTGAGCTTCTGTCACTCAGAATCGCATCACCCTCCGAGGGTGAAGTCTTGGGGATTAGCATCGGAATCTATCAAAGGTATCCTTTAACTCTCAAACCCCACATAATTGTGCCTAAAAGGGCCTATCAATAATTATCACAGTGCAAATATTCTAGCCCCAGGATTTGTCAGAGAGGGTACAGACACCAAAATCATTGCGTAGTGAAGTGATATGCAAGATGCTATGTGACAAATACCCATCTGCAGGCTTTACCACAGTTTAATAACAACCCACCTTTACTTGCTGTTGACTTTAAGACGCTTTTCACAATGAATATATCAGTCACACTGTGTTTGCCTTAACCTGTCATAATTAACACATTATAATTATGGCATCTGACACATGGCATAATTTTCTTGTCACTATAACAATTTCGACCTACTGTACTGAACTGTAGGTTTCAAGCAAGACATAAAGTGCAATTCAAGCACTCTTTTTTCATGGGAAGCTCACATTTTCTACCCAGTCTAACTCTGCAATTAAGGAAATCATAAAGGCTGTCTCAGGAATTATTCCTAAATAATGTATTCAGTTGTTCTCATAACGTCTGATATTAAGACCCCTGAAAGCCTCACATCTGAGAATAAATGTCCCATTTATGACAATTTTCAGGAATATGATTTTTCACCACAAATTTCTAGCAATTAATCAATTATATAAAATTAGTGGAAACTTGATTTTAAAGAGGTTAAGAGAATCATGACATACAGCAAGCTAAATAGGAAGATTTTCAACCTAAACCTGGAGAACACATTTGTCCTTCGAAGAAAATACTGCGCTAGGAATTAAAATAAATACATCTAAGAAGCATTAAAACAAAGAGATCCATTTCGTTAGAAAAACACTAAACATTCCGATCCTGTTGTATTTTTTCCTAAACTTACTACATTTCCCTACATAGATTAAAAAAAGAACTACTGATCCAGGCGCAAAAACATAAGTCACTTTAGAGTGATCGGAATAGGTTACTACTGATGTCACAGCAGCAGCTCTTGTTATAACTTGATAGCAGGCAATACTGTTTCTAGCCAAACATAACTGCTGGACATAAAATCACAAAGCCTTACAATAAATGTGTGATTTATATTCATATATACCCTTGTGGCCAAAAATACAATTTAGACTCTAGAGACGAAAGAAACAACACATTTAAAAATGAACTAGCCCCAATATGACGGTTAATTTTTTCGAGGAATCATACATATTTGAGAACAATAGGTCAGGAATGTCGGGCATTCAAAGGGGTCATTTTAAACAAGCCGTTAGGAAAATAAATCCATTTCACATGTACAAAATTTGCACTCTAGCAGCAGGCAGGAAAACAAAGAATTTACCAAGTTGTTTTTGAGCATATCTTTTTTTTATTTTATGCTCGTATTTTCTTGCACTTAATAATCTTTCACTTCTTCGATTTCATTATTAGTACTGAAATTAAGTGCCTTGATGATCATACCCAACATGTCAGATCAATCATCCCAGTAACATATCCCCACCCTGATATGAATAGAGCGAGCTAAATTGCTGAGATGCAAGCTAAATTGCTGAGATTGAATAGTACTCTTCTAGAATGTAACTTTGATGTAGCAGAGAATCATCTTTTTAGTCCCCAGTAAAACGCAATTTACACAAATGAATCTATAATTTATACAGATATACATTTACAAAAAGCAAAGCTTGTTTTAGAGGTACATCGTTCTGTGAGGCTCTCAACAGAAACATCTCATTTCCTACATTTGAATACAATCTATGGAGCTCAAACATCTAAGTGAATTTTACGTCTATAGCTGTTTTGGCTACTATCCTGATTCGCTATTTTTTTGCAAGGTATTTTAGATTTAATTGACACTAAGCAGCCTTTGTGCAGCTGAATATATATGTGACATTTGACGGATCAGGACACCTGACTGATTACACCCAAAAGCTGTAGTTTGGAGTGGTGTGTAAATATTTGATTTGTTTCAACAGCGAAATTTCGGATTTTCCCCCTTTGAGAGATTCTGTTTATCTTCTCCTAGATATTCTTGCATTGTTAGATGACCTTGCCCCACACATGGAGATTCTTCTCACAATAATCAAGTAGGTTGAAGTTGGAAAATATATGCAGATTCTTTCTCCACAACTCCACAAGTTTACTTTTTATAAAACTGTTTTGTGATAAATACCTTATGACAAACCATTTTGTTACTGTTAAATAATCACACCAACAACAAAAATTGGCACACAATTCCCAATATTATGCATAAGTAGTAAAGCAAAAACACTTTGTAACCTTTCCAGCGTTGTCAAGTTTTCTGGAGACATTCAAGAAGGCATACAAAACAAAAGCCTTTACCTTTGCACAATCGGTAGCTATTAGGCCACATGTTTATTTGAAAAAGTCAAAAAATATATCTCAAGTTTAGGTTTACAATGAGTTTGCACGCCATACCGATTAAGTGTTTGACTTCAGTGTTGGGGTGGTAAGCCATTCGCTAAAGGGACAATGTTCCCCTGGGACTCCTTCTGCTTTGTGAATGTAGAAAAACAGTAGTTGTCAACCCTCAGAAAAACTTTCCAAAAATATTTTTTTTAATGCCACACTGTTCCTTTAAGGAAAACAGGCTGAATTTGAAAAAACAATTTCCGTAATTTAAAGGGGATCACCAACATGGTGATTAGCTGGCCATAGCAGGCTGCCATCATTGTGAAGTCCACCATTCAACTTTAGTCACAACTTGTATACTACCTTGTTAATATTCATGAGGTAGGTCAGATTACGACTCAATGTGAATCAGAACTGTCCAAACCAATCTATTAGTGAATTGGCTACTTGTAAACGTTCAATATTTCTATACTGGCTGCAAACATTTTTTGGGACCAGTATTTAGTACATGTGGCCCATAGATCAGTATTGATCAGGATATTGTTTTGCATTATCCTGGACCAGAATTTCCTGCCATGTGGAGGAGGAGGAGGCAGGGCATCAACGTGCCACAAAGAGCTCCTTGATTCCCTGGCATAAGTGCGCCTGCCTGAGTGCATCAAAGCCTGTTGGGGTTTGGGCTAGGCCAGATCTTTTAGTTCCCTATCCCATTGGAGAAAATGGGCAAGTGGAATCTTGTATCCTCCACTGCTGGAAAACCAGTCACTCAGGTGAACACTTTAGCTAATTTCCTGTGAGGAGCAATGGAGGTGATTAATAAGGAAATTAGCAATGGTAAAGCTAGAATTGTGGGCTCTCATTAGACTGTTAATACTTAAGCGGAACCTCCTGCTAATCTTATTGTCCCAAAATTAAATGGGGTAAGGGTGTTTCATAATGGGAATGGGAATTCATGTGTACAACCCAGAAAAGGATATGAATGAGACTTTCCACTAAATTCGGAATATTTGGTCACACAAAAGGCCAGATATAAACAGCTTCAAAGTGCATTTGTGAACCTGGAAAGGTGGATGAAAAACACATTCTAAGCTGTTGCTTGGTGACAGTAGAAACTCAAGTGGCTTCCTGCTTATACACTGGTAATAAAATGTGGCAGGCAATGCTGACCCATTGTGGCAACAATTTGGTGAATGTTTTGAAGAACAGATCAGGCACACATGTGGGGACACTGAAGAACAATTCATCAGGGGTGGCAGCACAAGATTATATTTACGCTTCCTGGCACTAAGAATGTGTGAGAAGAAGCATGAAACAGTCACACACACAGAGCAACTGCCCATAGACTCTGTCCGGTCAGAGAATTTAAATAATAGCAATCTGAGGTATGTGGACTGACCACCCCTGAGGCCACTTACTTTTTCTTGGTGCTGACAAATGTATCCCCTGTTGTTCAAAGGCAGAAAAATAGCTGGACTGATCTTAACAATAAGGTCAGGCAGTGTATGGGGCAAAAAATTGAGCATTCCAACAAGCTCTTCAAATATTGTTAATGGTCCAAAGAGTGAAATAGGTGGGGAGAAGGGAGATGTTGTGCCTGGGGGACTGTGTGGTTGTTAATTTTAGATCAAAAATTTGGTTGTGGCAATCTTAATGAACAATCGTCAAGCTGAGTTTTTTTTCTATAATCTTCATGACTGCGTGCAGAATATTCGGAATACGACATCCATTTTTGCCAACCTGAGTGAGTTTAACTGTCCAGAATGACTCACTGGTCATGATCCTGCTTACTATCATTCTGCAGATAAAACACAGGAAATGGAAGGAGGCATGGATATAGTACATGATATTTTAGCACCATTAGAAATTACACCAAAGGAAGCACTGCTGCCCTAAGGGAAGTGGTTATATTACCAACCAACACAACTATTTCGCCCTAGTATGCAAGAGGGCACAATATTACCCAGGAGATGAACATAGGGGTCCCTGTTAATAACTTTGAGGATTTGAGTGTTGTGTATTGTATAACTGGGCAGCCTCACCGTGAAGTACACTCACAAAAATAACACTAAGCTCAACCCTGGAACGCTATGGCTTCAAGCAGAAAGGCTTGAACAAAAGAACTAGGGAAAACAATTTAAACAGTACCAAACAACAGAATCAGAAAGCACCACAACAGAAAACATATTAACACCAATTTATAAGAATAGATATATTTTTGCACACTTTTAGAGTCCAAAATGAGCAAAATCTACTGGAGGTTTCCCAAGATACAGATTTGTAAAATAATCTTAATTTTAAATCCAACTGCAAAAAACCAATGGCAAACATAAAGTTTGAAAACTTTTTAAAAGTTTGTAAAAGTTAGTTTGACTACTCTGGCCTGGGTGACCAACTCCCACAGGGAGAAAGTCTGGGAGGCCAGTGGGGTAGATTTGGATAGTTACTTGGCCACCAGAGTGTTTTCCAGTTCAGTTCTAAACTTTACAGCCCAACTGTCATAGTTGGGGGATGATGCGATTACTAGTCAATGGGCTACCATGTCCCCTCCCTCTTGGTGATGACTTTCCTGTAATGTGTGGCATCTGACAATCCCAGAGTGCTCTATTTCACCCACTCTCAAAATGTCTTCACCTTTCCTGGGCTGTTAGGAGCTTGGCAACCCACCATAGAGTTTGGGCTACCTGTGGGTTACACGCGATGGGAAAACCGGTTTATGCACTGGTCTCCCCTCTCTGTCTCTATCACCATCACCTCTACTTGAAGAAAGGGTAGCCCCTCAGGAGTGTGATGGCCATTTGCCCATCAAAAGTGGCTTTGCTTTGAAGCTCACCTTTTGGGTATACATCCTAAGTGTTTTCCTGTGAAAGGGAGGTAACACCTCGCCCTGCAGCAGGCTGAAATTGTTTCCAAGGCTGGGAGTCGTTTATACAACTTCTCAGGTGGGAAGAATGCTTTCTGGTGGCCAGTGACTGTGTGAGGCCACTGGACAAACCTGGTCACAGAGTGGCAACTTTCTAAAGTTGAATTTCTTTATTAGTGACAATAAACTCGACTTGAGCATCAAGTTGGACAACCCCCTAAAGACTTAGAAATATAAGCAAGGGTCTGACTTCTACCTGTTATGGGGAAGGTATTTTAATGCAGAGTTATATTAACATCCAGTGAAGGAAGTATGGGGTTTCGGTGACACAGAATGTAATGGGCAAAGCCATTTCACTCATGAAAGTTATGGAATCATGGTTAATCATCTGTTTTGACAAGTATAAGAATGCTTTTTCAAACAAAGTGGGTAGATCAATTGTACCATTTGCAAGTTCTTTTATTGACGAGAAGTGGGCTGCATAATTAGTGACAGGAAATCTGAGTCCATGTATTGAGAAATGGAAGACCCATGTAAATTGTTTCAGCAACATAGTAAGACTCAGGGGCCTGCCCTATATTTTGACAGTAACGGTCCCACTATCTGCTGCCAAGGCGGCATGCCCACCGTATTTACATGTTGGCAGTCCCATAGACTTTACTCCACCCGAATCCCGCAGATTCCGCTAAGGTTTCCCATTCTATACAACAGTGCCACAGGAAAGGCTGATGGTGGGACTCCAGTGACACTTACCGCCAAGCAGATTTGAATGTGCCAAACCGCTAAGCAAAAAGTCGCGTTCTGACCTCCACTGCTGACTTGACAGATTGGACGGGGAAAGGGGGGAAACTCTCCTTTTCTCCTGATTGAACTTTCATTTCTGGCTGGACATGGCTCCATCACTACTGCCACCAGACCCCGGAGAAAACACAACCCCCCCATGGCTGGACATGAAGGTAGGCAACCCACATTGGTTGTGTACGTTAGGGGGGGTCACTGCCTGCCAATGGGCACAAGACCATTGCAGACATATTATTGTGACATGAATATGTCGGGACACTGGTGGGTCAGATACAGATGGGGACACACTGGTACACAACACATATTGAATACATACACAACTGTCATTATGGCATGAGTTTTCATTGCCAAATGAATGCTGACGCCAGAATGATGGTACATTCACTTGTCAACTGTGCCCATGTGTGCACATTCAAAGGGGATCTGTACCTGTCATGTTGTGCTTAAGTTGAGTGTGAGACAGTACATGTATATGTGTGTGCAATGCAATTGGCAGGGTGTGGTTGAGTGAGGTTTAGTGGGTGATGTGGTTGTGTCAGTATGTGGGCCACTTGCATATGGCATGGATATTGCTGTGTATGTTGTGTTGTGTGTTGTGGTACTGCGTGCAGAATTCAGGTGCATGTTGTTGTGTGGCGGTCTTGTTGTGATGTGTGTAGTTGTGCTTGTGTGTGTTTGTGAAGATGAGTGTGTTGGTTGTTGTGATTCTTGGTGTGTGGGTACAGTGTCACTAGTGTGTGTATGTTGTGTGATGGATGGATGTGTACGTGTGTTTGCGACAGGTAGGTGTTGTGATGTTGTTTAATGGTAATGGATAATGGTGTGTATGTGGGGTGTTATGTGTGATGCAGGGGATGTAAATGTGAAGGGTAGAGTGTGTGTGTAATTTACCTCTATTCTACAGCCACTGGCATTGTCTGATATCCATTGGGTCCAGCAAATGTCCTCCCTCCATTAGTACTGCCGGCAATACACAACCTGTCCAACTGTAACATCTAAATACTGCCGGCGGGAACCCGCTGTCAGGAAAAGGATTGTCACTGTTGTTAAGTTCTTCCCTCAGCAAAAACAATTCCCCTTTTCCTTGCACCCATGTTTGTTGCAGTGGCGCCCTCACTCCAGTTGGCTCTTGCGAAGGCTGTTCTTATAACTAGCTTCTTCAGGTTTAACTGCCACTCAAGATGGTGGCTGCAAATCTTTGTGAGGTCATCGCTCTAGTGTTTCTACCTTAGTCTCGAGCTGAAGCTTCCCTCCAGCTGTTCTCTCTGGGAGCTGTGCACTTCAACTGTCAGCTTGAGGAGAATGAGCAGTGTTCCTGAGGCACTTCGTTTTATAGAGAATTCTTCCAGTTTTGAGTAATTAATTATTTTTCTTTTTTACGGTGTGCACACCAGCTACTTTTTCCCTTCCGGAGAAGCTGATTTTCTTCCTTCTTCCAACAACTGGCTATTGGCTTTCCAAGGAGAATTTGTTTTGGCTTAACAGAACTTCAAGCAACTGCAGTAAGGAATCCTTTTGTATGATTTCCAGATTAGCCAATATATATGTATGTACATATATATTCAAAAACTCTTCACCTTCCAGACTTGCCAGTCTTAGAGACAAACCTCAGTGCTCAGACTAATTCCTAGAGACTGTGATTGAGAAAACTGAATCTTGAGAAGGAGTTTTCATTTCCTGTTAAAGACAGTAGTAGATTGTATACTTGTGAACCTTTGAACTCTTCTCCAGAGAACCTTGGATACCTCTGACTTCTGGAGAAAATAAGATATTAAGTTAACATTGTTCTCTTAGAGAGAGGCTAGTCTCCCAAAAGATCCAGGTTAGAACAGTAGAATTGTGTGAATGTGAATGGCTGAACAGTTGAATGCACAGTAGGAATGTACTTATCTATGCTCCTATCACCCGACTGCAGGTCCTTCCTTTAAAGAAATCCCAATAAGAAGAAAGGTGCAGGTAACAGAGGCACACACTGAATATTCAGTCTTCGAGTGGGAAACACAGGCTGGAACTGGATCTGGAGGTGGTCTCTCTTTTTCTATTCCCATTCCCCTTTCTCCCTATTGGATGCAGGGTTCAGATAATCAGTAAGGTCTGAGCACGCATCTGTTGGAGGGAGTTGGGTAAAAGGCATCTGCTCCTGTGGAAGATTGATATAATAGGTAATCTCCTGACACCCACCTGCCTGACATCTAGGAAGAGCACTCCATCGGGGCTGTCTTTAGCTTAGCCACGATACATCTACATAGGGCAGGCAGAATACCAGTCTTCTTGGGCGCGCTGTTCATGTTGATCTAAATCAGGCCCTAAGGCTTCCAGTTTTCTGTTTTAATTGATGTTTACATATAAATGCAGACAGAAACCCATCCAGTTACCTGTCTGTATTTGTTTTTAAATGTGAATAAAAACAAAGAAAATGCTTCTCAGTGCTGTCGGTCAAAACTATTGAGGCAATAGCTGTTGAGCAATGTGAGTTAAAAAAGGAGAAACATCTTTAATTAATCTTAAACAGCTTCAGGTATGAATGTGTATGAGCCACATGCTCATGTTTTGATATTAGTGTATTGATGTGTGATATATGGGTTAGCGGAACATCAAAATCCATCAGTCATTCAATTATGACCTAAAATTGACTCATTTAATAGATGCAGCAAAATACTAGTTGCACCTTTATTTTCTCACAAAACCCAAAATAAATATGGAGAAACACAAATAAATTAGTCAAAAACTAGATACGGAAAAATACAGACGGAAATGTAAAAAAATAAACACCATAAAACCAGGAACCCTAATTAAGAGTCAAACCATAGTTCAAGAGATTATGGTGGAGAGAAATAATAGCCGTCATCTAAAATGGGACTGGGAAAATCCAGAAAGGTTTCCTTCCTAATTAATTATGGCCAACAAAAGACATGTTGACATTGTCTCAAGGAAAGTGCTTGTGTAAGGTATATTAGGTTGCCATTTGTTGCAATTTCAGGTTACGTAAAGAAGGAGCTCAGAAGGCCAGCACCTGGAGGGGAGATATAGAGAAGAAGTTGGTTTGATCAAAGGCACATGCAGCTTTAAAAGCAGCATTTAAAACAATATAGATCCAATGCTGAGATTACTGAATGTAGCAAGGCATATAAACCAGTATTAAACAAGAGGAGGAAAGTCATTAAAGAGGAGGTGTGGGCAGCCCTAGAGTTGGTGAATAAAGATAGTGACACCATGGCTGTTTGGTAAGTGATAAATCATCCATAGTTTAGAAAAAGGGGTTCAATCCATGGAAGTGGTGACCCCAGCTCAAGAATGGGTCAATTACTTTAGTAGAATATATGCAATCATACGTGGGGACTGCATACATGGTAAAGCAGATCAGGTTTATTACTTACCCTTTATCAAGATTGCCCTGACCTTTAAACCTACTTCGCAAGAAGTGGTAATGGCTATACTCAGTGCCCCAGTGCTAAAGTGTAGGAGGCTGTCCGGGTTTGTAGTGGGTACCTTGGGTACTTACACCTTATACCAGGTCCAGTTATCCCTTATTAGTGGAATATACTAGTGTTCTAGCAGCTTAGGCTGATAGAGGAGGTAGCTATAGCAGAGCAGCTTCAGCTGAACTAGGAGACATGCAAAGCTCCTGCAATGCCACTTATAGTTACACAGTACTTATGCACAAGTAAAGACAATACTCAGTGTTACCAAAAAAATAAAGGTATTTATTTGGGTGACACAGTGCCAAAAATATCTTAGAGACAATACACCTTCTGGAGCTAAGTTTTATATATAATATATACACTAGACACCAAAATTAGACAAGCAAATAGTGATAGAACAATTCAAACAATAGGAAATGCTATAGAATGCAATGGGAGAAAATAGGTCTAGGGGCAACACAAACCATGTACTAAGAAAGTGGAATGCGAATCACAAATTCCCCCCTGGACAAATGTAGTGTGTGCAGAATCTCTGGGAGAGTAAGAATACAGTAGCCCAGAAAAGCAGGAGTAAAGTACTGCAAGTTTCCTTAGGACACACTACACCTTGTGATTGGGATTTTGCAGCAGCCAAACAAGTCTGCAAAGAACAAGTGCTGGATTCCTGGACTTGAAGACCTGCAAGGGAAGGGGGCCAAGTCCAGAAGTCTAAAGATGTTCCAGGAAGGACGGGAGCCCCTGCCAACTCAGAAGAGGGTGCAAAAGAAGAGTCCATGATTAGTCAAAGACTAAAGAAAGGCACTCTAGGAAGATGCCAGTGGGTTCCTGCATGATGCAAAGATGTCCCACAATGTGAAGATCATTGCAGATGTGATTTCGTGTTGGAAGTCACCAACAAGCCTTGGTTATGACAAAAGTACGTTTTGCATCAAAATGGCACTGGATGGACCCAGGAGAGTCCTGGGGGCCTCAACTCTGTGTGAGGTGGAAGAGAGGGCTCTCAGAACTTCAGAGAGCCCTCAGGATGCCAGCCAGCACCCCCGGAGGTCACAGGACACAGGGACAAAGGAGGTGCAAAACACAGTTGATGCAGCACAACAAAGGAAGGTCCCACGCCACTAGAGAACAACTCAGCAAGTTGAGAGTCACAGGATGCAGTGCTGGGGACCTGGGCCAGGCTGTGCACAAAGGAATTTTGCAAATAGTGCACAGAGGCCTCAGGAGGTGAAGAAGATGCAGTACACAGGAATACCATCGCTCTCTGGGAAGGCAAGGTCTTTCCTCCTCCAAATTGTGTCAGCAGGACCTCAGGATAGTCTATGTCAATGATGTCCATCCTCTGTGTCCTTAGGAACACGCTCCTTGCTGTGAGAGGAGTCCAAGGGTACGTCGTCTTGGAAGGTGCCTGTTGGAGCAGGGGAGTGACTCCGTCACCCCACTGGAGATTTCTTCGGTCCTTCTGGTGCAGAATGAAGACAGGGACTCATCAGAGCATGCACACAGTGGAAACTGTTGCAGTTGCTGACTTGGAGCTGAGGTTGCTGAAGAAGAGCATTTCTTGTGGATCCTTCGTTACAGTTACAACAATTCCTGGAGCAGGCTGCGGTTGATTCGAGGTCAGAGGAAGCTGAAGTTGTTGCAGAGAATTCCTGAAGGAAACTTGTAAGCAGAACCTGAAGAGAACCCACAGGAGAGACCCTTAATAGCCCTGAGAGGGGGATTGGCTACCTTATCAGGTAAGGACCTATCAGGAGGGGTCTTTGACATCACCTGCTTGCACTGGCCACTCAGAGGCCACAAGAGTGCCCCCACACCTTGCAAAGCAAGATGGTTGAAGTATCGGACACACTGGAGGAGCTCTGGGCACCACCCCTGGGGTGGTGATAGATAGGGTCACTCCTCTTTCCTTTGTCCAGTTTCGCGCCAGAGCAGGGGAGATGGGATCCCTTAACCGGTGTAGACTGGCTTATGCAAGGAGGGCACCATCTGTGCCCTTCAAAGCATTTCCAGAGGCTGGGGGAGGCTACCCCTCCCCAGCCTGTAACACCTATTTCCAAAGGGAGAGGGTGTATCACCCTGCTCTCAGAGGAAATGCTTTGTTCTGCCTTCCTGGGACTGGTCTGTCCAGACCCCAGTAGAGCAGAACCCTGTCTGTGAGGTGGCAACAGCTGTAGCTGCAGGGTAAACCTCAGAGAGCTAGTTTGGCAGTACTGGGGGTCCATGATGGAGCCCCTAGGGTGCATGGAATTGGCTCCCCAATACCAGATTTGGAATGGGGGTACAATTCCATGATCTTAGACATGCTACTTGGCCATATTTGGAGTTACCATTGTGAAGTAACATGTAGATATTGACCTATATGAAGTGCATGAGTGTAATGGTGTCCCCACACTCACAAAGTCCGGGGAAATGACCTGAACTATGTGAGGGCACCTTTGCTGGTGTAATAACTTTGCACCTAACCTTCAGCAAGTGAAGGTTAGACAATAGGTGAGTTTTAAGTTACTTAAGTGCAGTGAAAATGGCTGTGAAATAACGTGTGCGTTATTTCACGCAGGATGCAATGGCAGGCCTGTGCAATGGTTTGTCTGAGCTCCCTATGGGTGGCAAAAGAAATGCTGCAGCCCATGTGGATCTCCTGGAACCCAAATGCCCTGGGTACCTAGGTACCATATGCTAGGGACTTATAATGGGGGTCCAGTGTGCCAATTGAAATTGATAAATGAAGTCACTAGCCTACAGTGACAACTTTAAAAGCAGAGAGAGCATAAGCACTGAAGTTCTGATTAGCAGAGCCTCAGTGATACAGTAAATCACTACACAGACACACACATTGGGCCATAAACTATGAGCACTGGGGTCCTGACCAGCAGGATCCCAGTGAGACAGGCAAAAACATACTGACATACAGGTAAACATGGGGGTAACATGCCAAGGAGGATGGCACTTTCCTACATAAAGCCCCAGACTGAGGAGGTGCAGTCAGATCTCTTTAAGCCCAACATTAAATACTTGGTCCCACTGCTTATAAGTACTTTGAGGTCTACATGCAGAGTTGGAAAATATAACACCTCATCTGAATTTTAATTGCTCCAATTTATAATAAAGGTAATCATAGTGCCCCCCAGTTGCTATTAGCACATTTCCTCATAGGATGGGCTGGTCAGGGTTCTAAGGTGAGTATTATTAAGTAGACTAGAGGAGTGGGTGGAGGAACACCACCTTTTGGAGGACATTCAGTATGGGTTTCTGAGAGGTATTGGCGCTGAGAAACAGTGCCTCAATTTGTTCTTACCAACTCCCAAACACACAGTTGCAAAAACAACTTCAATTTACCTGGCTTTTATGGACCTGTTAAGTGCTTTTGAGCTTATCTCCCATAGTACATTATGGCACCTGACAGAGGATATTGGGGTGGATTTGCCAATCCTAAATATAATTAAAGACATTCACTGGGTGTGATGTTTGACACTGTAAGACTTGGCATCATTGGCATGGTCTCCCCTAACTTTTTGCCTCTACTTCCAGGTTGCTTCTTTGTGCTGGGCTCTGTTTTTGCTGTTTTACTTGCTCTGGACACTTTACCACTGCTGACCAGTGCTAAAGTGTAAGTGTTCCCTGTATAAATTAGGGGGCATATTTATACTCCGTCTGAGCAGATTGAGCGTCAAAAAGTTTGACGCACAATCAGCGCAAACGTTGCCCTGTATTTAAACTTTGACGCCCGAGCCCATGGACAACAAAATTCCGCTGTGTGCGTTTTGGATGCGGCAACCCGCCTTCCATTAATTATATGCAAGGTAGACGTTCCCGTCCAAAAAATGGCTTAAACGGCTGTGCGTCGTATTTACGCTTTTGGGCAAAAATGACGCACGTCCGGGAGGCGGAGCCAGAAAATGACGCACAGCCCGATTTGCATAAAAAATTCACGCCTGGGTCAGGGCAGGCGTTAAAATGGGGCAAACACACCTGTATTTAATCAGAACACACAGAACAAACAGCAGAGCAGCAACAGGGAGCCATGGAGGTGATACTAATCCAGCGTGCACGCAGACGCAGAGCCCAGCAGCAACAACAGCAGCTACAACAACACCAGCAGGGACCCCAAAGGCAGCGCAGAAGGCAGGAGAGGATATTCTGCCCCAGAACCACCCTTCAGGGCCTCAGGGAACACAACATCATCCAGGGGTACCAGTTGAACTGGCAGGCCATTCAGCAGCTGCTGCGCAACATTGAACAGCAGTTGGCCCCCACTTTGGTGACACCCCGCACCATCCCAACAGAAACAAAGCTGCTTGCCGTACTTCATATGCTGGCAAGTGGCTCTTTCCAAACAACTGGTGCCCTGGTTGGCGGAATATCACAACCATCATTCTCCGCCTCTTTGCCCAAAGTACTGGATGCCATCATTGGACTGACACCCCGCCACACCTGCTTCCCTAACACACTGCAGAAGCAGCAGGAAACAAAACAGGGGTTCTACCTTATCAGTGGCTTCCCACACGTCCTTGGTGCAATCGACTGCACACATGTACGCCTTGTGCCACCTGCTGCAACTGAACACCTCTATTACAACAGGAAGCACACACATTCCATCAACGTGCAGGCCATGGTCGATCACCAGGGATTGATCACCAACATTGTGGCTAAATATCCTGGGAGTGTACATGACTCATACATCTTCCGTCACTGCACCATCAATGAACACTTCCAGGATGGACGGTATGGCAATGGACTACTTGTTGGTAAGTACAAAAACCTATTTATTTACACACTGCACAGCAACCCTCTAGGGCACACAACACATACACCACAACAGCAACATGTAAACAGGAACTCACTGAGGTCGTGACATCGCTAGCCATGTTTCTTAGGTCACCATTGAACCTGTCACACATCGTAAATTAGTGTACAGTCTAATGTTAAGACGTCAAAGATCACAACGTGTGGAGTGGGTTGCCCAAATGTCACCTTGCAAAATGTAACTGTCCCAATGACCTTTACATTAATCCATTGCCTAAATCTAAAGGTATGGGATGTCCAGGGTACATTGATATGAACGTGTTAACAACACTGTGAAGACACACGGACACCTGTATCACAAGTTACAATTCTAGGGAGGGCACACTGTACTGCAAATCCCAAAACATACTGCTGACAAACGGACAGCAGCCAAACACTCGTTCTGCCAAGGAAACAACACAATGCAGATGGTACATCCTACAAGCATAGGATGCCACATTATTACAAAAAAGAGTCACAGACACCACAAGACAACTGCTGCCATGAAAGGTCATTTCAATAGTGCCAGCTACATCAACATGATCCCAATCATTTTCTCTTGCAGCTGATCAGGGGTATGGCATCCAGCCATGGATTATGACACCATTTGGCAACCCAAGTACTGCTGCAGAGCGTGCCTACAATGACGCCCATAGGAGGACACGAAGCATTGTCGAGAGGACCTTCGGCATCCTCTAGTCAAGGTTCCGGTGCCTCGACATCACTGGTGGTAGCCTCCTATATTCCCCGGAGATGGTCTGTAGGATCATCCTCACATGTGCAATATTGCACAACATTTGTATCACAAGAAACATTCTCCTCCTGGAACCAGAGCCACACATGCCTGAAGAGGAGGAAGAGGAGGATGCTGGCCTGCAACAGGAGGGGGAACTACAGAACACGGCTGCTGGTATACGCAGGCGGCAACAGATCGCCAACAATTTCTTTTGAATATGATCACCTTCACCACTTTAGTTAACTAATTTAAATAAACACCTATTCTAATCACCTTATCATGGTCTGGCTATTCCTTTTTGCACACCTTCATCTCTACTCATCAGAATAAGAGTGTTGCCTCATGGAGCATTGCTGAGATACTGAGTAGGACACAGAACATCCCAGAGCTAATGTGATGCCTAACATACAATGGTCACATACACACACACTCTTAATGGCATATATCATGTACATTTCTCCTTTGAAGGCCAATAGCAGAGGACCACAACTATTTCACACATACATGTTGAAATCAAGGTCCAACGCGGCATATGGCACACAACTAAGACACCATCACTCAATAAGGGGAAAACAAGCCTCATTTATGAGGCAGTCAATGTGCTTTGGCATCAGTAACAGGAATGTCTGACCAGACCCTTGACAGCAGTAAGTCCAACTGCATCCAATATTTGCAAGGAATATCTATGATCAGAGTCCCATACAACCAGAACAGAGACAGCACAAGTGCCACACATATGAGCAGCATTGCACACATGACATTCCATGTACATGTCAACCCATTTCCTAACTCCTGACACACCCATGCACCTGGTCACAACCCACCTGTCGGAAGAGGTCCCTGGAATACTAAGATGTGTACCCTGATATTCCCTCCTCTACACACACAGACCAACATACCAAACCAGTGTGCTACACCCTTTCCTATGGTATGCCATTGTCATAGAACATCTGACTGCAAGGACGTCAGGTCAATTTATACACTGTCTTCTAGTTTCAAAGCCCTGTTAGCACATGTAGATTGCTTTCCCTGTGAAAATGTCTGTTGGCCCTTAGAATGCAAGTCTCACCTACAGGACTGGTGAGAAACAGATGCAGCCCACACCTGTGATCACCTCCATGCACACCACCCATTTCAAAAAGCACTGCCCCTGCTGATGCCTAGAACAGCATAGGAATTGCCATTAAGTCAATTACACCGTTAAGCATTGATACTAATTAAGCCGTGTAACACAGCCACTGGGTTTATTTGTCACCTTAAAAAACACAGGACATACACAGTTTTACATGTCAACTGTCTAGTTTGTCCTCAAAACAGTCTCAGTCAGACCACTGATTATGTAACTTGTCAAGTAGCTGGATCCTGAATCACCTTGCATTCTGTCAGCCTGACTGGCAACTGCCTGTGCGTCACACTAAAGTATCCCTGTGTCTACATATGTACCACACTTGCGTTAGCAAACCTCTCATTCATCAGGGGGCATTGGGCATGGGCTTCTTCCATGCATACACAAATACATTGTATAGCATCATCTGCCTTTTAACTGTACCATTTGAGTTACATCCTCTTGGAAAAGCAAAATTCATGGCCCATCCCTTGTCTGGGCTGCATTTATGCATGAATGACAAAGTGTGACAGTGTCCCAGGGCCGTAGGCAGGGATTGGGTACGGGGCTTTCAGCACAACCAGCAACCTCTGATAATGTCCATGAATAATACACATATGTCAGGACATGACAGTTCACACACAGAATCACAGTGTGCACAACATAGTGATGGGCCGTGTGTGGTGAATAGCTGCGAGAATAATCAGCACAGAGGCTATGATGTTCCCAGATGCAGTGGGAAGTGCAGAGGCCAACCTGTGTACAAATGTTGTAATGACACCTGCCGGAACATGACACCTGAGACATTATCTCACTCAGCACACCAAGGTTGCCCTGTTGACTGTCTCATTACACGTCTTTAGTGACAGGGTGGGACCATCCACATGTTGGTTCACATGTCCACATCCAATGTACTCACATTGATCAACCAAGGATACTCAGTAGATACAGGAATAGCTGCCACTGACTCATGATGAGTCCTGGACCGAACTGTGACAAATTACACCCCCAAAAATATACACCCCCATTGGACCACACACATGAACAAGACACCTATGTGCAATTGATCACTGGAAATAAGTGGACACGTGCTGTCTTGTATGCTGGTCCACCACAGCCACTTGATAGTTGGGGCTCACTTCTATGGCCTCAACTGTGGTGTCATCACACATTTGAGATTCACCCTTGTCTGTCTGTGCAAACAACATGGTACCCACTTCCTCAATGCATGTGTATAACTCACTGTGGGATTCACCAACTAGTGCCTAGGAAGCTCTTACCAATACTGTAGGACATAGGATGTAGAAAATGGGGACCATTTACATGAACAAGCGTCTGCCATCCATCTGGTGCATGCTATGTCACATGTGGTGTCTACGTGACCCTAAAACTTGGAAGTACACTTTACGGGTGTTGTTACATGTATGACTAACACATGCCCTCGCTCATTTCCAATGTGACTTGCATCTAAGGATTGGACACATGGACGTCACATTCATACAAGCATATGTACAATTATGCTTCATGTGATACACACACACTTGGTCAACAAACACATTAGTTGCCAAAGGACACAATTTGAGCCAAAGACATTTAGGTATTGTACATATGTGCGTCACATTGCTATCCTCTCCTTATGCCAAGCATGCCCAATTTGTGCAACACATATAAGTAGGCCACACTTATGACCATCTATTGCGTCAGACAACTGTAAAAATACTGTGAAGGGAGTAGTGGATCATGTTCCGCTGCAGTATGATGTCACACATGTGAACATACACCATCAACACCATACTGTCTTCAATCAGCCAATCTCTGCTGTGTCCCAAATGTAAAATAACCAAAAAACAAGTAAAAATGCCATAAACCAGTTAATGCACTGTCATTTTGACGTCCCTAGCGTTATGCGTCATTTTTTGACTACCAAAACTGTATTTGCATCATTTTTTTTGATGCACAGGAGTGAAATTTAGCCCGCATCCAGATATTTGTACGGTCCATGTACTATTATGTGGATGCGGGTTCATTTTCGCTTCTGTGCGTCAAAAACAATGATGCAAATACAGTTTTGGTAAACAAAAAATGACGCATAACGCAAAAAAGGCGGTACTTTTCATACAGGAAGTGATGTAATAGGATATCCTGTTTACAGATAATGTACAGTGGTTGTACTTTCACTTTGCAGTCTATGATCCTTCTAGACTGTGTGGCTGTGTAGAGAGTGTTGTCCTGAGATTTTGTGCTGTTTTTGTCCTGTGTGCTATCTGTATTGTCAATTTGTGAAATAAATATTGTTGGTGTATACTGTACTACTGTGTTTTGTCTACATTTGTCCATTTATCTTGTGTTTTTGTTTTTTGTGGGAGTCTGTTGTGGGTAGTGTTAGTTTGGGGATAGTTGGGCTCTTTTAGTGTTTAGGTTTACTTTTTGTTCTGTCTTTGTAACCCTACTTTCCCCCTTTTCCCCTTTCTATTTATTTTACTCCTATTCCATTTCACTTCCAAGTATGTCTGGTAGGCCATGTCTTGGCAAGATGGGGGAAGAGGAGTTGGGGGGGGTTTATCCGGTGGGGGAAAGGTGCTGCATCACCTGCAGCGTGTGTATGCCAGCCAGAGGAGTCACCACCAGCTGAAGCACCAGTGGGCTGACCTCATCACCAGGGAGCAGGATCTCTTGGACCACCTGGGAATCATGATTGGTGGCACTGTTGGTGAGTACGAATCATGTTAATGTGCACGATTAAATTCTCTATAGTGACATAAGGGAATTAGTACAATGTCTGCCAGCTAACTTGCTGACTGTGTGTAATGCTGGGGAAATATAAAGGGATCATTGATGCACTATGGCAAGGATCACAATTGCTAGCTGTCAGGTAGCACTTGCTCAGCAAACTTACAGGTTACTTTTCCATGAAGGAAATTGGTGCGGCCTTTTTGTCATAAAATCTAACAAAATAGGAGCCAATCATGTCTATATAGGGTACTATTGACAGAGAAGTACAGATGTACCAACATTTAGGCCAACTTTGTTGACACAATTGCTAGACTGACTTTAGAATCACTACATGATGCAGAAAATGAGTGCTGCCTTCACGTCAATTGATAATAGCAAAGTGGCTCAGACATATTTCTCATGTGAGTCTGGTGAGTGTGGAAGGAAAGCGTTCACGGATGTACTATGAATGTGTGGGATTATTGTGTTCCTTGATCTTTTTTGATACGTCAGTTCTTGATTTGAAAACATCGTGAAAAAGTGTAAAGTGCCCTCAGCTAACATGTTAAAATGTTTGTTGGAGTTAGTTGTGCCACAATACTAATATGGATGGCAGTCCAAGTGTATGCACATGGCCTCACATCTCCATGGTTGGTGCAAATCACCTTAGCTGGGCCACATCAATTGAATAAACTGTAACAAAAGGATGGCTTACAAAAGTCCCTGCCCCTCCCTCTGTACATTGGGCCTATGTGCAATAAATGTGTCATGACCACAAGGCATGTTTGACTGGTAATGCAGTCCTCAAGTAACCAGGCTTTGGATGTCTCTCTTGGATGCACATGATGAGACGATTACACTCCATATTTTTTACTGCTCACCAATTACGGGGCATATTTGCAACCACATGATAGTTAGGGCCAATGTATGTGTGCAGATATGTGTGTAACTGTCACAGGAGACCCATGCTATGTACAAGTTGGCCGTGATATATCAGATGCAGTACCATCATGTCTGAACAGCTGCCATTTCCTTATTCAGCCTACACATTGTATATGTTTATGAAATTGTTGCGATGTGCACAGATTTTGAGCACATTTCTTCCTTCCATACCTTACAGGTGGACCGGCACCCTACACTGTGGGAGAGGTGGTGACATTTGAGGACCCCGACCACTCCAGTAAGTGTTGATATGTCTGTTATGTGTTGTGTTTGCTGGTTATGGACTAGTGTGAGTTGGACGCATAGCAAGGTGTGATGCGTTGGGCAAGCTTTTCTCTTGTTTCATGAGTGGGAATGCAGTTCTCACATGTTTTGAGTTGGCCAATGCGTATCCAATGGTATCATGTAGGGATTGTAGGACATTCCTGTAGGCCCCACTGTGAGTACAGGGGTTAGTCATGTGTATGACACTTGTATCACCAAGAGTCGCAATGGAAGTCAGCCCCGATTTAGTCAGCCTGTCAGACCCATATTCTCTAAGATTGGTACAGCAAATAGCTTTCCAATAGACATCTGCTTCCCTACTTACCTACGTTATTTTGAAACAGTAGGTAGAACCTCCTAGCAGCAGGTACTTCCACATGTAGTGCTACAAGTATGTGGAACTTGAGTGCAATGGCCTAGGTGTGCATGCAATTCATGATCATGGGTGTTCTTGCAACTCTGTGTCTGATGTAAGTCAGGCCTCACTGGAAGTATATGTTGTGTACCAAGTTCTGCATTTCCTGACATGTCTGACCCTATGAGTGCTCTAGGGTTTGCTGACTCCTAATTGTAGATAGACCTTACCTGTGGTGTGTCTGTAGAGACAAACATGTGTGGAGTTTCCTATACACTCCTTGGTGTACATGTTGTTGGCAAATTAAAGTTGTGTATCCACCCCCCCCAAACACGGGCATGGGTTTGTGAATGGGGTACCTAGTACTGATGCTACCAGTATGTTACACATACATGTGAATAAGTGACGGTTTGGTTGCAAGCTAGTATACACACTCAGGTTTGGCACTTGGTACTATACTGGCAAGTCCAGTTACAACTTGCAGACCATGTGGCTTTAGTTTTGCTTTACATACACTGACATTTGTAGCCCTGGTCTTGGCAGAGGATATGCAGCATGATTCTTAGCTGATAACTGGCAGAACTCAGATTGCAAGTCAAAGCCAGTTGTTACCCATCTTGTAGGTTATGGATGTGCTTTGTGTGATGTGACCTTTGTAGTCTGGCCTGCCATGTACTTCCTCAGGGACATTCAATGATCTGTATTGTGATATGAGCTGTTACAAGTACAGTAGATATCATGTCTGATAAACTTGCTGTGCCATTTCACACAATGCAGTTACTAATGTAGAATATCTGCATTTGTCTTCACAGCTGCTAACATGACTCCAGACCAGGTCCGTGAATTTCAGCTCCGGGCCATGCGATATCAGCACATCCTTCTGGCGGAGTCGGGGTTGCGGAGGATGGCCCGGCGATATCGCCATGAACTGGCCTCCGGGGCATGGAGAGCCTTCCCACAGGGTGGGCCTACTTTGCCCACCACAGCTACCACCAGCACAACCACCAATCCGAGCCAGGTGGCCCCACCCACAGCTGCCACTGTTGGTCTGACATCTGCTGGACTTCCAGGCCCCAGCAGTGCCACCGGTGCAGGACAGCCCACTAGGCCTGGCACCACACCCACACAGACCTCCTCCACCGGTACCCAATGTCGCGTGGGCTCTCATTATCCTAAATGAGACTACTGGATTTCTAGGCAGCAGGATCGATAACGGTGTGGGGGACTGAGTCTGACCCACGTGTAAGGAACTCTGTCACCCTAAATCCGGTTTTTGCTCCGGCTAACTAGCAGTGCCTCATTTCTCCCACGGGGAAGAAATGGTTAGGCAGCCGAGCGCATGACATCTTTGGAACTTCTCAGGGAAGTCGCAGTCACTCAGATCCAAACCAACTCTCTCATTTACAATATGGTCTCATATACAAATGACAAAGACAGTATAGGTTTTATATAATGTTTTTAATAAAACAACTGTATTTTAGATAATAAGGCGTGAGCCGCAATAACCAGAACAATACAACACAGTAGGATTGAAATAGTCACCAGGAGAGTAAAACATAAGAACAAAGCTATCATATTTCCTAACAGTTTCTACTCTCCCTCTGCTTGTTCTATTTAGAGCACAGCATGTTAAGCTTCTAGCTTGCCTTTCCGAATCACCGGGGAGACATACGCCCTCATACCTGAGCAAAGGCCTGTGATCTGGTTCAGCATCTGCAACGAGGCAGTCAGCGTCTAGCTGTGGGTCTCTGGTCGGAATCTCCCTCTTGCATGTATTGGGACAAGGAAGTGATTTTATAACTAACATGTCATCGTGATCACAAAATGTCCCTACGCAGGAATGCCAAATCTAAACTCCTACCACGTCTATCGGCAATGTACCAGACTGTATCCTTGACTGAAGCACAGAGTGAATATGTTATGAAGAACTCCAGTGCTGAAGTAGGCAAAACAGTGTGGTATGAATAAAAAACAACACCGTAGATCTGGCTATTTGAAAAATAACAGTACGAAGCCTAATAAAAAGCATTTAGAGCAAAGTGCACAGAGGCACTAAGCTGTCAGCAAATGAATGAAATACATTCAGGGCAAAGTGCACAAAGGCCTAAAGCCTGAAGCTAATGCGCAAAGTATACGTAAAACTAACCACACTACACCCAGACTGCCACTGCTCGATCTTTTGACCCTGCAGCCTTCAACCAAATGGATCGTAAGATGGACAAAGTGCTGCGCAAGTTGAGCCACCTGAGCCGAGATGTGCAGCACATTAACCGGCGGGTTAAGTCCATTAAGAGGACCCTCCGGAGGGCCAACCTCTAGACTTTTGCTATGGACATGATTCCCTCCCCTCCCTCCTCTTTCCTTGTTCTCATAGTTAGTGGGCTTAGGGGCTTAGTCTTAGGTTAGTATAGGCTGTTAGTTTAGTTAGTGTTATTGGGTGGGGTGTGGGGGTCCTGCTTGTTTCTATTTTTACTTATTACATTGGGGGAGCTATGTTGGGGTTCTTGTGTGCTTAAAAAATTAAATACAAAAATCCGAAAAAACAAAAAGAAATTGCAAAGAAATACAAAAAAATATATATTTGTATAGGATAGTATAGTATGAGTTTAGGTTAGTATGTGTTTTCCTCCATGTGTCCCGTCTCATAAGGGGGGTGGGGGGTAGATGTTTAGAACATTTCGTTACATAGTAAGTGTAGCTTAGGTTAGTTAGGGACAGTTGTGGGTAACGAGTAGTCAGGGTAGATTAGGGTAGGCATGATTTTTGCCTCTGTTTCCTCATCTGTGATTAGCATTTAATAAATATTTGGTTAACCCTTAATAGTATGTGTTGAATGGTACTTAATCATGGGTTTGGATTCAGTGTACATCAATTTTGTACTACAACATCTGTGTCCTATGCTACAAACAAATCCCAAATGAGCTGTACGATTGGAAGCTAGCCCAGAGCTACCTTGCAAAGTGTCGACCCTTCGTTGCAACCACCAATCACAGTTAATATGGATCCCAATGTGTTTCTGTTAATAAGTGTGTTTTGAAAGTCACAAACAGTGCTTCCAGACTTGATATTGGGGAAACAGTTTTAGGTCTGACTGCAGAGTGATGATCATGCACAGCCTTATAGGATGAGTTCTCATTGGCAATCTTGTATTCTTGTCTTCATGACCCTCATACATCATTTGTAACACAGTTCGGCATGATTACCTATTTGTATGTTAACTCAGGCACCTTCATTTATGCATTTTTTTTAGTGTTTACTTAGATTAGTGTGGCATGTTTACTGTGTTATTTTTGCATGTTGACAACATTTTGCGGCCACTATTTGATAACTTAGTTATCCCGTGAGGAAGCGTTCTTCTGTCCAACACAGCATGGTGGTGTATGGTTTCTCACTTCATCAGATTTGTCCCTCAGGATAGGCAGAGTATGATGCAATCATGGGCACTGTGCAGAATTCTCTGACTACATGTTATCAGGATGGTTGTATTGACAAGCTACGTTATTTGACAGTAGGCACATTTCAGCTATCTACTTCACAGTTGATATGTCACATTACCCAGAGACAGATTTGTTGTGTAAGTGCTATTTATTGAAACGTGCTGTAGTGCTTTCTGTACATTGTCCGTGGTTGTGAGTCCATTATAGTGACATCTTACATTGTGATCCAAAACAAGGGGTTACGGAAATGCTTTTGACATGCTGGGGTTGATGTTTCAGACAGTGCAGAGGGACAGGATTTGGCAATGAGTAGGAGAGAGACAATCACTGGGCTGGGTGACAAGATATACAGTGGTTTGCAGAACAGTACTTGAGTAAAGTTGTTGCAAGACTGGCAAGTTACAAAGCGCAGGACCTTGGTAAATGTGGGCCATGTGGCAGGGACTAGTTCTTCCGGGTCATTTTCCTTGTGAATGTGATCTGTTCCATGTCTTTTTCTTCTGATGTGTGTGTTGCCTGCTCTGTCCTTGTTGTTGTTGGTTTTGAAGGGGCAGCACACACCTCAGTGTTAGAAGACGTGGAGTCAGACATCCCGGTCGCTGCTTCCTGTGAAGGTCTTACGGGCAGTACTGCAGCTAGGAGGGTCTGCTGGTTCTTGAGAATAGCAGCCACATCACAATGGTAGGCAGCCAGGTCGGCCCTGAGGGAGTCATGATTGCATTTGTGCATGCAGTGGAAGGTTTGGGGTGCGAGGTGTTGTGGCAACTCCCTTACTGCAGTGGTGAATTCCTTGACAGTTTCTTGTAGTCCTTGCAGTATGGATGTTAGGTCTTGCATAGCTGCTGCCTCATCTGCAGATGACATCATGCACGAACGCATCCCCTCAAGGCTGGCTGCCATAGTTTACAACCCCACCCGCACCTCCTTGGCCAGCTCCCGCTGTACTCCAACTACAGTTCTCTCAAAGCTGGTGCCAGTGTCGTCTGAGTACTCAGCTGTATTGGAGCTGGCAGGTCTTACAATTGGGGTGGTGGGTGGATCCTCTGCGATGGCTGCTTGTTCTGGGCTCCTCCTTGTGACTGAAGGTGGTGTCTGGAGGGTGTCAAGGACCTTTTGGATAGTCTCCTGCGGAATGTTTATCGGCTCGTCATCCATGTCATCAGGGAAATCTGGGACAGGCATATCAGCAGGAGATCCATCTTCCTCTGCAATGAAACAGGGTACAATTAGTGTGTCTGTGTTGTGGCAATTTTGATGTGACGTGCCTGCCTTTTGATGAATTCACTTTGTGATCTTGTTTTGTGTTAATTTCTCCAGTCCTTCAGATGGGCATTCTTCCAGGCCTATGGCCCACCTGTGTGTCACATGTATGTTATTGAGTTATCAGACTTGTCAGCCTCATCGCCTCTAGGTGTTGGTTTATGCCAAATAGAGAATTGCTACCTTCTTTTCCTACTCAACCCTCTGTGTACATCCATTCTCATGGTGAGACCTTTCACTGGCTGTGGGTGTACTAATGGGCCTGGCAGCACACTTAACAATTTGGACCTGCCCCAATCTCTGATCTTTCACATCCACTTAAATGTAATTGACATGTGGCATATCCTATGCATGGCAATGTTATGATCCGATATGGATGTTGACATTGGTAATGTGTCCCGCTGATGTTGGGGAATGTGTGTTACATTGGATTGCCCTGATAATCGTATCAGTGTCCTATTTCCTCCTCTGACTGTGCAGGTGTATTTCAGTGACCAGTTACATGTGTCCCCCCCAATGCTGTTGTCTGAGCAGTATGACATTTGGGATGTTGCATTCTTACCCAGGCACAGGATGGACCCTGACATATGCAGCATGGGTGTGTCCTTAGTGCTGTGTAGCTCCTATTGTTGTTTACATTGGCTGATGTTTGCGACAACTATGTGCATTGACATTTGAGAGTACTGGGGCCTTTGTCTTTTTTCTGGGGATTGTAGCAGTTGTCATCCTCACCCCTTAATTTAGGTGTGTATGATCCATGGGGAGGTTACTGCCATTGGCTACTTGAGCTGCACACAGAGCAGAGGTGGTAGTGGCAACTGTTGTTGCAGTTACATTCCAGTTGTCGGTATGGCTAGAGGTTGTTAATAGGGCCCTAGTTAATGTAGGGGGTATGGTGGCTGAAGTGTGCCGGGATGTCAGTTTGACGTTGTGGCCTTCCCTCCTGGCGTGGCTTTCCCTTTGCTCCATCGCTGGCATAACAGCATGCCCCCATGGGACTGTTGTTGGTGTTGTGTAATGGTGTGCCCCAGGTCTTCTCAGAATGGGCCATGCCCCCCTGCCGTGCCCCTTTACCCATGCCACTCCATGTATTAGATGACTTCCATGCATTTAGTGCAACTGCTCACAGTTGACATTAGTGCATTTTAATTCCACATGCAACTTATCCTGCATGTGCGTTGTCTCATGGTAGTCTGCGCTGTCCCGTCCTTGAATCACTGTGACAATCTCCTCAGGGATGACGGCTGTGACCATCTCCTCCATGTGGTCCAGGGCCTCCCGGTGTGCTGGACTCCCACCTCCAGTCTGCAGTGCTGCCTTCCTGTTCCTGGCCATCTTTTCCTTGGTCCTGCGCTTGCAGTCATGCCAGCGTTTCTTGCACTCGATGACATTTCTGCGTACTTCAGCCACACTGTTAATCTTGTTGACAATTTGTTGCCATATAGCCTCTCTCCTACTGATTGGCAACTTTGAGGTGACAAACAGTTGGTGCTGGTGTTCCGTCACCTCTTTAACCAGAATTTCCTGCTCCTCTGCACTAAAGCGACACTTTCTTTTCTTCTTAAAAGTGTCCTGGTTCTTGTGTGGGTCATCCTGGGTGGTTCCTGGTCTGCTGTCATCTTCCTGGGGTCTGGTGAAATGGCAGTGTTCGCTGTTTTTTTTTATGCTATTGCGTAAAAAAAACGGCGCATATCCGGTTTGCTGTGTCGTAAATCGACCCACAGTCATTTCCGCCCCGTTAACGTTGTTTTGCTTTACGACTTGACGCTGCGGTGTGCGTCAAAAATAATGACTCCCGCCTGTGGTTTGCGCCGCCATGTGTCAAAGTATAAATATGACACCCGCACGGCGTACCAAAATGGCATTAGCCGGTGGTAATATTTTTGACGCAAAACTGCGCCGGCGCAGTTTTGCGTCAAAAAGTATAAATATGGTCCTAGATGTGTACATTGGCTTATCCATGAGCGGCATATTTGATTTACTAGTAAGTCCCTAGTAAACTGCACTAGAAGTACCCAGGGCCTGTAAATCAAATGCCACTAGTGGCCCTGCAGCACTGTTTGTGCCACCCACATTAGTATGTTATGTCATGTTACATTAATTGAACTTATAAAGCGCCTAACTACCCAATGGCCTCACAGTGCTAAAAGGACAACAACAAAAGCTATAAGGAGGGGAAAGTAAGGCCTAAAGAAGCCAGGTTTTGATAGTCTTCCGGAAATCAAGTTCTTGGCTAATTAGTCGGATGCTGAGGGGAAGGGAATTCCACAGTTTGGCCCCCAAGTATACCATTGTAGCGCCGCCCCATCTGGCTTTTTTAATTTTAGGTAGTATAGCCAATGCTGTTGATGCAGATCTGAGGACTCTGGTGGGCTTATAAAAAGTAGCCAGGGTTTTTAGCAAATGAGGTCCCCTGTTATGTAGAGATCTATGGATGAAACATAAGGTTTTACATTTTATACGTTGTTCCACAGGAAGCCAGTGGAGAGAGGCCAAGGCCGGTGTTGCCGTGGTATGCCTTGGGATGTCTAGTAATTGGCGTGCCACGGTATTCTGGACCACCTGTAATTTCATAATCACATATTTGGGGGAACCAAGAAATAGACTTTTGCCATAGTCAAGTTTTGACATGATAATTGCCTGAACAGTAAGCCTTTTCACAAGAGGAGGGAGTATCCAGAATACCTTTCTTAAAAGTCCTAGTGATCCAAAGCAGGCGGCAGAGATTTTCTTGGCATGATGTTCTAGGGTGAGATGAGGATCTAACCAGATTCCTAGATTTTTAATGTACTTCTTGGGGATAGGCAACTCCCCCAAAAAGGAAGGAAGTAGGGGATTGTTAACTGGATCCGAGTAGTGGCCTAAGATCATTATTTCTGTTTTGTCCCTATTGAGTTGGAGCATACTATTTGTCATCCAACCTGCCACTGCACCACAAACATGGCTCAGACCTGCCACTGCAGTGTGTGTGTGCAGTCTTAAACTGCCATTTCAACTTGGCAAGTATACCCACTTGCCAGACCTAAACCTTACCTTTTAATACTTGTAGGCCCTAGGTAGCCCCAGGGGCAGGGTTCGGTGCATGTTAAAGGTGGGACATGTACTTATGTGTTTTATATGTCCTGACAGTGAAATACTGCCAGATTGGGTTCTCAATGTTGTGAGACCTATCTCTCTCGAAGGTTAACAAGAGGGCTGCCTTAAAGCGCAGATTCCCTTTGGGAGTAGATAGAAATGTGGAGTTTGGGGTCTCTGAACTCACAATTTAAAAATACATCTTTTGATGAAGTTGGTTTTTAGACCTTGTGTTTGAAAATGCCACTTTTCGAAAGTAGACATTTTCCTGCTTAAACCATTCTGTGACTCTGCCTGTTTGTGGATTCCCTGTCTGGGTCAGTTTGACAGTTGGGCTGTTTGCACCTCTCCTCTAGACAGTGACACAAAGGGAGCTGGGGTGTAGCCTGCATATCCTGATGGGCCATCTGGGCTGAGGGGAGGGGAGGAGTGGTCACTTACACCTGAAAGGGCTGTGCCTACCCTCACACAATGCAGTCTCCAACCCCCTGGTGTTTATGTGGGGCCTGGCCTGGGCAAGGTATGATCTTGCCCAGGAGACAGCAAAGACTTCTCTTTGAAGTAGGGCTACTTCAAAGGCAGAAAGGGGTATAAGAAGAGCACCCAAAGCCCCCAAAAATCAGATTACTTCTGGAACAAAGAGAAGTCTCTGCCAAGGAGAAGAGCTGGCGAGCTGGAGGAGGAGTACTGCCCCTTTGCCTGTGACTGTGCTCTGCTGGGTTGGCCTGCAGTAGCTGCTTCTGCCTGAGAGAGGACAAAGACTGATTTTTGTGTGACTTCCCACTGGTGAAGAATCTCCAAGGGCCTGAACTGAGCTTGCTTCCTGTTGATGAAGTCTCAGAGACACCAATGACTTTTTTCTGCCACACCTGGGCTTTCTGCTGAGAGTCCTGCCTGCCAAGTGGTGCTCTAACCTGTCTCTGGGCCCTTGAAAGGTGAAGCTGGTGGAAAAGGACAGAAGTCCACACAAAGACCACTGTGCGGGGAAACTTTCAATGCACCACCAGCCTTGTGGCTGATAAACAGAGCGCCACCAGCCTTGCGGCTAAAATCGATGCTCCGCCTGCATCACGGCTGGGAGATTGATGCAATGCGGCTGAAGAAACAATGTGCAACACCCGCAGTGGCCGCTGTTAACGACGCAAGCCTCCATGCAGCATGGTTTCTTGACACCCTGTGACCAGATTTCAACACAACATCGCTCGGCACGGAAAAACAACGTAAAGCCTGCCCGGACCCGAGGTGCCCGTCTGGGATTGACACATCGCTCTCTTGCGGGAGAGAAGTTACGACATACTCCGACCCTACCAGAGTAGGAACGACACATGGTCTCGCTTGTGAGTGAGAAATCAACGCATTGCTGGTCTTTTTCAATGCACACTTGCCCGTGCTGCTTTATTTTTACGCTACCCAGGTACTTTTGTGCAATAACAGCGTTCTCACTGTTTTCTAAGGATTAAGACTCTTAGGCCCGTATTTATACTCCGTTTGCGCCGAATTAGCGTCGTTTTTTTCGACACAAATTCGGCGCAAAACTAACGCCATATTTATACTTTGGCGTTAGACGCGTCTAGCGCCAAAGTATGGGCAAATAGCGTCATTTTTTTTCGCGAACGCCTTCCTTGCGTTAATGAGATGCAAGGAAGGCGTTCCGTCTAAAAAAATGACGGCGACGCAAATGCTTCGTATTTATACTCCCGGGCAAAAGTCACGCCCGGGAGGTGGCGGGTCAAAAAACCCCGCATTTGCGCCACTATTTAACGCCTGGGTCAGGGTAGGCGTTAAGGGGCCTGTGGGCTCAAAATGAGCCCACAGGTGCCCTCCCCTGCCTCCAGGGACCCCCCCGGCCACCCCTGCCCACCCCAGGAGGACACCCAAGGATGGAGGGACCCACCCCAGGGACATTCAGGTAAGTTCAGGTAAGTATAATTTTTTATATTTTTTAATTTTTTTTGGGTGGCATAGGGGGGCCTTATTTGTGCCCCCCTACATGCCACTATGCCCAATGACCATGCCCAGGGGACATAAGTCCCCTGGGCATGGCCATTGGGCAAGGGGGCATGACTCCTGTCTTTACTAAGACAGGAGTCATTTAAATGGCGTCTGGGCGGCGAAAATAATGGCGCAAATCGGGTTGAGGCGATTTTTTTGCCTCAACCTGACTTGCCCCATTTTAAGACGCCCTAACGGCATTTTCCCCCTACGCCGGCGCTGCCTGGTCTACGTGGTTTTTTTCCACGCACACCAGGCAGTGCCGGTCTGCTAGCGCCGGCTAACGCCATTCCATAAATACGGCGCCCGCATGGCGCTTCAGAATGGCGTTAGACGGCGCTAAATATTTTGACGCTAAACTGCGTTAGCGCAGTTTAGCGTCAAAAAGTATAAATATGGGCCTTAGGGCCTGATTTATACTTTTTTATCACCCCATTTGTGTCATTTTTTGACGCATAAGCAGCGCAAATTTACAAAATATAATTGCATTTTGTAAGTTTGCCCCGCTTTTGCATCAGAAAATGACGCAAATGCGGCGCAAAAAAAGTATAAATTAGGCCTTTATTCTTTTTTAAATTTCATAACTTGACTTGTGTATGTTGGATTTTTGTTATTTTGGTTTTGTTTTGTCGATGTAAATATGACCTATTCTTCTAAACCTGTGTTGTGTCATTTTGTAGTGTATGGTACAAATACTTTACACATTGCTTCTGAAGTTAAGCCTGCCTGCTTGTGCTAAGCTACCAAGGAGGTGAGCGGGGTTAACTGAGGGTGATTCTTCTTTACCCTGAATAAAGTGAGAGTGAGAGTCCTTGCTTGGACAGGGGGTAACCTGACTACCAACCATAGACCCCATTTCTAACAGACACCGTTGGGAGAAAGCTGTGACAGGTGTTAAAGGCCAGAGGGATGAGGCAGGGCTGTGTCCTTGCACTTTCCTCTTCACCATCTACAATTACAATGTACAGAAGGTGGTGGTAGCAGGATGCAAGGAAATATCACAAATCAGTCTATCTCAGCACTCCAACATGTAGCTGATGCAGTCTTAATGGCCTGCACACTGACTGCCCTCCAGAGTTTGCTGGACACCTATGTGACCTACATGGGACATTTGGATGTAAACGTTAACCTGACTAAGAGCCTGATTTAGAAATTGGCAGTAACTGTCCTGCCATCATCTTGTGGGCGGCAACCAACCCACTGCCATGACAATCTGCCCACCCTATTTAGATATCAGATGTAGCATAGGTAAAAGGCCGCCAATAGTCAGCCGTCACCACCAGGAATCTTCTGCTGTGTCAACGGTGCCGTAGGCAAAAGCGGCTGGCAGATGGACTCCAGGCCGTTTTACCGCTGAGCCAATCACAATGTGCAATCCTGCTGATGGAGCCTGTAGCAGCCAAATCTCCACACCTAAGCTGGCATATTGGCAGCAATATGAACACAAAACTTACCTTTTGAATGATTTCCACATATCCTGTCACCATGAACTCACTGCTACCAGTTCTCCTGTTGCTACTGGGCCAAAGACCAAGATGGAAATTAATACCATCATCGCCGGAACAGGAGTCAATTTGCGTGCATTGCTGTCACCCTCAGACTTGTAGCTGCATAGCAACACTAGACTTGTGCATGGGTCAATAATTTGTGTAAACAACACCGTACTGTTGTGCAATGCTGAAGTGTGTAATGTTGAAGCCTGAAAATGTTTCAGAACAGAACTCACGATATAAGTAGCATCCATTGATTTTGTACACACTGCCTACATGGCACTGGAGACATACACAAAAGTATCCACAAACACAAATAGAAATGTGCCCGTAAAGGTGTGTGTATGAATGTACCCAAAGGATCTGAGGTATCAACTGTAACAGTATCCCCAATTGGAACCAATCTATCACATGATAATGTAGCAATTGCATTACAACATGATACAGGTGCATTGAATGTAACACAATATTCACTGTTCAAATGCAAACATGTCAGAGATGTAAGAAGGCTCCATGTCCCTTTACTGTGTGCAATATATCACAAACATTAGATCACATTCAACTGTAAAGTTGTAGGTCACCTGTGCAATACATATGTGCATATTATTGACACATCATGCCAAAATAAACACACACGCATTCTTCACTCACAAAAAAGGAAACACATATCATTTTGGTGAAAGTGTCCAGTAACAACATGCAAGCTTGCTCGAAAATTAATATGTTCATCACTAATGGACCACACTAATCTATGCAGTAAAAAAACAACTAAATCATACAACCTGTATTTGTCAGTGTGCCAAATGAGAATAAGTACATGGCTTACACACATGCAGAAATAACATTGTCAGAAAACAATTAGTAATAATTGAATAATAATGCCAGGATAAAGGTATTCTCAAAATAAAATACTTTATATAATGATGTGTTTAGTCCCTCAATGATATGTCATATGTCCATCATATTTAGAGAATGTATGTCGCAGCCCATGTTGGCCACAATGGCTTTCAGGCCCATCACTTGCCTCCCAAATTTTCTGCCAGAATAAACCTCCTCTGGAAGAGGCATCGATGGGTCAGAGAGCAGGCCCCTCAATTATGTTACTGCGGATCATTGGGTTTGGAAGGGGTGGTTTTAGGTTTGGGAGGGGTGGGGTGGGTTTGGTAGGATGTTTCAGATTTAAAAAGGGTTGCTTGGGATTTGGAAGGGTTCAGGGCCAGGGCTAAGAGAAGGTCTTCTTTCTGAAAATGGGTAGGGTGGTTGAGAGGGAGTTCAGGTTGGGAGGTAGAGGGAGTGTCTGTGTCTGTGTCTGTGTCTGTTGTGCATGTGTCTGTTGAAGGTGTGAGTGCTTGAGGGGCTGGTGTATGTGTTGTGTGTTTAGTTATGTGTGTTTTACTGATTGTCTGTTGGGTGGGTGAGTGTGGGTGATTGTGTTGATTTTGTATGAGTGTGGATGTGTCTGTTGTGGTTGTAGTGTTTGTTGCTGTGGTGCCTGTGGGTGTGCTGGTACATGCATGTGTGGAGGTGGATGTGATGACTTGGGTTGTGCTTGTGGTGTGTGTGGGTGTTCCTGTAACGGTGGATGTTGTGTCTGTGCTGGTGCATTTATTTGTGGTGGTAGATGTGATGACTGGGGGTGTGCATGTAGTGTGTGTGGGTGTTGCTGTAGGAGTGGGTCTTGCTGTAGAAGCGGGTGTTGTGTCTGTGGGTGTGGTGGTAGGGGTGTGCTTGTGTAGTAGTGGTTCTACTGACTGGGAGCATGATTGTGGTGGTGGTGTGTGTGGTGTCTGCATGTGTGTGTGTGTCCTTATTTTTTTATGCGTTTTCTGTTAGGATGTGCTGCTTGTGGGTGTTTTTGTGTATGTGTGTATATGTTTGCATGTGCCTTAGACAGGACTGGGTTAAAGTATTTGGGTTTGGGAAGGGGTGGAAATCTGGGCATGACTTTGGGGTGGGTGGGAGGCTGCAGCCAATGAGGAGGCCATACCCTGAAATGACAACTGTAGGCTAGACAGGGCTCCGTGAATGCCATCCAGTTAAGCAAGCATCTGGATGTTCTGGACAGCCAGCCAGCCCCTGGATGGTATTCAATAGTGTGGTATGGCCTACAGTGATCATTCTTTAAAGATCAACAGCCTCCTCAGTGAGTGCAGACTGGGACACTGGGGCAGGGGCAGAGGTGCCTGCAGAAAAGGCGATGCTGCCCTTTTAGGGGGGGCTGCAATGGCCAAGAGGGGGGAGATTGGTATGCAGGAGGTGGATGAAGACGCAGGTGTCACAGTCTCTCCAGGGTCCACCTCCACTAGGGACTGGTCTTCACTGGAGGCCTCAGAGGAAGATGTCAAATCACTCATGGCCTCCTGGTTAGTCCCCTCACTCTCCATGCCACTAGGTCCCTCATTGTCTGTGGTGCACTCATCCACTCCCCAGTGGCCAGTGACCAGCTTCTTCCCCATTGATGTGGCCTCTGTCACCTTTGCCTTGCCTAGTTGATGCTGAAAACACAGATACAATAGTTATAGTGCATCTGTGAGAGCACAATTTGACATCAATGTGCATCACACAACACTTGCAATAAGTTCAGTTATCCACCATCTCAAATCCCATATCATGTATGCCTTGTCACTTGTGAACTTGTAGTTAACTCCATAACAAAGGGTTCCAACAGCATGAGTAAACACAGAGGCCTGGCTACATGTCTGTAGTGCAGAGATAACATTGGTTCTGTTTCCCCAAGGATAAGATTTTTGGATTGAAATGGTTTGTCCAAAAAGGGACACCACAACATCTATGTGATGTTACCTTGCACATTCAAGTGTCCCTTTCAGTATCACGTTGCTCTCCATCATCATTTTCTCCTCTGGGCAGGACTAAGGACACCAAAATGTTGTCTGTAGGACTCATAACTCTCTCAACAATGTACATATGTTTCTGTCTGACGCTTACAATACAGTTTGGCATAGAAATTCATGTTGGCAAATCCCAGACTGACTTGCATGCACATTTGGGAAGGACTCAGGTCCACCAGCTACAGTCCACATAAAGTATCATATGTTTTCTGGAGAAACCGATGGCAAATGTGTCAGATAAGGAATGATGCCACTGTACAAAGAATATCCAAACTTTTGGTGCAGATGCACACTCTCACATTTTTAAAGTACGAACTTAGCAATGTCAATTCTGATATATTAGCTGCTTCATAATTTAGCAGTTTGACAGAATCACCAGTAATTAAGTACATTCACTACACACATTTGTGACCTACCATTACATCCAACTCAATCATGACATGGGACATGTTTTGTGAAACTTTCAATGTCAAAATGCTGGCAATTCCTTTGTTTTCATGAAGCCCTGTGTCTGCCCACAACAGTCACTGCCTTGTGAGGAGGAATCTAGTGCCATACTTAGCACAATGCTATACACCACACACAGCATCAGGCACAATGTGTCCAACTCACATCTCCAGAAATCCACATGGGCTTAGGATGTGTGTCTTTCTCAAAGTTAATGGCATACAACATAGCTGCAAAGTAAAGAGGTTAAATTGCAACAACATCTACAGACAATGACTTACCCACTTATTGCTGCAATTGGGCCCTCAACTGCCTATCAAGCTCTGGATACGCCACAGCAAGTAGTAGGCCTATTAAGGGGGTCAGGGTGCAGCACACCCACCTGGATCGCTGGGAGGACTGCTGGACTTGGCTCTCAGCTGATTTTCACGCATGTCCTCCCACCTCTTCTGACAGTGCAGTCTACGCCGCTTATGGACCCCCATGGTCCACACCTTCTTAGGGATGGCCTTCCAGAGCTCCCACTTCTGATGGGTGTTGACCTGTATAGATGACATAAAAGAGCAGGAAAAGACAATTCAGTGTCACTTTTGGGCAGTACTGCCATGGCATTACCTTTTATAAATTCACAGGTACATTTATAAAATAGTTACTAGATTATTTTCCATAAACTGGTCATAAGAAGAAGAGTGGAAATACTGATTAGCAGTGTTCCCATGTGCATACTTGCTAGCTTCAAATGTTAACTGCTCGGTCCTTCAACATCATCTTGGCCAGAACTATGCAACCAATCCTGTTGTAAGAGCCAACCCTGATCACTCACACACAATCATTGTGAGCTACTGAAGTATAAACCACCTGTACAATTCTTGCACATAATCATACTCACAGCTACATACAGAGCAAACTGATACACACTATGTGCTGGAATCCCACGTGACAGCATAGCATCAGACAACTATAGACCATCCACATTTTTCAATCAACATCATTGTAATTTCAACATTGGTTGTATGTTGTCACTCATACTGATGGTACACTGCTTACTGGCCACTGGTAGTCAGTGGACTGCATTTTGTATGATGAAAAAGGATTTGTATGTTACGTGGATGCACATTATAGCTTTTACTGTCAGGTGACTTAACATTGCCATGCACAGACACTTCAGACATTGGTCACAGAATCCTGCCCCAACTACATAATTCTGTCAACTCCAAGCACAACACCACCCAAATTAACAAAAAGGAACCAAGTAGCTTGTGAATACTAAAGGAAGAGGTTACTCAGTCAGACATTCCACAATCAGACATGTACCTGTTCCTCTAGGTTCCCATAGAGTTGGCTGTAAAGAGACAGAGGGGGTCATTCTGACCCTGGCGGTCACCGACCGCCAGGGCCAACGACCGCGGAAGCACCGCCAACAGGCTGGCGGTGCTTCCATGGGCATTCTGACCGCGGCGGTACAGCCGCGGTCAGAAACGGGAAACCGGCGGTGTCCCGCCGGTTTCCCGCTGGTTTCCCGCTGCCCCAGGGAATCCTCCACGGCGGCGCTGCTTGCAGCGCCGCCATGGGGATTCCGACCCCCTTACCGCCATCCTGTTCCTGGCGGTTTTCACCGCAGGGAACAGGATGGCGGTAACGGGTGTCGTGGGGCCCCTGGGGGCCCCTGCAGTGCCCCACATTGATTTTCAGTGTCTGCGACGGGTGCCACTGCACCCGTCGCACGCCTTCGACTCCGCCGGCTCCGAATCCTCGTTGAAGGCGCTTTCCCGCTGGGCCGGCGGGCGGTCTTCTGGCGGTCGCCCGCTAGCCCAGCGGGAAAGCCTGAATGGCCGCCGCGGTCATTTGACCGCGGTGCGGTCATTCGGCGGCTCCCGCGGGCGTGCGGTTACCGCCGCCGGCGGGAGTCAGAATGACCCCCAGAGTCTCCCTGGCAAGGAGCTCCAACTCCTCAGGGAATAAGAAAGTTGACCTGTCACCTTCTTCTGTATCCTGGCTCCCTACGGTCGGTAACATCAGAAAAAACTAGGAGATCTTGATAGCTGCAGTGTTAGAATGCTAGTGAGGGTTTTTTCACAACATGGCATACAAGTACACAGCGGATGCAGCCCGTGACAGAGATGGCACAGCCATTGGCTTTTGTGCATAGCAATCACATACGTCAGCCTTTGGCAGGGCCCATCATGGAGGTGACCACCTACTACGTGGTCAACTTCTGCTGACGGCCGTCGGATAGCCAGTGTCCTGACGGCAAGCTCAGGCAGGCGCCATTTTAGGGTGTGATGCTGCACATTTTATAACTGTTTTTGCATCACCAGCACTCAAAATGAAGGCTATAGAATTTCTAAATCTCAGATATGAACAACACTTTTTTGGGCAAAATGTGACATTATAAAATGTGAACAGTGACAGTGTATGACAATGATAGTGCAGTGAGGTAAGTTCTACCTCCATTGACGGTTTTAGAAAAAATTGTTTGCAAAAATAGATGCGAATAATACCGTTTAAATGTATTATCTGCATGATGAACAAAAAATATTATTTTTTAAGGTCTTAGTGGGCTAAATATTTGATGTCAATGTGTGTACATGAATTACCCAATGATATTTCTACTATTACCCAGAAGTCAGATGTGTATTGACATTAAAAGTATGGAGTGACCATTTCAATTGATCTTTTCTATTCCATACATACAGACGTCTGAACCCAGCTATTGGTAGGCTGCAACAGCTCCAGGTGTTCTGGGCCTTTCCAGACCTTGCCAAAATGGAGGATAGGTACATCATCAACCAATATCTTCCGAATAGGCAAACTATCCTGGATTGTTGTCAGCAGTTGGAGCCTGATCTCCTACCTCACAATAGGAATCCAACAGCCATAACACCAATAGTAAAACTCATGGCAGTACTGCATTTTGTAGCTACTGCCACTTTTCGATACACTGTAGCAGTATCTAGGGGAATGTCTCAGCCAACTTTCAATGGTGTGCTACAAAAATTATTTGCTTGCCTGGTGAAAAACATCAACAGTTACATCCAATTCCCACATTTATAGGATTTGGCCACCATGAAGGGAGAATCTTATGCTTTGGGTGGAATACCACCTCTGGTTGGAGCAAAATATGGCACGCATGTTGCCTTGGTTCCACCACACAACAGAGAAAAGGTCTACCGCAAACAGAAGAACTTTCATTCCATCAATGTGCAAGTTGTCTGCTTACCAGACTTATACATCTCAAGTGTGTGTGCCTTATCCCCTGGGTCAACACATGATTTATTCATGCTATTGAACAGTAATATACCCATGCAGATGTCACAACTAGGACCAGAGAGGGCCTGGCTTGTTGGTAAGTACAACATGACTTGTTGATCTTTTGCCTGAATCCCAGTTTAGGAAGGGACAATGGCTTGATATGTGAGTAATCTGTTGATGTGTTGCTTCTGTGAAGGAGACACAGTGTATTCTAACTGACAATGGTTATTGGTACCACTGAGGAATCCAACAATACCAGGAAAATTCCAGTTCAATGAACCCCATGGAAGAACCTGAAGCCAGTGGAATGGGCTTTCGGGCTCCTGAAGGCTAGGTTTAGGTGCCTAGCAAGACCAGTGGAGCCTTCATCTACTCACTCGATAAGGTGTGCCAAATAACATTGCCTGCTGCATTCTCCATAACATCACCCTGAGGAGATTCATCCCTATAATTACAGAGGAGGGAGACCATGATGAGCCCCCGGGTGAGGATGTTGAATTGATCTATGAAGATGACAGTGGTGAAGAAGAAGATGAATTGGGTCAAGATGTGATTGCCCACTTCTTTACCTGAGTGTAAGTTTTCCTTAAGAATTCTAAGCTCCAATGTCAGTATAACCTGTACCCTAGGGTACATATCTGTCTGCTATGGTAATTTTTAGGAATGGTCAGCACAGGAAAGTTCAAGGCAAATATGTTAGTGGATCATAGTTTCCCTACTTTGGATTATGTGGTCATTGACATAGATAAATGGGCTTGTGTTAAGTATATGTGTCCTCATGACTTGTCAATTGTGTTCAATTTAATATGTGGTAAAAATAATTTTCCCTTGTGTTTTGGTTTCAGGGTCCTTAACCATGTCATCTTCATTTGGACATTTCAGCATTGTGACATTTGCTGTGATATGCTGCAGTTTTTAAGTACAAAGTGTAAATCTGTTGATTCTAGGATAGACACCCACTTGGGATGGGCAAATCTTTTCCAAAGACAATTTGCACTCTGATAGCATGGAAGTTCTGAAGATTGTATCTGACCTATTTTCTGTGTGATGCTGCCATCAAGGCAATATGTGTCATTTTAGTTGCTCAAACCACATGTATATGTCAAGCTCTACCATACTGTTTTCCCTTCACATTGGCTACTTCTTCAATTTGTGGAATATGGAGGTAGGTGTTTCATCATAGGTGATAGAACTTTGTGTTAGCACAAAACAGAATGGTAAATGTGTCATTGTGCCAGACACTGCCACTGTGTCTTGTATTGGGCATGTGTCCTCAAACGTTTTCACTGCCATGATGTAGACTATTGGTGTTACTGATCCAGGGCTCCTGTTTTGAGGGCAGGATGAGTGGCTCCAACTGAGGTCATGCATCAGTGATAGTTTGGCTATTTAATTTTTCCCCATTGAATGTTCCCTTTCCTCTTTGGTATCAAGGTAGTGGAGCATATAACCCTGAATGTCACCGATATTTGGGTTAGGAGTGGTTTTTGTAACCCAGATCCAATTTCTACAATTACCTGTTTATAACATTTACATGTTCCACATACATTCTCAGCAGAGTTTGTGTACTTTCAATAAAGTTGCTGACACGTCTTCTCTTTGTAATTGCAACAATATTTTCCTAAATAGATATACAATAGTTTTCCAAACATGATGGTGGAAGATGGACATGACAAAGGAAATGCCATAAATAACCAAACATGGGTCTTGTGCTCTGTGTCCATTAAATTTATTATGATAAAAAAGACATGTGTGAGGTGAAATATAATAAACTGAAATAAAATAAAAAGAGTCTATCACGGTGAATAAAAACATGGTAGTAGAGCCAAACACAGTTTGAAGCCCAATATCCTGAATGCAACTGTCCTCAAAAAAAGTATATGTGTCCATGAAACAGTCCACAGAGTGAATGGTAGGCACACAAGAAGGAAATTAGGTGTGTTGTCTTTTGGAGGTGGGGGTGTTGAACTTGCCATCCTCTGTTGCTGGTCCAGATGACTGTCTCCTCAATGGAGGACCGGAGGCACAGGTGCAAGGAGTAGGGTGGCAGCGCCTCCCTGTCTGTGGCTAGCAGTGTTGTACTTTGGCCAGATGTTGAGGGACCACAGACAGGATCAGAGGGACTGGGAAAAGCCCTGCACCAAATGTGATAAATGTCATACATCACCCCAGTCAAGGAACACACATTGGAAGTGATGTCCTTAATCTCTGCATTGTTTTCCCCCTGCACCTGCTTAATGTTTCAGGGCTCATTTAGGAGCTGGCCCATCACATTTTGGGACTGCTGGACTGATCCGAGGACCTGGTCAAGGGTGGTCTGGCCAACTAAAACCCTAATGTCCTCCATTGGCTGGCCCACAGATTCTCTCCTGTGACCTCCACTGCCACTAGCATGTGGCCTTGAAGTGTGCCCTAACCACTACATCCTGGCAAAACTGGAGGCTGAGTTGTTGCTGGCTCAAAAGTAGCCTGGACGTGGGGGCAAAAGATTGGTGTGCCAGTTCTCAGAGGACAGGAAGTGGAGGGATCCTCATGCTGAGGTCTTCTTACAGCTGTGGTGAGATGTGTACCTCTGTACTGGGTTTGACTCACTGAAGCTGTGTGGCCAGAGAGACTAGATGGACCAGCTTGCTCCTCACTATCCTGACTTGCAGCATTGGAGTCTTCACTGAAGGCTTGCTCCTGGTCTAGAGAGGAGGTGTCTTGGCTGGCAGACGATGGTGCACTGGCCCGGGTGGTTGGACCTGTGCAGGATACGGAGGATATGTGATTAAAATATAGTTTGTGCATTTCATGTGTCTTTGCCTACAAAGGGGCCACCCAAAACCTATAAAGAGTGAGATTGATGGATTGGGTTGTTGTGTTAATTGTTGTACCCATACAGACTAATTTACACAGACGACAACTCCTGTGCTGACCTTATAGAGATGTCCTGAAATGCCAAAGTGTTAGTTCAGATTTGTAGGTTACAAGTGTCAGACATTGAACCCCACTCAGTGATGAGAAGATTGGAGTACTGGACCATTCCAAGGCTTGGCAGGCTGCAAAACATTGAATACAAAGTGGTTCATAATCAACATGATAGTGTAATTGGTCATCATATGGAGAGTGAAATTTCACTTGTGTGTGGCTACCAAGGTGGCCATTATGACATTGGTGGTGAGTGAAAAAGTGGTGGAAATACCGCCAAGAGGCTGGTGGTAATTACCACCAAATTATGACCATGGCGGTGAGAACTCCCATAGACAGTCAATGTACCACACCATCCGCCAGGGCGTTAAAACCACTCACCACGATGGTAGCCAACAACAGCCAGGGGGAAGACAAGGTATCGCCCATGATATCATGACCTTGAAATCCGCCAGGATGTCCGGGGTGGAACCAACGCCATCAAAAGCCTGGCGGAAACACTGCACAGAAGGGAAAAGACTCACCATCAGAGACACAGAGAAGAACAACACCCCCATGGAACTGGAACTACAAGTCTTCCTGATGCTTTTCTATGCCATACTTCACCTAGAACACCAACGCCGATAAAAATGACGATGGTGAGTACAGCCGCCTAGCACACAAGGGAGGGATGGAGGAAAAGGAGAGTGACACACACACGCACAACACAAACCATACACACAACCAGCTGCAGACATAAACCAATGGCACACAATACATGGTACAATAAAACAAGGACTAGATTTCGTAAGTACTGAAAATGTATTAGCGAGGGAAAAGCCGCCACATGAACCAGTTATGTACAACTGTCCACAAAGGGCCAATGCCCTGCCCAAAGTACTAAGGGCTCACATGGCTACAGTGCACAGTCCAAGGCCCAGCTTGTTTCCTGACAACATCCTCACAGAACTGTGCAGGGGCATCATGAATGAAGTGGGCAGGCACCTCAGGAGGAAGGGTGGTAGGGGGCACCTCAGCTGGAGTCATGAACTCGCCCACTGGTTCTGGAGGGGGCTGCATTACATTTTCCTTTGCTGGGTAGTGCAAGGTCACAGTCTCTCAGGTGGGGAACTTGCCCACTGCTTCTGGAGGGGGCTCTTTGCACAGCAGTCTACTGTAGACTACATGTCTGCTGCTGGAGGAGAGGGCTGCACCAACTCAGCTGGAGGTGAGGGCTCCGTGACCACTGGTGGTGGTGATATCCTGCCAGCCTCTGCTGGAGATGAGGGCTACTGTGTCTCAGCTGTAGAAGGTGCCTCCTGGGCAGCCTCCATTGGAGGAGAGGGCTGCTGTGTGGCAGCTGGAGGTGAGGGCTTCTTCACTTTCATGGCAGGAGGTGAGGGCTTCTTCCCTCTCCTGGCTGTTGGTGTGGGATCCTTCCCCTTCCTGGCTGTTGGAGTGGGATCCTTCCCCTTCCTGGCTGGTGGAGTGGGATCCTTACCCTTCCTGGCTGGTGGAGTGGGATCCTTACCCTTCCTGGCTGGTGGAATGGGATCCTTCACTGTCTTGCCTCCACGACTAGGAGGTACCTCCACTGTCCCCGTGGACTGTTTGGCTGAGGTGCTTGTCTGCGCCATTGGGACCTTGCTCTTACGGACAGGACGGGGAGGGAAGGGGAGGGGAGAGGTCAAGTTGGGCAAGAAAAAGCTTCTTAGGGATAGTGGGGTGGGATGAGTGAGGAGGGATGGGAATGGAGGTTGAGGGAGCGGTTGTTGGAGGAGTTCATCTGCTGTACTTGTATGTTGGTGCATGGGCAGTGTGCTGATGTGAGCTGGATGGCTGTTGGGTGTCTGACTGTCTGCATTTGTGTCCTTTGGGGGGACATGCGTGGATGAATGTTGTGGAGGTGCTTGCAAGTGAGGTGTGTGTGAGGCTTGGCATGGTGATGCTGGTGGTGGCTGTTGAAGCACTGCATGCAGGTGTGATGGTGGACATGTCTGTGAGGCAGGTGGAGGAGGAGGAGCGGGAGACAGTGGAGGCAGTGCATGTGGTTGTGTGTACAACTGTCCGGTGTTTGCATGAGTGCTTGTGGGCTAAAGTGAGGTGCCTGTGTTTGACTGTGCCACTCTTGTGTGATGTCTTGTGTGCATGCTCGTCTGTATGTGTGCATGGGGTGGGTTGTTGCTGAGGAGACTGGGACTGGGAAGTGGTATTTGGAGGGGGGACGGTTGGAACAGGGACAATGGCTGCCATCAGAGAGGAAGCCAGAGCCTGAATCGATCTCTGTTGGGCCTCCAATCCACTGTGGATGTCCTCCAGGAATGCATTGCATTGCTGCACCTGCGATACCAGCCCCTGGATGGCATTCACAATTGTTGACTGCCCTACAAAGATGGATCTCAGGAGGTTAATAGCCTCCTCATTCAGGGCAGCAGGGCCTACTGGGGCAGGACCTGAGGTGCCTGGGGCAAAGGAGATGCCCACCCTCCTGAGTGAGCAGGCACAGGCAACTCGCTGAGGGGCTACTGGGAGGGTGGTGCTGGTACAGGGGTGGCAGCTGTATCTGCAGCTGGGGTGGTCACAGAGGTGCCTGCCACCACCAGGGAGCTTGCATTGGAGGAGGTATCTGAGTCTGTGTTGTCACCTCCTGTCTCCGCCATGCTGCTCCCCTCGCCCTCCGTCCCACTGGTTCCCTCGGCGTCAGTGGCCTCTGCCTGGTAGGCCCTGTGGGTTGCAGCTCCCTTTGTCGCCGGTGCCCCTGCTCCTCCGTCAGATGATGCTAATGCACACATGAACAGGATTACAGAGCAAAAAGGGGGAGAGAGAGAAAGGGAACACTAGGTCAATTACAGCACCAGCACCATAGTTGGCACACACAGCACCTTCACACACAGGGATCAAGATTGAGAACTATGCATTACACTGCCATTGATTTGGCTAGATGCCACAGCAACATGAGGGCCAAGCACCACCAACTGCACCCCTCTTGGGACCCACTAAGCCCTGACTGACATGGAATGCAAACAAGCTAGGTTACCTGCATTTACCAGAGACCCATTCCCCTTGAGCTGGATCACGCTGTAATGTCTGGCCTGGCATTAAGGGGCATCCACTAACTCACACGCAGCACCTGAATCCCATGCCACCTACCAATTATTGTAGTAATGCCCACTTTACTCACCCCCTTGGGGCTGCTGTGATGCCCTCAAGCGCCCATCGAGCTCTGGGTAGGCCACTGACAGTATGCGTGCCATCAGGGGGGACATGTTCCAATGGGCACCCCTTCCTCATTGGGAGGCCATTCCCAGCTGGGCATCCGCAGTCTTCTGTGCCCAGCGTCTCAGGTCCTCCCACCATTTCCTGCAGTGACTGCTCCGCCTGCTGTAGACCCCCAGTGTCTGCACATCCCTGGCGATGGCACGCCACAATCCCTTCTTCTGATGGGTGCTGACCTGCAGAGGAAACACAATCAGGAGGACAGCATTAACCATGCAATACAGCCTGTGCACGCATATGGCCCACCAATCCCGTTTCCATCACCACTGGCACACACATCGTCCAGCACCCACCATGTACACTACCACCAGATATCCCCCGATGACAAGATGCTTGCACACACATCCTCATGCATCCTTCCCACATACATCGTGCCCATGGTGTTGTCACCTCTTGGTCTGGAGGCCCTTACAGCAGTCCATACTGGGGTAGGACGCCATCCACTAGCCGCTCCAACTCCTCTGAAGTGAAGGCAGGGGTCCTTTCCCCTGTCACACAGACCATGGTAGGTTCCAGACACAGGTCACAGGAGCACATGCAGTGTAGGTGTCATCCTGTGGAAAGTCAGGAAACAAGTGAGGATTTGGATATAAAATGGCAGTCACGTCCACAGCGGTGTATACTGTCACCGCCGGCGCAGATCCCCATTGGCCACTGTACTCCATAGAGCCCCATATTATGCAATGAGGAATTGCATGGCGATGCAAGACCACCTTCCGTCACAACACCTAACCTCGGCGGAGTTACCTCACTTCCACCTGTCCCAAGATACAGGTGGTCGCCATTTCATGGTGATGAATAACGATCAGATAAACCATTCCTGGTGCACAGCGGTCCTCCCAATGTCCTTGTTACCCTGTGTCGTGTCCCCTGAACGATGTGCCCAACGCCACTGAGCCCAGGTTCCTCATAGTCTTGGGTGTGAGGTGTGGACTGGGGTCCCTGTACAGGTGGGAACACTTCTGATTGACGAGTCCTGGGGACAGAGGTGTGGGGACGCTGGGTGGGTGCTGTGATGTTGGATAATGATGGGGGAGATTCTGTGGTGGACTGTGAGTGGGCTAGGGAGACCGACTGTCCAGTGGTCCCTGATGGGCAAGGTTGTTCATCCAGATCCTGAAGTCCAGAGTTACTGTCATCTCTGGAGGCATCTTCTGTTGGGGGAACTGGTTTGTCGTGGCACCTCCTCTCCGATGACATTGACTGGGACACCTGCGGGGATGTAAGAGATGTATTATGCTACATGCCTGTGACATATTGTACATCCCTAGCTTCCCCTCTATCGTTGCAGTTTCCCTGCCACCTTTGTTTGTGGCTGGTGATGTATTGTGGGATTGGTAGTTCCCTTATGCTGTGCATGTTTTTGTGATGGGTGTTCATGCAGGGCTTGGAGGGCTGGCCATGCATTGGTATAGCATGTAGGGCTAGGCATTGTGGTTAGTCATATGTGTAGGTGCAGTGTGTGGGATGTAGTGGAGTGATGGGACTGAGGGTAAGAGGGTGTGATGGCACGCAGGTATGGGGGTGATAAATAGTAAATGTTGAATCACCAGTGTCTAGTCCTCCGGCAACCCCAGTGAGTCCTTCAGGATGCAGGATTGACAAGTCTTGCTCCTCCCATGCTATGAGCTTTGGGGGAGGAGGTGGAGGTCCACCATCAGTCCTTTGTATGGCGAGCTGGTGCCTTGCTGCAACGGAACGTATCTTCCCCCGTAGGTCGTTCTACCTCTTCCTAATGTCGTCCCTTGTTTTTGGACACTGTCTCATGTCGTTCACCCTGTCCACGATTCTCCGCCACAGCTTCATCTTCGTGGCAATGCATAGCTGCTGTACCTGTGCTCCAAACAGCTGTGGCTCTACCCTGACTAGTTACTCCACTATGACCCTCAACTCCTCATCTGTGAAACGGGGGTGCCTTTGTAGGGACATGGGTGTTGTGTGGTGTGTGTCAGTGTGTGGGTATTTTGTAATGTGGCTGGGTGTCCGTCATGGTATGCGTGAGGGAAGTATGGGTGTATGTGGTGTGTGTGTCTACTTGTCACAGTGGTCTTGGTGTCAGTCTGGTGGCAATAATTTGTATTCGTAAAGGGTTGTGGGTAATGTGGGTGTGAGTTTTATAGTGCTGTGGGTGGGTGTGGTGTGTGCATGAGTGTCAGGTGTGTGTTTTTGGTATTGGCCAATGTTGTGCAGTTTAGTATTTGGATTTCCATTCTAAGCACGTCGGTTTGTACCACCAATGGTTGAATATCCTGCGTGGTGATCCGTGGGTCATGATGTAGGAGGCGTTGTTTTGTTGGCGTAACGGTATGGGTGTTGGTATTGACACTTTAGCACTGACCTTTGGGCTGGCGGATTTGTGTATGTGGCAGTATTCTGTCGGTTTTGTGTGTGTGTGTCATAACATGGAGAACGGATATTCGCACCGCGGCAGTATGTTGACGGCCATCCCCGTGGCGGTAAGCGGGATTTACTGCCAATGTCATAATGAGGGCCTAAATCGTTTCAGCATGACGCAACACATTGTTGGACATCTTGGATTAAACAGACAATGAATAATGCAAGCATTTTCATCAATTCAATGTATCTATGAGCAGGTGTCAACATGGTTGAGATACATATGAAGTGATATTTTAATCCATGATATGGTGACTGACAGATGCACTAGTTTTTTAAATGTGTGTGCATATGGATGTAAAGAACAGTGTAACAGCATTACATTCCACTATTTTGTTCCAGATCGAATAAAAGAGGATCATGGTAGTTGTAGACATTTGTTGACCCCTTGGAAAATACTTGTTTGAAAAATAAGTTAGGCATATCACTTTCAAAGACTATCTTAGAGATGAAAACACTTTTGCAACTGATACACACATATGGACATAATTTGACTAGGAGAAAACTTAGGAACACCATACTCTCCTGTGAAAATGGATGTAGTTTTGGACCTATTTTTTGGAAGCACACCAACATACACTGATAGACAGTTATGGCCATAGCCCATGCAAGGGATGATTCCCTGGGGAACTACATACATTCTGACTATCCATATTGCATTATGGTAGAAGGCAAGCTACACCCATGATGCTGGTAATTTGTAAAGCACAACATACTTTGTTTACTTAAAATGATCTATATCTGTGTTGATAAGGTTGTTGCAGCATTCTAAAAGTCTACCTTAAGGGCAGGTTTCCATTGATGATTAGGGAGACATACATAAGTCTGACTTACCAGTCTGCACTCCACCAGGTATTCCAATCAAGCCTTTGGGATGGAGGATTTGTGTCACCTTCTCCTCCCAGGGAAAGAGTTGCAATGGGGGGGGGGGAGAACCACCACCAGACCTCTGCGACTAGGAGTGATTCTTGGAAGCCAGTGAACAAACCTTCCCCCGCAGGTTGTTCCACCTCTTCCTCCTCTTCCTAGTCTCCTGTGTGCACATGTTGTTAGCTACTTCTTTTACCCTGTCAACTATTCTGGTCCACATTTGCCTTAGCTGGGAACTGGCAGCATTTTGGGCTTGTGCTCCAATCAATTGTGGCTCTACTCTAATGATTTAATCCACCATGAAGAAACTGGGATTTCTTCTCCCTACCATTGTGAAATATATCTAAAGAAAACTAGGACTCAAACAAATGTACTGTACTGTAGTGGGTACTGCAAGAAATTTATATTTAACAAACAAGACAGAGAGGGAGAGGTAAACAGAATAAAAAAACTGTCCCCTATGTTTTGGATTTGGCTGGTTGGTCTTCTGCAGTGGAATGGCAAAGGATCATGGTCCGAAACTGAAATTGTTATAAAGTGTGTTTTGCAGGTGTTCACAATTGTCCAATTTGTAGCAGGTGTGGGCTACTAGCCTCCAACCAATGGGCAAAGCCATGGTACTATACTGAATGGGTCCCACGACAGACTCCAGCTGTCATGGGCCTGCTGCTGACACACCACTAGCACAACTGTGTGATTGACGATGACAGAGTGGTAATCGTTGGCATTGGAGTCTGCTGCGTTGGCTGAGGGATGCAGCTGGCACGACTAAGTACACTCCATTGTGGTGGTCTTTGGCTTAGCCACAATGCATCTAAATGCCGATGTGACATTCTTTTCAGGCCTGCCGCCGAGGTGGCTTGGCAGTAAGGCTGCCAACATCTAAATCAGGCCCTAAGTCATTAATTATGATTTGTGGGCGAACTTCCTTTATACCCTGCCGTTTTAGTATTAGGGATGTCTTTCCACCCCAAAAAGACACATTTTCCTAAATTGGGTCATTTTTGATTCAGCAAGTACATGGAAACAGCAGATTACTGTAACAAATAATCAATATATAAAGGCCACATCTGCACTTCTTGGCCTCTCATCGAAGTTGGAGATGAAGTCTATAAGGGATATCTTCACAATTTACAAAGCCAAGCATATATCTGTGGTTATCTATGGAGCAGGGACAAGGAGATATGAAAATGTTGCTAACTTAAAGTTGTCTGAAAATGCCTTCATGACGTGGCTCTTATCCAGGCGCAGCTCACAGGAGGGAAAAGGGGTAGGGCGGCTCGGCGCGTGGTGGGGAGAGTGGGGACCAAAAAAAAATATACAAATAAAACGTACCTTTTTCCCGAGCTGCGCCGCTCTATCTGCTCTGCTCTCCTCCATCTCGCTGCAGGCACAGCCTCCGAGCCTGCTCTGCTTTCTGTTTTCTTGACTAAGCCTTGGTGAAATGTAATGAGAACAGGCCTGAGACCTGAGGAGTTGGTTTCAAAGGTTACCGAGGAGTATAGTTAGGCTGGCATTTTAAACATACAAAAACATACAAATTCAGCTGATAGAGTTAGTTCAAGTAACTAAAACTTGTGCCCTAAGGTAACTATAACTTGCGCCCTTGCCATGCAGTTTTTTTCCTCAATAATTTTATTGCAAGTATTACATTGATATTATGAATGATGTTATCAAATATGAAATTAGATTTTCTACAATTAATCTCTAAATCAAGAGCTGTCATAAAAGAGTCATAGTCTCTGACTGCTTCTAGGAGACCATTCATAGTGCGGGCCATAAGCACCACATCATCCCCATAAATCAATACGGGAACACTGCTACCATTAATTTTAGGGGCATCCCTACAGCGTTCCACTAGGAAATCACACAATCCATTAGTATACAAAGGGAACAGGGTAGGAGCCAGAACACATCCGTGGCGCACATCCCTTTTTAGCTCAAAAACATCTAAACAGTCCCCATTTGTCCTCATCCTCAGACTAGCATTAGTCCCTGAGTGCAGATACCGAAGTAGCTCCACAGTATGAGGGTCCATGCCTAACTGGTTTAGCCTCTCCCACAACTTTGACCGATTTACCTTATCAAAGGTACAGCTAAGATCCATAAAGGCAAGGTAAAGAGTGCCTTTCCTAGCTTGTGTATATTTCCCGATCACCATCAGCAGGGTAAGGCACTGTTCCCGGGTACCAAGCCCTTCCCTAAAGCCGTAATGTACACAGCTCAAAATTACGTTTTCAGCCATCCAAGTCTCGATGCGCCTTAAAATAATCCGGCCCAAGATTTTGACTAAAGAATCAAGAAGGGAAATAGGACTTAGGATCATTTTGGTCCCCTTTTTAAACACAGGGACAATACAGGCCGATCTCCAAGTGGCGGGAATTCCCATACTCACTGCTGCATTAAGAACATTTAACAGAATAGGCACCCATAACTGGGGACAGGATTTGTAGAGATCCATGGGAATTGAATCCGGGCCCGGAGCTTTGTTGCTAGCGCTACCATGGAGCACCTCCCTGACCTCATGGAGTGTGAACCTGATAGCTAAATTGGGGGACTCATCAGACTGTCTATCCCAATTATTTCTTAGAGGGTTCCCCTGAAAGATTCTGCAAAAATAATTCACCCAGGCCTCAGGGGCGATATTACAGCCCAAGCCCTCTGATGTTTCAGATTCAAAGAGGCCCCTATTTACAACCTTCCAAAACAGGCCAGGATTCTTGTGCTCTACTGCCGGTTCCAATTTCTCCCTGACTAGTTCCTTAAATTTTAACTTTCTAGCCCTAAGAACACTTTTGTACTAATCCCTCGCATCTCTAACATGATTCATATCTCTAGGATGGTCTTTAAGGGCCCTTTTCAAGGTTTTCTTTGCATCATAGCAGGCCTTATTGACAAGTCACCCATATACTTACAGGGGGACTGAGCGGCTGAAAGCAGTCTTTAAAGGCTTTGTTCACTCTAAGCATCGCAGCCATTACTTCCTTCGGACTAGAGATGTCTACCAGAAGTGTACCCATGATAAAATTTAGGTTATCGCCCACCACCCGTACTTCTACTTGCTGGATATTTATCTGTTTCCAACCACTTTTCCTGCCCTGGTCTTTTATCCTCTCTAACGCAAGCACTCCCCTCCCTAGTTTGCATAAGGCCTCTGGAAAATTAAAGCAGGCTGTGAGGGGATTATGATCACGAAGGTGCTTCCCTAGCACCTCTCCTCCTATCAGCAGATCTTTTGATGGTGAAGCCAAAAAGAATATAATCAATTGTTGAACCAGACCCTCTACCAACAAAGTTTGGGAGCTGATAAGTGCCCACCATTTCAGTATCACAAATATTCAGAAGGCCCATATTCCTTAATCCCTTAATCAAAACCTTGCCCCTAGAATCCTGTGCACCCTCAGCTGAACGGTCCTCACAATCAAACTCAAAGGGGTTTACCACTGTGCTATGTCGTCCTATCTTGGCATTGAAATCTCCTGACACAATAGCACAGAATTCCATCCCCACCTCCTCCATTCTACACTTCAGTACCTGAAGAACTGAAAAGAGGACCCTGATTTTGCACCCCATATCCCAGACAGCATTATAGAAATTAACCAAAAGAATATTAAAATTGCCATGGAAAAGTACCCAGACAATCAATATGTCCTGATGGTTACAGTTAATTCGGAATGCTCTCACTATTCTAGAAAATCGGATTAGGGTAACCAGACCACCTTCAGGGCGGCCTCCGTAAGACCGAACTGCCAGGACTGCAAATCTATAATATCCGTCCCAGGACACCTGCCCATCCGACCAAGTTTCTTGAAGCATAATAAAATCATAATGGGCCAAACTCCGAACCCATGCCTGATCAGATACCTTTGTATCATACCTTGCAAAGTTCCATGAGATAAGACACGACTGCGCCACCATAGACATATCAGCATTGGGGGGTACTACCAGACTTGCTGTATGTCTCTTTACACAGTGTCAATCCACCCCCTCCAGATCAGGGGCTCTGATGATATCAATTCTCCTACTAGTTGGCTGTAGAACACTCTGACCTTGATGGGAATTCCTACCAGTCCCATGTGAAAACTCAATACCCTGCTGCATATGATTATGAAAATAACCCAGGGGTACCATACAGATCTTTCCCTCTCTCGGGGACACCATACTTTGTGTGGAGAGAAGCCATTGGGCCAGGCCGGGATATCTACAATTTATAATAATGCAGTCCCCGTTTCCCTCTTTTTCTTGAGGCCCAACCCAATCAATTCTTCTAACAAACAAAATATCCCTAGGGTCTTTACAAGCAAAGTCACAGCTTTTCTTCAGCCAGTGGCCAGTCTTATTTTTCAATTGGTCCATAGATTCACTGGAGCCTGGAGCAAGAGCAGGGACATTTGTCAGCACCACCTCATAGGGGTCACAGGCCGGACAGAGCTCCAAGCAAACCAATGGGGAGCTTTTCTTAGACAAATGTTGATTTTGATTTCTGCCGCCATATTTGGATTTCCTCCCATTCACCACCACCCCACTGTCAGGTTGCCTGCAACCACTAAGTCTAAATTCCTCCTTCGCACCTGATGATAGAATAATTAGTGGGGCCGGCACAGTCTCTGCACACGAGCCTTGTGCCCACAGGTTTACCCTCTCCAGAACCCTAGGAGCATCCTCATGCAGAAGCACCCAATTGCTCAGTTGATTAAAACAGCTAGGGTCCAAGGGACCACCTGTAGGTCGGCTAAGCCTCTCCAGCTCATACAGCCGGGTGACTGCTTTTTCAGTGGTCAGTAATTTTGCCAGAAGTGGGGACAAACTGGCCTCAATCATCTCGTTGAATTTCGTCAGTAATTCCTTTACACCACATCACAGGTGCAGGCAGGAGTTAATGCCATCTTTCAGGCCCATAGAACTTAAAAAAAAGGACGGTTTCATTTTGTTCCCAGCTTTTTTCAATATCTTTTTTCTTTCTTGGGGTGGGGGGGCTGCAGCTATCCAAGGGACAGGGCGGGGGAGTGACCATCAAGAGCCTCTTACTCTTCCTCAGAGGCCCAGGCCCACCACAAGCCCCTATTTCTACAGGCAAAGGAGTTTCAGAAACAACACATTGCTCCCTCCCAGAATAAGCCTCTTCGTCTTCCAAAACTCCTGAGGTATCATTTACTGCAGAGGCTTGGCGCCAATCATCCATCTCCAAGGAAAGCCTCCTCTCCACCAGATCAACAGCTCTGGCAAGAGAAGAATCCAATGTAGTGTTCCAGGATAATGAGACTATTATAATATGGGCAGGAGATTTTAATATGCCATTATGTAATCCGGAAGCCTTACTTGGGTGCTGCACTCCCATTGAGGATAGAGAGACGTAATTTCACTTTATACACACAAAACAAGGTGAAGTTTTAAATTCTTTTATCTACAAATTTTATCTTGTATATGCAAGGGAAAAGGCTTCCACACTTACTCAAAAATTACCTACATTCAAGGGAAATTCCCAAGGGAGTATTATCGATTATATCCTTATTAGCTCCCCTGATTTTGACCTAATTTCTGATTTTAAGATAATACTGCACTGTGCCAGCCATCATAATCCTTTATGTATTAAACTTGTTTGCAATTTAAAAACAGCACCTATTAATAGAGACTTGAGAAGGAATTTTGTTTTTAAGAAAAGCTCTGCTCTATATTTTAAATGGGAAACGGTTGAGCCTAAAACCTTCAATCAGAAAATCATTGAGCAAAAATTGGTCTCTGTTAAAATGTGCTTGTCGCAACATCAAAATTATGATCAATTAGTATTAGAATTTCAGCACCTAAGCCATGCTATTTCTGAGGCTCTGATGACTGCCAGAATCTCTGGGGCCCCAGTAGTCAGCCAATGGTTTAATTCTGCGTGTACTACTGCCCATAGAGATCTAAAAACAGCCCTTAGATCGATCCCTTTTTCTCTGGATATAGTTAGAAGGGCAAGGGGCCACTATAGGGCAATCTTGTTAGAGAGGAAAAATGAAATTAGAAACATAGCAAAGGACGAGCTTTTGGCAGCCACCGAATTGAAGCAAACTACAAAATTCTGGAGGGTGATAAACCATCCTGATTTTATGGTTAAGGATAACAAAGAGGATGATTGTTTGATACCCGAAGCGGTGTGGGTGAATCATTTTACGAGAGTTTTTCAATCTGATAATAACATTTTTATGGAGGGGGATGAAATCAGTGATAAGAGACCTGTGGAATCTAACTTGAACAAAATAGACTTGTCTTTTGAGTTACATGAGGTCATTACATCAATTAATCGATCGAGTCCTGGGAAAGCACCGGGCGCGGATGGGGTACCTGTTGACCTCTTCAAGTCTATGCCGGACTTCTGGGGCCCTTTAATTACAAATGTACTGAGAAGTGTAGCAAAGAGTAATATTCCCCCCTCCTGGAAACTGGCCATCATTACTCCAATTTTTAAAAAGGGTGATAGGCAAGATCCAACTTGCTATAGGCCAATCTCTCCTAATGATTCCACTGCTAAGATATTGGGGAGTGTGATTTTGACCCAGCTGGAAGAATGGGCAGCAGAGGCAAAGATCCTCTCCCCAATTCAATATGGTTTTAGAACTGGTTTAGGTACAGTGGAACAAGCATTGAACCTGCACCTCACACTCAGTAAATATGTTATTGCTAGAAAAGAACCCATCCATTTGGCATTTATTGATTTATCAAGTGCTTTTGACTTGGTAAATAGAGCGAAGCTCTGGTCAATTATGGAATCCCTGGGGGTTGACCGGAATCTTCTAGAATTAATCAAACAATTATATACCGATTTAATGGTTACAGTGCAGTATGGTTTGCATGGTGAGAAATCTTCCTCTTTTCCCTCCAGGAGAGGTGTCAGAGAGGGCTGTATTCTAGCATCGTTCTTATTTTTGTTATATGTTAATGGACTTTATGATTTTTTTGTAAAAAACAGAAAGGATTTCCCTAGAATGGGACTGAGACATCTTCCTGTCCTTTTGTATGCGGATGATGCAGTTTTAATTGCCCGTACAGCTAATGGACTTCAATGTTTACTAGATCGCTTTCTCATTTTTATGCAAGACCTAGATTTAAAAGTAAAGTTTCCGAAAACACTTGCCATGACTGTTGGCCCCCGAAATACTATATCTAAACAATTCACTATGGGTGGAAACATCATAAACACAGTCAAAGATTTTTGGTTATTTAAGTTTGCACGTAAGCTCTTCCATGTTGTGGAATTCCCATCTGACTATTAAGGCCCATCAAATGGTAAGAAATTTGGAAGCAATTTTTCTCTTTGCTCGTAGACTAGGCCATAGACCAGTTTATAAATTGTTAGGCTCGATAATGTGAAATGTGTATCAGCAAGGCCTGTGGGGCCAGACTAAAGTAGATTCCCTTCAACGCTTAGAGAATCAATTTGTTCATAGATTATTGCTGGCACCAAAGAATGTAGCAAACATCATTTGCTATGAAGAACTGGGTTTACAGCATATTGAAGATTTGATTGATGTTGCTCCTCTTTTATTGTGGTTGAAATCTTGGTCTAATCCTGTGGCTAGTCTGGTACAAGATTGTATGACCGACTGCATTCAACTAGACAATTTTAATAGAATTCCATGGTTTACCTATCTGCATTCTACATTTCGGAATATAGGCTCGGAGAGTATGTTTACTCATCCAGAGTCCCTGCCAGCAAATGCTAAGGCTTTGGTCAAAACACGTTATTATGAGTATACTATGAGTTTGAGATTATAAGGGGCTGTGAATTTGAAAACCTTTGATTCATATGTTCAGACTTCAACTACGTCTTTGATGGAACCTTATTTAATTTGGTTACAGAGCTCCCCATCTGACTCTCTTCTTGTTTTATTTAGATTAAATTTGATACATTTTAGAGTGGCCTTTCCGAAGCAATGTACTTGGCAAAAAGAACTTCCGTATTTTCCTAGCGACGCTACGTCCAAGCAAAGCACGTGTCACTTTCTTTTATTCTGTTCACTCTATTCGGCTCCTAGACGTACGTTTGTACTACCTCTTTTATGGAAATCATGTATTTCCTCCTATAAAGATCCACTGATGTACGTTCAAAAACTGCCATCAATTAAAATTTGTTATTCTGTTTTCAATTGTTTTAGATCAGCCTTTGCAATTAGGAAACGATATGAACTGGTGGAATCAAAATGCAACTGTATTCGACTCTATCTGACCATGATGTAGCTACTGCATTTTAGGTATCATCTTTTATAGGAATTTTGATATTTTTATCTGTAAATAGTTTTTCTCTGTACTCTAGAATTGTGAATTATGTCAGCCGAATATTGCTTCATATTTAATGTAACTGTGTTTTAATTTTTGTACTTTTATGGCACTTTGCCGAATAAATAAATTTAACTGACTGACTGACTTGCGCTATGTAGTGCCTCCTCTCCTTTACTTTCTGGGACACGGAGTCCCAAAGTCCCAACAGTACCGTTAACTCTAATAGCTGAATTTCTATGGTTTTGTACATTTAAAATTTGAGCCTAACTATAATGTCTCAGTAACCTTTGATTTTGTAACTGAATTTCAATGTTTTTTAATTTTATTTCCTAACCATAATGCCCCTGTAACCTCAGGTTTTTTCGGTGACTCTCTCTGTCGCTCTCTCTCTCTCTCTCTTTCTATATATATATATATATATATATATATATGTATATATATCTACAAACACATTACATAGATCAGACTTCTGGGTGCCACTCTGTAGTTAGAAGTAGGATGCCCAACAATAGTAATTCCTTGGTTTTTTGAGCGATAATAACTTTGCCCTTGAATGATGAATCTCCACAAAACTTTGAAAAACTATTGCTTTTTGTACATTGGCAGACAATTTAAGGTTTCTAGGTGGGGGAGGGGCAAAGAAAAAAGGGGGGGTCCAAAACTTGTTTTTTCCACTGATGGATTTTCCATTGACTTTGTACTTGCCCATACTCTAAAAATAATTGAAAGGACTTTAATACAATTTTACAGGTATATAGATTATGGTGTGTAGATTGTACTTTTTGCTATTTTAAGTAAATTGGTCCAGTAGTTGATGAATTATTAGGCATAAAAACATTGTGATATATTGGGCAGTGTTATGCCATGGTATTTTTGCGGTATACAGCAGGACATGCAGATGGCAAGGCAGTATATGATTGGCCAATGAGTGCCTTTACAAAAGTAAAAGGCAGCCATGTTGTTCTTACCACACTTAGCCCGTGTTCTAGGTTAGGGCCTTAGGTATAGGTAAATATCAGGTTTTATATTGTTTCCCTACCTATTACCACTTTAATAAAGTGCTAATAGGTAGGGCAAATTATTTATATTTTTCTGCATATGTTAGACAAGTTTACACAGTACAGTGGTACCACCTAGGAAGTACTGCTTTAATTAAAAAAAATAAAACATAAATAAATAGGTAAAAATGAAATATACACTATACTATACCATAATTTACAAATATAGTATACTTTAGTGTTTTTTCAATTTTTGACATATTTCTTTTTACAAAAAGTTCACAGAGTACCACAGTATTACCTAGAAATTACTGGAGCCATTACAAAAATGTTTTAAAAATTAAATGTCTAAAAAATATAAACACGTATTTATTTATTTTTTAATTGTACACATATTCTGTGTTCTGGGTTTTATGGGGAAATATAGTTTAGTACACAGTACTTAAAAACACTGTACTACACAATATTCCCCTTAAGACCCAGAAAACACACTGTGTGGTCTAAACTATATGTCACACCTACAATTTTGGAAGGACAAAATATTGTTTAACCACAATTACTCTTTCTTCTGGGTTTTAAGGGTAGTAGTAATGTATATTTAAATAAAAATTTAGAAAGCACAACAAACTAGGAAAACAACACTGTACTACACTATATTTACTTTTTCGACACAGAACGCAGACTAAGGCCCTCATTATGAGTTTGGCGGGTGGCCTCTCAAACGGCCGAGAGGCTGCTTGTGTGATCCAAACACCGCCGCCCCTTTTTGGAGTTCACTGCAGAGGCGGCTGTTTCCGCCTTAACATTGCAGCTGACTCGTAATCGAGACGGTGGCAATGTGGCAGTGTAGCGGGTGCAGTAGCACCCGTTGCACATTCCACTGCCCGTAATTCGGGTAGTAGAATGCGTGACGAGGCTGTGCATGGGGGCTCCTGCACTGCACATGCCAAGTGGAACCGCCATGAGAAGGCTGGCGGTATGGAGACTCATAATCTGGAGGGCAGCGCTGCCCCGGCAGATCACAAACACCGGGACCACCAGGCAGTGCCGGCGGTCCGACCATGAGGCTCCACCACGGTCGTAATGTGGCGGTCAGATTGCCATGACCGCTGCGGTCTGACCGCCACAGTGAGTCTGGCGGTCTTAAGACCGCTAGACTCATAATGAGGGCCTAAGTGCGGTCTAAACAATATGGCAGTAGCGTGGTATGCTGCAAACGTTTTTTAAAATACATAAAGTAATAAAACATATTTTACTTATCTTTCACACCAATTTAAATAAACTCATCCCTTCCTATACACCTATAAAACAGAAGGACACTACATTTACACAGTCAAAGTGTGGTCAATATGGCTACCTTTTACCTTTGTAAGTCTCATCATTAGTCAATCGCAATCTTTTTGCCATCGGCTTGCACAACAGTCCAATATAGTACTGGTTTTGTGCCTTATGGTGCCTGATTCACAATGGTGAACTTACACTTTTTTGTAAATTTACCATTGTTCCCAATCCACTAAGGCGTTTTAATGTTAGTATCTTTACGATACGGAGTCTCCACACATAAAAAGATAGGGCTGTCCTATCTTTTTATGTGCAGAGACTCTGAAGTCTTAAAGACTCATAAAATACCTTTGTGAATAGTAAAAATTGTATACTTACACAAAAGGGTAAAGTTGCCTTTGTGAACCATGCCCTATAGCTTTAAAACTATACAAACAACTTAGATCCACTACCAGAAAGGACCCATTGCACCACATGATCTAAATTTCTGACACATTTCATCTACATCCATTCAGTCATTTTCAAAGTTCATCTCTTTAAACAATAATGTACTACACAACATACCACTCCACTGTGTTGTACGATTTGCCACTCCACTTTATGCCCCTCCCCTTTAAGATACTCAACAACACGGAACTCTATGACACGTCATCCACTCTACTCTACGACATGCCGCTGCACTCTATGCCACTCCAATCTACTCTATGACACGTCATCCCACTGTGTGCCACTACACCCTAACCCACTGCCCTCTATGCTACTCCACTCTAAAATTTTTCACTTTATGCTGTGACACTGTATGCCACAACATTCTACATCACAACACAGTATGCCACAACACTCTATGACACAAAAGTCTATGACACACCACTCTATGCCACTCCACCCTACATACTCTATGTCCTTCCCCTCTATAACACTCCACTCTATGCCACTGTACTTCAGCCTATGATACTCTACACAACCTCTTTTATGCCACACAATGACACTTTACTACACTGTACTGTATGACACACTGGTCCACTCAACTCCACTTTACATACCTCCATGCTATGCCAATCCACTCTAACACACTGCACTACATGCAACTATATGACACACCCATCCACTATACTCCATGACATGCCACTTCACCCTAAGCCAATCCACTCTAAAACACTCACTTCCAATCTATGCCCCTCAACTCTACACCACTCTATGACATTGTATGACATGCTACTTCACTCCACTCCATGATGTCATTCCACTGTAAGTCCCATCACACACCTCTACGACACACCACTTCACTCCACTCTATGACACTCCACTCTATGACACTCCACACCACTCCCATGTGTGACATCCCATTCTACTCTGTGGCATGCCACTACACTCTATGCCACACTACAAAACACTACTCCACTCTATGCCACTGTTCGACACTGTACTCCACTGTACAATACTCTATGCAACTTACTTTGTGCCATTCCACAGAACTTTACTCCACTGTACCCTGTGACACACAACTGCACTATATTCCAATGTATTACACTACTTCACTCTACACCACACCGCTCTACACCACTGTATTCTACACCATTGTATGCTACTCCACTGAACGATACTCTCTGCCACTCCTTTCTAACACATTATATTCCACTCTTCAGCACTCTACTCCACTCTGCATGCACAGCCTTGTCACGCATTCCACTGCCCCTTCATTGTCTCCCCCTCCAAATCACTTTATGACATTCTACAACACACCATTACACTGTCTGCTATGCCACGTCACTCTATGACACTCTACTCCTCTTCACTTTACGACACTCCACAGCACTTCACTCTATGACATGCCACTCCACTCTACGAAATGCCAATCAACTGTACACCACTCCACTTTACGCCACTTCACTGTATGCCACTTCACTCTAATCCACTCCACTCCACACAACACTGAACAATATAAAACTCTACACCCCAACACTGTATGTAATGCCACAACCCTTGATGAAGCAACAGTGTACGACACTCCACTCTATGCCACTCAATTGTATGCCAGTCCATTGTACTCCATTAAACAACACCCCACTCCACCCTTTTGCACACCACTCCGCTGTACCGTATGCCATTGCACTGCACGACACTCTGGCAGGCACCTGAAGCTAAGCTAAACACAAAATGGAGTCAGTGGTCAAAATGGAGTCGGTGGTTAAATACAGATAGCATCCCACCACTTTAAGACACTCAGTGACATGCCACTCTATGACGCAAAACTCCACTCCACTCCATAAAATACCACTACACTCTATGTCACACCACTGAACACCACTCTACTCAACGTCTTTCCACCGTACACTATCACACTATGGCCCTCATTTCAACCCTGGCGGTCGGTGAGAAAGTGGCGATAAAGCTAAGGGAAAAAAAATGAAGTTATGACCACGGCGGAAACCGCCAACACAGACAGTGACTTTAGCACACCGACCACCATGGCGGTAGCAACAAGCATTGTGGCGGTAACTGCCAACAGCCAGACAGAAGACAAGGTTCCACCCACTGTATTACCCACTGTATTACCCACCACCTTTTCGGGGGCGGTACCAACGACAACAAAAGCACGGGGGAAACAGATCTCAGAAGTTAAATGACTCAGGGAACAACCACAACGCCATGGAGCCCGAACTGCAGATCTTCCACATGCTAGTCTACCTCCTCCTACACCAGGAATACCAACGCCGGTGACGACGACCACAGTGAGTACTGCCTCCTAGCACACAGGGGGGAGGAAAAAGAGAGTGACACACACACGCAACACACAACACCCCCACCCCTAATACCATACACACAAACAGATGCAACAACTTTACACATCCACCCTTTACCCCTCCGGAATAATGCAAGGACAAAAGAAAAGAAAGTGATTAAAGTGGATTATAAGACTAAAACCCAGAAAAACATCCTCAAAATTCAAAACAGTATTTACACATATACAAATGGAGGGACACTGCCCAGTCCATAGTGTCCGTGGGCTACAGGGCCACATCACATAGGCCAAGGCCCCATCTTACTCCTGCATCAACATGGAGAGAACACTGCTGGGGCATCAGGTCAAGAATACACAGGCACCTCAGGGGGATGGGAATTGGGGGGGGCACCTCAGCCGGAAGATGGTACAACGCCACTGGTCCTGGTGGGAGTTACATGCCCTGTGCGATGTCCTGGGGAGTGAAAAGCCATAGTCTCTCTAGTGGGTGGTTTGCCCACTGCTTGGTCATGGGGAGTGCAAGGCCACAGTCTCTCTAGTGGGTGGTTTGTCCACTGCTTGGTCCTGGGAGTGCAAGGCCACAGTCTCTCTAGTGGATGGCTTCTCCACTGGTTCTGGATGGGGCTTTGTGCCCAGTGTGCTTCATCATGGCAAGGAGGGGGTGAGTGGATGCCTTCTTCCACTGGTTCTGGAGGGGCTTTGTGCCCAGTGTGCTTCATCCTCGCAAGGAGGGGATGAGTGAATGCCTTCTTCCACTGGTTATGGAGGGGGCTTTGTGCCCAGTGTGCTTCATTCTGGCAAGGAGGGGGTAAGTGGATGTCATCTTCCACTGGTTCTTGGGGGGCTTTGTGCCCAGTGCGCTTCATCCTGGCAAGGAGGGGGTGAATGGATGCCTTCTTCCACTGGTTCTGGAGGGGGCTTTGTGCCCAGTGTGCTTCATCTTGGCAAGGAGGGGGTGAGTGGATGCCATCTTCCACTGGTTCTGGAGGGGGCTTTGTGACCAGTGTGCTTCATCCTGGCAAGGAAGGGGTGAGTGGATGCTTTCCTCCACTGGTTCTGGAGGGGGCATTGTGCCCTGTGATGCAGATCTTTGGGAGTGCAAGGTCACAGTATCTCACCTGGGTGTCAGACCCACAAGATTTGCAGTGGGCAGGATGCATAACACTCCATGGAGGCAGGACTACAGTCCAGCCGCCGGCGGCGATGGCTGCACAGTGGTAGCAGTGCTGGTGTTGGTGCTGCCAGTGGTGGGGGGAGGCTCCAGCCCTTTCCCTGCAGCCTCGGACGGCTGCCCACTGGGGCTGCTGCCAGTGGTGCTGGTAGTGGTGCATGAGGCGGTGCTGATGGCGGTGCAGGTGGCGGTGATGCCAGTGGTGGGGGAGGCTCCAGCCCTTCCCCTGCAGCCTCGGACGGCTGCCCACCGGGGCTGCTGCCAGTGGTGCTGGTGGTGGTGCATGTGATGGTGCTGATGGTGGTGCAGATGGGGGTGCTGCCAGTGGTAGGGGGAGGCTCCCACCCTCCCTCTGCAGCCTCAGATGGCTGAAGCGCCATAGTTGGTGTTTGGGACTCAGATTCTGTCACAGCACCAGGCCTCCTGTCCCTCCTGGCTGCAGTGGCAGAACCTTTGCCCTTGCCCTTGCCGTGTGGTGGTGCCTCCTTGCACTTGCTGTGTGGTGGTGCCTCCTTGCCCTTGGCAGCTGGTGGTACATTCTTGCCCTTCCCCTTGGCAGCTTCTGCAGGCACACTGCCAGTGCTGATGGGTGTCTCCTTGGAGCCTCTCACACCTGCAGTAGCTGCTGAAACTACAGTGGCCATGGACTGGGTGGCTGAGGTGCTGGCCTGGATTCTGCCCACCCTGGCCTGATGTGAAGGATGGGGGAGGGGTAGGGAAGAGGTCAAGGGTGGAGAGGAAAAGCTTCTTAGGGACACTGGGGCGGGAAGAGGGTGAAGGTTTGGGAGTGGAGGAAGAGGGAGTGGTTGTACGAGGTGTCTGTCCGCTGTGTTTGGGTGCAGGTGCATGGGCTGGATGCTGTTGTGAGGTGGATGGCTGTTGGGTGTCTGAGTGCTTGCGTTTGGGTACTTTGGGATGAGGGGGCACAGACACAGTGGCAGAGGACACAGGGGACGTGTGCATGGATGTGGGGGTGGTGACTGCCAGAGGGGGTGTGTACTGACAGGCGTGAGGGTGGTAGTGGATGAGGATGTAGTGCATGCAGGTGTGAGTGTAGACGATACTGGGCGGGAGGTGGACGACGACAAGGAGGGGGACACAGTGGAGGCAGTGGATGTTGGTGTGTCTGCATCTGGATGGTGTTTGTGTGAGTGCCTTTGGTATGATGTGTGGTGCTTGTATTTGCCTGAGCCACTCCTGTGTGTTGTTGTGGGTGCATGCTGGTCTGAATGTGTGCTTGTGATAGGTTGGGGTTCAGGGGAATGGGACTGGGCAGAGTAAGTTGGAGGGGGGAGGCTAGAGACAGGAACAATGGCTGCCATAAGGGAGGAGGCCAGAGCCTGGAATGATCTCTGTTGGGCCGCCACGCCAGGGTGAATGCCCTCCAGGAACGCATTTGTATGTTGCAAATGCCCTGCCAGGCCCTAGATGGCATTCACAATGGCTGACAGAGATGGATCGCAGGAGGCCAATAGGCTCCTCACTCAGAGCAGCAGGGCTAACTGGGGCAGGGCCTGCAGGGGCTACTGGGGCTACTGGGACGGCAGTGCTGGTACAGGGGTGGTGGCTGTAGTTGGGGTGGCCACAGAGCTGTCCTCCACCACTAGGGAGCTTCCATCGGAGGAGGTATCACTTTCAGAACTGTTCCCTCCTGTCTCTGCCGTGGTGCTCCCCTCACCCTTCGTCCCACTGGTGCCCTTACCGTCGGTGGATTCGGCCTCATGGGCCCTGTGGGATGCAACTCCCTCCGTCACTGGTGCCTCTGCTCCTGTGCCAGATGATGCTAATGCACAGAAGGACAGGGTGGCAAAACAAAAAGGGGGAGAGAGACAGAGGATACACTTGGTCAATGCCAGCAACAACACCACTGTTGGCATACACAACACAAAGGGGACAGCCCTACGCACTGTACGATGCACTACCAGTCACAATGCTAGTCACTAGGCCATGTACAGTAATACCTAATGCCAGTTGCAGCATACCTGAGACCCACAGAGCCCTGCCCAGTAGTGGATACCCACTAGCTTGTTTGGAGGTGGAGCCCAACATGCAACCTACCCTGCAATGTCCGGCCTGGCCTAGGGGCACCAACAGGGGCACATCCCCCACCCAGAGACCACCCCACCATGCGCAAGTACTCACTGTAAGAACTGTACTGACCCCCTTGTGGCTGCTGTGATGCCCTCAGGTGCCCATCCAGCTCCGAATAGGCCATCGCCAGACTGCGGAACATCAGGGGGGTCAGGGTTCAATGGGCACCCCTTCCTCGTTGGGAGGCCATCCCCAGCTGGGCCTCCGCCGTCTTCCTTGCCCAGCGTCCTCCCGTTTGCGACAGTGGGTGCTCCGCCTGCCGTAGACCCCAGGGTCCGGAGGTCCTTGGCGATGGCGTGCCATATATGCTTTTTCTGATGGGCGCTGACCTGCAGAAAAATAAACATAGAAAAAGGTATCAGTCATACCTTCCGGCCTGTTACACTCATGGCCCACACTATCCCTCCCATCCCCTTATGCACAGACATTGGCCACCATACATGCAGTACGCTGCCCAGGACCCCTCAACCACCCCCCCTTACACGAGGCCCTCACATACAGCACTCCATGCATTCATGCCCCATGCATGGTGCTCAAAGTGTACACATCTGTTGGTCTGGAGGCTCCTACATTCGGTACTGAGGTAGGACCCCATCCACTAGTCTCTTCAACTCTGCAGCAGTGAAGGCAGGGGCCCTTTCCCCAGTGAATCGAGCCATGGACGGTTCCAGACACAGGTCACAGCAGTACTTGCAGTGTAGGTCCTCTCTTGTTGAAGGTCAGGTAGCAAGTGAGTGAACAGATAGAAAATGGCGGTCACGTCCGCTGCGGTGCATACCGTCACTGCCGGCGTACATCACCATTGGCTACTGTAACCAATAGGGCCCAATGTTGACCAATGAGGAGTTGCACAGCGGTACTCGACCGACTCCCACAACGGCGCCCAACGTCAGCGGCATTACTTCATTTCCACCTGTCCATCCACACAGGACAGGTGTCCGCCATTTCAGGGGGGGGGGGGGCACGCCATGGCACCTAACTGCATCACAGCAGACATAGGCACATTTTGGTGCTAAACATCAACATACTGTTTCTGTCACAACATGCAATGCATTGTACATTTAGGAAATGTGGGAAACTGACCAGATGCTCATCGTTTTGCCCCCTAGATCACAACCGCTGAGGATGAATAGGAGATGGAGACATCCCCCCGTGTACCGGCCCCTGGTGGACTTGACAACAATGGAGGACAGGCACATTATCCTCACCTACAGACTTGATAGGGCCACAATCCAAGAGCTGTGTGCCCAATTGGAGCCAGACCTGATCTCAGCTATCCTTCAGCCCACTGGGATCCCCCCTCTTGTGCAAGTTCTATCTGTGCTCCATTTCCTGGCAACAGGCTCATTCCAAGTGACAGTTGGCTTGGCAGCAGGAATGTCACAACCAATATTCTCAATAGTGCTGACCAGAGTGTTGTGTGCACTGATGAAACACATGCGCAGCTACATTGTTTTCCCCCAGGTAGAGGATTTGGACACAGTGAAAGCTAATTTCTATGCAATGGGACACATCCCCAACATTATTGGGGCAATAGATGGTACACCTATTGCCTTTGTCCCACCCCAGAGAAATGAACTTTTGTTCAGAAATCAAAAGAACTTTTACTCTATGAATGTGCAGATAGCGTGCCTGGTGGACCAGTACATCTCCCTTGTCAATGCTAAGTATCCTGGGTCTGTGCATGATGCCTTTATCCTGAGGAATAGCAGCATTTCTTATGTGATGCTCAACTCCAGAGGCAATGGGTGTGGCTAATAGGTGAGCCCTTGTCCCCACCCTGTGTATGTTGGTATATGGGTGTGGAGTTGGTCCTAAGGGTTAGTGTCTGGCTAACAGGTATCCCTCAGTATTTGCAGGTAACTCTGGTTACCCCAACCTCTCATGGCTACTGACCCCAGTGAGGAATCCCAGGACAAGGTCAGAGGAACATTACAATGAGGCACATGGGCGAACAAGAAGAATTATAGAGCAAACCTTTAGCCTCCCAAAGGCCAGGTTTCGGTGCCTCCATCTCACAAGTGGTTCCCTGTGTTACTCACCCAAGAAGGTCTGCCAGATCATTGTGGCATGTTGCATGTTGCACAACCTTGCCATATGTCGCCAGTTACCTTTTCTGCAGGAGGATGAGGCTGGAGATGGGAGTGCGGCAGCAGTGGAGCCTGTGGACAGTGACAAAGAGGAGGCAGAGGATGAGGATGTGGACAATAGACAGCAATCATTTGACAGTACTTCCATTGACACACATGTAAGACACTGTAACTTCACCTTCCATTGCAGTTTTGTTTTGTAAATTTTCACTGGCAGGCTGCTGTTCCCTTTGCCATGGCCAATTACTGTACCCTTTGACATGTCTATTCGCAAATATATGTGCCCCACTCTGGCTCCTGGTGTATTGACCTTAGCAAACTACAGGTCATACCTATGTATACATTACTGTACAGTCTAATTGCAATGTCTACAGATTGTTAAACAAATACATACTTAAATCATTTGACATACTCCATACTTGCATTTTTTCAAAGGGTGTTTATTTAAGTGCTGAGAAGTAAATGGGGATGTGAAATGGGCTTGGGTGATGGTGGAGGAACGTCCAGGATAGAGTCCAGTCTATGTGGATCACAGGTGCATTGTGCGAGGGGGCATTGGAAGGGGAGCAGTGGCAGCTCAAGGTGGACAGGGTGACAGGGTGGGACACAGGGGAGACATTCAGGAGAGTCTTATTTCCTGGCGGGGTCTTGGCAATGTTCTCTGGCTTCTGCCTGGATCGCAGGGACCGTTTGCAGGGTGGTTCTCCTTCTGCAGGGGGAGGGATGCTGGTGGCCTGTTTTTCCTGTGGCGGGGCCTCCTGTCCACTAGCAGCAGCGGAGGTGGAGGGCTGTTCATCTGTGTGGCTAGAGTCAGGGGACCGTTGGTGTGCCAATGCCTCCGTCATGGTGTTGGCCATGTCTGCGAGCACCCCTGTAATGGTGACCAGGATGGTGTGGATGTCCCTCAGGTTCTCCCTGATTCCCAGGTACTGTCCCTCCTGCAGCCTCTGGGTCTCCTGCAACTTGGCCAGTACCTGGCCCATCGTCTCCTGGGAATGGTGGTATGCTCCCAGGATGTTGGTGAGTGCCTCATGGACAGTTGGTTCCTGGGCCTGTCCTTCCCCTGTCGCACAGCAGTCCTCTCAGTTTCCCTTTTGTCCTGTGCCTCTGTCCCCTGAACCGTGTGCCCACTGCCACTGACCCCAGGTCCCTGATCGTCCTATGTTTGTGGTGTGCCCTGGGGTCACTGTAGTGGTAGGCACACTGCTAATTGATGTGTCCTGGGGAGGGAGGTATGGGCCCGCTGGGTGGGTGCTGTGGTGGTGTTTCCTGAGGGGGGAGGCTCTGTGGTGGTATGGGACTGTGCCTGGGTAGCCGACTGTCTGGAGGTCCCTGATAGGCCAGGTTGCTCATTCAGATCCAGGCGAGCAGAGCTGCTGTTGTCACTGTGGGCCTCTTCTGGTGAACTGGTTGTTGCATGCACCTCCTCTCTGGTGATGTTGGGGGTGGGACCTGTGGGGATGTAAATGCAGTGTTATTGTTTCTGTGCGTGACATCTTGTGCATGGGTGTGTTGGCACTCTATGAGTGCCCTGGCAGCTTTGCCTTCTGTGAGTAGTTATTTTGTGGGCTAGGTGATTCTCTCTAGTGTGCATGCTGTGGTGATGGGTGTCCATGCAGGGCTGTGAGTGGTGTCCATGCATTGTTGTTGCAAGCAGTGCTGGGTATTGGGATGGGTTAGTTGTGATGGTGGGGTGTGTGGGAGGTGGTGGTGTGATGGGAGTGAGGGTGGGGGTATGTGATGGCATGCAGGTGGGGGGGTGATAGTAAGAGAGATTTCACTCACTAGAGTCCAGTCCTCCTGCTACTCCTGCCAGGCCCTCAGAATGCAGTATTGCCAAGACTTGCTCCTCCCATGTTGTTCATTGGGGGGGGGAGTCCACCGCCAGTCCTCTGTACAGCTATCTAGTGTCTTGCAATCACAGAACGCACCTTCCGATGTAGGTCATTCCACCTCTTCCTGACGTCATCCCTTCTTCTGGGGTGCTGTCCCACGGGGTTGAAACTGTCCACAATTCTCCGCCATAGCTCCATCTTCCTAGCAATGGATGTCTGCTGCACCTGTGATCCAAATAGCTGTGTCTATACCCGGATGATTTCCTCCACCATGACCCTTAGCTCAGGGTGTCGTTGTGGTGCCATGGGTGTAGTGTGAGTGGTGTGTGTGTGAGGGTGTGTGGGGTGATGTGTTGGGGTGCGTGCTTTGAGGTGCGTGGATGGTGTATGGGTGATGGTGTTCTGTGGCTCTGGCTGTGTGGGTGCTCTTGCTGTATCTCTCTCTAGTGGCAATTTTTGTTAGTCGTGAAGTGTTGTGGGTAATGTGGGTGTGTGTTTTATAGTGGTGTGGGTGTGTGTGATATATGTATGTGTGTCAGGTGGGTGTAGTTTGAATTGTCCAATGTAGTGTTGTTTTGTTAGTGTGTGTGTATTTTGAGTGGTGTGGTGTGTACCGCCAATGGTTTACTGCAGTTGAATGTCACCCGCGGTGATTCATGGGTCATAATGCTGTGGGTGTAGTTCTGTTGGCGTAACAGTGTGGGTTTCGGTTCTGCCAGTTTATCACTGACCTTTGGGCTGGGGGACTTGTGTGTGTGTCTGTCTAGTGACGGATTGCTATATGTGTGTCATAATATGGGTAGCTGTATACCGCCGCAATCGCGGTATGTTGTCGGCAGTCGGCATGGTGGTAAGCATGACTTACCACCATATCATAATGTCATAATGAGGGCTTATGTGTCATAACACTGTATGCCATGCCACTCTATGTCATGACACCATATGTCACTGTGGGGGTCATTCCGACCCGGGGATGCGGGAGCACTGCCAACAGGCTGGCGGTGCACCGCAGGGCATTCTGACCGCGGCGGTTTGGCCGCGGTCAGACAAGGAAAACCGGCCGTCTCCCGCCGGTTTTCCGCTGCCCTGGGAATCCTCCATGGCTGCGCCGCCATGGGGGATTCCGACCCCCTCACCGCCATCCTGTTCCTGGCGGTTCCGACCACCAGGAACAGGATGGCGGTGAGGGGTGTCGTGGGGCCCCTGGGGGCCCCTGCAGTGCCCATGCCAATGGCATGGGCACTGCAGGGGCCCCCGTAAGAGGGCCCCACTTTGTATTTCAGTGTCTGCTTTGCAGACACTGAAATACGCGACGGGTGCCACTGCACCCATCGCACATACCCACTCCGCCGGCTCCATTCGGAGCCGGCTTCCTCGTGGGGAGGGGTTTCCCGCTGGGCTGGCGGGCGGCCCTCTGGCGGTCGCCCGCCAGCCCAGCTGGAAAGCCAGAATGGCCTCCGCGGTCTTTCGACCGCGGAGCGGCCATTTGGAGGCTCCCGCCGCCCGCCGGGCTCAGAATGAGCCCCTGTATGTCCTGATAGGCTATTACACAACACCCTACGTCACTCCACTCTAAAGCACAGCACTTTACTCTATGGCACTCCACTCTATGCTCCTCCACTCCACTCTATTGCCACAGTATGACACTGTACACCAGTCTGCGATACTCTATGCAACTCCCTCGATGCCACCCCAAGCCACTTTACTCCAATTTACTGTATGAGACACTACTACACTCAACTCCCCTATACCCCACTTCTCTACTCTATGCTTTCCACTCTGTGCTACTCCGCTCACACACTGTACAACACACCACTCCATGAAACATCACTCTACTCCATGACATGTCACTTCACTGTACACTAGTCCACTCTATGGCAATCTACTCTACTCTATGACACTGTCCAACATGCCACTCCACTCTGTGACACACCACCACACAAAACTCTACTTTACCCTGCCCCTGCTCTCTAAACTGCTCTACTCAACTCTAAAACACTGTACAAGACATCATTCCACTCCACTGTATGACACGGCACTACAGCCTGTGATACGCCACTCCACTTTACGCCACTCCACTCTGCAACACACCACTCCATTGTACGACACTCCACACCACTCTACAACACTCCACTTTCCTCTACAACAGTGGTTCCCAACCTGTGTCCGGGACCCCCTGGGGTACACAAAGCCTCCTCAGGAGGTCCACGACAGCTTAGAAAATGAACTAATATTAAAAAATGAGCCCCCCCCAGCTTTCAGTATTGAGTCAGTGGTGGGTCCCCGGATTCCGATAATGATTCAGTGGAGGTTCCTGGGATACAGTAATGATAAAGAGGGGGTCCACAGAGGTCAAAAGGTTGGGAACCACTGCTCTACAACACTCCACCATACAACTCTCTCCTCTACTGTACTATACAACACTCCGCTTAACAAGACTCCACTCAGTGACTTATTAAAAAATTTAAACCATTGAACTCAATGGAAAAAAAACGTAATTAAAGTTAGAAAAACTCTATTTATTCCTTCTATACAAACTCAACTAAAACTACACAAACAGAAATTCAAAAGTTTAAGTTATAAATTTTATTTAAAATTTACTCTTTCTATACTACACAACTTAAACTAGACAAGCAATGGTTATAACCTAAATTTACAATGTATGTACTATCTTCACATTGCTACAAGTTACAAACTTTAAATACTCAGTGGTGCCAACTCACTCACCATGCTACATTAACTACTACATTAACTGTAATTCGGTACAGTGTTCTCACTGTCGAGATGAGGACACTCACCTGAAAAGCAGGATGCCTGCAAGGGCGATGGTATGCCCCCTACCTCCTGCAACACCTCTCAGCAGTTCCTGGTGGACACAGAAGACCCGGCAGGTGTCCCAAAAGGAAAGGGGAAGTGGAAGAGAAAGAGACAAAACACTGCCACGTCTTGCTGCCCGGTCCAGCCAGGCACTCTGTATCTTCGGGGGGAAGGGGGTAGGTCATTGTTGACAGAGTGATAGTAGAGTTAGTGCACTCAACTTCCTTGAAACTGAATCTCTCTTTCTGATATGGGCACGGGAGCGGTAGAACACCGGGATGCTCCAGCACTTGCTTGGATAATAATAACTGTTGGCACAATTACTAACACTGTATTACCAGAAACCCAAACTGAGTACCATAACAATAAGTACTGCAACACTAAGGCTGGCTTCACAGAGATTCACTGTTGCACACTACAATTAGAACTGTGGTTTCACTTATCATGCAAAGGAAAGACAAATTAGGGCATTAATTATATCACAAAAACTTTCCTGCATGCACGGGGTTAAACTAAAAAGAACAAAAACAATCCAAGAAATACAAATGTCCACTCTGGGTTCAAACAGCTAGGGTGGCACACTTTGGTTTGGTTTCACTGTGTGTGTGAAAACCCCTTTCAAATTCCCCAAACCTGAAACACAGGCATGAATGACACAATTTAAAGCCAAGAGTTATGCTATTAGAGAAAGAAAAGTCACGCAAATGCACTTTTAAAATTGCACTGTCACTTTTTGTAGTACTTGAGCTCAAGCAAATTTCCCGAAGCACATTTAGGCAAGCAACTACAATAATAATGTATAATGTTCAGAAATGCATTTGTCTCTTCAAGATAAGCACTGTGCCAAAATATGAGGTCTGAAATACACCAGCTGTTCTAGGAAAGCACAGCACTCAAAGAACAAACTCCCTGGAGAATACTAGTCACTTAGTTGCAGTCTTTTCCGGTGTTCTGGAGAAATGCCTGGTGTCAGCTGGTAAAGGAACAAAGAAAAGAATTGCCACAAAGTCCTGCCAAGCTTCACTCTGCTGTTTAAAGCCAATCAGGAAAGCAGCTGAGTTTCCATGTGTGGATGAAAATAACGTCACCACGCCCAATCAGAAGCACATGTCTACACCTCCTCACATTAGCAAACAAGCATTGGTAAAACAAGCATTGATAAAACCAATTGTGTAACAGAGCACATTATGTTTACTTAGAAACATGAAGGTTTAACCAAGAACAGAGATATGATTTAACCCTAATCCCTGGGGATGCTACCAGATAACGCAGGAGACACCTTGGGGATTCCTGACACTCACAAATTATGTCATTTAAGATGTATAAAGCGTTATGAATGCTATGATGTCACATGGTACAAGTGATGGGATATGAAAGGATATTAGCAGTGCATCTTAAAGGAGAGAGTTATAGTTGAGGCTGCTGTGGCTGACATGGAGGAATTGACATGGAGTTTTCTCACTCTGTCCAGGAGGTAACCAATATAATGAATATTTGGCTCTCAGGCAAAGCCCAGGGCCCAGATGGTGTGCCAGTGGACACTTTCAAAAGCAATAAACCTGTATGGGCCCCATTGTTGATAAATGTGATCTGAGCTGTCATTATTGGATTAATTGCACACACCTGAACAAAAGCAATTTTAGGACAATTTAAAAAAAGAAGAAGACAGAACAGCCCCACCTGTTACCAGCCGATTTCATACTTGATTTAATGGCAAAAGTTCTGGGAAGAGTTTTACTTTCGAGGTTAGAGGTCTGGGCGGAGGAAAACGGAATCATTTCTGATATCCAATACAGATTCCACCTGGGCCTAGGCATGTTTGAGCAATGCCTTAATCTCCACTTCTCCACAGTGAAGTACATAGGCAATGAAGGGAGAAATTCAGATGGGACTGATGGATCTAACATGCACTTTTTATTCAGTGAATCATTCAAAGTTATGATTAGTAATGAAATCCTTGGGGGTTGAGAAGTCTTTTTAAGGCGACTACACCAGAAAACCTCCCTTATGGCACCAACAGGGCTTGTACTGGAAATATAGGTTTATCAAGAGGGGTTAGACAGGGATGTGTTTTGGAGGCATTTTTGTTTTTCTATCTACTTTGAGGTTTTGGAAACGCTAAGACTTTAAAGGCTGACCATTGCAAGATTTCACAGAAAGGGCTGGGGTAAAAGATGTGGCATGCTTGTGTAGTTCACATTACAGCCCCAGGAGCAAATGCCCAACTGTTCAGGAAAGATTTTACTTGGGAACCATTACTACCAAATAAACACACATGTATTTTCTTCTATATGTTTTTCCTGGGCTCCTGTAGTGAGAACAGAATCATGCATGGGGGTTGCAACCCTTTCATACTTTGCACCACAACATGAAATACTCCAAATTTCTTCAACTTACCAACTCGTTTTTTCTTTTTTAATGTTCTTGAAACATACATTTCCTGTGCTATATTCTGATAGTTCTTTATTCTTCAGTGGTTATGATCATCAGTTATGTCAGCAGAGGACACAGAATGATTACTGCCATTGTGTAGGCTATGAATTAAATGATGTAACAAAACTCTTAGAAGTTTGCTTACACCACAAGACTACTAAGGATTAGAAGTAGGGGTGAGTGAAGCGTATGGAGTTCTGCTGTGCTAAATTTCACAGAGTTCCTTAAAAACTCAGCAAGAACTCTGCGTCACTCCTCAAATAGGTGGGATTTTGCTCAGCCACCCATCTGTGCTGATTGGTATGAATAGCATGTTCCGTATTGCAAAGAGAACAAGACGAACATCATGCAATCACATGCACACACAGCCATCTTGTTTTTCCTCTTCTGTGCATGATGCTTTGCCTACTTTTCAATCCAGTCTCTAACTTTGTAATCCTTATCTTATCCCACTTATCCTCTCCTGTTTTATTTACTACCTCAGTCTGTGTATTTGTTTGGGTAGTCGTCTCTTTTTTATTTTCTGTGACTTTTTGTCCCTTTTTTGTTTTCCCTAGCTTTGTCATTTCTTCCTTTCTATTCCTTGTCTTTCCTGTCTTCTTTTTTTCTTCCCATTCATCGCCATGGCAGAGCATGGAGAGTTGGTTCCAATGCAGGAGGTACAGCTAGCCACAGACCCTGCCGTCACCGCTGGGTGGTACAGCACTGTACCATTTTCAGTGAGGAGGAGGTGGCCACACTGGTTTTATTTTTTTTGTACAGCGCCATCTTCCGCCAATGCTGGCAGCAGATGGCAGGCCTGGGTGTGGGTAAAGCCTGCAGGAGAGTCAGTTGCTATGAGGAGGGTGTGCCATTGCGTGCAAGGCATGCAGACTCCTCTGTCCTGTCACTAAGATAGTGGAACTGTGGTAGTAGTAGTAGTAATGGCAGTGAGTTAGCATTCTCTTTGTCTTTTTTTATGTAGCTCATACAGTCCCAAGCAATCTCCCAGTATTGTGTAGCATCTATCTAAGCATTAAAATGGGAAACTGACTGAGTTGGTCCATCAAAGGGGGTTGCGAAGCAAAGATCATTCATTGCAATGAATTAGGATTTCCTGATGTAGTTTAGGCAATTTGGAATAGGGTTTGGGTAAGGTTTCGGAAATTAGGAATAGGTCAACTTGATAATATAGGCAATATGATTTAGAAAAGTACAATGTGACTATGTTACTGGGTTTGCCTCTGCCTGTCAAAATATTTTCTAGGAGAATAACTGTACCACTAATCTATCTTTGTTATCTTCTATATTTCTTACATCAGCATCCAAGGGCAAGAACAGGGTATCAGAAGGTAGGGCCGAGAATGCCACCACCAGTGCCGCGGCGGGTGAAAGTACAACTGCTACCACAAGCACTGTGGCCTGGCTAACAACTCAGCTGGCCCCAGTAATTTCTTGTCAATATTATTTATTTCTCTAACTTTTACCTCAAATCATTAGGTTATCTTTTTCTTTTTTCTCTTATACTGTGCCTTTTTTTAATTCCTCTTTGTTCTATTCCGTTTGTGTTAATTCTTGTTATTCCTCTCTGCATTATCCTTTTTCTATATTTCTTATTTATGTAGCTGGCTTCCTCCTGTCTCTACTAATCTGTAGCATTCTTCTTCTTGGTTACTAAGCTTTCTTTCTCCACCCCTAACTTATATACCCTGTGGACTGGTACTGTAAGACTAAGACAATAGGTTTGGTACACTTTTGTGAAGATTGCAGAGTTTGCCGACCTACGCAATCTATTCTACGCTTATTTGTTGAGAATGCTTTCTATTTCTTGCTCAAATGATGAGAGAGTTGCCTTAGTTATATTGACCCTCTCAATGTTGTGTTTTATGCTTTATTCAGTATTCCAGCACTTTCTATGGCAGTGCAGCATGGCAAAAAAGTATCAGGATGGCCCCATTGCATTTGCCAACCAAAACCATATGTCCTTCATTGACTAATTTATTTTACCCCTTTGTTGTTCTTCACAGTCATCATCATATCTCTGCCCATCCATTAAAGTTGGCTTGACTACTGGCTTTTCCAACATTGTCAACCAACAAAATGCCCAAAGTGATATTGTAGATGGGAGAGAAAATACTGTGAACAAATCTGTAGTGATGTATTGAGGTTGTATTTTGTTCACAAAAAAAAAGCAGAGGTGTATCTGGCATCTAAAATGTGTAATTTCTAGCCACACAGACCACGAGTGCCAGAGCAAGAGTCAGTGCACCAAATGACTCGGCAAAAGCAGTTGAAGGGGACGTGTCTGTGGCAGCAATGACAGGCAGTGATAAGTCACATTGCTTGTGAGACAGATTCCACCCATCATAATTTATGACTTCCCTTCCCAGGGCATTTCGTGACCCATGGGCCATGACCCCCTAACTGAAGCTTGGTTCAATTCACCAATGCAGTATTTCAATGGATTGCAAACCGAAACGAAAACTTCCCTCCCAGTTTCTGTCTTTCCCTTACCTCCTAGAACCACACTCCTTTATTCATTCCTAAGCTCTGTCCCATTATAACAAAAACATTAAAACAAAAACATGGTTCATATGGCTTCCATAGTAAATGTACGCCTGTTCAAAGTTTTCCCTTTTGACATTCAACTTTCAGCTTCAACTATGGTGACTGACTAAACCTAAGCTTAGCAACATGATCAGTGCCCCTCCGACTATTCTATAGCAAAACCTCCCCCAGACATACCCTGCCTTTTCCCTGTACCTTACCCTGCTGCAAGAGACTGAGAGCCTGATTTAGAGTTTGGCGGTGGGGTTACTTTGTCACAAATGTAACGGAAATCCCATCCACATATTACAAGTTCCATAGACTATAATGGAATTGTGATGCAGCAGACGGGATGTCCATCACGTTTGTGACAGAGTAACTCCCTCCACAAAACTCTAAATCAGGCCCCAAGTAAAGTTTCCTTCCTCTAATGCCAAGCAAATGTGTTTGATTGAAATAATTTGTGTTAGAGGGTGAGGCCAGGAAGTAAAGTGGGATTAAGTGTCCGTGACTACTGCAGTGCATCGTTTTTCCCACTGTCTTCTTAAGGTAGATTGAATATCTGCTATACATATGTAATACATGACATGTGTGACATACAATATTCATATGCCTCTATAGAGTCACAGTATGAAAGGCATTTGGAGAAGAGCAGGGCCATTGGAATCAAAGTTAATTATTTGTCCATTGCAGCTTCCCCAAAGGCAGACTGCAGAGAGTAGCAAATTTGTAGCTGATGCACTAGCTAGCATGCTTCCAGACATTAAGCACAGCGAGAATAGAATACTGGGACTCCATAGTGGTTGATGCCTTACTCATTAATCAGAATTATTTTCTTTTTTTTCACACTTTATTTTAGAAATCCTTTACTAGAAAATAAATCACTCTTTTTCGATATTTCAGCTTTATTTCGGCAAAACAATACCATAAAAGCATACTGACAAAATTTTTACACTTCTAAAAAAGAACGAAAACACTTTGAAAAAGTCGATAAAATCATACCCATCATGATGTTAAAAAAAAAAAATCAAGACCAGGACTCCCCCAGGGCCATACAATACAGATAGGCAAGTTGTGAATATGAATGTTATAAGAATAAGCAATTAATCAATACAAACACTATAAAAATACACAATACACATCATCATACAAATCACCATAAAAATATTGTAAATACCTATAAATACAGATCTTTGTGCAAAAAACAATTGGAATTGTTATCTCACTGTTAGTAGCAATAACTATGTACTAAAAAAGAAAATTCACTTAGTCTCTAGAACTGTGAGTAAGCATAAATAGTGACCATTGTAAAAATAGGATTCATGCTTTTTGGAAAAACATTTGCCTCTAGCATGTCAAATTGCCTCTAAAGTCTTGGCAATGTGCATACCTCCATCACATGAGGGGTTGTTTTGCTAATTTTAAAAGCCGGTTGACAGTCCCTAGAACCCAACGATTTCTTTCTTTCATACATGCCTATATTCGATTAAAGGCCAAAAAAAGGGGTACAATCAAGTAATACAAAAAGGCACATTCTTCCAACAACAATTAATATACACTTAACTACTAAAAACAGACTATCTAATGTTAGTCTTAAAAACAATAAATAAGAATCAATTACAGTATTTCATTTATAAAACCCATAAAACCCATAAAATTTGGCTCCCGTGCCATTGGGCACTTATTTGCTTAGCTAAGGTGGGATTTTTTAGAATAAAAATAAATAAATAGCTGGATCTAAGAACTAGTTTCATAGGTGACAAATGACCATTCTAGATAACTTGAAAAACCTCCCAATGACTACGGTCCTTGTGCCAGGGGGCAAGATAAAGTTATAATTCAAGTACTTCCCAGGCATTGTCAATAACCCCTGGGCTAAATATATCCTTGGCTGATTGTATAACCAGAGACCATTGGATTACCAAAGGTGGCTCCCAATTATCAGTTTGGGGACCGTAGATTAACCGTGGGAGTTTTGCCTGAGTTAAGCGCCTATAGCCTCAGGCCCGCCTTGTCTCTAATGAATGAAATTGCTAGTAGAAACCGGCTTAGACCAAAAACAACATATGGTATTGTGCTAGATCTCAAGAATCTTGCTGCTTCATTGCAATTCCTGATTCCAACATTCCTGCAAATAGGTCGAATCCATTTCCTCCTTGGTTTATCGTAGGCATTGCAGTTTAAGAGTACATGATCCGTCGTTTCAGGAGTCTCCATATTACACAGCTCGCAAGTCGCCTCATGACTTCTCCCATTCAAGGGGCCCCATTTAAAAGTAAAGGCCTTAACCTGGAGAGTCCCATATCGAAGCTTCATAAATAAAACTTTTGCTTGTCTAGGTTGGATAGTATCAATCCATTCCTGAGCACTTGGTAATGGTTTGATATCCAGGAAACTTAAGGTTAGTCTACCTAGATCCTTGCTATAGAGAGGGCTATTTAGGGTGAAGTCCCAAAATACTTGCTTTAGTCGGATCTTGGATTGTGTTGTAAGTGTATGCGGTTCATCCCAATAAAATTTCAGCCCTAGATTGTAAAAGCATTGCCTTATATAGTGGAGCCACGGGAGGGAGATGGCCTTGTCCAAGTCCATGATCTCAATTAGTGCTTGCCTGTATTGGATCAATTCAGGGGTTGTCCAAAGTCTACACCAGTAAAGCAAGGGCCTCAGGGCTGCCAATTTACCTATTTGTTTCATGTTAATATCATAGGTTAAGGGAATCAGCGGAGTGGATAGAGGGAGACCCAGTACCCCCCTCATGAAATTATTTTCCTGGGTAACCAATGGGGTTAGTTTTGTGAATCCCCAGAGTTCAGCGCCATATAGAGCAGCAGCCTGTGCTTTAGACCTATAGATCTCAAATACTGGTGACACAATGCTAGATCTTGAGCATTTGTAATTTTTGCTAATTGCCATGGAACTATGAGTTAAGGAAATAGCAGCTTTATTGATGTGCGGTGCCCATGACAATTTGGCATCAAGCATTATCCCTAGATAGTTAAAAAATTTTACTCGTTCCAATGCCTGCCCTCTAATCCGGATGTTTCTCTTGAGTGCTTTGTGGGGGTTGACAGTCAGGTATTTGGTCTTGTTTGTATTTATTTCTAATCCCTTCAAGCTGCAATACTCACTGAATTTGTCTAATAGAGTTTGCAAGCCCATGGGAGTTTGAGATAATAAGATGGTATCATCTGCAAAAAGGAGGGCGGGGACTGGATCACTGTTCAATCTTGGTGAGTCATGGTTACTTTGTTTCAAATGATGAACCAAATCATTAATGTATAATGAGAAAAGTGTTGGGGCAAGCACACAGCCCTGTCTCACCCCCCTCTTGATAGGTATTGGATCTGTCAACTCCCCCTTTGGCCCCCACCGAACCTTTGCAAATGTATTTTCATGTAACCTCTCTAGCTGGCCCAGGAGGTTCCCTGGCATGCCCTGTATCCCTAGTGCTGCCCATAAGGAGTCTCTTGGCACCAGATCAAAGGCTGCACGCAGATTCACAAACGCGATATAGAGGTGACCTTTCCTTAGTCTAGTATATTTCCACATTATTGTCAATAGCCTGAAGGCCTGGTCGACTGTACTCGTCTGCTGTCTAAAGCCTGCTTGATATATAGTCAATATGCTGTTTTCTTCTATCCAGCTACTAATTCTATTCAGCATCTGTCTAGCATAAATTTGTTGCATGACATCTATGAGGCTGATTGGTCTATAGTTCCCTGGGTCTTCCCTGGATCCTTTTTTGTAGATTGGGATTATTTCTGCCCCTTTCCATGTCACGGGCATTGGGCCTCCCCTTGCTATAGCGTTACTTAAAAGATTTAAATAAGGTGCCCAAATTTCAATGCTATGTTTAAACATATCCCCCGGGATCTTATCCAAACCGGGGGCTTTTCCTGGCTTGATTGCTTCAATGGCATTCACCGTCTCCTCCAGACTAAATTGTAACTCGGGTAAGGTGCCCCAAGTAGCTAGAGTTTTATGTCTTGAGGGATAGATATCGGGGGTGGGGGGATCAGAGTAAAGATGTGTAAAATAGTTAACCCATGTTTTGGGATCTATATGATGATCTGTAGTAAATATCCCCTCTTTGCTGCCATGGGTAACTATTTTCCAGAAGATCCTAGTATCATTGCTTTTTGCTGCTTCCAGCAGGTCTTGCCATTTTTGATCCTCCCAGTTGCTTTGGGCAGTTGCCAGCGTTTTCTTGTAGCTGGCCCTTGCCTGTTTTACGGCTAATTGATTTTTTTGCTTTAGAGCCTCTATCAGTAATCTTTTCCTCTCCCTACATTTGATAGTGTACCATGGACTGCTTGGGGTGGTTTGCACCTTCTTCTTTTTATGCATATTCTGTAGCTGTTTGGTCAGGACGGATCTTAGTGCAATACTCATTGATTGATGGATGGCCATAATAGGGATGTCAATAGGTTTATTTTCGGCATAAGGCTCCAGGAGATCAGAAAATGTATTGTAAATATTAGTCATAGTATCCAGATTGCCTAGTATTGCTGGCCATTTTACAACCCTTCTATTGTTACTGAGGGTGGGTTGTAACTCCACCTTATTGTGTTCTGTGTATTCCAAATCCAAATCTAGGAGGTGAGCCCTGATTTCAATTATTAGCGGGAAGTGATCGCTATCCCTTCTTTTATCTATTTTAAAAGTCGCTAATCTTCCCCATGTACTTATACTATGCAAAATGTAGTCTATTTTCGACGTTGAGTTGCCTCTCTGGAAGGTATCCAAATTAAGGCCTCCTTCACCCACTCTGCCATTGCACGCTCTCAGTCCGTGCTTTAATGTAAGGCCCATGAGTTGCAATGCGGCCACTGTGCCCGGAACAGTTTTGTCTATTGGTAAATAAGGAATTGCTCTCATTCGATCTTCTTCTTCTGCTAAATGTTCAAATCCAGTTATAGGTTCATAATTACAATTAAGGTCACCCCCTATCATAATTGTCTCTCCTACTGGGATCTTTTTGAGCAGGTCGTCTAGTAGAGTTATTTCAGGAGACTCCAAATTTGTCCTTCTAGGTCTTATATATACATTGAAAAAGTGGGTTATTATCTTATTTTTTTTCCCCACTACCAACCATAGAATGTCCTCTGACTCAATCACTCTTTTTATCAATCTGGGGTTATGTTGCCTCCTCTCAGCCAATCAGTGCTTTTAAGTGAGGCACGTGTTGGCAAAATCATGTCCCTGTGACTCTCCTAATCACATCAAAAATTCTAGCAGCCCTCGGGGACCAGCAATGTACCTATACTGTGCCACTATATAATTTTAAACATGTGTTTTGCACAAAGCATTCTTTACAATTAGTTTATTTTTTATTTTCTTGATATAGCTACTCCTACTGGGTCACCACCACCACCGACCCAGCAGGAGATAGAGGCCCAGCTCTGGCTGTAGAATCTGAAGGCCACCCATGCCCAGTACCAACAGTTGATGGACAAGGAGGGTGAGGCACATGCCCCTGTCACAGGCCCCAGTTCTACCAGCCAACCGCATGTGTCTACAGGCAGCGCCAGCCCCACTGGCAGCTTGGAGCTGCCTGTCCCCTTATCACTACTGCTGCCTGCCCTTCAGGCCAGCTACTCCATTGTCGAGTGCTGCATTAATTGGCACACTTTTACTATGGGATGGCACACCTCAAGCCCCAGATGCCCCAGATGCAACAACTGTGGACCATCATTGAAAATGCCCTCTTCTAAAGCCCTTTTTATTTTTTTTATTTTGGTCAGAGTGAGTTTTGTTGTGGGTAGGGAGGGTGGGAAATAGGCAGGGCATCTTCAGACTTTTGGACATTTATATTTATTTTGGATATTGGTTGTGGATGGGGAGATATATTATTGGGGGAGGGGGTGGGCATAGTGTGGGTTTAGTGTGTTATGTTTTTTGTTTTTAATTTAAGGGAAACACTTTCTATTCTACTTCATATCTAAAGATTTTGTTGTTTTAGTTTAACTTTACAATGATGCCTTTCCGCATAGCCTGTCTTTTTAATCTACTTCTCAAAGTGTATGCCAGTTAGTTTTAGTTAGTTATACCATTGTCCTACTACCCTTTATAATGATATTCACCATAAGGATGGTATGCTGCCATTCCCTATCTTGCCCACAGAAACCTATATAAACAATTACTTATCTCATCTGTAGTAGAAGTTAGTTACATACTAACTAAACCAGTTCACTTCATCCCACAGTTCTCTTACCTGAATAGATGAAGTGATGACTGGTGGCTGCTCCCTCTGTCAATCTTTCAACACCTTAATGGAGGGTTTTCCAAGGTGCCTTCTTGCTGGTAGTGGCAGTGACATAACAGCAAAGGCATCACAAAAAGTGAGGTCCCATTCCTACCTGAGTGATCTCCAAAAGCAGAATTAATCAAAAGGATTATCCATCACATGCAAATAAATTGAAAGAAAAACACAGAGTTAGTGGGCCATGTATGTACATTTTTATTATAGCGTTAAAAAGACTGGGGACAGAATACCACCACCATGCCACATCAAAACATACCACATGTTATAAAAAAAACTAGCAATATTAAATAATTCTGAGCAATGGAGAGCAAGGAATTTAATGAAAACCAAAGTTACGAAAACCTCAAGTCAGGAAAAGTGTACTCAAATTCTCCACTCTGTAGTCGACAAGGTTAAGCATTTATGCATAACAAAGGCCTGAATAATGATGTTGACTTTGAGGAATGATGTTGATATGTGTGGTTGGGTAAGTAGGACTGTTGTGGCTATTGCTCAGGTAATACATGATCCTACAGTGAGTTGGTGTCAAATTTAACCACATTCGCCCCACCAAGTGTGTTATCCATTTGGAGTAAATTAAGTCACACCTCAATAAATCACACAGCCTGAGGGACGAGGGTTAGGGGTTTGATGACTGGATGGGAAAGGGTATTTGGAGGAAGGTGTGACAAAGACAAACACAAAAAAAGAACAATATTCATCAGGTCGATGAGCAGCACATCATCATCAATCTGTTGTGGAAGGAAACAAAGGAATGAGTATGACACATTTCAGTTAAAAGCATTACAAACAGTCCTTCTGCCCAGAGACCCAAGTTATTAGATATCTAAATGTCCTGTCATCTTGGTTTGACAAAATCAAATTATGGAGGAGTGAATTGAATTCACCCAGTTCTAAAAAATATGATTGTTAAAAGAAAAATGATACTGTGTTGCCAAATTGGGATTTGCATCTGCATTCTCCTTGGGAATGTTCATAATCTTGAGTGCCTGTCTGAACCGGTCCTGTACGTAAGCAAGAGAGCTGAACTCTGCTCATAGAGGAAAAGGCCTGCGGATTGTAAAACAGAAACTGTATTGTAGTGTCAAGGAAAAGTACAAAATGAAGGTATGCTTCATGAGGATATACCAAAAAGACTCAGCGCAAAAGCAAGAGGCATTTCACATTTGTCAGCAGTGCAGCACACACACTCAGTAGTATTTCCCAAATCAGTGAACGTCTCTCCTTTCCACATGGCTGAGTACTAGGCCTCAGAGTCTACATCATCATGATTTCCCTTTGAAGTGGATAGCCTACTTATTCTATCTGTTGAGGTAGTCCCGCCCAGAGTTCTTCCATCTTCCTCTGACTCAGAGTAAGTCTGTCCTAGTCCTGATCGGAGCAAGATCAACCTGTAGTGCACTTCTGTTGAAGAAAAAAGTAGAGAAACAGAATTGCAGTATTTTTAGTAGATGTAACTAAAGTGACTGGTCTGCTCTCTGAAGAAAATTATTGCCCATCAGGCACCAAATATTGCAATTCATTGAAATCAAGTTTTCTAATCAGTTGAACATCCTCCCTCACTGTCTGCCACTACATAAATCATTAATATTTACTCACAGTCTCTCAATAATATGTCATCATAATTGGTGACATAATTGTAGTTACCTCTTTCAATCCAAGTATTGTAGAGGCTTCTTTACTGAACAGTGGCCAAACTCCAATCCAGCCATATATGTGACTAAAAAATGGTCGGGCAGCATAAATCAGACACAACCATAATTTTACGCTAGCTACTTTTTTACATCTGGCAAAGAAAGAAGTTCATCGATAAATAATAGAGTTCTATGGTGGCCTACTCAGTCAGGGAAGAAGAGTTTGTCCTCAAACTTCAGTGGTACGCCCAGTAGCTGGTCATCTAACACACTTGATTCTGATCAATCATCTTCCTCCTGTGCTGTCTCAGGAATGGTGTAATCCTGTGGTATGAAATGTTGGTTCATTTTGATCATGGTCATTCTCTCCGTATTTTGAGGTGAGAGACTGGTCCTTCTCACAGTGACAACTGCACCAGCGGGAAACGTCCTCTACGCCGACTCTTTAATAACGAAGTCCTGGTTAATGAAAGCGGAACAACGCTTTCTTTAACCACGACTTCGTTATTTTGTGCCTAAACCACGCATGTCCTGAACAACGAACATGCGTGGTTAAGGCACAAACAAGGGAGTTGGCTGAGGAGGATGACGCGGATGACGAGGTGACGACTCAGGTAAGTGGGGGGCATGGCGTTTTAGGTTTTGGGGCGGGGTGGGGGTCGGGAGGGGTTTAGGTTTTGAGGTGGGGGTGAGGGGGCGGGGCGTTTTAGGTTTTGGGATGGGGTCGGGGGGTTTTAGGTTTTGGGGCGTGGTTGGGGGGGGCGGGGCTTTTTAGGTTTTGGGGTGGGGTTGGGGGTCGGAGTGAAGCATGCAGGATCAATGGGTGCCTATTACTAATGCCTTTACCAGGAATGCCTTTACAACGAAATATCGTTGTTAAGGCATTCGTGGTAAAGGCATTAGTGGTAACAACGAGGTCGGTGTTCCAACCTCGCTGTTCAGGCACTCGTTGTTTCGGCAGGCGGCGTTCCGACATACAACCGCACCAGCTGCCGTGAATATATGCTCAGCAGACATACTGGCTACTAGGCAAGCCAGACACTTTATTGCCAACATGCTGAGCTCTGTCCATTGCCTTGTTATCCCATACCAATACAGCAATGGGATTTGATCCACATAGACCTCTTCAGGGTCATCCAGATACTCCTGTAACATCCTCTGAATGGTCATTGGTGCAGTCACTTGCTCGACCTCTTTTGCCTTCGCCTCTACACTGGACTTAAGACCTGCCACTTGGAACCAAGCAATTGAAGAGGTTGAGGTCAATTCTTCTGTTCGGTGGTTGCCGATATTCTTGTTGCTGGTGTTGGCTGCGGTGATGCAAGACTGCCCTTTTTGGAAGCTGAAGGCAGAACCCCAGAACTTTGGAGTGGGACTTTAATTTCCAGCCTTTCTTCGTCCAGGACTCCAACTTGCTCAACAATCCACCTCCTATATTTTGAAACATGTCCTTCAGAAAAGAGCATGAAAGCAGGCAGTTTTTGTTGTTGTACCGTGGATCAAGTAGTGTGGCACAGATGTACTCTTTGAACAACATGATGTAATTTTGCAGCCTTGCATTACAAGTGAAGCAAAGAATTAAACTCTCCACTATGGCAAGTGCTTCTGGGTTTTTTGTCACACCTGCAGCTGCAAACCTTTCAGACACCTCCTTCAGCTGGTCCTGTAGCAGATGAAACAACAGGATATCTTGGCCCATTGCTCTGTCCTCCTTGCTAACTTCCCATGTGAAACCTCAGAAGGAGTAGCATCTGTGTCAGGCATTTGACTAGTCCCCATTTGTCCTTATCCATTGTCATAGCTTTCCCAATTGCATCCCTTCCTCTTTGAATGACATAGGCCCTCATTACAACCCTGGTGGTCGGTGTTAAAGCGGCAGTATTACCGCAAACAGGCCAGCGGAAAAAAAAATGGAATCATGGCCATGGTGGAAACCACCAACATAAACAGCCACTATAACACTCCGACCGCCACAGCGGTACAAACAAACAGCAAGGCGGTAACCACCAACAAACAGGCGGAAGACAATGTACCGCCCACCCTATCACAAGATGCCTATCCGCCACCTTTCCCGGGGTGGAACCAATGTGAACAAAAACATGGCAGAAACAGTACACAGAAGGGAAAACACCCACCTCTCCACACCCCACGAGGAACACGGACGCCATGGAGCCCGAATTGCAGATACTGCAGATGCCAGTCTTCCTTCTCTTCTATCAGGAGCACCAACGACAGTGGTGACGAACACGGTGATTACTGCACCTACAACACAGGGGAGGGAAAAGAGAGTGACACACACGCAACACGCAAAACCCGCACTCACACCCACAACACCATACACACAAATACATGCAGCAACAGTACGCATACATTCCCCCACCCCCTGGAAGAACGCAAGGACAAAAGGAATTGATTTGAACAAATGTAATCATGTGAAATCTCATCATCAAAGTTCAAAATCCAGTAAACACAATTATGTACACCAACTACACAAGTCCGGATAGTGCACCAATCATTGTCCGTGGACCACTGGGCCCAAAATGCATGGGCGAAGCCCACACATGATACCTGACTGGAACCGGAGAGAACACTGGAGGATCATCAGATTGAAATGAAACAGGCATCTAAGGGGAGGGGGAGACGGGCACCTCAGCCAGATGAACGCACAATGCCACTGCTGCATGAGGGGGCTCAATGCCTAGTGCTTTATCCTGGGGAGTACAAAGCCACAGTCTCTCAAGTCTGTCCAGTGGGTGGTTTGCCCACTGCTTTATCCTGGGGAGTGCAAAGCCACAGTCTCTCAAGTCTCTCCACTGGGTGGTTTGCCCATTGCTTTATCCTGGGGAGTGCAAAGCCACAGTCTCTCAAGTCTCTCCAGTGGGTGGTTTGCCCACTGCTTCATCCTGGGGAGTGAAAAGCCACAGTCTCTCAATTGGATGTCAATCTCTACTGGCTCTGGAGGGGGCCTGGTGCCCAGAGTGCTTCATCCTGCCAAGGACTGAGGTTAGTGGATGTCAATCTCCACTGGTTCTGGAGGGGGCCTGGTACACAGAGTGCTTCATCGTGCCAAGGACTGAGGTAGTGGATGTCTATCTCCACTGGTTCTGGAGGGGGTCTAGTGCCCAGAGTGCTTCATCCTGCCAAGAACTGAGGCAGTGGATGTCAATCTCCACTGGTTCTGGAGGGGGCATAGTGCCCAGAATACTCCACGTGCAGTGTGGCCGGTACAATTCCCTCACCTGGGTGTGTGTGCCACGAAATTGCTGAGGTACAGGTAGCATGATACTCCATGGAGGCAGCGACATACCCCACACTGCTGCTGCTTCGCATTCCACCTGCAGGTGACAACAGTGATGTCAGTAATGCTTCATGGAAGCTGCCCAGGGTCCTGGAACTCACCACCAGCCTCGGACGACTGACCACTGGGGATGGTAGACATGTCAGCAGTGGTGCCACTGTCCGAGGACGTCGCGGGCCGCTGCCAGTGCTTGTGGCAGTGTCTGTCGTGGCAGTGCTGGCGGCGGGGTCTGTGGCGGCGGTGCTGGCGGCGGGGTCTGTGGCGGCGGTGCTGGCTGCGGGGTCTATGGCGGCTGTGCTGGTGCGAGGTCTGTGGCGGCGGTGCTGGCGTCGGGGTCTGTGGCGGCGGGCATGTGTCAGCACCTGCTGAGGGAGAAAGCAGGATTTTTCCTGCAGCCTCGGTCGGCTGCCCACCGGGGAAGAGGCTGGGGACTGTCGTAGTGGCTGTAGATGTGCCAGAAGTGGTGCAGGCGACAGTGCAGGTGGCGGTGTTCGCCGCCGTACAGGTTGGCGTGGACTGGGACAGAAGGTGTGACACTGGTCCCTCAGTCTGTGCCACCATGCCCTCTCCTGACCTGCCCTTCTGTTATTGGCCTTTCCCCACCTTTGATGGTGGTGCTGTTGTCTTGGCACTATCCCCTTTTGTTTTCGCTGACCCCTTGGTGGCTAGTGTTTTCGGCTTCTCCCTCCGGGATGTGGGCACCTTTTTCACCTTGGCAGGTGGCGGAATGTCCTTGCCCTCGCTACGTGGCACACTGGCAGCCCCGATGGTTGGCGCATTCCATGACCCCGCAGCTGCTGGCAGCACTGTGCCTGGGGATGTGGTGGCTGAGGTGCTGGGCAGGGACCTGGAAAGCCTGGCCCTAGGGGAAGGACGGGGGGGGAGGTGAAGGGAATAGGTCAAGGTTTGCCAGGAAACAGGAAAAGTTTTTTAGACACACTGGGATGGGTAGATGGAGGGGGTTTGGGAGTGGAGTAAGAGGTAGTGGTTGTAGGAGGTGTACTTCTGCTGAATTTGGGTGAAGGTGCATGGGCTGAAGGCTGTTGTGAGGTGGATGGCTGTTGGGTGGGTGTGTGCCTGCGTTTGTGTACTTTGGGAGGAGGGCTCACAGACACACTGGGAGAGGACACTGGGGATGTGTGAATGGTAGTGGGGGTGGTGAGTGCACGTGAGCGGTGTGTGGTGATGGGCGTGCTGGTGATGGAGGTAGTGGCTGAGGATGTAGTGCATGCAGGTGTGAGTGGTGACGAGACTGGGAGGGAGGAGAGAGATGTGGAGGAAGGGGACACAGTGGAGGAAGTGGATGTTGGTATGTGTGCATGGGTATGTTGCTTGTGTGAGTGCCTGTGGGAAGTGTTGTGCTTATGTTTGCCTGAGCCACTCTTGTGTGTTGATATGTGTGCATGCTGGTCTGATGGTGTGCTTGGGATAGGCTGAGGTACAGGGGATTGAGTCTGGGTGGAGGAGGTTGGAGGGGGGAGGCTGGACACAGGCACAATGGCTGCCATCAGTGCTGAGGCCAGAGCCTGAAATGCTCTCTGTTGAGCTGCCTGGCCAGAATGAATGCCCTCCAGGTATGCATTTGTTTGTTGCAAATGCCTCTCAACACCCTGGATGGCATTCAGAATGGTAGACTGCCCAACAGTGAGAGATCTCAGGAGGTCCCACGTTGGGAGGTCATCCCCAGCTGGGCCTCCGCCGTCTTCTTGCTCCAGTGGCGCAGGTCCTCCCATCTTTTACGGCAGTGGGTGCTCCGTCTGTGGTAGACCCCCAGAGTCCGGATGTCCTTGGCGATGGCAAGCCAAATAGCCTTCTTCTGGTGGGCGCTGACCTAGAGGAATGGTACAAGGGGAAAGGACATTAGTCACCCCTCTGGACTGTCATACTCATTGCCCAACAGTTCCCACCAATGCCAGGACGCACACAAACTCCCCATCCGCACATGTAGGCCTCAGCCCCCCCATGTATCTTCCAGCCACACCACTCAAGGCAGGCATTGCCCATTCAGCATGCTTACAGTGTACTTACCTGTTTGTCTGGAGGACCGTACAGTTGTGTGTACTGGGGGAGGACGCCATCCACTAGTTTCTCCCTCTCCTCCGAAGTGAAGTCAGGGGCCCTTTCCCCAGACACTGTAGCCATCCTCGCTTCCAGACACAGGTCACAGGAGCACTTGCAGTGTAGGTCCTCTCCTGTTGAAGGTCAGGTATCAAGTGAGTGAACAGACAGAAAATGGCAGTCAAGTCCGCAGTGGTGCGTACCGTCACCGCCGGCACACATCGTCATTGGCTCCTCTGACCCATAGGGCCCAATGTTAACCAATGCAGAATTGTGCCGCGGTCTTCGACTGCCCACCACAACGGTGTACAATGCCAGCGAAGTTACCTCATATCCCCTTGTCCCACCTTACAGGTCAGGCAGTCGCCATTTCAGGGGGCCACATGGCATTAATAATAACTGCGCCACACCTATGTAGGCCTGGAATACACATTGTTACAGGAACATTGCGGATTAATACATTTGTGCAAATTACATTTTGGGATACCTCAGTGTTGGCTGACTCTCTGCTCGCTGTTCTCCTCCATAGGGCACGCCTGCTGGGGCAGGTGATGAGGTGGCGGCATCCTCCTGTGTACAGACCCCTGGTGGACCTGTCGACAATGGAAGAGAGAGATGTAATAGTCACATACAGACTTGATCGTGCAACAATCCAGGAACTGTGTGCCCAGTTGGAGCCAGACCTGATGTCAGCTATCCGCCATCCCACAGGGATACCCCCTCTAGTGCAGGTCCTGTCAGTACTCCATTTCCTGGCAAGTAGTTCTTTTCAAACAACAGTGGCCATTGCATCAGAGATGTCCCAGCCAATGTTCTCTAACGTATTGTCCAGAGTGTTGTCTGCCCTGCTGAAACACATGCGCAGCTACATCGTGTTCCCTCAGGTGTAGGATTTGCCCACAGTGAAAGGTGACTTCTATGCCCTGGGACATATCCCCAACAGCATTGGTGCCATTGATGGGACACATGTGGCATTAGTACCCCCACGCAGGAGTGAACAGGTGTACAGAAACCGGAAGAGCTACATTTGATGAATGTGCAGATGGTGTGTTTGGCAGACCAGTACATCTCCCATGTGAATGGCAAGTTTCCAGGCTCAGTGCATGACACTTACATTTTGAGGAATAGCAGCATCCCTTATGTGATGGGGCAACTCCAGAGGCACCGTGTGTGGCTAATAGGTGAGGCCAAGGACCCAATACAGCGTGAATAGGTGTCTGGGTATGGGGTTGTCCCTAAGGGTTAGTGTGTGTCTAACAGTTGTCCCTCGATATTTGCAGGTGACTCTGGTTACCCAAACCTGTCATGGCTACTGACCCCAGTGAGGAATCCCAGGACAAGGGCAGAGGAATGCTACAATGAGGCACATGGGCAAACTAGGAGGGTGATTGAACGCACCTTCGGCCTCCTGAAGCCCAGATTCCGGTGCTTCCATATGATAGGTGGTTCCCTCTACTACTCACCAAAGAAGGTGTGCCAGATCATCGTGGCCTGCTGTATGCTGCACAACCTGGCTTTGAGATGCCAGGTGCCTTTTCTGCAGGAGGATGGGCCAGCTGGTGGTCTTTTGGCAACTGTGGAGCCTGTGGACAGTGAAGAAGAGGAGGTAGAAGAAGAGGATATCGACAACAGAAACAACATAATCATGCAATACTTCCAGTGAGACACAGGTAAGAAGATGTCACTGCCTCCCACATCTCATACAATTTTTGGAGCTAACATAAGTCTGTCATTTTCACTCAGTGTATGGACCCTGACTTGTCACTTTGACTTTCCATTTCACAGATGTGGGTCCCACTTTGTGCCCTCTGCTATATTTCCTCCAGGCCTACGGCTGTGTTACATCGGTATGTGCACAAGTAAATTAACATTGATATATTCCATGGTTATTGCAATTACAAATTTGTGAAAGCACAGACTGACTCCAGATTGCTTTGTGATTGAAGTGTGTTCATTTCTGTGCTAATAAGTGGAGGGGTTGTCAAATGGGCTGGGGGATGGTGGAGGAATGGCCATGGCAGAGTCCAGTCTATTTGTTTCACAGGTGCATTGTCCAAAGGGGCATAGGAAGTGGAGCAATGGCATTTGAAGGATGGACAGGGTGACAAAGTGGGACAGAAGGGTGACATTCAGGGGGGTCTCATTTCCTGGCGGGGGTCTTGGCAATGTTCTCTGTCTTGTTCCTGGATCTCAGGGACCATTTGCTGGGTGGTTCCCCATCTGCATGGGGTGGGGTTCTGGTGTCATGTTTTTGTGGCGGTGCCTCCTGTCCACTAGCGCCGGCGGAGATGGAGGGCTGTTCATCGTCCAGGCTAGTGTCAGGGGCCCCTTGTTGTGCCACTGTGTCCCTCCTGGTGTTGACAAGGTCTTGCAGCACCCCTGCAATGGTGACCAGGCTGTTGTTAATGGACTTCAAGTCCTCCCTAATCCCAAGGTAGTGTTCCTCCTGCATCCTCTGGGTCTCCTGAAACTTGGCCAGTACCGTTGCCATTGTCTCCTGGGAATGATGGTAAGCTCCCATGATGTTGGAGAGTGCCTTGTGGAGAGTGGGTTCCCTGGGCCTGTCCTCCCCCTGTCACAAATCAGTCCTCCCAGCTTCCCTGTTGTCCTGTGCCTCTGATCCCCTTGAACTGTGTGCCCACTGCCCCCAGGTCCCAGATCGTCCTGTGTTAGTGGGGTTGCCTGGGTTCCCTGTAGTGGTGGGCACACTGCTGATTGACGTGTCCTGGGGGCAGAGGGATGGGCCCGCTGGGTGGGTGCTGTGGTGTTGTTTCCTGAGGGGGGAGGCTCTGTGGTGGCTTGTGACTGTGTCAGGGGAACCGACTGTCCAGTGGTCCCTGGTGGGCCGGGCTGTTCATCTTGATCCAGTTGTGCAGAGCTGCTGTCATCACTGTGGGTCTCTTCTGTGGGGGGACTGGATATGTCTGGCACCTCCTGTTTGGTGACATTGGGTAAGGGTCCTGTAGGGGTGTAAAGGCATGATTATTGCATTTGTGTGTGCCATCGTGTGCAATGGGTGAGTGACCCTGTACTCCAGTGCTTGCATTCTTGTCTTGGTCCTTGTGTGATAGTTGATTTGGGGTTTGGGTGGGTATCTGTAGTGGACATGCTTTGGAGATGGGTGCCCATGCATTGGTGTTACATGCAGGGCTTGTTTTTGGGATGTGTGGGTTGTGTTGGTGGGGTATCTGTGGGCTGTTGGGGTGATGGGTGTGAGGGTAAGGGTGGGGTATGTGAAGGCATGCAGGTAGGGTGGGAGATACAGTAGTAAAGATTTGCCTTACCAGAATCCAGTCCTCCTGCTACTCCTGTGAGGCCCTCAGGATGCAGTATTGCCAAGACTTGCTCCTCCCATGTTGTTAGTTGTGGGGGAGGAGGTGGAGGTCCACCGCCAGTCCTCTGTACAGCAATCTGGTGTCTGGATACCACGGAACGCACCTTCCCCCGTAGGTTGTTCCACCTCTTCCTGATGTCATCCTGTGTTCTTAGATGCTGTCCCACTGTGTTTACCCTGTCGACGATTCCGCGCCATTACTCCATCTTCCTTGAAATGGAAGTGTGCTGCACCTGTGATCTGAATAGCTGTGGCTCAACCCAGACGATTTCCTCCACCATGACCCTGAGCTACTCCTCAGAGAACCTGGGGTGTCGTTTAGGTGCCATGATGTGGTGAGGGTGATGTGTGAGATGATGTGTGTTGTGAGGTGTGAGGGGATGTGTTGTTGTGTGTTGTTTGATGTGCGTGGATGTTGTGGAAGTGATGGTGTTGTGTGTCTGTGGATGCTGGTGTTGTTTTAGGTAGTGTCTCTCTCTGGCCTGCTTTCAATTTTCTGGTAGTAAGGGTTTGTGGGTGGTGTGGGTGTGTGCTTTATATTGGATTGGGGGTGTGAGTGTGGGTGTGTGTATGTGTATCAGGTGTGTGTATTTTGATTTGTCCAATGTGGTTGTGTTTTGTACATGTGTGTGTATTTTGAGCGTGGCGGTGTGTACCGCCAATGGATTACCGCGGTTGAAAGACCGCCGCGTTGATTCGTAGGTCGTGATAGTGTGGGCGTATTCTTGTTGGTGTGACGTTGTCGGTTTTGGTATCGCCAGTTTATCACTGACATTTGGTGTGGCGGACGTGTGTGGGTGACTGTGTTGTGGCAGATTCCTAGCTGTGGGTCGTAATACCTGTAGTGGAATTCCGCGGCCGCAGCGGTATGTTGGCGGTCTTCTGCACGGCTGTAAGCGGGATTTACCACCAGGGTTGTAATGAGGGCCATAGTCATTGATTTGTCTGTACTGCTCAAATAGAAGTTGCAAAACGTAATGGGTCGAGTTCCAATGTGTTGGAACCTTCTGTATCAGGACTTTAACTGTTACTCTATTAGCACACTGAATAATCCACACTGAATGCACATTTTTGTGCAGGTGGTCAGTATGTTGCCGACTATGGGGGTCATTACAACCCTGGCGGACGGTGTTAAAGGTGCGGTAATCCCGCAAACAGGCCGGCGGACAAAGAAAGGGAATCATGACCCTGGCGGAAACCTCCAACAAAGACAGCCACTTTAACACACCGCCCGCCACGGCGGTACAGACAAGCAGTGCGGCGGTCACCGCCAACAGACAGGCGGAAGACAATGTACCGCCCATAGTATCACAACCCGCCAATCCGCCACCTTTTCCGGGGCGGATTCACCGTGGATAAAAACACGGCGGAAACAGTTACTGCAATGGGAAAACGCTCACCTGAACACATCCCACGAGGAAGGAGGACTCCATGGAGCCGGAACTCCAAATCCTACCGGCCCTTGTATTCCTACTCATCTACGAAGAACAACGCCTGCGACGACAACGGTGAGTACTACACCTATGACATAGGGGATGGGGGAGGCAAAAGTTAGGGGGACACACACGCAACACCCCCACCCCGACCCCACCCTCGCATATTACAACACACACACCAATGCATTCACAAAAATCACAGTAACAAACCACAACCCCCACGGAAGAATGCAAAGACAAAACGAAATCAGTCCAAACATTGTAATATATCAATATACATGTCTCAAAAATATACAGATATATTAGAAAACCATACAAAAGTATATAAATTCCGAGAAGTAGTGCAGATATGCACATATCAATGTCTGTGCACCACTAGTCCAAAAATGCATGAGCGAGGCCCACAAAAGATACCTGTCCACACACAAAGAGAACACTGCCGGGGTATCAGATAGAAATACTACAGGCACCTCAGGAGGAAGGGAAGGGGGGCACCTCAGCCGGAGGAGTGCAAAGCCAGATCCACGACGGGGCTCCATGCCCATTGATGTATCCTGGGGAGTGCAAAGCCACAGTCTCTCAAGTCTCTACAGTGGGTGTGTTGCCCACTGCCATATCCTGGGGAGTGCAAAGCCACAGTCTCTCAAGTCTATACAGTGGGTGGTTTGCCCACTGTTCCATCCTGGGGAGTGCAAATCCACAGTCTCTCAAGTCTATACAGTGGGTGGTTTGCCCACTGTACCATCCTGGGGAGTGCAAAGCCACAGTTTCTCAAGTCTATACAGTGGGTGGTTTGCCCACTATTCCATCCTGGGGAGTGCAAAGCCACAGTTTCGCAAGTAGATAACAGCCTCCACTGGTTCTGGAGGGGGACTGGTGCCCAGACTGGATTAGTCTCCCCGTGGAAGTTCCTGTCCCGTCACTGTCCCACCTGCACATGGGATAACGATGCTTGAAGTGGCGGCCTTTTCATTCTTCCCCGGTGCATGCCCTGTTCATAGGTGCTTTACCATGGCGGTGTCTGGACTGTTCAGCGGTGCTTTGCCATGGCGGTGTCTGGACTGTTCAGCGGTGCTTTGCCATGGCGGTTCTGGACTGTTCAGCGGTGCTTTGCCATGGCGGTGTCTGGACTGTTCAGCGGTGCTTTGCCATGGCGGTTCTGGACTGTTCAGCGGTGCTTTGCCATGGTGGTGTCTGGACTGTTCAGCGGTGTTTTGCCATGGCGGTGTCTGGACTGTTCAGCGGTGCTTTGCCATGGCGGTTCTGGACTGTTCAGCGGTGCTTTACCATGGCGGTTCTGGACTGTTCAGCGGTGCTTTGCCATGGCGGTCTCTGGACTGTTCACCGGTGCTTTGCCATGGCGGTTCTGGACTGTTCAGCGGTGCTTTACCATGGCGGTGTCTGGAATGTTCAGCGGTGCTTTGCCATGGCGGTTCTGGACTGGGCATTGGTGTGTGGCATGACGTTCTCTGGACTGGGCATTGGTGTGTGGCATGACGTTCCCTCATTGCCCAGCGGGGCTGTGGCAGCCGGGGCCCTCCTGGGCACTGACTCCGGCGGTGGTCTCCTGACCAGTGACGATACTTGGTCCCTCCTGGACACTGACTCCGGCGGTGGTGGTGGTCTCCTGACCAGTGACGATACTTCGGTCCTCCTGGGCACTGACTCCGGCGGTGGTCTCCTGACCAGTGACGATACTTGGTCCCTCCTGGACACTGACTCCGGCAGTGGTGGTGGTCTCCTGACCAGTGATGATACTTGGGCCATCCTGGGCACTGACTCCGGCGGTGGCGGTGGTCTCCTGACCAGTGACGATACTCGGGCCCTCCTGGGCACTGACTCCGGCGGTGGTCTCCTGACCAGTGACGATACTCAGGCCCTCCTGGGTACTGACTCCGGCGGTGGTCTCCTGACCAGTGACGATACTCGGGCCCTCCTGGGCAATGACTCCGGCGGTGGTCTCCTGACCAGTGACGATACTTGGGCCCTCCTGGGCAATGACTCTGGCGGTGGTCTCCTGACCAGTGACGATACTTTGGCCCTCCTGGGCACTGACTCCGGGGTGGCGGTGGTCTCCTGACCAGTGACGATACTTGGGCCCTCCTGGGCAATGACTCTGGCGGTGGCGGTGGTCTCCTGACCAGTGACGATACTTGGGCCCTCCTGGGCAATGACTCTGGCGGTGGTCTCCTGACCAGTGACGATACTTGGGCCCTCCTGGGCAATGACTTCGGCGGTGGTCTCCTGACCAGTGACGATACTTGGGCCCTCCTGGGCACTGACTCCGGCGGTGGTCTCCTGACCAGTGACGACAGTGGTGGCGGTGGCGTCCCGCCCGCCGGGAAGGATGCCGCCCTTCTCCGCTGTGCTGCTCACACTAGGCTGTGCAGACTTCCTCTGGCCCTTCCCCACCTTTGGAGGAGTCACAGCTGACTCTGCAATCCCCCTGGAACCCCTGTGAGTTGTTTTGCCTCCAGGAGTCTTCACACGGTCCCGTCGGCCACTTTCCAATTTCAGAGCCTTTACAGGGGGTGGGCTGCCAGTGCCTTGGCTCCGGGTCACACTGCCTGCCCTGGTGGCCGGTGCACTCCACAGACCTTGAACAGGCACCACTTGTTTTGGAGGCTTTTTGGCTGAGGCACTATGACGGGACTGATGAATTGGAGCGGGGGGCAAAAAGGTCAACTTTACACAGAGACAGTTTCTGACGAACACTGGGGTGGGTAGTTGGAGGGGGTCTGGGAGTGGAGGAAGAGGAGGTGGTTGTAGGAGGTGTCACTTTAGGTGTTTTGGGTGCAGGTGCAGGTACTGGAGGCCGTCGTGAGGTGGATGGATGTTGGGTGTGTTGGTGCCCGCGTTTGTGTACTTTGGGATGGGGCGTCACAGACACACTGGGAGAGGACACAGGGGACATGTAAATGGGAGTGGAAGTGGTGAGTGCAGGTGAGCGGGGTGTGGTGCTGGGTGTACTGCTGCGAGTCCTAGTGCCTGTAGATGTAGTGCATGCAGGTGAGAGTGTAGACGACACTGGGAGGGAGGAGGGAGACGACGAGGAGGGGGACACAGTGGAGGCAGTGGATGTTGCTGTGTCTGCACGTGGGTGATGCTTGCGTGTGTGCCTGTGGGTTGTGTGGTGCCTATGTTTGCCTCAGCTACTTTTGTGTGTTGAGGTGTGTGCATGCTGGTCTGATGGTGTGCTTGGGATAGGCTGGGATACAGGGGATTGGGTCTGGGTGGGGGAGGTTGGAGGGGGGATGCTAGACACAGGGACAATGGCTGCCATCAGTGCTGAGGCCAGAGATTGCAGGGTTCGCTGAAGGACAGCCTGACCAGAATGAATGCCCTCCAGGAATGCATTACCGTGTTGCAACTCCCTTTCTACACCCTGGATGGCATTCACAATGGTAGACTGCCCAACAGTGAGTGACCTGAGGAGGTCAATGGCCTCCTCACTGAGGGCAGCAGGGGTGTCTGGGGCAGGGCCTGAGGTGCCTGGGGCAAAGGTGATGCCCAACCTCCTGGGTGAGCAGGCACGGGGCAAACACTGAGGGGCTGCTGGGAGGGCGGTGCTGGTAGGGGAGGTGGCGGCTGTACCTGTAGAAGAGGGGGGCACAGATGTTGCCGCCACCACAAGGGAGCTCCCATTGGAGGACGAGTCCGTGTCGCTGGTTGGTGATCCGGTGGCCAACGTGAAGCTCCCCTCGCCCTCCGTCCCACTGGTGCATTCTGAGTCCATGGTGTGGCCCTCCATGGCCATGTGGGATGCAGCTCCCTCGTGCTCCGGTGCCACTCTACCTCCGCCTGATGATACTGATGCACAAAAGAACAGGGAGAGCACAAAAAGGGGGGGGGGAGACAGAAGAAAGACAGGTTGAGTGCATGGCATACCGTGACCGTTGGCGGACAATACAGACATAGCAGCCCCCTGCACTACTCCGTGCTCCTGGCCTCTACAGATGCAATTCCTGGGATCTGGCCTACATGGCTATGGGCGACATCTGCACACATGGATGCCACAGGGGCATCTATACCTGTACATGGCACTGTACTGCGGTGGGGTAGGGTGTCACATGGCCTGCATTACGGAGGGGCCTAGTCTACCTAATTCTGCCTGGCCTAGGTACACCCACAGGCCTCCTCCCCCACCCAGACCCCTCCACTGCGTGCAAAGTCCGCAGAATGATGTTGTACTCACCCCCTTGTGACTGCTGTGATGCCCTCAAGCGCCCATCCAACTCAGGGTAGGCCACCGCCAGGATCCTGAACATCAGGGGGGGTCATGGGGCGACAGGCACCCCTCCCACGTTGGGAGGCAATTCCCAGCTGAGCCTCCGCCGTCTTCTTGCTCCAGCGGTGAATGTCCTCCCATCTTTTCCTGCAGTGGGTGCCCCGTCTCTGGTGGACCCCCAGGGTCCGGACGTCCTTGGCGATGGCACGCCAAATGTCCTTCTTCTAGTGGGCACTGACCTACATGACATGCACAAGGTAAGAAGAGAAGTCATTAACAACCGCACCGTCAATGTGCGTGGCCCCCCTCCCTACCCTAGCCATGTGGCACATTCATTCACATGCATTAATGTTCCCTGAACTCTGCCCCCTTCCCTCTTCCAACCAGCCCTCTCCACCCTGGCGTAGCCCATACAACGTGCTCCCTGTGTACTAACCTGTTGGTCTGGAGGACCGTAGAGTAGCGTGTACTGGGGGAGGACCCCGTCTACTAGTTTCTCCAACTCCTGAGCAGTGAAGTCAGGGGCCCTTTCTCCAGACGCAGCAGCCATCGTCCCTTCCAGACCGAAGTCACAGCAGCACTTGCAGTGTAGGTCCTCTCCTGTCGAAGATCAGGTATCTAGTGATTGAACAGATAGAAAATGGCGGTGGCGTCCGCAGCGGTGACGTCCGCGGCGGTGACGTCCGCGGCGGTGCGTATCATCACCGCCGGCGCACTTCCTCATTGGCTCCTGGGACCCATAGGGTCCACTGTTAACCAATGCAGCATTGCGCCGCTGTCTACGACCGCCTACCGCGACGGTGTGCAACGGCAACGCAGTTACCCCACAATCCCATTGTCCCAGTTTAGAGGTCAGGCAGCCGCCATTTCAGGGGCCTACATGGCTCCATTTACTTCTGCGTCACACATAGCTAGGCCTACACTCAACACACATACAGGAAGGGTTTTGTGTTTGGTGTCGTGTTCTGTGTAACTGTGGGTACATACCTGGAAAAAAGTTGACTCGATCCTCGCTGTTGTCCTTCCTAGGCGCCGTCAGCTGGGACATTCGAGAAGATGGCGGAATCCTCCGGTGTACCAACTGCTGGTGGACCTGTTGACAATGGAGGAGCGACATTTAATCGTCACCTACAGGTTTGACCGTGCCACAATCCTGGAACTATGTACCCAGTTGGAGCCAGACCTGATGTCACCAATCCGCCATCCCACTGGAATCCCCCCTGACGTGCAGGTACTGTCAGTGCTCCATTTCCTTGCTAGTGGATCGTTTCAGACAACAGTGGCCATGGCATCAGGGATGTCCCAGCCTATGTTTTCCAACATGCTGTCCAGAGTGTTGTCTGCCCTGCTTAAACATGTAAGGAGATACATCATTTTCCCTGAGGTGGAAGATTTGGCTACAGTGAAAGGTGACTTCTATGCCCTTGGACATATCCCCAACGTCATAGGTGCTATTGATGGGACCCATATAGCTCTGGTCCCCCCCCACAGGAGTGAACATGTGTACAGGAACCTTAAAAGTTATCATTCGATGAATGTACAGATGGTCTGTTTGGCAGACCAGTACATCTCCCAGGTAAATGCTATGTTCCCTGGCTCAGTGCATGACGCCTACATCCTGCGGAATAGCAGCATCCCTGATATGATGGGTCAACTCCAGAGGCACTGTGTGTGGCTATTAGGGGACTCTGGTTACCCCAACCTTTCCTGGCTATTGACCCCAGTGAGGAATCCCAGGACCAGGGCAAAGGAACGCTACAATGAGGCCCATGGGCGGACTAGGAGGGTGATCGGACACACCTTCGGCCTCTTGAAGGCCAGATTCAGGTGCCTCCATATGACAGGTGGTTCCCTATTCTACTCACTGAAGAAGGTGTGCCAGATCATCATCGCCTGCTCGATGCTTCACAATCTTGCTTTGCGACGCCAGGTGCCTTTTCTGCAGGAGGATGGTCCAGATGACGGTGTTGTGGCAGGTGTGGAGCCTATGGACAGTGATGAGGAGGAAGCTGAGGAAGAAGACAACGACAACAGGGAGTCAGTCATACAGCAATATTTCCAGTGACACACAGGTGAGAACATTTTCATTTTTTACATTACATTCACTGTCACACGTCTTACTCTATCCTGTGTGTACTTTAATGGGATTATTTGGTAACTGAGTTGTTCCTTTCCATTACGGTTTCACAGGTGTGGTTACCAACGTGTGTCATCCGCATGCATCCTTCAAGGACTTGTGATGTGTGACATTGGTATGTTGCCTTAACAACTAAAAAAGCATTTTGACACTGTCATTGATAATACATTTTACAAAATCATAGACTGACTCCAGAATGTTTTGTGGTTCAAGGGTGTTTATTTAAGTGCTCAAAAATGGAGGGGGATGTAAAATGGTGATGGGTGATGGTGGAGGAATGTCCATGGCAGAGTCCAGTCTATTAGTCTCACAGGTGCACTGCCCATTTGGGCATAGGAAGTGGAGCTGGGGCAGTTAAAGTATGGACAGGGTAACAAAGTGGGACGGTGGGGGGACAATCAGGGTGGTCTCATTTCCTGGCGGGGGTCTTGCCATCTTGCTCTGTCCTGTTCCTGGATCTCAGGGACCGCTTGCGTGGTGGTTGTCCGTCTGCAGGGGGTGGGGTGCTGGTGTGGTGGTCCTGTGGCGGGGCGTCCTGTCAACTAGCGCCGGCGGAGGTGGTGGGCAGTTCATTGTCCATGCTAGTGTCAGGGGCCCCTTGGAGTGCCACGGTGTCCCTCAAGGTCCGCTGTATGTCCTTCAGCACCCCTACGATAGTGCCCAAGGCGGAGCTGATGGTCCTGAGCTCCTCCCTGAACCCCAAATACTGTTCCTCCTGCATGCGCTGGGTCTCCTGAAACTTGTCCAGGACCGTCGCCATAGTCTCCTGGGAGTGGTGGTATGCTCCCATGATGGAGGAGAGGGCCTCGTGGAGAGTGGGTTCCCTTGGCCTGTCCGCCCCTATCGCACAGCAACCCTCCCAGTTCCCCTGTGTTCCTGTGCCTCCGTCCCCTGGACCGTGTGCCCACTACCACTGCCCCCAGGTCCCTGTTGTTGTTGGGGTGGTGGGTTATCCTGGGTTCCCTGTAGTGGTGGACACACAGCTGATTGACCTGTCCTGGGTACGGAGGTTTGGGCCCGCTGGGTGGGTGCTGTGCTGGTGTTACCAGAGGGTGGTCGGTGAGTGTTGGGCTGTGCCTGTGCAAGGGGAACCAACTGTCCCGAGGCCCACGATGGTCCGGGCTGGTCATCAGGCTCCAGTAGGGGAGAGCTGCTATCTTCACTGTGGGCCTCTTCTGTCGGTGGAGTGGAGATGTCTGGACCCTCGAGTGTGGTGACGGTCCTTCGTGATCCTGCAGGGGCATAAGAGCATGATTATTGCATCTGTCTGTGTCATGGTGTGCACTGGGTGGGTGAGCGTGTACCCCAGTGCTAGCATTCCTGTGTGGGGGCCTGTGTGATGATGGTTAGGGGGTTGTTCTGGGTATGTGCAGTGAGCATGCTTTGGTGGGGGGTGACCATGCTTAGTTGTGTCATGCAGGGCTTGGTGTTGGGATGGGTGGTTTGTGTTCTTAGTACATTAGTGAGGAGTTGGAGTGATAGGTGAGGGGGCGAGGGTGGGGGTGTGTGATAGCATGCAGGTAGGGTGGGGGATATGATAGTTAAGATGTGGATTACCAGTGTCCATTCCTCCACCGACTCATCTGAGGCCCTCTGGATGCATGATGGTCAAGACTTGCTCCTCCCATGTTGTTAGTTGTGGGGGAGGAGGTGGGGGTCCGCCACCAGTCTGCTGTACCGCGATGTTGTGCCTGGAGACCGCTGAGCGCACCTTCTCCCGTAGGTCATTCCACCTCTTCCTGATGTCCTCCCGATTTCTTGGGTGCTGTCCCACTGCGTTGACCCTGTCGACTATTCTGCGCCAGAGCTCAATCTTCCTGGCTATGGATGTGTGCTGCACCTGTGAGCCAAATAGCTGTGGCTCTACCCGTACAATTTCCTCCACCATGACCCTGAGCTCCTCCTCGGAAAAGCGGGGTGTCTTTGGCGTGCCATGGGGTGGTGTGTGTGATGTGTGGGGTGGTGTATGTGGTGATGAGTGTAGTGATGTGTAGTGATGTGTGGTGTTTTGTGCGTGGATGGTGTGTGGGTGATGGTGTTGTGTGCCTCTGTGTGGTGGGATTGTCTTATCAGTGCTGTCCCTCTGGCCTTCGTGACTAATTTTTGGTCGTAAGAGTTTGTGGGTGATGTGGGTGTGTGTTTTATATAGTAATGGGTGTGTGGGAGTGGTGTTTGTATGTGTATCAGGTGTGTGTATTTGTAATTGTCCAATGTGGCGGTGTTTTGGAGATGTGTGTGTATTTTGAGCGCGGCGGTGTGTACCGCCAATGGAATACCGCGGTTGAAAGACCGCCACGTGGATTCGTGGGTCGTAATAGCATGGGCGTTTTTCTGTTGGCGTGGAGGTGGAGGATTTGTTTTCGCCAGTTTAACACTGACCTTTGGTGTGGCGGACTTGTGTGGGTGACTGAATTTCGGCGGATTCCGAGATGTGTGTCATAATAGCTGTGGCAGAATTCCGCAGCCGCGGCAGTGTATTGGCGGTCTTCTGCACGGTGGTAAGCGGCTTTTACCGCCAATGTTGTAATGACCCCCTATATCTTCTCTTTGGAGAAAACTTTGCACAACCATGTTGATGCAATGCACCAAGCACAGGAACTCAAAATAGCCACTGCCATGGCCTTGACTATATTGCCGCCACTGTCTGTGGCAACAAATCCAACTCAGAGACCTCTGGGTAGCAGCCATTTGGACACCTTGCTGTTAAATTCATCCAAGATGGTTGCAGCTGTATGTGATTTTTCCATGGTGAACATGGCTATTGTTTCATGCTGGTTAATGCTCTTAAACCATAATTCAGAGCTGAGATGTGTAGATAACTATTGCCTTACCCCCACAAAAGAGATCCATTGTGCAGTGATGACATGTAATCAGTCACCTAACAAATGGACCACATGTCTGTAGTCAGATGGATATCGAAACAGCACTTTGCAGCAAAGCTTGTCCAACCAACTGCAGTACATCATCATGCAGCACTGGAACAGCACCTCTGGCAAAATATGTCTGACCTGGAACCTTCCATTTCAGGCAGTTGGCCACCACAAATTTTTAAAATCTCATTCCTTTCACAAAAGAAAAAGGGTGGAAGCCAAGTGCTAATATTTTTTGCCAGCTTCCCATTATGCAAACATGCCATTGGGTGGTTGCGGTCGTAGGGCCCTCCTGTCTAATCATGCCCATAATTGTAGCCTTGATTTTGTTCTTTTCTGGGGCTACTGACACAGAAGACCTTTGAGAAGTAAGAGGTGGTAGACTCAATGTGCGTCTTGGGGCTGTTACTGAATGTCATGGTGTCTCCATCTGACTCTGAGTCTTGTGCCATTTTGAGGTCGCTGAGGTGGCTGATTCTAGTGCACTGCTGGGGACAGGGCTACTTTGGGTGAAGATGTCTCTCTCCTATCCCTCATGACCTCCCACCATCATTGGACTTGTAGCTGATGTTTCCCAGCTCACCTCACTTTCACCATAACCACGTTCAGCTATTTTTTTAAAGTGCTCCTTCCACTAGATTGCATGATGTTTTTTCATCTGAGTTGTTTGTTCTCCAGTACCATAATGTGAACAGGGCTTACCTAGAGAAACACTTTTGTGACAAATGGAGCATAGTGCAATGTTTCCCTCCTGCTTTCTAGGGATTAAAAAGTCCCAAACTGGGGAGGAGTACTTTTTAGTGGGCCAATGCCTGAAGAAGAACTGGAGGTAGGTGGGTGTGTATTTGATTGCCTCTCTGCAGTGCATACTTCTACTGAGCTAGAGTTTGGTGCAGGTCTCAGCTAGGGCTTTACAAACATTGGAGCTGGCAGTGCTACCTGTACCACAACCCCCAGAACAGATTGAATAGGCGGGGTAATGTCGGACTTCCCTGTGCCATCTTCCACAATGACTGGCTTGTCGTCATACTCCTCATCGCCTCCTTCCATAATTCTAAGGCTTTCAGTAACCTTTTTTCCCTTGCCTCTCCTGGCATCTCTTGGACTCTGCCAGGATCCAATCCATGTCCAGATCATCATCATCATCTGAAAGGGTGTTCAGAGAAGATGGTGGAGTAGTACCCTGCCTTTTTCTTGCTGGAGACTGGGAGCCAATGATTCTTGTTCTGCTCCAACTTCAGGAAGATCTACGATTGCTGGCTGCAGATACTGTCTACTTTGCTCTGTTTCCTGAAATTATTGGATACTACTTTGTGAAAGGGACAGATCCAATTCAACGTCATTGCTCGCTGGCGTCACCATGGTTGCAGTGGCTGCCTTGTTGACAGACATGGGCTCGGGCTTAGGTTGGAGTGGTGCTGTTGATGCAGGAGTGCTGCTCCCATGTTCCTCCCTGTAACCCGTGTGGCAGGCACTCGTCTCTCAAAAAAAGTTGTGGTCAGCACATCAGTAGCGGAAAGCTGTTTCATCTCACTGGCCACTTTCTCAGCAGCACCTTTCTTTAGTGCCATTTTAAAGCTGGCAGTGGCACTAAGCTGCACAAGTGCAAGAGATTGGAGGACTGACATCACATTTTTTTTGTACAGGACATCAAATTTTTTTTGTACAGGCCTTCTGTTTGACAATACTGTGGTTGCTGCCGCTTCTTCTCTTGTGCACCTAAAAGCAAACATGCAAGAAAACCATGAAGTGAAATATGTAATTGTTGCACTTTGAATTAGTACAGACAAAGGCAATATAATTTAGTGTGGTTGATTAATTAAGAAATAATTAACAACAATTTATCCAACCAGTTGCATTCTGGGAACTGTAGTCCCAACTTCCAAGGAGGAACTCAGAGCTTCTGGGACTTTCAATCAAGCTTGTGGACACTTTGAGGACCCACAACGTAGTTCTGGAAGAAGGTCCAGAAATTTGGAGGAGTTTGGAGCAACTTTTTTAAAAAGCCCCATAAGGTGACCAACCTGCCAACAAGAGTCAAGCAGGCGATGCCGAACTGCGACCTGGCCTGAATTTCAGGTTTGTCCCGCTGATGTTCTGGAGCTTTTCCTCATCTACGAGCCTTCCAGGAGTTGACTGGAATCGGTCACTGAAGCAAGCCACTGTCATTGCATCCCAGCCCGGCCTGAAGAGGAGCCTCACCCAATGATGAGAGAAAAAGCTCCAGAAGAATTTCTGTGGGAAAGTAAAACTTTGATTGAGGCCTTCCACTCATTGTATCCGAGCAGGGCTCTATCACGGTCAGGCTCAATTTTTGACTTTGTTGGAGTGCAACCAGATGTCCCCATTTGGTGCTTTTGGTTTGTAGGTGCTAGTAAGCAATTTTTTCATTTAATCTTTAAAAAATCATATCTCTGGTTTCCTACATTGGATTTTATTTTTATAAATTGTTGTTGGATTTTTCTTGTGTGTTGTGTCTTACTTATTTACTGTTTTGTTAATGTAGAGGGCCAGATGTACAAACCATTTTTCAAGTCGCAAAGGGGCCGATTCACAGAATCGGCCCGTTTGGGACTTGAAAAATGCATTTTGGGATGTACAAAGCCCAAACTGCGATTCGGTAACTTATTGCCGAATCGCAGTTTGGGTCTTGTGATTCGGTAGTAGGAAGGGGCGTGTCAAGGGCATCCCTTCCTAATACCGAATCCAAATGGTATGTATGATTTTTATGTGACCACGAATGCAGTCCCAAAACAATCGCAGTTAGCACCAGTTTCAAACTGGTGCTAACCCATTCGCAAACGGGAAGGGGTTCCAATGGGACCCCTTCCCTTTTGTGAATGGCAGCGAAAATATTTTTTCGGAGCAGACAGTGGTCCCACGGACCACTGCCTGCTCTGAAAAAAAGAAAAGAAAACTTTTCATTTTTGTTTTTGAAATGCATCTCGTTTTCCTTTAAGGAAACGGGCTACATTTAAAAAAAAAACAATGCTTTATTTAAAAGCAGTCACAGACATGGTGGTCTGCTGTCTCCAGCAGGCCACCATCCCTGTGAGGGCGGCCATTCCCAATGGGGTCTCAAATAGCGACCTACCTCATGAATATTCATGAGGTAGGTCACTTGCGACCCCATTGGGAATCGCAAACAGTGTAAAGTACACTGTTGTACATCTGGTTTTCCAACTCGCAAATTGCAAGTCACTAAGACTCACAGTTTGTGAGTCGCAAAACCGGATCTTTGTACATGTGGCCCTAAATGCTTTACACACCTGTCTACTAAGTTAAGTGGGCTAATCTACCAAGGGTTGAGCAAGGATTAATTTATTGAGACCTTGACGGGACCTAGTGGGGGAATGTGGCCTATTGCTAAGTGTTGGTACCTACCTGCCCTTACATTCCACGTTCCAACACATTAATTCAGCAATGGAAATTAACTAAAAGAGCTGTAAAAAATGTACAAAAACACAGATCCTCCTATGGCATCAAATATTACCTCACACATTGTATTGTATTGTCATAGTACTTATATAGCGCTTACTACCCCTGACGAGGCATCAAATCGCTTTTCAGCGAGTAGCAGTCTACTCCGGAACTCAAAAGGAATTATTGGTGGACTAGTATAGGGAAATATGAGTACAGTTTTAGTATTATTATGAGTTAATTTGAGCCGCGTATATGTGAGTTTGTTCGTTGGATTGACTGGACTAATGGAGGGGTAGAGGAGGGAAGAATCCAGAAGTGTGAATTGGAAGATTATAGTAATAGAATGAGGTTTGGGATGAGTAAGGGGGAATGGAGGAGGGAAGAGTCTATGGAAAGGGCTAGGGAGATCATAGTAGCAGGAGAGGTTTTAGATGAGTTAAAGGTGAGATAAATGACAGAGAATTTAGTAGGGTTGTTTGGGAGATCATGGTAGTAAACTGAAGTTGTGGTGAGATACACGTGGAAGAGAAGGGAAGAACTTAGGCAGGGTTATTTAGGAGATGAAAGTACTAGGATGGCTTTGGTATGAGTCAGAGTGGGGATGGAGGATAGATTGATAGAGACATGACATAGGGTGATGGGTAGGCAAAGTAAAGCTTACAAGAGAAAATATATATTTTTTTTATTTATAATTTTATTTATATACATTACACATGTTTTATCATTATTTGTAATTATTTACTTATTCATTATTATTATTAATATTTTTTTATTTACTTATTTATAGTTGGAATTTTATTTATAGATGTTATTTTTGTATTTTATTTTTCTCTAGTACAGTATGATATGTTATATCATCAGGTGAAACAGCAGGAATAAGAGTGACAGCCCAACATTTAAAGCAACATGGGGTTCCTACTCATCTTACCGTGAAGGGATCAAATACTTGTCCAGCAGAGCATTTAAATGGATTTCCTTATCCTCTTGCAGTAACTTGTCTCCAGAACCTTCACCCCTATCTTCTGGAGTGAACAACACCAAATCTGGAAGCATGGACATAACAAGTTTCATCTGGTGTAGAGATGAGAGCTCTCAGGCTCCCAGGTAACATTCCAGTTTGGGCCTGTGTGATTCGGTGCAGGTAAAGCTCCTTCACCATGTGGTGCACCAGGAAGAATTCACAAGTAAAAATCTTGTCGCGTGGTCTGTCAGGAGTTGAAAACAAATCATAGCACACTTGGAGCTGAGACAAATGCAAACAGGCTAAAAGTTTATACCGTCTGACAGTACAGCCTGCATTGAGACTCACATTACCTCTCACTTCTCTTCAAAGAAGACACTCTTGAAAGATTAAAAAGATATTGATTTGTTCATGCAGAATAGCACCTTCCTAAGACCTGATCCAGTATGTCCTATTTTTCTTCCATTTTACTACTGGTCCTCCTCAAAGGGAACCTTCTCTATCGGTTTGTTATAAAAATTGAAGCAAAACTCAAAAACATGTGTGAAGCAGCAGCAGTAGATGCTGGAAATCTTGGGTGAAGGGATTGAAAAAGCTTAGTCGGTGTTGCACTTATAAACAAAAATGGTCTTTTCCAGTTTTTGTGTCTGTGACACACAGGTATGCCTGGTCACACCTGCTGAGGGACTGGATCCTTAATGTTGTAGTCAAAAGTTTTGAGTGGGTCTTAGCTGCTGACAATATGCTTCACCTGTCTATAAAACGGTGGCCTAAGACAAGAGTTGGAAAATGAGACTTTTATTGAAGTCCCTAACAAGATCTCTTGACAATGGCCATGTCAATTATGTTTGCATAATAAATGTGCTACTCATCTGCAGCTACAGCTCTCTAGTGTTGGTATCTTATACAAATTAACATGCTTACATTATTTCCATCAGGCTGGGAATCCTTGGCTTTTATGGCACAGCAATTGTCATTAACAGGCCTACAGGCCAAAACTATAGTGTGAGCATGTTTAATAGCATATTCACCCTAATTAGAAATATGCATACTTCAGCTAAGCTCTCCACTCCCCTTAGAGGCCCCAATGTTCCCATTTCGAGCACTACGAATGATGGTAGGAAGTTAAGTAGACAGCCTCTGACCACGGAACGAGGATGTTCTAGCATGACTCCATTAAAAGCTAAAAACGAGTGAGACAAAGTTATACATAATTAACCTTTTTTTTCCTTAGCTATGGCTCTTCATAGATTCACACACTTGACTCAGAGTAGCAAGCAGTTGTTTCAGTGGTACATAGTAAGTGGTATGAGGCTCAGCTTCAGCAAAACAGATTGCAGGGAACTGCTTGGCCAGCTGAAGAATCAGCTGCTGCAATTCAGTCCAGGTAGTGGTCTATGATAGACGTGTGCCTGAATGTCTAGGATGCATTATAATAGATGTCAGAAAGAGACAGCCCCTCCAAACACTGCTTTAGACATCCTTCTTTGAGGTGCATAATCAACCCTCAGAGATGGTTTATTTCCTGGCAAAAGGTAATGCAGATAGGGATCCATCTTACTATCTCTCGCTTCGTGATGGGGCAAAAACTTCCAATTAGCTGATCTATCGCTGTAATATCTTTGTAGAATTGTGGTCAGTTACAAACAGAGGGACCTGCAGCATCCTTTCTTCACTGGAAGTCTCACAGGGAATAAGATGTGGTGGCATCAGCTCATTCAAATGGAAATCCAAAGTCACCTCTTGCATGAACAAATTAGGCGATCTATGCCACAGAACGGCATGCATGGATACAGCTCATGAAAATCTTCCGAATCCAGTCTGACGTCTGGAGAGAATTCAAAGGTAAGGAATCTGCAACTAGAAGCTTCTATCAGATACACCTTGAACTGCAGGTAGCACCTGTGTGACTGCAGGATGTGAAAATCAGCATTCCGCAATTCCAGTGCTATCATCCAGTCCCCTGGACCCTGGGCAGTTAGAACTTGAGCCAATGTGAGTATCCTGAATGTGTCCTTTTTCAGAAAGAAATTGAGAGGGACAAGATCTAAAATACAATAAAGGCCTCCATCCTTCTTAGGCATCAAGAAATAGCAGTAGTGGACTTTTCTTTCCACACAAATGAAAAGAAAAAAAAACGCAGCGCGATCGCGCTGGCGTTTACATAGCATGACCGCGCTGCTTTTTTTTTTCTTTTCATTTATGTGGCACGAAAAGTCTGGTTAGGAGTTTATAACGCTAATAGCTCTAACTCGAGAAAATGCAAGACCAGTTGCATTGAAAAGGAGAGATGCACAGGAAATGTATGCAGAGTCTGAGAGCAGATGCCCTGAATGCTCCCAAGCCAGCAGCTGCTTATTGATATAACCGGGACAAGGGGCGGGGGATTCTTTTGCAGCCCCATGACTGAACAATGAAGGTGGTGACTCTCCGTTCCCACAGCAATAAAATACCACAAACTACAACCACATGAATGCATATCTCTCACACGTAACCCTTGTAAAAATAAACAAGAAATACTACCGCACCACTTCACTGTATGATTATGTAGCCCTGTAGATTAAACAGACCTCAGTATGAAGCAGGCTCGGTTGCTTTCCATAATGGCGAGTCGATCTGTCAGCCTTGAAATATTACGCTTACATTAAAGCCCTGTGGATTGAAGTCAGGCATCTTTATTACTGCGCTTAAGAAAACTCCTCGTGGCCACTGCATGTTCACATGAAAGCGTTATAGATACAAGCATTTGGAATGCAATGGTCTCTTGTTTGCTCGAGTTAGTGCTCTTAGCGTTGTAAATTACTGACTGGACTTTTCTTGCCACACAGCCTGAAAATAACAAGAGGAAGAGAGCGAGAGCAAGTTGGCCCTGGATAAGCCCCCAACGGCTGTTAGTTTATGTTTAAAGAGGGAGCAGGTGGGGAGGAGGGACTGAACACACCCACAGTGTAAGACAAACAGGTAAATACTAGGAAAAAAGTCCCTTTCAGAAGAGATAAGCAGGACATAGCGTAATTATACAGTACTTTGTGCTGCTCCCAAACAGAAAAAGGCAGGAAAAAGAGGCAGAACTGACCACTAGCAAGCAAGGATTTCTGAAGGACACTGCAACTAACAAATCAAATAGCTTTGTACCACAGTATAAGTATACTAAAAGTATACAGCAGATCTAACGCTCGACCTAAAAAGAAGCTGTTGTAGCCCATAGAACCGTTTTTACCGTCACTTTACTATTTTGGTCCTCACTGCATTGCACTGCTATTAAATTAGCATTCCCCAAATCACACCATAGGCTTCTGGTGTCCTTTCTTTCCATGTATGGTGTCTAAGACTATTCCACCTAATTATAAAGGTGATACATGAGTAACTTACAGGAAGCTGATACACTACCGTCTATTATAGTGTAATTCTTTGCCCTACCCAGACACAGCTACAAATAAGCATTATTAGGAAGCCATTGTAGGCCAAGGACAGAAGCACATTATTATTCCCAACATTAAGCTTTATACCCCCAATGACAAAGCCAAAACGGGTAGCCATACAAGCCTGCAATTTTTATTAATTTATTGACACAAAAGTTTTAAAAGTTCTAAAAAGTAAGGCGGCCATCATATAAGGGTGGCATGCACTTTTGCACAAAAATGACCCATTACAAAAATGGAAAAAAAGATGGATTCAAAGGAGAGATTGGCCCACAAGCCCCAACACTTAAGTGGAATACTTTTTAAGCAAAGTGGACAAGCAAGGTGTCATTACAGTGACAGGATCAATGGCTTAACTGGGCTGAATCATTGTCTCATTGTATATGCAATACTAAACGGAAGAAAAATATAAATGCTAGACACTTCGATCGACCAACGGAATAAAAGGACTGACCACGCACGTACACATGGATATATTTTTTTTGCCAATTTTACTTTAAACATGAGGCTCAATAGCACACTGAAGCTGTCTCTAGGTCAGACCTAAAAGCGTGATTAACTGGTTTGCAGGAGATAGCCCGGTGCTTCGATCACACAGCTGGGTAAAAGGTTCTATGCAGTTTGGCAAAAATTACTATATATATATATATATATATATATATATATATATATATATATATATATATATATAGATAGATATATACATATATATATATATATATTTTTTTTATTATTATTATTTTTATTTTTGGCATAGTAGGGAAAAACAGTAGACTGAGTTGTGGCCCGAGCAAGTGCCAGAGGTTGAGATTAATTCAAACATTCCTTCCATCACTTTGCTTTCTGTCACAGTTTATATAGTAGGCAACCAGTTTAAAATGTCCTCCTTGCTACTGTGTTAACTCCTTAAGGTACACTGCGCATCACATGTCCAAACTCAGGGCCTAATTATGAGTTGACCGTAGTCGGCACTGTAGATTGCAGGAGGCCAGAATTCAGTTTACTAGCCAGTATCTCCACTACGAAGTCTACCCATTACAATGTTTTCCCTAAAAGGGAGAATCACTGCCACCACACAGATTTACCGGGCGCAGTTTTTCACTATCTTGCCCAAAAAAAATGCTGACATTTTCTGCTTGGTCTGGGCAGGTGAAAAATGCAAGTAGGACTGCTGGTGGGGGACCCAGTAAATCCATGCGCTTCTCCGAGCAGTTTTTTACCATGTTGGTGAAAAAAAAATGCTGACATTTTCCACATGCTCCAAGCAGGTGAAAAATGTAAGCAGAACTGCTGATGGTGGTAAGGATAGTGATTTGAGGGACAGGTGTTACAGCCACGCTTGTGCCTTTTGGGTGGGAGCATGAAACTGCTTGCCCGAGACTGCAGTAGGCAGCAGGCGGGGCTGTGCAATGCTGCTTGCTGCAGCCCCAGGCCCTGCAGTCTCTCTCATAGGCCTCATGCCACTGGGCCAGGAAGTATCAGGTCCGAAGATTTAGGACCCAATAATTCCAGGCCCTGCAACATTGCACAATATGTTATATAACGTGCAGTTACAACTCTGGATGAAATAATGCAATTATTATTGAGGGCCAAATTAGTTGCAAAATGGAAACATTGAAAGCAGGTATATCCAGTTGCATCCACTTTGGGCTTGATTTGGAGTTTGGCGGATGGGGTTACTCCCTCACAGACATGATGGATATCCCATCCACCATATTATGATTCCATAATATCCTATGGTAATTGTAATACGGAGGACAGGATTTCTGTCACATTTGTGATGGTGTGATCCATTGGCCAAACTCTAAATTAGATCCATTTTCTAGCTGTGACTTGGCACAATTCGGAAAAACGAACACAAAATCACACTTACATTGCTCTTCCATAAGTGATTTAGGGCCAGATGCAGGAAACTATTTGCGAGTCGCAAACGGCAAAAAATGCCGTTTGCGAGTCGCAAATTCCAGTTTCCAATGCAGAAATGCATTTTGTGAGTCGGGACCGACTCGCAAAATGCATTTCAGAATCGCAAATAGGAAGGGGTGTTCCCTTCCTATTTGCGATTCGGAGTGGTATGCAATACCATTTGCGACCGCATATGCGGTCGCAAATGGTGTCGCAGTTACCATCCACTTCAAGTGGATGGTAACCCACTCGCAAATTGGAAGGGGTCCCCATGGGACCCCTTCCCCTTTGTGAATGGACCACAAATTATTTTTTCAGGGTAGGTAGTGGTCCAAGGGACCACTACCTGCCCTGAAAAAATACCGAAACTAAAGGTTTTGGTTTTATTTCTAAGTGCAGCTCGTTTTCCTTTAAGGAAAACGGGCTACACTTAAAAAAAAAAAACTGCTTTATTTAAAAGCAGTCACGAACATGGAGGTCTGCTGACTACAGCAGGCCTCCATGTTTGCGAGTGCCCATAGTCGGTATGGGGCCGCAATTTGCGACCCACCTCATTAATATTAATGAGGTGGGTCTTTGCGACCCCATACTGACTCGCAGACGGTGTCTGAGACACCGTTCTGCATTGGAAATTGCGACTTGCAATTTGCGAGTCGCTCCGACTCGCAAATTGCAAGTCGCAATTTCCAAGTTTGATACATCTGACCCTTAATTTTGTCTTCACAGTGTATTTGTACATTCACTCTAAGTGGAGCACCTATACTTGACTTTCACTGTATGGCTGACTTTTGTAGTTTGTTTTTTCGGTGCTTTTGTCTTTGCTATTATGTTTGCAATTGTTAAATTTGAGTATCTGGCCTTTATATAAAGAAGGGTGATTAATAAAGGAGTAAAACCATCATCTGGCACCCTTAGATTACTGAAAAAGGAAACAATGTGGTCATGTGTTGAATAGCAGATCAGACTACCTCACCTTATACCTTTCATTTGACATCATAATTATTAATCTTAATAACTTACTGATAAACTTCATTACCCTGATTAGTCTTTTTCCTTACCAATGCTTACTATGTAAGTTTCTGTTTCTCATTTCTAGGCACCACATGGCTAAGTAAAAGAGATAGCTATCCACCTCCCTGCTTCACCTTTTCCCTCCTCGACTCACTCACTACTAGCAAACAAATTGAGGAGAGGTCCCAAACATTTCTTGGCATCCCCAGTCCTGAGGGAATTGAGGTTGCAAGTCATGATAAAAGAGTAATTGGAGTGATAAAGATTACTGGTTATTAATCAGGAAGTTACCTACACAAACCTTATCTTGTCCCAGTACTTACTATAATGGCATTTTTGTGAGCAGACATAGTGACTTGATTCTCAAAATAAAGATACAACTCCTGATTGATGTAACATGATTAGCATTTGTTAAAAGTTTTGCAAAGATACATTGGAGTAAAAAGTTCATATGCGGGAGTGCAGCATTAGTACTCCAGACCCAAATTCCAATGATTATTGATTCCTGACTTTCTATATATAGTGGGAGACAGAAGTGTACAGGGTAGCCCAGATGTCCTGGATAAAAGCATCACAGGCCTTAGCCCAAGATACAGCCATCCATCAAGTAGACTTGCCTTGGTCTGATCCTAGGAGGGTCCTGCTAAATCCTTAAAAAATGTATGCCATCAAAATAAGAGTCATAAGCTACAGATTGAAAGTTGAGATAGAAGCCTTAGACCCATGCTTAAAGATACTAACATTTACAAAAAGGTTTTCAGGCCATCTATAGGCCTGAGATCTAGCAAGATACATCTGGTTTTGTCTGACTACATCCAATGTATGTTAGGACTCTTCTTCAAGGGAAGAAGGAAAAAAGAAGAAAGAGTACTCTCTTAACCCTGATGAAAAAGGGCAATCCCTTGGGTGAAACAGAGATATCTGATGAAAAACTAGTCCATCAGAAAAGATGTGTAAATATGGGGTCTAACTGACAAAGAATCCAGTTACCTCAGTCTACGGGCTGATATAATAGATATCAGAAAAAAAACACATTAAGTGCTCGATGTTTAAGAGCAGTAGCTGATAGATGATCAAAGGGAGGGGACTGTAGCTCCCTTAGTTCTAGAGTGAGATGCCAAGAAGGAATAGTAGACTTGACTAAAGGACATAGAAGAGAAAACTTCTAAAAAGTGTAGTGCCCAGTAATTCAATGTTGGCCCCTAAGAGATCATATTCCTTTGATTGCTGACCTTTGAACACATACAGTGGGTACTTTCATCCCCTGGTCAAAGCCACCATTTTCACAATCCAAAGGATTCAAGGATCTGTCGGAGCACCAGAAGGAAAGAGAGACTGCCTAGTGATGATTATGAGACTGAATGATCAATTGAGGAAAATGTTTCTGTACTGAAGCTACACAAGAAGAAAAAAACACTCCTTTCAACAGCCTGACTGATAGATAAATCCTCTATAATGCAAATTAATAAAGAATACATCTGTTACCATGGCTGTGATTTTGATAAGAGGAAACCATGCTATTTCTGACCAGAATGAAGCCACAAGAATGATATCCCCTTTTGCCCTTTTAGTACAGGCCATTAATTTGGTTATAAGAGAGACTAGAGGAAAAATGTGAAGGAATATAGGCGGCCAGGGAGATGCTAGACCATCCATGCTCAAGGCACTTTCCTCCTGTAATCTAGACAGAAACTGTGGAAGAAAAGTGTTTTCAGAAGTAGAAGAAAGGTTTACATGAGGGGACCGGTACCTTTGGATAGTTCTTTGAATATGTGATTAGCTCAACAGAATTTGTGGACAGCACGAAATTCTCCTTTTACTGTTTATTAACACATTGTCCTTCCCCCAAATGTGAGGGGCTGTGAGGGCTACAAGAAGATTCCCTGATCAATGCAATGCTTGATATGTCAATGCAGCTAGTAAAAGAGACTCTGTCCCTGATTCTTTGTTGAGACAGTCCTTGGTGACTATGTTGTCTACCTTATCAGGGCCACCTAATTCTCTAAAACAGGAGCAAATTAAAGGAGTACATGCAGCACAGCAATCATCTCCTTCCAGTTTAATAGTTCAATGTATGAATCTCTTGTTCTGGGCACCACTTTCTCTAAACTGACTGGGTATCCAGAGTTGCTCCTAAACCAGAATTGTATTCATAGGTAGGTAGGATTTTAGGAGAAGGAAGAGTACAGGAGACTCTCATGATTTGATCAAAGAGGAAACCATTGCAAGTCACCTCAAATTCTGTTGCATTCTAGAATTAGACAACCTAGCGCCTCAGTGACAGAGACCAATACAGGAGCAGATGTCAAACTAGTGGCCCCAGTTAAAGTTGATCCCATGGTACCACAAGCACAAAGGGTGCTTAATGAGAAACACAAACATAAAGCAACATGTAAACTCCTGGAGGAAATCTGCAGAGTTTCTTACTCCCTGAACCAAGACTCACCATATGTCCCTGGAACTAATTCCACTTTCTGACAGAGGCTAAATCCATGTCACAATCTCAGTTGAGGCAGAGATACATATGACAGAGATGTTGGGAAGCAGTCTTCAATGATCTCCATGGCAAGAGTGAGCATGAGACAAACTTTCTTGTGCTTTATGAGAAACCCATGATTGGTCAATAGTTGACAAACTATGTTTGAATCTCCTTGAACCCTGATTATTGGTAATGAGTGTATCAGCCAGGCGTGGCAGGTATGCATGTATCAAGATTATCTTGTGAAAGAAGGACGCTAAAGGAGTTAGTAGCTTTGTGAAAATCATTGGATCCAATTATATCCTAAAGGGAAGGACTCATAATTTTCAAAAATGACCTTCCATAGAGATTGTGAGAAACTTTTAATAGTGAGGAAAATCAGTATATATAGACAAAAATTCTAAAACTGTGAGCCATTTTACTGGAGAAATTAGTTAGATGATATTCTGCAATGTGTTTATTTTGAAATATATTTTCTTTAAAAAGAGGTTAAGTCTCTAGATTTATAGTCAGCCTGAAGCAACCCGAGGCATTTTGCACCAAAACTATGTTTGAAAAGAAACTCTGTCCTATCTCTGAGTCAAAGGCTGCTCAAACTGCCTTAGATGCAGTTTAGTGATTCCCTGATTCAAATTCGTCTGCATGAAGGAATCCCTTGAGAAAATTATGTACAACTGTCCGGAAGTTGGTGGAATGATACCATTTTCTAGAGAATTACCTTAATGAATTGTCTCTAAATACCCTATGTCTGACAAAGATGATTCCTAAACATGATAAAAGACTGAGAGCCGACCCGAAACTAGACTCCCACAGGAGTCTCCATAATGGGGGTGGCATAGTTAGAGATTCTTAGGTTTACATGGAGCGACGGTGGATCGAGAGTTCTGGTTCAGAAAGAAAGAATAATTAAAGATACTTTGACCTGTTGAAGCTTGGGACCCTTATCCGGAAGTGTTTCCCAGGTGGATTAAGGAGTGGATCTGTAGGTTTGATTTAGACTTGAAATACTGGGTGAGCCCCTGTTTCCTGAAATCACAATGAAGCATCTACTCATGCAGATCTCCAAAGAGATAATTTCCAGAAAAAAGCACGTGTGTCATACCAGCTTTTTAGTCACCTTCTGCTTTCCAAGCTGGTATGTAAATCAACAAATGGCCAGCACAATCAGAAAATGTGGAGAAGACTAAGGGGGTCATTACAACATTGGCGGTAAAAGGCGCTTACCGCTGTGCAGAAGACCGCCAACACACCGCCGCGGCCGCGGAATTCCGCCACAGCTATTATGACCCACATCTCGAAATCCAACAAAATTCAGACACCCACACAAGTCCGCCACACCAAAGGTCAGTGATAAACTGGCCAAAACAAAACCTCCACCATCACGCCAACAGAAATAAGCCCACACTATCATGACACACGAATCCACGCAGCGGTCTTTAACCGCGGTATTCCATTGGCGGTACACACCGCTGCGCTCAAAATACACACACTTCTACAAAACCGCCATATTGGACAATTCCAAACACACGCACCTGATACACATACACACACCACTCCCACACACTCAATACAATATAAAACACACACCCACATCACCCACAGACCCCTACAACCAAAAATTCCAAAAGAAGGCCAGAGAGAGACACCACCATCCACAAACTAGCATCCACAGGCACTCAACACCATCACCCCCACAACTTCCACACAAAACACCACACACCACTACATATCACCACACACACCACCCCACACACCACCCCACACATCACCTACACCACCCCATGGCACAGCAAAGACACCCCAGGTTCTCGGAGGAGGAGCTCAGGGTCATGGTTGAGGAAATCGTCCGGGTAGAGCCACAGCTATTTGGAGCACAGGTGCAGCACACCTCCATTGCAAGGAAGATGGAGCTATGGCGAAGAATAGTCGACAGGGTAAACGCAGTGGGACAACACCCAAGAAATCAGGACGACATCAGGAAGAGGTGGAACGACCTACGGGGGAAGGTGTGTTCTGTGGTCTCAAGACACCACCAGGCGGTTCAGCAGACTGGCGGCGGACCCCTACCTCCTCACCCACAACTAACAACATGGGAGGAGCAGGTCTTGGCGATTCTGCATCCTGAGGGCCTCGCAGGAGTCGGTGGAGGAATGGACTCCGGTAAGTCAAAACTTTAACTACCATATCCCCCACCCTACCTGCATGCTATCACATACCCCCACCCTCGCCCCCTCCCCTATCACTCCAACTCCTCACAAATGTACCAATATCACAAACCACACATCCCAACACCAAGCCCTGCATGCAACACCAACGCATGGACACACATCACTAAAGCATGCCCACTGCACATACCCATACACCCCCCTAAACCATCATCACACAAGCCCCCACACAGGAATGCAAGCACTGGGGTACACGCTCACCCACCCATTGCACACCATGACACACACAGATGCAATAATCATACTTTTACACCCCTGCAGGACCACTACCCAACGTCACCAGACAGGAGGGTCCAGACATCTCCACTCCACCCAGAGAAGAGGCCCACAGTGATGACAGCAGCTCTCTCCAACTGGATCTAGATGACCAGCCCGGACCATCGTGGGCCTCGGGACAGTCAGTTCCCCTCACACAGGCACAGGCCACCACAGACCTTCCACTCTCTGGTAACACCAGCACGGCACCCACCCAGCGGGCCCATACCTCGGTCCCCAGGACATGTCAATCAGCTGTGTGTCCACCACTACAGGGAACCCAGGATAACCCACCAGCCCAACAACAACAGGGAACTGGGGGCAGTGGTAGTGGACACACAGTCCAGGGGACGGAGGCCCAGGAACACAGGGGAACTGGGAGGGCAGCTGTGCGACAGGGGGCGGACAGGCCAAGGGAACCCACTCTCCACGAGGCCCTCTCCTCCATCATGGGAGCATACCACCACTCCCAGGAGACAATGGCAACGGTCCTGGCCAAATTTTAGGAGACCCAGCACATGCAGGAGGAACAGTATTTGGGGTTCAGGGAGGAACTCAGAACCATCAGCTCTGCCCTGGGCACCCTCGTAGGGGTGCTGAAGGAAATACTCAACACCAGGAGGGACACTGTGGCACTCCAAGGGGCCCCTGACACTAGCCTGGACGATGAACTGCCCACCACCTCCGCCGACGCTAGTGGACAGGAGGCACCGCCACAGGACCACCACACCAGCACCCCACCCCCTAGCACCCCACCCCCTGCAGATGGAGAACCACCCCGCAAGCGGTCCCTGAGATCCAGGAACAAGACAGAGCACGATGCCAAGACCCCCGCCAAGAAATGAGACCACCCTGATTGTCAAACCACTGTCCCACTTTGTCACCCTGTCCATATTGAAACTGCCCCAGCTCCACTTCCTATGCCCATATGGGCAATGCACCTATGAGAGAAATAGACTGGACTCTGCCATGGACACTCCTCCGCCATCACCCCTCACCATTTAACTTCCCCCTCCAATATTTTGTATGTAAATAAACACGCCTAAAGCACCAAAAGATCTGGAGTCTGTCTGTGATTTTGAAATAGTGTATTTGCAATTACAGTGACAACATTTCCAGGAAATAGTAATGTCAACATACCTATGTCACACAGCTCTAGTCCCTGAGGAATCTAAGCAGATGACACACGTTGGGACCCACACCTGTGAAACCGTAAGGGAAAGTGACAACTCAGTGACCATACACTGGGTGAAATCGACTGACATGATAGAGGTAGAAGTGTAAAAGTATTTGTAGTAGGCAGGAATGTATTCTCACCTGTGTTTCACTGGAAATATTGCTGGATCACTGAGTCCCTGTTGTCAATGTCTTCTTCCTCTGCTTCCTCCTCATCAATGTCCACGGGCTCCACAGCTGCCACAACACCGCCATCTGGACCATCCTCCTGCAGAAAAGGCACCTGTCGTCGCAAAGCCAAGTTATGAAGCATACAGCAGGCTACGATGATCTGGCACACCTTCTTTGGTGAGTAGAATAGGGATCCACCTGTCATATGGAGGCAGCGGAACCTGGCCTTCAGGAGGCCGAAGGTCCGCTCAATCACCCTCCTAGTACGCCCATGGGCCTCATTGTAGCGTTCCTCTGCCCTTGTCCTGGGATTCCTCACTGGGGTCAGTAGCCATGACAGGTTGGGGTAACCAGAGTCACCTACTAGCCACACACGGTGCCTCTGGAGTTGACCCATCACATAAGGGATGCTACTATTCCGCAGGATGTAGGCGTCATGCACTGAGCCATGGAACATGGCATTCACATGGGAGATGTACTGGTCTGCCAAACATACCATCTGAACATTCATGGAATGATAACTCTTCCAGTTCTTGTACACCTGTTCACTCGTGTGGGGGGGAACCAAAGCCACATGGGTCCCATCAATGGCACCTATGATGTTGGGGATATGTCCAAGGGCATAGAAGTCACCTTTCACTGTAGGCAAATCCTCCACCTGTGGGAAAACGATGTAGCTCTGCATGTGTTTCAGCAGGGCAGACAACGCTCTGGACAACACATTGGAAAACATAGGCTGGGACATCCCTGATGCCATGGCCACAGTTGTTTGAAAAGACCCACTTGCAAGGAAATGGAGCACTGATAGCACCTGCACTTGAGGGAGGATTCCTGTGGCATGGTGGATTGCTGACATCAGGTCTGGCTCCAACTGGGTACACAGTTCCTGGATTGTGGCACGGTCAAACCAGCAGGTGATTATCAGATTTCTTTCCTCCATTGTCGACAGGTCCACCATCGGTCGGTACACCCAAGGATTCCGCCATCTCCTCACATGTCCCAGCAGACGGTGCCTATGAAGGACAACAGCGACCAGAGAGTCAAACAAGTCAGAGGTATGTACCCACTGTCTACACAGAACACGATTCATACACAAAATCTGGCCTGTATATGTGTTGAGAGTAGGCCTAGGTATGTGTGACGCAGTTGGTAATTAGGCCATGTGGGCCCCTGAAATGGCAGCTGCCTGACCTCTAAAGTGGGACAATGGGATGTGAGGTAACTGCGCTGGCGTTGTACACCGTCGTGGTAGGCGGTCGAAGACCGCGGCGCAATGCTGCATTGGTTAACATTGGACCCTATGGGTCCCAGGAGCCAATGATGATGTACGCCGGCGGTGATGGTACGCACAGCCGCGGATGTGACTGCCGTGGACATGACCGCCATTTTCTAGCTGTTGAATAATTCGATCCCTGATCTTTGACAGGAGAGGACCTACACTGCAAGTGCTGCTGTGACCTCGGTCTGGAAGAGACAATGGCTCGTGCATCTGGGGAAAGGGCCCCTGCCTTCACATCGGAGGAGTTGGAGGAGCTCGTCGACGGGGTCCTCCCCCAGTACACGCTACTCTACGGTCCTCCGGACCAACAGGTAAGTACACAGGGGGCATGTTGTATGGGCTATGCCTGTGTGGAGAGGGCTGGTTGTAAGAAGGAAGGGGGCAGAGTTCTGAGTGCATGAAAGACGGTGGGTGCCACATGGCAAGGGTAGGGATGGGGCCCACTCACTTTGACGGCGCAGTTGGTAATGACTTCTCTTCTTCCCCTGTACATTTCATGTAGGTCAGCACCCACCAGAAAAAGGATACTTGGCGTGCCATCACCAAGGACGTCCGGACCCTGAGGGTCCACCACAGACGGAGCACCCACTGCCGGAGGAGATGGGAGGACATTCGCCGCTGGAGCAAGAAGACGGCGGAGGCTCAGCTGGGGATGGCCTCCCAACGTGGGAGGGGTGCCCGTCGAACCATGACCCCACTGATTTCCGAATCCTGGCGGTGGCCTACCCGGATTTGGATGGGCGCTTGAGGGCATCACAGCAGACACAAGGGGGTGAGTACACTCTCATTCAGCTGACTTTGCGCGCAGTGGAGAGGTCTGGGTGGGGGAGGAGGGCTGTGGGTTTCCCTAGGCCAGGGCGAGTTCCGTAGGCTAGGCCCCTTCGTAAGGCATGGCCCTGTGGCCCCCCACGCCACCTCTGTAGAGTGCCAAGTACAAGTATTCATGCACCTGTGTCATCTATATGTACAGATGTCGTCCATAGCCTTGTAGGCCATTTCCCAGGAACTGCACTGTAGAGCCCAACAGCGCAACGTACTGCAGGGGGCTGCTATGTCTTATCCGCCAACGGTAGCGGTAATCCATGCACTCAACCTGTCTTTCTTCTGTTTCCCCCCCTTTTTTCCGGTCTCCCTGTTCTTGTGTGCATTAGCATCATCAGGCGGAGGAAAAGTGGCACCGGAGCACGAGGGAGAAGCATCCCACATGGCCATGGAGGGCCACACTACGGACTCTGAATACACCAGTGGGACGGAGGGCGAGGGGAGCACCACGGCGGTGACAGGAGCTGAAACCAGCGACACGGACTCGTCCTCCGATGGGAGCTCCCTTGTGGTGGCGGCAACATCTGTGCCCCCCACTACTACAGGTACAGCCGCCACCCCCCCACCAGCACCGCCCTCACCTTCGCCCCAGGCACCTCAGCCCCTGCCCCTGTCACCTCTGCTGCCCTCAGTGAGGAGGCCATTGACCTCCTCAGGTCCCTAACTGTTGGGCAGTCTACCATTTTGAATGCCATCCAGGGTGTAGAAAGGGAGTTGCAACAAACAAATGCATTCCTGGAGGGCATTCATTCTGGTCAGGCTGCCCTTCATCGAACCTTTCAAACTCTGGCCTCAGCACTGATGGCAGCCATTGTCCCTGTGTCTAGCCTCCAGCTCCAACTTCCTCCACCCAGACCCAATCCCCTGTACCTCTGCCTATCCCAAGCACACCATCAGACCAGCCTGCACACACCTCACCACACAAGGGAAGCTCAGGCAAACATAAGCACCACACATCCCACAGGCACTCACGCAAGCATCACACACATACAGACACACCAACATCCACTGCCTCCACTGTGTCCCCCTCCTCCTCGTCTCCCTCCTCCCTCTCAGTCTCGTCTACACTCACACCTGCATGCACTACCACTACAGCCACTACGTCCAGCACCAGCACACCCACCAGCACACCCCGCTAACGTGCAGTCACCACCCCCACTACCATACACACGTCCCCTGTGTCCTCTCCCAGTGTGTCTGTGACGCCCCCTCCCAAGATACTCAAACGCAGGCACACACCCACCCAACATACATCCACCTCACGACAGCCTCCAGCGCATGCACCTGCACCCAAAGCCACAAAAGTGACACCACCTACAACCACCTCCTCTTCCTCCAGTCCCAAACCCCCTCCAGCTACCCGTCCCAGTGTCTCTAAAAAACTTTTCCTGTCCACCCTTAACCTATTTTCCACCACCCCACCGTCCAACTCATAGGTCCCGTACTAGCACCTCAGCCACAAAATCACCAGGACCAGTGGTGCCTGTTGTCACAGGTATGTGGAGTGCACCGGCCACCAGGCCAACCAGTGTATCACGGAGCCAGAGCACAGCCAGTCCCCCCCCGTGAAGCACCAGAAGTTGGCCAGTGCCCGGCGGGAGAGGGGGAAGACTCCAGCCACCAAGCCGCTCACAGGGGTCCCAGGGGGAGTGTGAACTCAGCTGTGACTCCTCCCAAAGTGGGGAAGGGGCAGAAGAAACCCGCAAAGTCTGGGAGGAGCAGCACAGCGGAGAAGACCGCCATCATCCCCGCTGGGCAGGAGGCCACCGCCAGCCCCATCGTCGCTGCCCAGGACGCCACCACCAGCCCCATCGTCGCTGTCCAGGAGGGCCCCGCCAGCCACAGCCCAGCTGCCCAGGAGGGCCCCGCCAGCCCCAGCCCAGCTGGGCAATGAAGGACCACCAACTCAAGCACCGCTGAGCAGGGCAAGCACCGCTGAACAGGGCAAGGACCGCCAAGGCAAGCACCGCTGAACAGGGCAAGGACCGCCAAGTAAAGCACCGCTGAACAGGGCAAGGACAGCCAAGGCAAGCACCGCTGAAACAGGGCAAGCACCGCTGAACAGGGCAAGCACCGCCAACTCAAGCACCGCTGAACAGGGCAAGCACCGCCAAGGCAAGCATCGCTGAACAGGGCAAGGACCGCCAAGGCAAGCACCGCTGAACAGGGCAAGGACCACCAAGGCAAGCACCGCTTAACAGGGCAAGCACCGCTGAATAGGGCAAGGACCGCTGAACAGGGCAAGGACCGCCAAGGCAAGCACCGCTGAACAGGGCAAGAACCGCTGAACAGGGCAAGGACCGCAGATCAGGGCAAGGACCGCCAACTCAAGCACCGCTGAACTGGGCAAGCACTGCCAACTCAAGCACCGCTAGCCCATGAGCGGCAGGGGCAGTGACGCAACAGGGACCGTCACGGGGTGAGTGATGCACTCTTGGCACCAGTCCCCCTCCAGAACCAGTGGAGACTTGCATCCACTCCGTCTGTCCTGCACAGGATGAAGCACTCTGGGCACCAGTCCCCCTCCAGAACCAGTGGAGACCTGCATCCACTCCGTCTGTCCTTGGCAGGATGAAGCACTCAGGGCACCAGTCCCCCTCCAGAACCAGTGGAGACCTGCATCCACTCCGTCTGTCCTTGGCAGGATGAAGCACTCTGGGCACCAGTCCACCTCCAGAAAAAGTGGAGTATGTTATCCACTTGAGAGACTGTGGCTTTGCACTCCCCAGGATACAGCAGTGGGCAAACCACCCACTGTAGAGACTTTAGAGACTGTGGCTTTACACTCCACAGGGTGGTACAGTGGGCAAACCACCCACTGGAGAGACTTGAGAGACTGTGGCTTTGCACTCCCCAGGATGGTACAGTGGGCAAAATACCCACTGGAGAGACTCGAGAGACTGTGGCTTTGCACTCCCCAGGATACAGCATTGGGCAAACCACCCACTGGAGAGACTTGCGAGACTGTGGCTTTGCACTCCCCAGGATGGTACAGTGGGCAAACCACCCACTGGAGAGACTTGAGAGACTGTGGCTTTGCACTCCCCAGGATACAGCAGTGGACAAACCACCCACTGTAGAGACTTGAGAGACTGTGGCTTTGCACTCCCCAGGATACATCAATGGGCATGGAGCCCCCTCGTGGATCTGGCGTCATGCACTCATCCGGCTGAGGTGCCCCCCCTTCCCTTCCCCACTGAGGTGCCTGTTGTATTTCTATCTGATGCCCCTGCAGTGTTCTCTCTGTCATGTTCGGGTATCTTGTGTAGGCCTCGCCCATGCATTTTGGGCCCAGTGGTCCACGGACTGTGAATGGTGCAATACCTGGACTACTATTCGTGGTGTATATTTTGTTAATAGTGTATATATGTATATATTTGCTAACTCTATTTTGATATATTACAATGGTTACACTCATTTCCTTTTGTCTTTGCATTCTTCCGGGGAGGTTGGGGGGTGTTACTGTAATGTTTGGATCTGTATTGGTGTGTGTGTTGTAGTGGGTTAGGGTGGGGGTGGGGGTTGGGGTGTTGCGTGTGTGTGTCCCTGTTTTTTGCCTCCCCCTCCCGTATGTCGTAGGTGCAGTACTCACCGTGGTCTTCGCCGCCGGCGTTGGTGCTCCTGGTACAGAAGCAGGAAGACTAGTGCAGGAAGAATATGGAGTTCCGGCTCCATGGCGTCGTCGTTCCTCGTGGAGTGTGTAGAGGTGAGCGTTTTCCCTTCGAAATTCCTGTTTCCGCCGTGTTTTTATCTGCGGTGAATCCGCCCCGGAAAAGGTGGTGGATTGGCCTGTCAAAATAGTGTGGGCGGTACATTGTCTCCCGCCTGTCTGTTGGCGGTGACCGCCGCGCTGTTTGTTTGTACAGCCGTGGCGGTTGGAGTGTTAAAGTGGCTGTCTTTGTTGGCGATTTCCGCCAAGGTCGTAATTGCAAATTTTTTACTGCCGGCCTGTTGGTGGTCTTACTGCCGCTTTAACACCATCCGCCAGGGTTGTCATGACCACCTATGTTAGGTTATGTTACATATTTTTTATATCTGTGCAAAATTCAAAATGGGGGTGCATTGGAGTGGATGATATGAAGTACAATCAAACAGCTTTGAAAGTAATTATTTTGCTTATGTGGAGAAAGTGAAAGATTCAGAGTATTGGGGCGATATTTTCATGTTGCATCAGGCGTATATCCAGTCTATCAGCAAGGTTACTGTTGAGCAATGATACAATGCATTTCCATGGTCCAGACATGCTTGGATGATGGGTAGAACAGCGTTTTATGATAATCTGGGCTGATGTTGGGGGCAATCATCTAAGCCTTTTCATATACCTGAAGCATAAGGTGACTACTATCAAACTTTGATTCTCAAGAGACAGCTGGCACTCAATGTAGCTACCTACATTATGCACACCAAGTGCTGTGGTAGGAGGAGAACCCATGGAGGCAAGCCATATTTTGGAGGTCCACGTGGATAGAAAACAATCCTGATTATCAGAAGCTACATCTTGTTGATATTTGCTTTAAGAAAACTGAAGGCCATCAATTTTGTCAATTGACTTTAGTACAGAAGGAAGGACATTATCTGGAGAATTACTAAGCTCCACAACTCTGAAATATAGCTGCTTGTCAGCAGCAAAGGTGCAAAAATGGCCTCCATTAATAAAGGATGTTAGATAAGGGCAGACTATGGGGGTCATTATGACTTTGGCGGGCGGCGGAGGCCGCCCGCCAAAGTACCGCCGTCAGAATACCACTGCGCGGTCAAAAGACCGCCGCGGTAATTCTGAGTTTCCCGCTGGGCTGGCGGGTGACCGCCAGAAGGCCGCCCGCCAGTCCAGCGGGAAACCCCCTTCCACGAGGATGCCGGCTCCGAATGGAGCCGGCGGAGTGGAAAGGGTGCGACGGGTGCAGTTGCACCCGTCGCGATTTTCAGTGTCTGCTATGCAGACACTGAAAATCTTGGTGGGGCCCTGTTAGGGGGCCTCTGCAGTGCCCATGCCATTGGCATGGGCACTGCAGGGGCCCCCAGGGGCCCCACGACATCCGTTACCGCCAACCAGGTTCTGGCGGTCAAAACCGCCAGAACCAGGCTGGCGGTAAGGGGGTCGGAATCCCCATGGCGGCGCTGCCTGCAGCGCCGCCATGGAGGATTCCTCAGGCCAGGGGAAAACCGGCAGGAAACCGCCGGTTTCCCTTTTCTGACCGCGGTGGTAATAGGCCTGGATGCACCGCCAGCCTGTTGGCGGTGCATCCGCGGTCCCCGGCCCTGGCGGTCCATGACCGCCAGGGTCAGAATGACACCCTATATATATTAAATAAAAGTGGAGACAGTACTGAGTCCTCTGGGAAACCATATTTGATATTTCTTTCAAGAGTGAAGACACATAGGGGGTCATTCTGACCTCGGCGGTCGGTGTTAAAGCGGCGGCCAACCCGCCAACAGGCAGGCGGTAAAAAAAATGGAATTCTGACCCTGGCGGGAACCGCCAACACAGCCCGCCACTTTAACACTCCGACCGCCATGGCGGGGCAAACAAACAGCGCGGCGGTCACCGCCAACAGACAGGCGGCAGACAATGTACCGCCCACCCTATCACGACCCACCAATCCGCTACCTTTTCCGGGGCGGGAGACCCGCCGATAAAAACACGGCGGAAACAGACCACGAACGGGAAAACGCTGACCTCTATACACTCCACGAGGAATCTGGACAGCATGGAACCCGAATTAAACTTCCTACCAGCGATTGTCTACCTGCTCCTCTACCAGGAGCACGAACGCCGCCTCAGGAGACAATGGTGAGTACTGCACCTACGACACAGGGGAGGGGGGAGGAGAAAAGATTATGGGCACACACATACGCGACACCCCCCCACCCCCAAATCCCCACACACCAATGCAGAGCAACAAGTCAGATTTACACCCCCCAAACCCCCTGGAATAATTCAAAGACAAAATAAAATGATCATTAAAATAGAAGTATATTAAAGCATATTTGAACTTAAGTGAAATATGAGATTTTTAAAACAAATAAATCACAACATGAACAATGTATACATAGTCCAAAAGTCCAGCACATATTGGCTACATGCCATTGTTCGTGGGCCAATGTGCATAAACACATGGGCAAAGCCCACACACGAGACCCAATTCCATTGGAGAGAACACTGCTGGGGCATCAGATAATAAAACCACAGGCACCTCAGCGGGAAGGGAAGGGGGGGACCTCAGCCACATGAATCCACGACGCCAGATCCACAAGGGGCCTCCATGCCCACTGTACCATCCTGGGGAGTGCAAAGCCACAGTCTCTCAAGTCTCTACAGTGGGTGGATTGCCCATTGTAGCATCCTGGGGAGTGCAAAGCCACAGTCTCTCAAGTCTCTACAGTGGGTGGATTGCCCACTGTACCATCCTGGGGAGTGCAAAGCCACAGTCTCACAAGTCTTTTCAGTGGGTGGATTGCCCACTGTACCATCCTGGGGAGTGCAAAGCCACAGTCCATCTGGTGGATTACAGACTCCACTGGTTATGGAGGAGGCATGGTGCCCAGAGTGCTTCGTAAAGCCCTGCCCGCACAGATCCGGCCCTGCCAATGGGCCAGCGGTGCTTGAGATGAAGGGCCCAGCGGAGCGGTGCTTGACAGGAAGGGCCCAGCGGAGCGGTGCAGAGACGGCAGGGCCCAGCGGAGCGGTGTTTGACAGGAAGGGCCCAGCGGAGCGGTGCTTGACAGGAAGGGCCCAGCGGAGCGGTGCTTGAGATGAAGGGCCCAGCGGAGCGGTGCTTGACAGGAAGGGCCCAGCGGAGCGGTGCTTGAGATGAAGGGCCCAGCGGAGCGGTGCTTGACAGGAAGGGCCCAGTGGAGCGGTGCATGACAGGAAGGGCCCAGCGGAGCGGTGCAGAGACGGCGGGGCCCAGCGGAGCGGTGTTTGACAGGAAGGGCCCAGCGAAGCGGTGCTTGACAGGAAGGGACCAGCGGAGCGGTGCAGAGACGGCGGGGCCCAGCGGAGCGGTGCTTGAGATGAAGGGCCCAGCGGAGCGGTGCTTGAGATGAAGGGCCAAGCGGAGCGGTGCTTGACAGGAAGGGCCCAGCGGAGCGGTGCTTGAGATGAAGGGCCCAGCGGAGCGGTGCTTGACAGGAAGGGGCCAGCGGAGCGGTGCTTGACAGGAAGGGCCCAGCGGAGCTGTGCTTGACAAGAAGGGCCCAGCGGAGCGGTGCTTGACAGGAAGGGCCCAGCGGAGCGGTGCAGAGACGGTGGGGCCCAGCGGAGCGGTGCTTGAGATGAAGGGCCCAGCGGAGCAGTGCTTGACAGGAAGGGCCCAGCGGAGCGGTGCTTGACAGGAAGGGCCCAGCGGAGCGGTGCAGAGACGGCGGGGCCCAGCGGAGTGGTGCTTGACAGGAAGGGCCCAGCGGAGTGGTGCTTGACAGGAAGGGCCCAGCGGAGCGGTGCAGAGACGGCGGGGCCCAGCGGAGCGGTGCTTGAGATGAAGGGCCCAGCGGAGCGGTGCTTGAGATGAAGGGCCCAGCGGAGCGGTGCTTGACAGGAAGGGCCCAGCGGAGCGGTGCAGAGACGGCGGGGCCCAGCGGAGCGGTGCAGAGATGGCGGGGCCCAGCGGAGCGGTGCTTGAGATGAAGGGCCCAGCGGAGCGGTGCTTGACAGGAAGGGCCCAGCGGAGCGGTGCAGAGACGGCGGAGCCCAGCGGAGCGGTGCTTGAGATGAAGGGCCCAGCGGAGCGGTGCTTGACAGGAAGGGCCCAGCGGAGCGGTGCAGAGATGGCGGGGCCCAGCGGAGTGGTGCTTGACAGGAAGGGCCCAGCGGAGCAGTGCAGAGACGGCGGGGCCCAGCGGAGCGGTGCTTGAGATGAAGGGCCCAGCGGAGCAGTGCTTGAGATGAAGGGCCCAGCGGAGCGGTGCTTGACAGGAAGGGCCCAGCGGAGCGGTGCTTGAGATGAAGGGCCCAGCGGAGCGGTGCTTGACAGGAAGGGCCCAGCGGAGCGGTGCATGACAGGAAGGGCCCAGCGGAGCGGTGCAGAGACGGCGGGGCCCAGCGGAGCGGTGTTTGACAGGAAGGGCCCAGCGGAGCGGTGCTTGACAGGAAGGGACCAGCGGAGCGGTGCAGAGACGGCGGGGCCCAGCGGAGCGGTGCTTGTGATGAAGGGCCCAGCGGAGCGGTGCTTGAGATGAAGGGCCAAGCGGAGCGGTGCTTGACAGGAAGGGCCCAGCGGAGCGGTGCTTGAGATGAAGGGCCCAGCGGAGCGGTGCTTAACATGAAGGGGCCAGCGGAGCGGTGCTTGACAGGAAGGGCCCAGCGGAGCTGTGCTTGACAAGAAGGGCCCAGCGGAGCGGTGCTTGACAGGAAGGGCCCAGCGGAGCGGTGCAGAGACGGTGGGGCCCAGCGGAGCGGTGCTTGAGATGAAGGGCCCAGCGGAGCGGTGCTTGACAGGAAGGGCCCAGCGGAGCGGTGCTTGACAGGAAGGGCCCAGCGGAGCGGTGCAGAGACGGCGGGGCCCAGCGGAGTGGTGCTTGACAGGAAGGGCCCAGCGGAGCGGTGCTTGACAGGAAGGGCCCAGCGGAGCGGTGCAGAGACGGCGGGGCCCAGCGGAGCGGTGCTTGAGATGAAGGGCCCAGCGGAGCGGTGCTTGAGATGAAGGGCCCAGCGGAGCGGTGCTTGACAGGAAGGGCCCAGCGGAGCGGTGCAGAGACGGCGGGGCCCAGCGGAGCGGTGCAGAGACGGCGGGGCCCAGCGGAGCGGTGCTTGAGATGAAGGGCCCAGCGGAGCGGTGCTTGACAGGAAGGGCCCAGCGGAGCGGTGCAGAGACGGCGGAGCCCAGCGGAGCGGTGCTTGAGATGAAGGGCCCAGCGGAGCGGTGCTTGACAGGAAGGGCCCAGCGGAGCGGTGCAGAGATGGCGGGGCCCAGCGGAGTGGTGCTTGACAGGAAGGGCCCAGCGGAGCGGTGCAGAGACGGCAGGGCCCAGCGGAGCGGTGCTTGAGATGAAGGGCCCAGCGGAGCGGTGCTTGAGATGAAGGGCCCAGCGGAGCGGTGCTTGACAGGAAGGGCCCAGCGGAGCGGTGCAGAGACGGCGGGGCCCAGCAGAGCGGTGCAGAGACGGCGGGGCCCAGCGGAGCGGTGCTTGAGATGAAGGGCCCAGCGGAGCGGTGCTTGACAGGAAGGGCCCAGCGGAGCGGTGCAGGTACGGCGGGGCCCAGCGGAGCGGTGCTTGAGATGAAGGGCCCAGCGGAGCGGTGCTTGACAGGAAGGGCCCAGCGGAGCGGTGCTTGACAGGAAGGGCCCAGCGGAGCGGTGCAGAGACGGCGGGGCCCAGCGGAGCGGTGCTTGACAGGAAGGGCCCAGCGGAGCGGTGCTTGACAGGAAGGGCCCAGCGGAGCGGTGCAGAGACCGCGGGCCCAGCGGAGCGGTGCTTGAGATGAAGGGCCCAGCGGAGCGGTGCTTGAGATGAAGGGCCCAGCGGAGCGGTGCTTGACAGGAACGGCCCAGCGGAGCGGTGCAGAGACAGCGGGGCCCAGCGGAGCGGTGCTTGAGATGAAGGGCCCAGCGGAGCGGTGCTTGACAGGAAGGGCCCAGCGGAGCGGTGCTTGACAGGAAGGGCCCAGCGGAGCGGTGCAGAGACGGCGGGGCCCTGTTCAGCGGTGCTTCTCTTGGCGGGGCCCTGTTCAGCGGTGCTTCTCACGGCGGGGCCCTGTTCAGCAGTGCTTCTCACGGCGGGCCCTGTTCAGCTGTGCTTTTCACGGCGGGGCCCTGTTCAGCGGTGCTTCTCACGGCGGGGCCCTGTTCAGCGGTGCTTCTCACGGCGGGCCCTGTTCAGCGGTGCTTCTCACGGCGGGGCCCTGTTCAGCGGTGCTTCTCTTGGCGGGGCCCTGTTCAGTGGTGCTTGTCTTTTGTTCCTAGGGAACCAGATCTGGGCAATCATTCCCGCTCAGTCGCCATCCGACCTATCGCTTGCGGGGCCCTTCTGTGCTGGACTCCTGGGCCCGGGGGTGTCCTCCGTCACACCCCAAATGGGGCTGGTGGGCCGCCTGCTGCCGGACTTCTTCGCCCTGCTGCCCTTGCCCTCCTTGGAAGAATCTCTGGGGCCCTTGCCTCCCTTGGAAGAATCTCTGGGGCCCTTGCCTCCCTTGGATGAATCTCTGGGGCCCTTGCCCTCCTTGGAAGAATGGTGTTCTTGGGGGCAGCCGTCTCAGGCCTGTGGTGCCGGCCCTTGCCTTTTTTGCTTCTTTTCCCAGGGGGTGGGCTGGCTGTCCCCTTGCTGCTGGCCGATGTTCCTGCCCTAGGAGCTGGTGGACTCCAATAGCCCTGAACGATGGTCCTAGTAGGTGCAGGGCTTGTGGTGGCTGAGGTGCTGGTTGGAGTCTTACGAGATGGAGGGGGTGGGTCAGTTGTTGGAAAGAGGTCAAGGTTGGAAAGGAAAATCAATTTAGAAAGACAGGGACAGGTAGTTGTAGTGGGTATGGGAGTGGAGGAAGAGGATGTGCTTGTAGGAGAGTCAAGTGTGCTGTCTTTGGGTGCAGGTGCTTGTGACGGAGGCTGTCGTGAGGTGGATGGCTGTTGGGTGGGTGGCTGTCTGCGTTTGTGTGGTTTGGAAGAGGGGGTGACAGACACACTGGGAGAGGACACAGGGGACGTGTAAATGGTAGTGGGGGTGGTGACTGCACGTGTGCGGACTGTTCTGGTGGGTGTGGTGGTGATGGACGTACTGGCTGATGGTGGTGTGCATGCAGGTGTGAGTGGAGACGTCACAGGGAGGGAGGAGGGAGACGAGGAGGAGAGGGACACAGTGGAGTCAGTGGGTGTTGCTGTGTCTGCATGTGGATGTTGCTTGGGTGAATGCTTGTGAGATCTGTGGTGCTTATGTCTGGATGAGCTGCCCTTGGGTGTTGAGGTGTGTGCAGGCTGGTCTGTAGGTGTGTCTGGGATAGGCAGAGGAACAGGGGAGTGGGACTGGGTTGAGGAAGTTGGAGGGGGGAGGCTAGACACAGGGACAATTGCTGCCGTCAGTGCTGAGGCCAGAGCGTTGAACGATCGCTGATGGGCAGCCTGACCCGAATGAATGCCCTCCAGGTATGCATTGCTCCGATGCACCTCCCTTTCCACCCCCTGGATGGCATTCAAAAGGGTAGACTGCCCAACAATGAGCGTCTGGAGGAGGTCAATGATCTCCGCACTGAGGGCAGCAGGGGTAACTGGGGCAGGACCTGAGGTGCCAGGGGCGAAGGAGATGGCCGGCTTCCTGGCCGAGCGGGCACGGGGCGAAAGCTGAGGGGCTGCTGGGAGGGCGGAGCTGGTGCGCTGGGTGGCGGCTGTACCTGTAGTTGCGGTGGGCACGGATGTTGCCGCCACCACAAGGGAGCTCCCTTTCGAGGACGTGTCGGTGTCGCTGACATCTCCACGGGTCCCCGTTGTGGAGCCCCCCTCGCCCTCCGTCTCACTGGTTAAGTCTTTTGCAGGGCCCTCCGGGGCCATGTGAGATGCAGCTCCCTCGTGTGCCGATGCCACTTCTCCTCCGCCTGATGATGCTAATGCACACAGGAACAGGAAAACCAAAAAAAAAGGGGTGGGAGAAGAAAGAAAGACATGTTGAGTGCATGCATTGGCGGCACCGTTGGCGGAGAGGACAGAGACAGAAGCCCCCTGCACTACGCAGCGCACTCGGAGTACACTACTCAATTCTAGTGACTTGGCCTACAAGTCTATGGACGACAAATGCACACATAGATGAGCCCGGGCCATGGATAGCTGTACTTAGCACCCTACAGAGTTGGGGGGCGGGGGCACAGGGCCATGTCTAACGGAGGGGCCTAGCCTACAGAAACCGCCCTGGCCTAGAGATAGCCACAGCCCTCCTCCCCCACCCAGACGCCTCCACTGTGCGCTAATATAGCGGAATGTGCTGATACTCACCCCCTTGTGTCTGCTGTGATGTCCTCACGCGCCCATCCAAATCGGGGTAGGCCACCGCCAGGATCCGGGACATCAGGGGGGTCAATTGACGACTGGCACCCCTCCTACGTTGGGAGGCCATCCCCAGCAGAGCCTCGGCGGTCTTTCTGCTCCCGCAGCGGATGTCCTCCCACCTCTTGCGGCAGTGGGTGCCGGGCAGTGGGTGCCCCGTCTGTTGTGGACCCCCAGGGCCCGGACGTCCTTGGCGATGGCACGCCAAATGTCGATCTTCTGATGGGCGCTGACCTATGTGACATGTACAGGATTGATAAATAAATATCATCACTTTTCTGCATGGTCGATGTGCTCGGCCCCCCCTCCCCAACCTTGCCATGTGGCACATGCTCTCATCTGTCGTGCGTTGCACTCCTCATTCGCTCCCCTCCCCACCATCTTACATCCACCCCACTCAACACAGGCATAGCCAATACTACGTGCTCCCAGTGTACTTACCTGTTGGTCTGGAGGACCGTAGAGTAGCGCATACTGGGGGAGGACCCCATCAACAAGTTTATCCAATTCCTCAGATGTAAAGGCAGGGGCCCTTTTCCCAGTCGCAGCAGCCATTGTCTCTTCCAGACCGAATTCACAGCAGCACTTGCAGTATAGGTCCTCTCCTGTGGATGATCAGGTCTCGAGTGATTAAGCAAGTAGAAAATGGCGGTCACGCCCGCGGCGGTGCGTACCGCGGCGGTGCGTACCGCGACCGCCGCGCACATCGTCATTGGCTGCTGAGACCCATAGGGTTCAATGTTAACCAATGCTGCTTTGCGCCGCGGTCTTCGACCGCCTACCGCCACAGTGTGCCACGCCAGCGCATTGACCTCACATCCCATTGTCACAATTCACAGGTCAGGCAGCCGCCATTTCAAGGGCCCACATGGCTGAATTTCTACGGCGTCACACAGGCCTAGGCCTTGCATTGCCACTCATACAAGCCATTCAATGCATAGCGAATCGTGTAATGTGCAAGCTGTGGTTGCGTACCTGTGGGTTGCTTGACTCTGTGCTCCATGTTGTCCTTCCTAGGCACCGTCCGCTGGGACTTGCGAGGAGATGGAGGAATCCTCCCGTGTACAGACCGCTGGTGGACCTGTCGACAATGGAAGAAAGACATGTCATACTTACATACAGACTTGACCGAGCCACTATACAGGAACTGTGTGACCAGCTGGAGCCAGACCTGATGTCCCCCATTCGCCAACCCACAGGGATTCCCCCTCTGGTGCAGGTTCTGTCAGTACTCCATTTTTTGGCAAGTGGATCATTCCAAACAACAGTGGCCATATCATCAGGGATGTCTCAGCCTATGTTTTCTAAGGTTTTGTCCAGAGTGTTGTCTGCCCTGATGAAATACATGCGGAGCTACATTGTTTTCCCTGAGGTGGCCGATTTGCCTACAGTGAAGGGTGATTTCTATGCCCTTGGACATATCCCCAACATCATTGGTGCCATTGATGGGACCCATGTGGCCTTGGTTCCCCCCAGTGGAAGTGAGCAGGTGTACAGGAACAGAAAAAGTTATCATTCTATGAATGTCTAGGTGGTCTGTTCGGCTGACCGGTACATCTCCCATGTAAAGTTCCCTGGGTCAGTGCATGACGCGTACATCATGCGAAATAGCAGCATCCCTTATGTGATGGAACAGCTACAGAGACACCGTGTGTGGCTAATAGGTGACTCTGGTTACCCCAACCTGTCGTGGCTACTGACCCCAGTGAGGAATCCCAGGACAAGGGCAGAGGAACGCTACAATGAGGCCCATGGGCGAACTAGGAGGATTATAGAAAGAACCTTCGGCCTCCTGAAGGCCAGGTTTAGGTGCCTGCATATGACAGGGGGATCCCTAATGTACTCACCAAAGAAGGTGTGCCATATCATCGTGGCCTGCTGTATGCTTCACAACCTGGCTTTGCGACGCCAGGTGCCTTTCCTGCAGGAGGATGGTCCAGATGGTTGTGTTGTAGCAGCTGTGGAGCCTGTGGAGAGTGAAGAGGAGGAGGACGACGGGGACGACACAGACAACAGGGACACAGTGATACAACAGTATTTTCAGAAGCACACAGGTACGAATCAACCACGCCATTTTACATTTACTTAAAGTCTCCTGCCTCTCTACTGTCTGAGTTCCCCCCCAGTTCCTGATAACTGAGATGTGACTTTCCCTTCCGTTTTCAGAGCTGTGGGCCCCACTGCGTGACCTCTGCTTTGTTTGCCCAAGGACTACAGCTGTGTGACAGTGGTATGTTGTCATCACAATGTAACTGCACATTTTGGCACCGTTATGTCTAATACATTTGTTCAAAATACAAGCAGACTCCAGATTTTTTTAGTGCAAGAAGTGATTTAATTCAAGTGCTAAATTTAAGGAACATGATTGTAAAACGGGGATGGGTGATGGTGGAGTAATGTCCATGGCAGAGTCCAGTTCTCAGTCGCACAGGTGCATTGTCCATATGCCTGTGGAAGGATGGAGCAGGGGCAGTTCAAGGTTGGACAGGGTGACAATGTGGGACAGTGGGATGACATCAGGGGGTATCGTTTGCTGGCGGGGGTCTTGCAATCCTACTCTGTCTTCTTGTGAGATCTCAGTTTCCGCTTGCGGGGTGGTTCTTCTTCTGCAGGAGGTGGGGTTCTGGAGGCCTGTCGTTGTGTGGGGGCCTCCTGTCTACTAGCGCCGGCGGAGGTGGTAGGCTGTTCCTGGTCCAGGCTAGTGACAGGGGCCCTTTGTGGTGCCACATGGTCCCGCAATGTGGTGACTATCTGGGTTAGGGCCACGACGATGGTCCCCATTGCAGAACTAATGTTCCTCAGTTCCTCTCTGAACCCCATGTACTGTTGCTCCTGCATGACCTGGATCTCCTGGAACCTGGCCAGGACCGTAGCCATCGTCTCCTGGGAGTGGTGGTATGCTCCCATGATGGAGGAGAGGGCCTCTTGGAGAGTCGGTTCCCTGGGCCTGTCCCTCCCCTGTCGCACAGCAGCCCTCCCAGTTCCCCTGTTTCCCTGGGCCTCTGTCCCCTGGACGGTGTGCCCACTACCACTGCCCCCAGGTCCCTGTTGCTGTTGGGGTGGTGGGTCAACCTGGGTGCCCTGTAGTGGTGGACACACCGCTGATTGACGTGTCCTGGAGACAGAGGCATGGGCCTGCTGGGTGGGAGCTGTGCTGGTGTTCCCAGAGGGGGTTAGGTCTGGTGTAGCCTGTGGCTGTCTGTGGGGAACCGACTGTCCCGAGGTCCCCGATGGGCCGGGCTGGTCATCAGGGTCCAGGGAGACAGAGCTGCTGTCATCACTGGGGGCCTCTTCTGGGGGTGGGATGGACATCTCTGGACCCTCCGTGGCGGTGTGGTGGCGTTCGGGTCCTGCAGGGGTATAAGAGTATGGTTATTGCTTCTGTGTGTGGCATTTTGTGTAATGGGTGGGTGGCCGTGTCTCCCAGTGCTGGCATTCCCTTGTGGGGGCTTTTGTGACGGTGGCTTGTGGGGGTGATGGGTGTGTGCAGTGGGCATGCTTTGGGGATGGGTGTCCATGCTTTGGGGACGCACGCAGGGCTAGGTTTTGGGATAGGTGGGATGTGATGGTGAGCCATTTGCAAGGAGTTGGTGTGATGGGGGTGGGGGTGAGGGTGGGGGTATGATTTGGCATGCAGGTGGGGTGGGGGGAATGGAGTAGTGAAGATTTGACTTACCAGAGTCCATTCCTCCGCCTACTCCTGCGAGGCCCTCAGGATGCAGGATGTGCAAGACTTCCTCCTCCCATGCTGTGAATTTTGGGGGAGTAGGTGGGGGTCCGCCGCCAGTCTTCTGCACCGCAATGTTGTGCCTTGATACCATGGAACGCACCTTCCCCCGTAGGTTGTTCCACCGCTTCCTGATGTCGTCCCGATTGCGTGGATGCTGTCCCACAGCGTTGACCCTGTCCACTATTCTTTGCCATAGCTCCATCTTCCTGGCAATGGTGGTGTGCTGCACCTGTGCCCGAAGAGCTGGGGCTCTACACAAACTATTTCCTCCACCATGACCCTGAGTTCTGCGTCAGAGAACCTGGGGTGTCTTTGGGGTGCCATGGGGTGGTGTGGATGAGGTGAGGGGTGGTGTATGGTGTTTTGTGGGTGGAAATTGTGTGGGTGATGTTGTGATTTGCCTCTGTGTGATGGTGTACTCTATGCTGTGCTCTCTCTCTCTGTCGTTCACTCGCAATTGTGGTCGTAGGGGTTTGTGGGTGATGTGGGTGTGTGTTTTATATTTAATTGGGTGTGTGGGAGTGGTGTGTGTATGTGTCTCAGGTGTGTGTATTTTGAATTATCCAATGTGGTAGTGTTTTGTAAAGGTGTGTGTATTTTGACTGCGGCGGTGTGTACCGCCAATGGAATACCGCGGTTGAAAGACCGCTGCGGGGATTTGTGGGTCGGAATGGTATGGGCGTATTTCTGTTGGCGTGACGGTGGAGGTTTGGTCATCGCCAGTTTCCCGCTGACCTTTGGTGTGGCGGACTTTTGTGGATGTCGGGTTTTTGGCGGTTTGCCAGTTGCGGGTCAGAATGACCGTGGCGGTTTACCGCGGCGGTGTTATGGCGGCCTTCTGGCCGGCGGTAAGCGACTTTTACCGCCGAGGTCAGAATGACCCCCATAGAATAGGTCCACCTGGGCAAAAAGATTCTAACCATTTAAGGGTGCGATTACCTGAGCCAATTTCTTAAGTTGTGTATGAGGAAGTGTATGGTCAATGAAGTCGAAGGTGGTGAAGATCAAGAAAAAGGGTTTTGAACCCAACACCATCAAGCAGCTGCCAGGATTGGCTACAATGGATAATACCACTGACTCAGTCCTATTTAACAGTCTAAGGCAAGTCTGAAGTGGGCAGAGGATTGTATTGGATTTCACAAATGGAGATAGTCAGTTAAAGGATTTGTCTCAAATAGGCCAGAAGGGACATGGGACATACGTTACTGGTTTCTTTAGGAGCATTTTCTAGCATTGCAGCTTTCTATTGATCTGGAACTCTTTTGAGGCTTAAAGAGAAATTGAATGGGGAGAAGGGCTTTTCAGTCAACATGTGAACAGGATGCTTTTCAGTACAGATGTTGGCTGAAGAGCTAATTTTAGCTATCTCACTGAAGCCTAACAGTCTGCTTGAAGCGCAGCAAAGGAAAAAACTCTAGTGGGGGTCACCTCTTGTTCAATTTCAGAATATATTTGTTATCTAATATTTCAGTTTTAGTGGAGAAAAAACTAGAAAACTGATTACATAAATCTTGTGATGAGGTCATAGCTGGATTTGGTATTGGGAGGCTGAGAAGGAATCAAGGGCCAGATGTATCATCACTGCCCTTTGCGATATGGAAATAGCGATTTTTAAGAAATCGCTATTGCCGACTCGCAAAGTGCCATGTATCACATTTGCGAATCGGTAATAGCGATTTCTTAAAAATCACAAATGCTATTACTGAATCGCAAATTGCGATACCGGCCCCATTCGCAGCTATGGGCCTGTTGGCCCATATCAGCAATTTTTTTGCATTTCCAAAATTGCAATTTCTGAACCAGAAATCGCAATTTTGGAAATGCAAAACCCCAGGGTGCTGGGGGGCTAAGGCCCCCTCTGCTGCACCCCAAAAGTTTTTGGAGGAACATGTAAGGTGCACACATGCCAAAAGGGCATGTGTGCTTTACATGTACAATTTAAAAATGCATTTTAATATAGCAGGGGAGGGAGGTTAACATTAACAATTGCCGGCAAAGGACACTTTTACTTATTACACTTTTACTCTTATTTCCTAGTCGGGTCGGGGTTCACAGTGTTGCAAATCAGCTTACTGACAGAGGAGTTAGGTTAGGCGTCACAGCAAGTGGATATTTCCGCTTTAATTCCCAGAGTCGGGGTCTGTTTGGTCGACCTTTCATAGTTGATTCCCCCAGTTATATATATATATACATATATTATTATTTTTTCCCCTTCAGTAAGGTGCCCACTAATGCTACTCCATTCCCCTTTCTGGTGGGCATATTTCCGTATTACGCAGTCGCAGCAGCATTCCCTCCCAGTTGGCAGATAATGGAAACTGTCTCAACCCCAAGGCTTCCTCTCGCGCCAATGCCATGCCCTCGGCCCCCGCCCACACCTCAAGAGAGCACCTCCAGGCTTGTGTCGGTGGTGGGTCAGGTGATTTCCACCTGCGGGTCACCAAGCGCCTTGCTACAATGAGTCCTAAGTCTACGAAGCGTGTCTCTGCTCTGTGGTGTTTGCTTCTGGGGAATAATCCTAGGATGCATGCTTCCCATGTGTGGGGTATTCGTTGTGTTGTACAATCAGATAGGTTGTCAGTCACTGCTCTCCAGTAGGAGTCTAAATCAGGACAGGACCACAGCATGTGCAGCAAGTCTGCTACGATCCCGCGTCATCGGGGGCAGGCCGCATCTCTACGGACGAAGTATCTGTTCACGCGGGCTAGCGTGAGGTAGGCTCTGTGTATTATGTAATATTGGATTAAGTGAAATTGAGAATTGCGAGGCACATTAAGGTGGCCCGAGAGGGCAGACTTCCATTGCGTTAGCGCGATCGAATCGCCAGTGTCTGTTTCCCATGCCACGCATAGCGTATCGGTTTCAAGGGCAGTCTGGGATCTCACAGAGCCCGCCAACCAGCTAATCAGCTGACGTCCCCGACCCATTACCTGTAAATACTGAATCAGCAAGTGGGTGGGAGGAGCAATTGAGATGTCTCCCCATTTGGATCTCAGTGCCCCTATCAAGGAGCAGTGTAATAAAAACTGGCCAGGTGGCAGTCCCATCACCTGTAGCCTGGCAAAGGGGAGGAGTTGGGTTTCTTCATAGAGGTCTCCCAGTGTGTACAATTCTATTTCGTGCCACGTGCGTAATTCGGATTCTGACGTGACTCTGATACCTCTTGGTGTGCCCATTAATGCCAAGGCCGGTGCGAAAGGAACTGTCGAGTTTGTCAGGCGGAGTGATCGACGGAAACATTTGTGAGCCACTTTAAGAAAGAGTGGGGTACGCGTTTGTGTGAGTGGGTGGAATAGGTGTTGTATCTGCTGGAGTGACCAAGGTCTGCTCTCTGATGTTGTGTCCACTAGTTGAGCGTCTGCTAGCCGTCTGGATATCCATTGAAGCTGGGCCGCTAGGTAGTATTGTTCCAGGTTGGGGACTGCCAGTCCACCCTTGTCAGGTGGTAGGTACAATTTTTTTAAAGCAACTCTACAATGGCCACCATTCCAGATAAATTCCCTCAATCCTGTCTCCAAAGTCCTGAAGAAACTAGGGGAGATATAGTGTGGGAGGTTAGAAAAGAAATACAAAAGTCTGGGCAGAACTACCATCTTCAGGAGCACTATCCTGCCTGCTACCGACAGCGGTAGCGTCCTCCAGAAGCTCATTTGGGATTTAACCGAGGACACAGCCCTTACGAGGTTACCCCCAAATATGTCTGCCTCGCGGTGATAAACTCGGACACCCAGGTATCTGAATGTGTGGGGTTGCCATGGAACGGGGTTTCCAGCAAGGGTAAGTCCTGGGTCCTAGAGTCCTGGATCAAAGGGGAAGAGGCAGGACTTAGACCAGTTTACCCTCAGGCCAGATGCTAACGCAAATTGTTGTAGTAGTGAGCCGGCTTCAGGGGGGATTCGTGTAACGTCTCGAAAGTACAGGAGAAGGTCATCTGCATGCAGTGAGACTATGTGGACACCGTCCCCCAATGGGATACCCCAACCACTCCCTTCTTTACGCAGGGCCGCTGCCAAGGGTTCCATAGCGAGTGAGAACAACAATGTCAAGAGAGGACAACCCTGTCTCGTGTCCCTGCGTACCTGGATCGGTTCCGATATCTCGGATCCTAGCCGCACCCGGACTAGTGGTCTGGTGTATAGGAGTTTAGCTAGGCGAGTGAAAGACGGGCCTATACTGAACTGTCGGAGTACTCGGAACAGATAGGGCCACTCCAATGAGTCAAAGGCCTTTTCCAGGTCTAGAACAAGGCAGCCTGCCAGTGGCCAATCACGTTTCGCGTATTGCATGACTCGGAACAACCTTCTGATATTGTGGGAGGTGTCTCTGGCTGGGACAAACCCGTTTTGATCCGGGTGTATCAGACCCGGCACTGTCGGTGCGAGGCGCGTCGCTAGTAGTTTGGCTAATATTTTATAATCTGTGTTCAGCATTGCCAGTGGTCTATACGAGCCCATGTCTGCCGGGTTCCTCCCGGGTTTAGGAAGGGAAACCAGTAATGCTTCCCTTTGAGTGGCCGATAAATGGCCCTCCTGTTCAGCTGTCTCGTAAAGTTTGAGCAATTTGGGCGCCAGCTGTATCGCGAAGGCCTTATAAAAGTCAACTGGGAGTCCATCAGGGCCCGGCATTTTGCCAGACGCAGTTTGTGAATACTAGATCTAATCTCTTTGAGCTCAAGGGGCGCCTCAAGCGCCACAGACTGTTCGTCTTCCAGATGTGGCAGTTCTTTCCGGCAAGCAACTCTGCCCTGGAGTTGCCCTCTGGAGTTGCCCTCGAGGTGTAAAGTTCCTCGTAATGCCTCGCAAACTCAGTCTGTATCTCTCGGGGTGAGTGTACTAGTTACCCAGTTTGTGAGAGGATTTACGTTATTGGCTTCCTCTCGCAGTCCCGCCGGATCAGCCAGGCCAAGAGCTTGCCTGCTTTATCTGCAGTTGCATGGGTTCTTGCTGAGTGTACGGTGTAGTTTAGGCATCGCAGGCGCTCTAGTAGTGACAGGTGTTCGGCGCGCATTGCTGCTAGTCTCGGGTCATCTGGCTGGTTGTTAATTGCTTCCCTCTCTGGTTGTAGCAGGTTTTGCTCTACTCTAGTCAGCTCTCGTTCAACGGAGCGGCGCAGGCTGTGCTGGGTTCCCAGGCAGTGTCCCCGCATGAAAACCTTGAATGCGCCCCATTGTATCAAGCCCGATGAGGCCATGCCGTCGTTTTGTTAGTAAAATTCTGGGATTACAGCGCTCAATGATGCTCAAAAAGCAGCATCTTCCAGCAGTTCCGGTCTCAACTTCCATGTGGGAATGGCCGGACGGGGGCGTCCCCAGCAAAGTTGTGCAATCAGGGGTTATGGTCAGAGTGTGTGCGTCCTAAGTACTCCTAATTCACCACTACCGGGGCGAAGCTCATGGTACAGAGTATTCTATCTAGTCGTACATGCATTGAGTGCGGAGCGGAGTAAAAGGAGTAAACCCTGTCTATCCTATGTCTTTGCCTCCACACATCTACTAGTTGCCATTGCTGGATCCAGTTTACCAGGCCCCTCGAGGCTGCCACCACCGGCGAGGTGGGCAGCGGGGGGAAGGAGCGGTCCAGTTCCACGTCAAGTACACTATTATAGTCTCCCCCGAGCAGCCACAGGAGGCCGTTCCAACCCGCTAGTTGGTGAGATAGACTGTGTAAGAATGCAGTTTGGTCGGTGTTTGGGGCATAAATGGAGCCCAGCACAACCATGTGCGAGTTTTCCCCTAATTAGCACAAATCTGCCCTGTGGATCTACGACCTGTTCTTCCACCGCAAAGGGGGTACCAGCTCTAATCCAAATTAACGCACCTTTAGCATATGATGAGTGACCTGTCGCGTATAATTGTCCTCTCCAGCGCTGGCACAGTCGGGGGATCTCAGGACTCGCTATATGTGTCTCCTGTAGGAGTGCTATGTGAATCGAGTGACGTTTGAGATAGGAGTAAATAGCATATCGTTGTTTGGGGGTGTGGATACCCCTTACATTCCAGGTGATTGTTGTGTATGTGGCTGTATTAGAAGTTTTAGGTTGAACTGTATGTCTCCCTGCCCTGTCCCTCCGCGCAGTGTCTCATCATTGTTTTTCCCGGCCCCATTGAAGGCCAAGGATTCGATAAGTGTCAGCCGGCAATAACAAAACATAACTAATACTATCGGAGCAGATAGACAACAGGTCACCGCCCAAACACAACAACAAAACCAATAATGTGTTAACACACATCCACACATTATATGTCTCCACTGGTAGGAGTTTGGGGGTAGGCCAAGTTCACAAAGGGGGAGAAGTGTTTCAGGCATGAGCCTTTTCTTATCCGGTTGTGGCAGATAAAAGATTAGGGTGAAGGAGGGGAGCGCAGGGGGGGGCTCCACTTTCCCTGGCTTTAGGTGGGCGTAGTGACCAGGAGTGGGGGTCCAGTCACCTGGAGTGTATATGGCTGTTAGTTGGCTATTATATATGTTCAGCAGTATGGTCTGTTGTCTTCCCTGTTCTCAGGTCACATCAATGCAAACCTCGTTGGTCCGGCTGTTCATGCTGTGCGTGGTTTCCAGGCATTGTTCGAGGTTTCCTCAGAAAAGTTTGTCTGCTGTGGCTGGTGTCACCGAGGGCCCCCCATCGAGGCCCAACTCCGATAGCTGATCCGGTGTGAGAGGACGGTCACTGGTCGGCTGTGAAAGTTCTGTGTCTGATCCCGAGGGGAAGTGCGATGCGCCGATCGCTGCGGCCGTGTGAATCGCTTTCCTTCTCTCCTGGATTAGCTGTTCCAGATCTGGAGCACAGCTTGTTGGTTCGGTGCGAGTCGCATTTCTCCCTCGGTCTCTTCTGGTGCGGCTATGCCTGGGTCGAGGTATCGGTCCTGCTCGTTCTGATGCGGCACCAGAGGATAGTCCAGATGATTCAAGCCATTCCCATGCTGCCTCTGTATTTGAGAAGAAGTGCATTTTGTCCTCTATCACAACTCGTAGTTTGGCAGGGAATAGCAGAGAGTAGGTTAAGCCTAGGGAACGCAGTTTGCGCTTTAAAGGTAGGTAAGAGGCTCTGCCTCTTTGTACCGCTAAGGTGTAGTCAGGAAATAGCATGATTTGCACGTTGTCCACGTGGGGAGGTGGACCAGCTCTCACTGTTCTCAGTATAACGTCCCTATCCGCGTAGTGAAGCAGTCGGATGATGAATGGTCTCGGGGTATTGCCCGGTGGCCTCGATCGAGCAGGGATGCGATGCGCACGTTCCACAGAGAAGAAGGGAGTAAGTTCGCCTTCAGATACCAATCCCCGTAGCCAATTTTAGGAGTAGGCCACCGGGTCTCGGCCCTCAGCGCCTTCAGGTAGATTCACTACCCGGATGTTATTTCTTCTGGAGCGGCCCTCTGCGTCCTCGACTCGGCGTTCTAGTTCCGTCACTCTGGCCTGTATGTCTTCTATTCCAGATTTCAATTGGGTGGTCACAGGTGTTAGTTTGTTTACTGTGGCTTCAATTTCTTTGGTTTTGTCTGTAAGCTTACAGTGGTCTGCGTGAAGCAGGACGAGGTCGCTCGCTACTTTATCTATTTTGGCTTCCAACAACGTTTGGGCACGTTCCAGCGAGTCTCCAATGCGCTCCACCGCTGCGAGTACTGCGTCTAGTTTTTGGCTGTCCTAAGTTAACAAATCCTGTATTTTCCCAGCTCCTGTGCCAGATCGTAGGCGCCCTGTTCCAGCCATGTTTGGTGAGGTCTCAGCTCATCAGGCGCTCAAGGTGTCTGGTGGAAAGTCGGGCCCGCTTGACCGGGGGTAGAGAGCAGTCCCCCCGCAACAGCACGAGCAGCCCGGCCAGGCAGTCCTCTCCACCTGGTTCCTCAACTCCTAATCATTTGCCTTGTGGGTGCCCTGCAGTACCGCGCGGGGGCTGGTGTGTTTAGTAGCTATGCTGTCATAAATCAATTGGGTCCCACATGTTCAGAGATGGCCCAGATCTTATACTGTTCAGTCGCGCTCTCTTCACCTCTCGTTGCGGAGTCCCGGACGCCAGGAGGGAGACACTCCGCCATCCAGGGCCACGGCGAGCCGCAGGGGGGAGGGCCACCCGTCTCCCCCGGTTCTCAAGGGGGCTCAGGGGTATCGCTCCAGACCACACTCAGACCCAATGTGGGACCCACACAGGCTGTGTGCCCACCTCCCTACCTGTCATTGAGGGGGGAGCACCGTCTCCTCTCCCCAAACCGGGCTCCTCGGCTGCCGAGGGGTGGGGGGTTGCTCCAGTGGTCTTCCAATTTAAAGTTAGATGAGGACTGTTTTGGTTATTTCCATCTTTTGGGTCGCTCTGCTCCGCGGCTTGATCTTGGAGGTACTGTGTGGCACCTCAGCCGTGGGACACTGTTTCCTCAGGACCGCCCCGTGTTGCCATCAAGTTCTTCTATATAATTTGTGGCCAGGAGGGGGGACCGTAGGAGCTCAGGTCCAAGCGCGTAGCTCAGGTCGCTCCGGTCGCCTCCTCCGTCTCAGGCGCTCAGTCCAGGAGTACAATTGTTGGATGTGCGGTCTCAGTAGCTCCGCCGATTCACACCGCCTCTCGCCTCTGGGCCGCTTTGTCCCATGGCCCAGGTCTTAAACACAGCCCGCGCGGTCGCAAGGCCGCCTCTCCTCCTGCGCGGGGGTCCCCCCTCCAAGGCGCCACGTCCTGGAGCACCAACTTCAGGTGCGCAACACAGCGCTGCTGTCGCAGAATGCCGGGGGGGTCCACCCGCAGCTCACCTAGGCCTCCGAGCCTCCCGGGCTCCGGCTCAGGCCTCGAGGGTAGCCGCACACCCGCCCGGCAGTCCGGTTTACGTGTGCCGCATGTGCGGTCGCAGCAGCCCTGTCAGCACAGGCCGCTCCTCACCTCCGAGTTGTTCGGCCCCGCGGCCCAGGATACGATCACGCCCCACGTGGGCGCAAGGCCACTTCCTCCTCTCAAGCGCCACTTCCCTGGGTGTCGACTTCGGGCACGGCCCTCTTGGCCGCGACACAGCTCCGCCTCCACGACACGCCGGGGTGGCCGCCCACGGCTCGTTCAATTCTCCGAGCCTTCCGGGCTCCGATTCAAGTCGCGGGGGCAGCACACCCCCTCGCTCACCCCCAGTTAAGTCGGATTATTCGGTGCGGAGAGGAGCTCTAAAAGCTCGCATTCACCATGTTTAGTGGCCTGGCCACGCCCCCCACAGTAAACCCATATGTGAGGACAAAAATAGTGCATTTACAAAATATTTCACACTGGCATTTTAGTGATAATTCTTACTGGCCCACGGGCACTTATTGTTGATGTTGTACATTTTCATAGCTATAGAAGTCAGTTTTCTGCTCTTATGCCAGGTCTTTCTGAGCAAGTCAGGTGTTTCATAACTCATATCGAAGCATTTCATGATCTCTATTGACAGCTCTTTTTGGCCTGACTGTCACTATCTACAGCCACTATTGGAGTGATAAAACAATTAGATCAATGTAACTTTGATCTGCTTTCTCAGCCCATAAGATTTGGCTAATCAAGTGGTGGGGGAGGTCCTTGTATCTCAATTGCTTAGTAAAATCATCAAATAGGACTCTCCACTGGCCCTATGGACCTTTAATTGTCGACGTGACACATAAGAAATGAGCTATCATCAGCAATACAATTTAAGTGCAACGAGACCACTTTGACTCTGCAGAAATGACAGATAGGAGGATGTCCAAACCATAAGGACTTCTTTAGCAGTTTAGTAACATCACAATCCAAATTGCTTAACACATATTCAGTAAAAGTATCATAAGGGCATGTGTGTTAAAATGCTCATGCAATCGAAATGTCTATATTATAAGGAAAAAGATGCATCGTATAATCACATTGGAGAGGCAAAATACCAAATAAAAATATTACATAAAGGAGCTCTCCTATTCTAAATAAATCATCACAAGTGTAAAGGGGATTTCTAGGATGAAGAGGTCAGCATCAGTTGTATCAAACTTAACGCTCAGGGCATAAACAAAAGTGCTCAAGCACAAAGTTTTAAACTCTTGGCATGAGAAATTAGCAGAGTTGAGAAGAAGGTCTTCTTTCAGGGATGTCAGGACAAAATATTATACTATGTATTATACTAAGGAAGACAAATTGAAAGCAATTAAGTAACTTTTGATACAGTCTCCACATAATTTCCCACCAAACGGACCAATCAAGAGACAGTGTTCTCTGGGAGTAGACAAACTCTCTAGTTTCCTAGTTCTTAACAATGGGATACCCATCTGTGTGACCTTGGATGTAACATTGGTCCAGCCTACCTGGTGCAAGAGGCTTCTCTCCCACTGTTGCAAACTTCATACACAAAGACAGTGCCTCATTAGGTTGCAGCTACATATCAGTCTAGCACCGTAAACAATAAACCTATTCTAATTTATTGTATTTGATGATTGGACACCTGTAGATGAGAGACAAGACTATACTATAACTCATGCCTTTCCTTGCACTGTTTACAGCCTTGCATACTACATCACTTATAGCATGTAAAACCATAGCATTCATAAAAACACTTATAACTTCTCATTTGACATTTTATGTCACAACACAGTGCAGTGGTGAGGTATAGATAGTGTTGTCTGGTTAGCAGGCTGAAAAGAGCATGTAACGAAGTCCTCTAGTTATAATAATTAGAAGGTGGTGGATAAATTGTAAATGAAAGTTATAACTCTAAATTTAAAATTTTTAATGTTAGAGTAGTTTAAACTTGATTTATACATGGAAAAACTGTTTTCCAAACTTTAACCTTTAACCTTTTTTTGGGGGGGGGAATTTAAATTCTTTCAAACTTTTGATAAAAATATATTTCAAATCCTAAAATCCAGTGCCACAAGTCGAGAGTTGTTATGTGGAGTGTTGTGCAATACAGTGGAACAGAGTGTTGTAAAGTCTAGTGTCATAGACTGAATTATCTTATATTGGAGTCAAGTAGAGTAAGGTAGAGAGTAGTAGCATATCATACAGTGTAGTAAAGTGTCATATAGGGGCATGATATCTCATATAGGGGAGACAAGTATCCTAGACTGGAGCAGTAAATTGTACAGTGGAATGGGCTGTCAAACAGTAGAGTAGGGTGTCATAGACTGTCATAGATTGGAGTAGTGTGTTTCAGAGTGACATAGGGTGAAGTAGAGTGTCATAGAGAGGTATATCTTCAAGTGGTGTTTTGTAGACTACAGTGGATGAGAGTGTCATACAGTGAAGTGGCATATCTTAGAGATAAGTTGAGTTGCATGCCATCGAGTGTCATACAGTGTGGTAAGGTGGCATAGAGTTGATTAGCATAGTGTGGAGTAGTGTGTCATAGATTGGCTTAGAGTGCAACACAGTGTTGTAGAGTGGAGCTGTAAACAGTGGAGTTGAGTGTTAGACAGTGGAGCAGAGTTAAGTGGAGAATAGTACAGTGGAATAGAGTGGGATTAAGTGTAGCAGAGTGCAGTATAATGGAATGGAGTGCACTGAAGTGGGGTAGGTAGAATGGAGTAAAGTGTCATAGAGTGGAATGGCATGTCCTAGACTATATTGGCATGGAGTACAGTAGAGTCGAGTGGCATAGCATACAGTTGAGTAAAGTGTCATAATTTGGAGTACCAGTAGAGTGTAGGGAGGTGTCATACAGTATTAGAAAGTGATGTAGACTACAGTAGAGTAGAGTGGCATACAGTCTAGTTGAGTTTTGTAAAGTAGAGTAGTGTGGGGTACAGTACAGTACACTGTTGTAGAGTGTGGTTCAGTGGATTGTCATACTGTGTTATACAGTACAATGGCATTGAGTGGCATACAGTGGAGTAGTGAAGGAGAATGGAATACTATGTAAGAGTAAAGTGAAGTAGAGGGGAGTAGAGTGAAATAAAGTGGGATGCACTGATACACAAAGAGTTGTGTACAGTGTCGTAGAGTGTCATATATTGGACTAGAGTATTGTAGAGTATATGGAGTTGAGTGTTGTACAGTGGCATACAGTATAGTACAGTGTTGCACAATGGAGTGAAGGGGTATAGACAGGAATAAAGTGTTGGAGAGTGGTATACAGTATAGAAGAGTATTGTGTGGTGGAGTTGCATAGAGTACAGTACTGTGTGAAACAGTGAATCTGCATAGAGTGGACTGTTGCATGGTAACAGAGAGTGAGGTAAAGTCTCATACAGTGGAATAGAGTTGAGTGGAGTGGTGTAACATATTGAGGAGTAATAATACAGAGTATTCTGTGTTATAGAGTGGCAGAGAGTGGAGTGTACTGCTGTAGCATAGGTAGTAAACTGTTATAAACTGAAGTGGTGTCTCATAGATTAGAGTGGAGTGCTGTGTCATGTAGAAAAGTGTTGTATAGTGGAATAGAGTGTTGTACATTGGAGTGCAAGGACATAGAGTGAAGTTTAGAGTTGGACAGTGTAGTGTACAGCTATAAAGCTGAGAATGTCGTAGAGTGCCATGAAGTCTGGTAAAATTTTATTGAGTGGAGATATATAGATTGGAGGAGAGTACCTTACAATGAAGTGGCATAGAGTATGGTGGAGTACAGTGGAATATCATGAAGTGGAGTAGCATACAGTGGAATAGCATACAGAAAAAAACGGTACAGAGGTGTGCAGAAGAGTGGAATAGCATAGAGTGGAATAGCATAGAGTGGAGTGGTGAAGAGTTAAGTAGGGTACAGTGGATCAACATAGAGTGGGGTGGCATACATTGAAGTGGCATAGCACAGAGAGGAGGAAACGATTATAAATTGGAGTGGCATGTCACAAGGTAAAGTGCTATGTCGTACAGTTATGGAAACTGTTATAGAGTGTATTAGAGAATTGTACAAAAGAATGTACGGCCATAGAGTTGAGAGTAAATTTTGGACAGTGGAGTGTGTGGGGATAGAGGGAGTAGAGTGGCATAGAGTGTAGGAGAGTTTTGTAAAGCAGAGTTATATAGAGTGGAGGAGAGTATACTGTAGTGGTTTAGAATGGAGTGGCATAAAGTGGAAAAGCATGGAATCGAGTAGCTTAGACTGGAGTATTGTATCGTGGAATTGCGTAGAGTATAAAACTGTATAGTATAGTAGTGTTTAGTGGAATGGCATAAAGTGTAACAGTGTATAGTGCTGCAGTGTACAGTAGACTGGTTCACAGTGAAGTGGTTTAAACTGGAGAGATGTATTTTGGGTGGGGTAGAGTATAATAGCTTAGCGTGGAATGGTGTACAGTGGAGTGGTATAAACTGGAGTAGTGTACAGTGGAGTGGCGTAGAGTGAAATAGCATATAGTGGAGTGACATAGAGTGGTGTGGCATCAATAGACTAGTGTAGAATGGAATAACGTGAAGTGGACTGGTGTACACCGGAGAAGGTATACAGTGGAGTAGTGTATAGTGGAGGGTCATACATTGGAGTGATGTACAGTAGAGTGGTATAGACTGAAATAGTGTATACTGGAGTAGCGTTCAGTGAAATAGCGTACAGTGATGTGGTGTTGACTAAATTAGCATACACATGAATGGAGTAGAGTGTATTAGCATACATTAGAGTGGTGTACAGTGGAGTGGTATTCAATGGAATAGTATAGAATGGAGTGTGGTAGAGTGTAGTATCATACACTAGAGTGGTGTAGAGTGGAGTGCCATAAAGTGGAGTGGCATACAGTGGAATAGCATGGAGTGGATTGAAATACAGTGAAATGGCATAGAGTAAATAGCATATACTGGAGTAGCGTATAGTAGAGTGACATACACTGAAGTTGTGTATACCGAAGAGGCTTAGAGTGGAGTTGCATACACTTTAATAGTGTAGAGTAGACTGTCCTAGAGTGGAGTTGTGAACAGTGTAATAACGCAAAGTAGAGTAGAGTGTTGTAAAGTAGAGTGGCATAGATTGTAATAGTGTGTAGTGGAGTTACTACAGAAATGTCTCAGTGTACCTTTCCTGTAATTTTGTAATTTGATAAGATACCATGTTGGATGTTCTGAGATGGCTGGAGCCTCGCTTAGACCACCACGCTTTGGGTAATTGGGACTCTGGGATTGGTATTTGTTAGACTTTTCATCCTTGGCGTGGTCTCCCTTAACTTTTTGCTTCTGTTCCTCAGGTTGTTGATGTGTGGTGGACTCTGATTTTGCTCTTTTTGTTACTCTGGTCACTTTACCACTGCTAACCAGTGGTAATGTGCAAGTGCTCCTTTACAAAATGTGTATGTAATTGGCTTATCCATGAGTGGCATATTTGGTTTACTAGTAAGTCCCTAGTAAAGTGCACTAGAGGTGCCAGGGCCTGTAAATCAAATGCTACTAGTGGGCCTGCAGCACTGGTTGTGCCACGCACTTAAGTAGCTCTGTAATCATGTCTCAGACCTGCCACTGCAGTGTCTGTGTGTGCAGTTCTAACTCTAAATTCGCCTTGGCAAGTGTACCCACTTGCCAGGCCTAAACCTTACCTTTTCTTACATGTAAGGCACCCCTAAGGTAGTCCCTAGGTAGCCCCAAGGGCAGGGTGCTGTGTATGGTTAAGGTAGGACATATTTTAATGTGTTTTATATGTCCTGACCGTGAAATACTGCTAAATTCATTTTTCACTGTTGCAAGGCCTGTCCCTCTCATATGTAAACAATGTGGCTACCTTTAAATCTGATTAAAGTGTAGATTCCCTTTGGGAGCGGATGGACATGTGGAGTTTGGGGTCTCTGAGCTCACAATTTAAAAATACGTCTTTTAGTAAAGTTGGTTTTAAGATTGTGTGTTTGAAAATGCCACTTTTAGAAAGTGAGCCTTTTCTTGTTTATACCAGTTCTGTGACTCTTCCTGTTTGTGGATTCCCTGTCTGGGTAGGTTTAACAGTTGGTCTGGTTGCACCTCACACTAGACAGTAACACAAAGGGAGCTGGGGTGTAGTCTGCATATCTTGATGAGCTATCTGTGCTAGGAGGGAGGGAAGGGGTGGTCACTTACACCTGAAAGGGCTGTGCGTCTCCTCACACAATGCAGTCTCTGACCCCCTGGTGAGTGTCTGGGGCCTGGCCTGGGAAAGGCAGGATTTCACATTCAAAAGAGACTTTACTTTGAAGTAGGCATACTTCAATGGTGAAATTGGGTATAAAAAGGGCATCCAAAACCACAGACTTTAGAACACTTCTGGAAACAAGCGGAACCTCTGCCTGGAGAGGAGCTGAAGAGCTGAGGAAGAAGAGCTGCCCTGCCTGTGACTGTGCTTTGTGGAGCTATCGTGCAGTTGTTGCTTCTGCCAGAGTAAGAGGGCAAAGACTGGACTTTGTGTGCCTTCCTTCTTGTGAAGAAATCTCCAAGGGCTTGATTTAGAGCTTGCCTCCTTTTGTTTGAAGTCTCAAGAACAGCAAAGACTTCTCTCTGCCAGCACCTGGAGTCTCAGGAGAGACTCCTGCTCTGACAAGTGGTGCCCTATCCAGTCCCTAGGCCCTTGAAAGGAAAGCTGGTGGAAATTCAAGGAAATTGACTCCAGACGACTTCGCACCGACGCCGCTGCTGTATCCGGTGATGCCACCTGCAAAAGACTCCGTGATCGTCACTGGAACGCAATGACCTTCGCAGGCCCGATATCGCTGCAGCCCTGCCGAAGTCCACGACTCCGTGGAAGTCGCTGCACCACGTCATGACCGACGCCGCTCGAAGTGTGCGGATTCAACATTTCGCACAGACACCACAATCCCTGACTTCGCGCATCGGCTTGTTTTCACTCTTCACCAAAGGTACTGTATTTGGGGGTCTCCGCGACACTGCGTTCGGCGCCGCTGGTGTCGGATTGTTGGAAATGACTTTGTCACAATGCCGTGTTAACACCTCATCGAAACATTTTGTGTTTCTAAGCGCTATTTTTTAGTTTAATCTTTAAAAATTCATAACTTGACTTGTGTATGTCGGATTGTTTTCGTTTTGGTCTTGTTTTGTTTAGATAAATGTGTTGTGTCATTTTGTAGTGTTTCCATTAAGTTACTGGGTGTGTTGGTACAAATACTTTACACCTAGCACTCTGAAGTTAAGGCTACTGCTCTGCCAAGCTACCAAGGGGGTGAGCAGGGGTTAGCTGAGAGTGATTCTCTTTTACCATGACTAGAGTGAGGGTCCTTGCTTGAACAGGGCGTAACCTGACTGTCAACGAAAGACTACATTTCTAACAGTATTATAGATATATTACCTAGTGGTGGTCGCCACTAGGTAGTTATAGTTAGGGCCTAGTTTCCATAGGATGACAATTTTTTGTTTTGCGTATAACTTTTGTGCCGCTTGACGAATATTCACAAATTTTTCAAGACTTATACTTTGCTAAGTTTTGCGTCTGTCTTGAAAGTTTTGGGGTGATCTGTAAAGTGGGGCCCAAGAAAAAGGTAGGGTCCCAAAGCACACTTTCCTCATTAATTTTCCATATGACCTTTAGGCAGATCTAAAGCCTGAACCACTGAATGGAATTACACCAAATTTGATGCAAATCTCTTCAGTTGATTTGGAGTAATTAAGGCCAAAAAATCTAGATATCTAGGGACCCAGATCCTCTGCAGATCCAACTGTCCCTGTGCTGATATTCAATTGTCTGCCAACATTTCAACAAGGAAGTCTTGGCAGCCATCTTGGGACCTGGCTGAAGCCAAGTCTCCCCCAAAAAGTTTTTAAAAAATCAGGAAAAGGGGCCAGAGTATGAACACCCTGACCCCTTAGCTCTCGTGGTGGACTCCCAGAGGGACCCCTTAGGGCAAAAGCATTTTTTTTTATTTTGCGAATGTAGTCGTGGTGGATCCGTGGATCGGCTGTAAAATAAAAAAAATGAAGTGCAATCTCCCATGTTTCGTTAGTATAATACCCTTGGGTGTGCCAAGTCCTGGGGGCTTTGGTGTAAAAATGCGGGGGAGGGAGGCTCCTGCCCCCCCCCACTACACCAGAAACCACCACCTCCCTGGGGCTTCTAATTTATATGCAGTGGGGCCCGTGCCCTTTCGCTGCCCTGGGGACTACCACCTCCCCATGGCTTTAATTAAATATGTGGGGGCATGTGCCTCCCGCTGCACCAGGGACCACCACCTCCCCGGGGTGTTGCAGAAACAATGTGTGGGAAGACCTCTTGCCCTCATGCTGCTCTGGGGACTACCACATCCCCAGAGCTTTCATTAAATATGCAGGGGGCGCTTGCTCCTCCACTGCTGTGGGGACCACCACCTCCCTGGGGTGAAATGCAATTGATCAGCAGGGGGCTTGGTCCCCCCGCTGCCATGGAAATCACCACCTCCCAGGGCAAATATTTAAAAAAAGAAAGGGGGTCCCTTTGGGGCTCCCAAGACCTGGGGGCACCACCTCCCTGGGGCAGTGTGCATAGTTGGAGTGGGGCCATTCGACCCTCCTCTTGGAGCCACTGATGGCGCTGGTGACGGCCATCCCCCAGGGTTGGCTCCTGCTATGTCCCAGGGTGCCCACCCCGGGACATAGCTGTTTGCTTTGGCTTAACTGCAGCTTTGCAGCTGCAGCCAAGCTACCGCAAACACTTTGGGTTTTGACAGCCGGACCTGTGAAGCAGGTCCCACTGTCAAAATTAGAATCTTTCATCTCTGTTCCCTGCACGCATGCTGGAGACAGTGATGAAATACTTCAGCAAGTACGGAGCTGCTGTTAAAGCAGCTCTGTGCTTACTGAAGCAATGGCACTGTGAGGTAACCATTAAGGCTTCCCCTGCAGTGCCAGACAGCCTATAAAGGGCTTTTTATTTTAAAAAAAGTAATAAATAAAAAAGTAAATCAGTAGGGACCGCGAGGGAGGCCTTAAGGTTTCCCCACGCTGCCAGATAGCCTGTAAATGTCTAAAAAGAAAACAAAACACATAACTCAAAGCATTTGGGGTTTGAGCCCAGCTGGACTCCTTTTTCTTTTTTTTTAAATAAAAAAGAAATAATTATTTCTTTTAAATAATAAATACATTTTTTATTTTAAATTTGACACAAAAATCTAATTCTAACTATATCAGACATCAAAACCTAAAAAAAACTCCATATTTTTCCCTCTCACATTCTTTCTCTCTTTCTGTATCTCTTCAATTAACTTCTCCCACTCACACACTTATGCAAACACTCACAGACCCACTCAGACACTCACATACCCACTCACAGCCCCAGTCAGACCCTCATGCACCCACTCACAGACACAGTCAAACAGTTCTGCACCCACTCACCCACGTGCTCCGACTGTCACACACCAGCTCACAGACTCAATGACCCCCTCATGCATCCACTCAGACTCACGCACACACTGATGCGCCCATTAAAACATTGATGTATGTATTTTCACACCCAGACATACAATCAAACAGCATTCCTACTACAGATACACTGTCTCACACCTATTCTCACACCCAGAGAGGCCACGAACAACTCCTGCCGTGCACGGCCAAAGGGCTATGCACAGCATGGGGTTGGGTGGTTAGAGAGGCTGGCTGCGTGGTCTAGCTGCAGGCCAGGTCTTGCAGGCAACCTCTGCTGGACATGGGTGAAGGCTGTGCATGGTGTAAGGCTGGGTGCTAATAGGTGGTTGGCCACAGGACCTGGCCGCAGACCAGGCACTGTGCTCAATTACTTAGGCGCACGGCCAAAGGCCGTGCATGGCATTGGTTGTATTAACATATAGTAATGAAAATTACTATACATTAAAAAAAAAAACATACAAATTCACTGAAGAAACCAAAGGTGTCAGGGATGTTATAGTTTGGAAATAGAATTTAAAAAACATTGACATTCACTGAAAAAAAACAAAGGTTACAGGGACATTATGTTTAGGCTCACATTTTAAATGTACAAAACCTTAGAAACTCACAAGTTAAAGTTAGCGAAAGTAACTAAAACTCATGCCTCAAGGTAACTATAACTACCGCCCTCGCCATGCACTGCTAATTACCCACAAATTATGGCACTCATGACATCTTCGGTAACTTCATTGATAATATCAATGTAATATTTGCAGTAAATGATTTGATGAAAAAACTGTGCATGGCAGGGGTGTGAGTTACAGTTACCTTAGGGCATGAATCTTAGTTACTTGAGATAACTATAACTATAACTGGTGAATTTCTAAGGCTATGTACATTTAAAATGTGAGACTAACTATAACGTCCCTGGAGCCTTTGGCTGTTTCAGTTTATTTCTATGTTTTTAATTCTATTTCCTAGGTATAAAATCCCTGTAACTTTTTGTTTTTTCAGGTTTAAAGGTTAAACCTTATTTATGGTTAGGAAAACTTTGTTTTTTATTGCAATACAAAACCACATTTAATGAATCAGCAGTGACACAACATTAACATTAAGCATAACTCAGCACTCTACCATGCACTGTGTTCTAATAAATTATTCCATTACCGCTGTTATGAATCTTATTAGGAATATGACTTAATCTGCTATAAGCTTTGTTATTTGTAAGGGTATAAGCAGCGCATGGAAAAGGTGCAAGTAATAATTAGAGCCTGATTACGACCTTGGAGGATGGGATACTCTGTCACAAATGTGACAGATATCCCGCTCACCATATTACAAGTTCCATTACATCCTATTGAACTTGTAAAATGGAGGGCGGGATATCTGTCAAGTTTGTGACAGAGTATCCTTTCCGCCAAGGTCATAATCAAACCCTTAATGTTGTGTTGTTGCTGATTTCATAACACTGTGAGCGAAGCTGTGCGACTCAGTAGTTTTGGGACAGGGCAGATGTTTTCAATTAAATATATGTATAGCTTAAAGTGGTTTTGTATTGTAATAAAAAATAATGTTTCCGTAACTGCAATGAAGCTTTCATTGACTTTCTCTTTTTTATGTTTGTGTCTTTTGTTCTATAGAGTCAAGTACGAATCCAACAGTTTAGAGTATGAACTTATATACATGTAGGTGATTAGTTATAAATAATTATTTCTATATTTCTTTTTAAAGGTGAAGCAAAGCTATATTTTTTCCTACAGCTAGACCAATGTCTATTGTTTTTGGTGTGAGTTAGTAGTATTGGCCTGTGTTATATCCCATTTCTTCTTAGTCTCTAACAGTAGGCATAATTTTAGGTGATGATATTTTCCTGGAAAAAGTAGCACTGTTTGGAGGTACATTTGCTACCTCTCATCTCTAAATAAAAGCTGAGCACCAAGAGCCTATCCTATGTCAAGAGAAGGACGAATAAGTGGAGAATTGCTTATTGTTGTAGAGGAGCTGGAGGTGGAGCATCCAAAGAACCTAAATGAGTCTGTTGTGTGACAAAGTTTCTCCTTGCACCTTGGGAGAAGAAAGTAAATGCAAAGCTGGTGACCTACAACCTTTGCCAGAAGGTGATATCGTGTGGCACCCATCAACAGTACTCCTTCAGCATGACAGGGATGTGGAAGCACCTGGAAGCCATCCACTCCAGAATGTTGGCTCAGGTAGAGGAGAGAGCAGAAGTTGCAGGAGGACCACAAAGCAACATCCTTAGCTGCCACAGATCTTTACACCTCAAACCCTTCAATATCTGCAGTGTCGGCTGGACCTCCATCTCCACCCACACCATCTGTTCTTCCCTCTGTACCTGCTCATGGAACTGCAGTGACAGCCCACCTATTAAGGCAGGACAGGAGTATTATGGACTAGGATGCAAATACTTTCACGAATTGCTTGCTGTGTCACACATGAATTGTTGGGGGTGAAAACAACATGAGTATTCACTGACAGTTTGTCATTGTGCACCAGTGCCCTCCCAAACATATGTAGTTTTATTTTTGCCTCCTCTTTCTTAACCTCCTACAACCTCTCAGTCTTGTTTTTATTAGGTTAATCATGTTGACCTGTTATTAAAAAACACACAACTTCCAGAAAAAAAGGCTTTTAAGAATAACCCAAATATTTCCAATAATTAAGAGCTGGTGTTAATATTAACCATATTCAGGTAACAGAAAAATATAGAAGAATTTAATATACTGATAAAAGGTAAGTATAAGTTAAGTCAAATATGTGCTTTAAGGTGGCTACATAGTATGCTTAAAATGCAGTACTACAGTAATAGGTAACTGTATGTAAAGTGGATACTTATGAACTGAAGTGCAGTGTCGTACAATGGAGTGTCATAACCTGGAGAGTTGTACAGTGTAGTTTCCTAGTGTGGAGTGTTGTGTACCTGATTCTCGTCAACTGTGGTCATGTTGATTCAACTGTTGTTGAGTGTTTTCTCATCCAGTAGCATAAAGTGAGTTAATTATCGCAAAGTGGCATATAGGCCCTCATTATGACATCCCACTTACCGCCACGCTGACTGCTGCCAACATACCGCCGCGGACATCTGTTCACCATATTATGGCACACATACACCAATCCGTCACTATTCAGCCACATACAAAACTCCGCCACACCAAAGGTCAGTGATAAACACCAAACCCACACCGTTAAGCCAACAGAACAACGACCATCACACTATGACCCACGAATCACAACGGCGGACATTCAACCGCGGTAAACCATTGGCGGTACATACCGCCGCGCTCAAAATACACACACTCAAACAAAACAGCACCACATTGGACTATTCAAACTACACACACCTGACACACAGGCACACACCACACCCACCCACCCAGACCACTATAAAACACACACTCACACTACCCACAACCCTTTACAATTACAAACAATTGCCACAAGATAGACACCACGACCACAGAAAAGACCAGAGCCACACACTGCCATCACCTATACACCACCCACGCACCTTACAACACACCCCAACACATCACCCTACACACCCTCACCCACACTACTCCCACAACACCCATGGCACCACAAAGACACCCCCGATTCTCTGAGGAAGAGCTAATGGTCATGGTGGAGGAAATCATCAGGGTAGACCCACAGCTATTTGGAGCACAGGTGCAGCAGATATCGATTGCTAGGAAGATGGAGCTATGGCGGAGAATCGTGGAAGGGGTCAACGCCTTGGGACAGCACCCCAGAACAAGGGATGATATCAGGAAGAGGTAGAATGACCTATGGGGGAAGGTACGTTCCATTGCAGCAAGACACCAACTCACTGTACAGAGGACTGGCGGTGGAGCCCCACCTCCTCCCCCACAACTAACAACATGGGAGGAACAAGTATTGGCAATCATGTATCCTGAGGGATGGCAGGAGTAGGAGGAGGACTGGACTCTTGTAAGTCACCTCTATACTATTATCGCCCCCCCACCTGCATGCCATCACATACCCCCACCCTCACTCCCATCACTCCACCACTTCCCACACACCCCACCATCACATCTCACTCATCCCAAAGCCAAACCCTGCATGCCATACCAATGCATGGAAACCACTCACAGACTTGCACGGACACCTATCACTAAAGCATGCACACTAGGAAGAATCAGCTAGCCCACCACATACCAACTCAAACAAGTGAAAGCTGCCAGGGCAAATACAGCCAAAGAGGGCAACCCACCCATGCACAATATGTCACACACAGAAACAACAACTCTGCATTTACATCCCCACAGGTATCCCAGCCAATGTCAGTGGAGAAGAGGTGCCAGCAATATTCAGTCCCCTCACAGAAGAGGCCCACAGTGATGACAGCAACTCTGGTCGCCTGGATCTGGATGACCAACCTGGTCCATCAGGGACCTCTGGACAGTTGGTTACCCAGGCACAGTCGCACACCACCACAGAGCCTCCCCCATCAGGAAACACCACCACAGCACCCACCCAGCGGACCCATGCCTCTGTCCCCAGGACACGTCAATCAGCAGTATGTCCACCACTACAGGGACCCCAGGGCACACCTCGCAGCCAAGAAAATCAGGGACCTGGGGTCAGTGGGACAGAGGCACAGGACAACAGGGACACTGGAAGGACTGCTGTGCACCAGGGGGAGGATTGGCCCAGGGAACCGTCTCTCCAGTAGACACTCACCGAGATCCTGGGAGCATACCAACATTCCCAGGATACGCTGGGCCAGGTCCTGGGCAACGTGCAGGAGAACAGGCAGCTGCAGGACGGACAGTACCAGGGGATCAGGGAGGACTTCCAGGCATTAACACCACCCTGGTCTCCGTTGCAGGGGTGCTGGCAGACATGGCCAACATTATGAGGGAGGCAACCTCACAACAGTGGGCCCCTGCTCACTAGCCAGACTTATTAACTGCCTTCCACCTCCGCTGTCGCTAGTGGACAGGAGGCCCCGCCACAGAACCAACAGGCCACCAGCAGCCCTCCCCCCACAGAAGAAGCACCACCCCGCAAATGTTCCCTGCGATCCAGGCAGAAGCCAGACACTATTGCCAAGACCCCCACCATGGAATGAGACTATCCTGATTGTCACCCTTGTGTCCCACTCTGTCACCCTGTCCACCATGAACTGCCATTGCTCCCCTTCCTATGTCCCCTTGGACAATGCACCTGTGCTACAAATAGACTGGAACAATATCCTGGACTTTCTTCCATCATCACCCCATCCCTGTGCACTCCCCCCTCTTCTTCTTAGCACTTCAATAAACAAACATTGAAAAAATACAAGTATGGAGTATGTGAAATGATTTAAGAATGTGCATTGCAAATCAACTGCACAGTCATGTTCACATAGGATAGACCTGTATTTGGCTGCAGTGAACACACCAGGAGCGGACAGTGGGGCACCAACATCTGCAAAAAGATTTACCAAAGGATACAGTGAGTGGGCATAGAAGTGGGAAAGCACAGCCTGCCAGTGACAATGTGAAACCAAAAAATGGCAATGAAATTTGAAGTTACACTGTCTTACCTGTGTGTCATTGCAAGTATTGATGAATCACTGCAGTTCTGTTGTCCTCATCTTCATCCTCTGCCTCCTCATCTTCACTGTCCACAGGGTCCACCACTGCCTCATGGACATCTCCAGCCTCCTCCTCCTGCAGAAAAGGCACATGACGTCTCAAGGCATGGTTATGCAACATGCAGCATGTCACGATTATCTGGCAGACCTTCTTGGGTGAGTAGCATATGATCCACCTGTTAGATGGAGGCATCGAAACCTGGCCTTCAGGAGGCCAAAGGTACATTTGATAATCCTTCTTGTTCATCCATGTGCCTCATTGTAATGTTCCTCTGCCCTTGTCCAGGGATGCCTCACAGAGGTCAGCAGCCATGATAGGTTGCGGTAACCTGAGTCACCTGCAAATACTGAGGGACAACATTTAGCCACACACTATGCCAGTGGTTCCCAAACTGTGTGCCGCGGCACCCTGGTGCGCTGTTAAAAGTTGCCAGGGGCGCCACGCACATTTTGGAAACATGATATGAACATTTAAAAAAGATTTATGCATGCAGTTTATAAATGACCTGTTTATGACGAGTTAAAAGTATTTTGCGGCTGAGTAACTCTTTAGCATTTTATGTGGGGGAGTTACATAAGCCCCACCTGTCAAGGTCTTGCCCTCTGCAGCATGGTTTCACCAAACGTGATTAGTTCTTAAATAAAAGCCTTCGTCATTGCCAGCCGGTCGGAAATTCAGAAGAGAGCACTGGAATGTTATTGCTCCCGTGGGATCCTCTTGAAGTGCGCACATCGGACGTGTTCCTTGTTGAATTTTCAATAATCAGGTAATTATAGTTATTATTATTAGTATTTCTAATCAAGGGTGAGAGAGAGGGCACGGCAGGACCGGAGATCACAGGAATGTGCAGGAAATTCTCCTAAGCAGCGCCGATACAGTAATGAATTATTAATAACTAATGTTCTGTTCTTAAAACAGATGGATATTTCCCAGGGGCGAGCACGAGGCCCCTGTGTAGTTTCCGGACAGGAGAAAACTGCTAAATGCTTGATTCAGCACACACACAGAAGTTGAGTTTGTTTATTTAGGTTAGAAGACATTATTAGAATTATTAGTTCCTTGTTGATGCCAAGTCCAGGGGAAAATTGCAGCATTTCTGCTTTGTGAAAGATTAACCTTCCACCCTTTTCTTATTATTAAGCACACCTTTCCTTTTTTCCCCATTTGTGTTTACTAAATGCTAGCAAATTGTTAAAAATAAATTATAGGACCACAGTCCTCCCTCACTTGCATGCCCAAATCAGATTACTTACTGAGTCTTACTGCCAGGGGAAGGCAATTTTCATTGGGATGCCAGAAAAACGGCTATGGGAGGTACAGACTAAGTGGAACTTGGAAAGCACAGTTATCAAAAGCTGAAGCCTTTGAAATAATTTAAGGCAGCGGTGCCTCCTAAATTCTCAAGAAACTGCAGAGTGGGAGTGTGAACGGCAGTGCTTAATTTGTAAATAAAAACGTGCCGGTGCCCAAAGTCCTCCTTTTAAACATGTGGCTGCTGCAATTAACTGTGCGAAAATGGAATACTGAGGCAGTGTAATACTGAAGCCATCTCAGGCCTCTTCAATGATTTTAAAGCCACTTGCCCCTTCAGCTCACTCTTGCAGCTTTCTGTTTTCTCCCATTGTGACACTATTTCGTTTTTCTCTTCCTTGCTTAGCACCGGAAACAACAAGCACAAATTAAGCACTGGTGAATGGTCAAATACTGTTAAGTAGTTTTAGAGGAGAAAGTGTCCAGATTGAAGGCAGAATGTGTGCACCAAAGGTGAGGTGTGAGATGTGTGTGTGGTCAAGGCAATGTAATGACGTTGTAAACAGAGAAGAAAATATGTGCATGGAGTACAGCAAGTGTGACACAGGGGGGAGATGTGGCTACATTTTTTAGACGTTTAAGAATGAGAGGTTGAATTGGAGGAGATGTGGTCTAGCAGGGAGGAGGAAACATACAAAACATCCATGTTATGCTCGTTGATATAATTAAAGTACTCCCGAGGCTGGGCTTACATCGCCCACCCGAAAAAAAAAAGTAACATAATGGGGAGCCGCGGGCAATGGCAAATATAGGTGAAGGGAGCCGCGGGTCGAAAAAGTTTGGGAACCACTGCACTATGCCATATGGCCCACACCATACCCGTACACCAAAATCCACTGGGTGGGAACCAGAGCTCACCTATTAGCCACACCCTGTGCCTCTGTAGTTGGCACATCACACTTGGAATTTTTAGGGTTTCAGCAATTGCACACATAAGAATTCACAACCATCGCAGCTAAGTGGATTATGACTATAAGTATCCAACGTAACCACTTAAACCTCTTTCAGAGGAGAATAATACAGGACAATCCGATTAGGATATATTCTCTATTTTTGATGTTTCGTCATTTTGATGTTTTGTATTACTGTTTATAGTATGTGTTTTGTTTAGGGATGATTGAGACAATGCGTTTTGCGTAAAAAAAAAATTGTTTGCTTCGTCCTTCTTCAAAATTTTTGAATAAATTGTGTAAAGAAATCAAATCCATAAAAGAGTATTTATTACTTTTTTAGATGAAAATAAGAACATTAATCAGTCCCAACCTTTTGACCACATTTTTTTGTTGTTCCATTCCTCAGGATAAAGGCATCATGCACCGACCCGGGATACTTAGCATTTACTTGGGAGATGTATTGGTCTGCCTGGCACACCATCTGGACATTCATTGAGTGAAAACTCTTTCGATCTCTGAACACCTGTTCATTTTGTCGGGGGGGAATGCAATATGTGTGCCATCAATTGCCCCAATGATGTTGGGGATGTGTCCCATTGCATAGAAGTCAGCCTTCACTGTTGCCAAATCCTCCACCTGGGGGAAAGCAATGTAGCTGCACATGTGTTTAATCAGGGCAGACAACACTCTTGTCCGCAGTATTGAGAACATTGGCTGTGACATTCCTGCTACCAAGTCTACTGTCACTTGGAAAGATCCTGTTGCCATAAAATGGAGCACAGATAGGACTTGCACAAGAGGGGGGATCCCGGTGGGGTGACGGATAGCGGAGATCAGGTCAGGAGTTGGGCACCCAGCTCCGAGATTGTGGCCCTGTCAAGTCTGTAGGTGAGGATAATGTGCCTGCCCTCCATTGTTGCCAAGTCTACCAGGGGTCTGTACACAGGGGTATGTCTCCATCTCCTATTCATTCACAGCAGTAGCAATCTATGGGACAAAAGAGTGAGGAGCTGGTCACAAACTGAACATCGGAGCCACAACAGAACAATGCATGATGTTCATTTGTAATGTATAAGTGGTATTTGTCCTGTATGTCCTATTTTGAACTGTGACACAGTTATTATCCAGGGCCTGCCCACCCCCCTGAAATGGCATCTGCCTGTCCTGTGTGGAGGGATAGGTGGAAGTGAGGTAATTTTGCTGACGTTGTGCGTCATTGCGGGAGGCAGTCGGGAACCGCCATGCAACTCCTCGTTGGTTAACATTGGGCCCTATGGGGTACAGTGGCCAATGGTAATGTACGCCGGCAGTGACTGTATGCACCGCGCAAACGTGAGCACCATTTTCTAAGTGTTCACTCACTTGCTACCTGACCTTCAACAGGAGAGCACCTACACTGCATGTGCTGCTGTGGCCTGTGTCTGGAACCGACCATGGCCCGTGTGACTGGGGAAAGGGCCCCTGCCTTCACCTCAGCGGAGTTAGAGAGACTGTTGGATGGAGTCCTACCCCTGTACGGACTGCTGTATGGGCCTCCAGACCAACAGGTGAGTACACTGTGAGCACGATGAATGGGGTATGAATGCATGGAGGGGTGTGTGTGAAGGCCTCGTGTAGGGGGGGTTGGTGGATGTCCCCTGGGCGGAGTGCAGCTTGTGTGCTGGGACACAGAAATGGGGATGGGAAGGGGTCTGGTGGGCCATGAGTGTAACAGACAGGAGAGTCTGAATAATACCTTTCCCTGTGTGTATTACCTCTGCAGGTCAGTGCCCATCAAAAGAAGGATATATAGCGTGCCATCGCCAAGGACGTGCGGACCCTGGGGGTCTACGGCAGGCGGAGCACCCACTGTCGGAGATGGTGGGAGGACCTGAGGCGCTGGGCACGGATGACGGCGGAGGCCCAGCTGGGGATGGCCCCCCAACGAGTAATCAGTGCCTGTCAAACCCTAACCCCCCTGATGGCCCACATACAGGTGGTGGCCTATCCGAAGCTGGATGGGCCCTTGAGTGCATCACAGCAGCCACAAGGGGGTGAGTCCAGTGCACATCATTACTACTTATGCCTGGTGGGGTGGTACTCGGTGGGGGGGGTGTCTGTGGGTGCCCCTAGACCAGGCCGGATATTGCAGAGTAGGTCCCATGTTGGGCAGGGTCCTACCTAGCTTGTAGGCATCCAACACTGGGCAGAGCTGTGTGGGTCCCAGGTATACTGCAGTTGGTGGTATGTGTCCCTCCCCATGCCCTGGGGACTAGCATTGTTACTGGTAGTGCATTGCATAGTGCGTAGTCCTGTTCCCTGTGTGTGAATGTGCTGTGTACGCAAACGGTCGTGTTTGTGTAGCCATTAACCCAGTGTTTCCTTTGTCTCTCCCCCCCTTTTTGTTCTGTCATCCTGTCCTTATGTGCATTGGCATAATCTGGCGGAGGAGCAGAGGCACCGGCGACAGAGGGACCTGCATCCCACAGGACCCAGGAGGCAGAGTCCACCGACGGTGAGGGCACCAGTGTGACGGAGGGCAAGGGGAGCACCATGGCGGAGACTGGAGGGGACCTCTTCTGATGGAAGCTCCCTGGTGGTGGTGGACTCCTCTGTGCCCACCCCAGCTACAGGTACAGTCACCACCCCATACCAGCACTGCCCCCCCAGCAGCCCCTCATCAAGTTGCCGCTGCCTGCTCACCCAGGAGGGTGGGCATCTCCTCTGCCTCAGGCACCTCAGGCCCTGCCCCAGTTAGCCCTGCTGCCCTGAGTGAGGAGGCTATTGATCTCCTGAGATCCATCTCTGTTGGGCAGTCAACCATTGTGAATGCCATTCAGGGGCTGGTAGCCCAAATGCAACAGACCAATGCCTTTCTGGAGGGCATTCGCACTGGCTTGGGGGCCCAACAGAAATCAATCCAGGCTCTTGCCTCCTCTCTGATGGCAGCCATTGTCCCTGTTTCCACCCTCCCCCCTCCAACTTCCTCTTCCCAGTCCCATTCCTTTCAACCCAACCTAACACAAGCACACAGGCAGACCAGCATGCACACAAGTCAACACACAAGAGTGGCACAGGCAAACACAAGCACCACACATCATCCCACTGGCACTCACACAAACACCATCCGGATGCAGACATACCAACATCCACTGCCTCCACTGTGTCCCCCTCCTCCTCCACCTCCCTCCCATTTCTGTCTACATGCACACCTGCATGCACTACATCCTCATCCACTACCAGCATCACCACCACACCTAACAGAACACACACCTCACTGGCAGACACCACCCCAATGGCCATGCACACGTCCCCTATCTCCTCTCCCACTGTGTCTGTCCCCCACCCAGGTACACAAACGCAAGCACTCAGACACCCAACAGCCATCCACCTCACAACAGCATCCAGCCCATGCACCTGCACCCAAACACAGCAGACAGACACCTCCCACAACCACTCCCTCTTCCTCCACTCCCAACCTTCTCCCTCTTCCCATCCCAATATCCCTAAGCAGCTTTTCCTCTTCACCATTGACCTATTCCCTAGCCCTCCCCACCCCGTCCTTCACGTCTGACCAGGATGCCTAAAACCCAGGCAAGTACCTCAGCCACCCAGTCCACGTGCCCAGTAGTGTCCACAGCAACTCATGGTGGTAAAGGATCCAAGGCACCAGGAAGCCTCACGGAAAGGGTGCCTGCCCCAAGTGCTGGCCAGAAGGGCAAGGAGCCCTCCTCATCTGCTGCCCGGAAGAGCAGGGAGCCATCTCCAGCTGCTGCCAGGAAGGGCAAGAAGCAGTCCCAGCTGCTGCCCAGAAGGGCAAGGAGCCATCTCCAGCTGCGGCCAGGAAGGGCAAGGAGCCACCCCCAGCTGCTGCCAGGTAGGGCAAGGAGCCATACCCAGCTGCTACCAGGAAGGGCAAGTTGCCTGCACCAGCAGGCAGGAAGGACAAGGGGTATGCACCAGCAGCCAGGAAGGACAATGGGCCTGGTGCTGGGACTCAGTCGGAGCCCCCACCACCAACCATGGTTGTGCAGCCATCTGAGGCTGCAGGGAATGGTCTGGAGCCTCCCCCTACCCCAACCAGCACCACCACCAGCAGCAGTGGGCAGCCATCTGAGGCTGCAGGGGATGGGCTGGAGCCTCCCCCACAACCAGCAGCAGTGGGCAGCCATCCGAGGCTGCAGTGGATGGGCTGGAATCTCCCTCCACAACCAGCAGCAGCAGTGGGCAGCCGTCTGAGGCTGCAGAGAATGGGCTTGGACCTCCCCCCACCACTACCAGCACCACCACCACCACCAGCAGTGGGCAGCCGTCCGAGGCGGCAGGAGATGGGCTGGAATCTCCCTCCACAACCAGCAGCAGCAGTGGGCAGCCGTCTGAGGCTGCAGGGGATGGGCTGGAGCCTCCCCCCCACCACTACCACCACTACCACCACCAGCAGTGGGCAGCCATCCGAGGCTGCAGGGGATGGGCTGGAGCCTCACCCCACCACTACCAGCACCACCACCAGCAGTGGGCAGCCGTCCCAGGCTGCTTTGGATGGGCTGGAGCCTCCCCCCACAAACAGCAGCAGTGGGCAGCCGTCCGAGTCTGCAGGAGATGGGCTGGAATCTCCCTCCACAACCAGCAGCAGCAGTGGGCAGCCGTCTGAGGCTGCAGGGGATGGGCTGGAGCCTCCCTCCCACCACTACCACCACTACCACCACCAGCAGTGGGCAGCCATCCGAGGCTGCAGGAAATGGTCTGGAGCCTCCCCCTACCCCAACCAGCACCACCACCAGCAGCAGTGGGCAGCCATCTGAGGCTGCAGGGGTTGGGCTGGAGCCTCCCCCCACAACCAGCAGCAGTGGGCAGCCGTCCGAGGCTGCAGTGGATGGGCTGGAATCTCCCTCCACAACCAGCAGCAGCAGTGGGCAGCCGTCTGAGGCTGCAGAGAATGGGCTGGGACCTCCCCCCACCACTACCAGCACCACCACCACCACCAGCAGTGGGCAGCCGTCCGAGGCTGCAGGAGATGGGCTGGAATCTCCCTCCACAACCAGCAGCAGCAGTGGGCAGCCGTCTGAGGCTGCAGGGGATGGGCTGGAGCCTCCCTCCCACCACTACCACCACCAGCAGTGGGCAGCCATCCGAGGCTGCAGGGGATGGGCTAGAACCTCCCCCCACCACTACCAGCACCACCACCACCAGCAGTGGGCAGCCGTCCGAGGCTGCAGGAGATGGGCTGGAATCTCCCTCTACAACCAGCAGCAGTAGCAGCAGTGGGCAGCCGTCTGAGGCTGCAGGGGATGGGCTGGAGCCTCACCCCACCACTACCAGCACCACCACCAGCAGTAGGCAGCCATCCGAGGCTGCTGGGGATGGGCTGGAGCCTCCTCCCACACCCATCAGCAGCAGCAGCACCACTGCCCCCACTTAGCAGCCTTCACCACCAGCGGACATTCTGTAGACCTGCCCCCATGGGCTGTTGTGCGGCCTGCCCTTGCAAGTCCTGTGGGTATGACACCCAGCTGAGAGACTGTGACCTTTCACTCCCCAAGATCTGCATCACGGGCATGATGCCCCCTCTAGAACCAGTGGGGGAGACACCCGCTCACCCCATCCTCCACAGAATGAAGATTCCAGGGCATGATCCCCCCTACAGAACCAGTGGGCAAGACACACACTCACCCCATCCTCCCCAGGATGAAGAGCACAGGGAACGTTGCCCCCTCCAGAACCAGTGGGCAATACACCCACTTAGCCCATCCTCCACAGGATGAAGATCACAGGGCACAATGCCCCCTCCAAAATCAGTGGGGAAGACACCCACTCACCCCATCCTCCACAGGATGAAGACAACAGAGCACGATGCCCCTCACCCCATCCTCCACAGGATGAAGAGCACAGGGCACAATGCCCCCTCCAGAACCAGTGGGGAAGACACCCACTCACCCCATCCTCCCCAGGATGAAGAGCACAGGGCATGATGCCCCCTGCAGAACCAGTGGGCAAGTCACCCACTTGAGAGACTGTGGCCTTGCACTCCCCAGGACAGAGCATTGGGCAGGACCAGTGGTGTTGTTCCATCTGCCGGCTGAGGTGCCCCTCCATTCCTTGTTCCCCTGAGGTGCCTGCCTATTTTCCAACTGATGCCCCTGCAGTGTTCTCTCTGTGTCATTGCAGGAGACAAGTGGGGCCTTGGACTTTGTCATGTGGCCCTATATCTACGCACATTGAGGACTGGGCAGTGGCCCTTGAAATGTCCATATGTATATTCTTTTGCATTGGATGTCTGTAATTTTACTGTACTTATATTATATCACTCACTTTCATGTATTCGTGTTGTCCTTCCATTATTCCTGAGGGGTACATGGTAAATATGTTTTATTACTACATCTAATTGTGTAATTGTGTGTATGGTGTTGGGGGTGGGGGGGGTGTTGTGTGTGTCACTCTCTTTTTTCTTCCCCCTTCCCTTGTGTGCTAGGCGGCTGTACTCACCGTGGTCGTCTTCACCATCCTTGGTGTTCGTGGTGGAGGAGGACGTAAAATATCATCGGAAATATTTGCAGCTTGGGCTCCATGGCGGCGTGGTTGTTCCCTGTGTCTCCAAAGGTGAGTCCTTTCCCTTCTGAGCTCAGTTTCCGCCAGGCTTTTGATGTTGTTGGTACCGCCCTGGAAAAGGTGGCGGATTGGGTTGTCATTATAAGGTGGGCAGTACATTGACTTCCGCCTGGCTGAAGGCGGCTACTGCCATGGTGCCTGTTGTTTCTGCCCTGGCGGTCCTTGTGGTAAAGTGGCTGTCTGAGATCTTTCCGTCATGTTCATAATTTGGTGGTATTTATCACCAACTGCTAACGTTGTAATGAGGGCCACAGTGTAATAGAGTGCTGTCAAGTGTCTTATAGCAGAGGGAAAGAGAGTGGAGTGCTATAGAGTGCAGTGCTGGGTTACACAGTACTGTATTTTAAAGTATCCTACATTGTAGGATTGTAAATTGCAGTGGTGTTGTCGCGCCGCGTGGTGCGGCGCGAGCCGAATGTTCGGCACAAGCTGGGCGTTCGGCTGGGGCCGCACAGCGCGTTTCTAAAACGTGGCGCGCCCCCAGCCTTTCATGCACTTTTCGAGGCCCCAGGCATTGCATGGGGCCTCGCTCTATCGTTTTCCACCGCCTTGCTGGGGTCTCCTGACCCCCCTTACCTGTTCTTCTTTCTTCCTTCTTGTCCGCTTTCTTTTCTTCTTTCTGGGGTCTTTTTGTTGTACTTTTTTAATGTCTTCTTCCCTTCCCAGGTTACCTTTCTTTTCCCAGCATTCATTGTTCCCTATTCTCTATGGTTTCTATTCTGTTTTGTTCTATGTACCTCTCCCTGTCTAATATGGTGTCCTTTTACTTCCTGTGGGTCACTTCCTGTCTTTTGGTATATAAGGGCTGTGTTTTCTTCATTTCCTTGCGCTGCAACACTTTCTGCTCAGTTAGTGTCTTCGCTCCTGATTTCCTCCCCTTTTGGTTCTGGATTTCAGCATTCTGTGTTTCCTGACCTTTGCTCCTTTTGGATTCCTGTTTGTTTGTTTTTGTTTTTTCCAGGAATCTTCCTGTTTGGAGGTTTTTCCCCTTTTCCTAAGGGGTTTTTTCCCTCTGGCGCTATTTTCTGAAGGGCACGGTCTGTTCTTGGCGTCTCCATTGCCTACAGCACCGTGGCTACCAGAAAGAGTCGCCCCTTTTTGGGCCAAAGTCGAACATTGAAGATCCACGCCACCAGATCTGCAAATTCCAGGCGCAAGCAGCACGTGAGTCGTGACAGATTGCAGCGCCCAACCATTCCGACGTCCTCAAACACCATGGATGACTCAGTGGCGGTTGCTGCAGATCCGGAACAATCTCTTTTGACCACGATTCAGCAACAAGCTCAGGAATTGCAACAACTACGCAATGAAAATGCTGCGTTACGACAGGCTTTGGCTCTCCGCACCAGTGATGTTCCAACTATCTCCGCTTCCACCTCTTGTTTCTCTGGTGAACCAACCAAGCTTCGCGAGTTCCTGGATGCATTAACAGTGTACTTCGCCTTCCGACCTACCCAATTCTCCCACGACAGGACCAAGGTGGGTTATCTTATCAGTGCCTTATCCGGTCCAGCCTTGGCCTGGGCAACCCCGATGGTGTCCTCCAACGACCCGGTATTGTCGGACTATTCCACCTTTGTGAGTCGCTTCAAACAGATGTTTAGCCGTCCTGGATTGGAAGCCTCTGCTGAAGAAGCCCTATGTGACATCCAACAAGGCTCGTAAGACGTCCTGCAATATATAACCCGTTTTCGTCAGCTGGCGGCAGAGACCACTTGGGTGGAACGTACTCTGGTAACTTTATTTCGTAGAGGACTCAAAGAAGAAATAAAGGATGAACTAGTACATTCTACCAGAGCAGAAGAGCTTCGTGGCCTGATGGATCAAGCACTGTCCATCGAATATCGTCTTCAGGAACGGAGATCGGAAAAGAAAAGGAGTAGAGGGTTTTCCCAGCCAAGTAGCTCACGAGCTTGCCTACAGCGTTCCGAGGAACCTCGCACTCCTGCTAGAGACATCGAAGGGGAACCCATGCAGGTGGATACTACCCGAGGTCCGCTCTCTGCTAGTGAACGAGAAGACAGACGCAAGAGAGGGTTGTGCCTGTACTGTGGTTCTGCTGGTCACATGCTTCGTACCTGTCCTGTACATCCGCCCAGGCCTTCAGGAAACGCCACCTCCCGTCCTCTGTAAGAAGGGAGGGGACGGGATCTACAGCTATACCTTCCATCAGCTCCTTTAATGACAATACAACCGCCTTGTTCATTTTTCCTGTCCTGTTACAACTTCCTGACGGTCGTCAAGAAAAGACTATGGCATTACTAGATTGTGGTGCTAGTGGTATATACATGGACAAGACGTGGGCTGCTGCTCACCAAGTTCCTACACAAGCAAAAGAAGTACCCGAACAGGTACACACCGTGGATGGATCCTTGATATCCTCGGGTCCTGTAGACACCACTACCCTGATGTTAAGTCTACAGGTGGGAACCCATCAAGAACACATTTCCTTCGATCTTATCACGTCCCCCAACCATACCATCATTCTTGGAATTCCGTGGTTCATCAGACATAACCCGTATATAAATTGGGTAACCCGGACAGTTTCTTTGTCTTCGCAATTTTGTCATGAGAACTGTTTTACTTCCGACAAGTATTGGTCTCCGAAAAGATCCTTAGATACTGAAGGTGCCACTGGTATGTCCATTAATACGGTCCTAGGGGTCCCAGACCACTATTTGGAGTTTCAGGATGTTTTCCAAAAACCGTCGAAACCTGTGCTACCTCCACATCGAGAATATGATTGTGCTATTCCATTGGAACCCGGCACAATTGTTCCTTTTGGGAGGATGTACTCTCTCACGGAACCCGAAAGAGAAGTTCTAAAAGAGTATCTGGACGAAAATATACAGACTGGTCTTATTGTTCCATCGTCGTCTCCGGCTGGGGCTCCTCTCTTTTTTGTGCCCAAGAAGACAAAGGATCTTCGTCCTTGCCTGGATTTTCGAGGTCTGAATAAAATAACAATTAAAGATCGTTATCCTTTGCCTCTCATCAGGGACATACTAGAAGCTATCAGAGGGGCTCAACGTTTTACTAAATTAGATTTACGAGGAGCTTACCACCTTTTACGCATAAAAGAAGGCGACGAATGGAAGACAGCTTTCAGGACTCCATTTGGCCATTTTGAATATAGGGTTATGCCGTTTGGCCTCACTAACGCCCCCGCAATCTTCCAGAGATTTATGGACTCAGTGTTTTCAGACCTTCTGAATCAGACAGTCGTGATCTACCTAGATGATATTCTTATTTATTCTAGAAATCCTGAACTCCATTCTTCCCATGTGAAACAAGTTCTTCAAAGACTTCGTGCTCATCAACTATTTTGCAAACCAGAAAAATGTGAGTTCGACATGACGGAAGTCAAATATCTGGGCTATCATTTAAGTCCCACTGGCATAGCTATGGATCAAGAAAAGGTACAAGCTATCCTAGAGTGGCCTTCTCCTTCTTCCATAAAAGAAACACAATGTTTCCTAGGGTTAGCAAACTTCTATCGACAATTCATTCTAGACTTTGCCAGACTGACTAGCCACATAACTCACACCTTAAAAAAGGAAAATTTAAAGAAAGGGTTTGTCTGGACTGAGGCGGCTGAAGCAGCCTTTCAAGAATTAAAGAGAGTCTTCACCCAAGCCCCCATCTTGAGACATCCAGATACCACCAAACAATTTATAGTCGTTACTGATGCTTCTGAGAGAGCCATCGGAGCTGTCTTACTCCAACGACAAGAGGATGATGGTCTTGAACATCCTGTTTTCTACTTGTCTCATATCCTTTCCACAGCTGAACAACACTATTCTGTACTGGAAAGGGAATTATTGGCTCTGAAAACAGCCTGCCTTGAGTGGAGACAATTTCTGATGGGTTCCAAGGAACCATTTGAGGTGAGGACAGACCACCGTAACCTACAATGTTTACGAAATTTTGTATGCCAGAATAGTCGTCAGGCCCGCTGGGCCTTTTTCTTCAGTCAGTACGATTTTTTTATCACATATATTCCTGGATCTCAAAACATTCTGGCTGATGCTCTGTCTCGCCGATATCCAGAGTGTACTCCTTCCTCATCTCAGTATCTTCTGGAACCCCGTAAGATCATTGGAGTGGCTCAGTCTTTCCTGGAAGAAGTACAACTGGAATACGCCAACCTATCGGACCACGACATTGAAGAACTAAGACCATTATTACATAAGAAACAAGGATATTTTTATTATCAAAACCTGATATTCCTCCCCACTAACAAGGTGCAAGAAAAGGCATTACAAATGTGCCATGATTCACCTGTAGCTGGTCATAGAGGCATCAAGGCCACACAAGAACTTCTTTCACGATTTTTCTGGTGGCCTACCTGGAAGCTGGATGTGGAAAGATACGTTCAGGCCTGTCCCATATGTGCCCAAATCAAGATACCCCATACCAGACCGGCAGGATTACTACAGCCTTTGCCTGTTCCACCGGCCCCATGGCATACCATCTCTACTGATTTTATGTGTTCACTCCCACCATCAGCAGGAAACCGGGTCATCATGGTCACGGTGGATTCTTTCACGAAGATGGCTCATTTCACTGCCCTGAAAAGGCTACCCACTTCTCAAGAACTAAGTCAAATATTCATTGATCATATCTTCCGTCTCCATGGACTTCCACATACCATAATATCTGATAGAGGACCTCAGTACATTTCCTGATTTTGGAGGCATTTTTGTAAAACACTAAGGGGGTGATTTTAACCTTGGCGGACGGCGGAGGCCGTCCGCCAAGGTACCGCCGTGAAATGACCGCACCGCGGTCAAAAGACCGCGGCGGCCATTTAAACATTTCCTCTGGGCCGGCGGGCGCTCTCCGAAAGAGCGCCCGCCGGCCGAGAGGAAATGCCCCTGCAACGAGGACGCCGGCTCAGAATTGAGCCGGCGTAGTTGCAGGGGTGCGACGGGTGCAGTTGCAAGGCAGACACTGAAATACTTTGCGGGGCCCTCTTACGGGGGCCCCTGCCGTGCCCATGCCATTGGCATGGGCATGGCAGGGGCCCCCAGGGGCCCCGCGGCACCCCCTACCGCCATCCTGTTCATGGCGGGTTTCCCGCCATGAACAGGATGGCGGTAGGGGCTGTCAGAATCCTCATGGCGGCGGAGCGCGCTCCGCCGCCATGAAGGATTCCCCCGAGCAGCGGTAAGTCGGCGGGAGCCCGCCGACTTGCCGCTTCTGACCGCGGCTGAACCGCCGCGGTCAGAATGCTCGTGGGAGCACCGCCAGCCTGTTGGCGGTGCTCCCGTGGTCGGTGGCCCTGGCGGCCACCGGCCGCCAGGGTCAGAATGACCCCCTAAATATTAATAGAGCCCTGTCTTCAGGATTCCATCCTCAGACCAACGGCCAGACCGAGCGTCTGAACCAAGGACTAGAGCAATATCTTCGATGCTTTTGCAATTCTACCCAAAGTAACTGGAACACTTACCTCTCTATAGCAGAATTTTCCTACAATAACTCAGTCCATAGTGCCTCCAAGGTCACTCCCTTTTTCTGTTCATATGGTTTTCATCCTACCTCTTTTCCTACTTCTCCACAATCCAACTCTCCTCTACCCGCTATTACCTATTTCTCCAAACGCCTTCTCCAAATCCATAGACTAATTCGATCTAATTTGTTACATACCAAGAGATATATGAAGAAGGCTGCTGACAAGAGACGTTCTACCATCCGCAAGATAAAGTCTGGCTCTCCTCCAAATTCTTACCCTCACGTCTTTCTCAAAATAAGTTCACACCTCGTTACTATGGGCCTTTCCGTATTCTTCAGTTGGTCAATCCTGTCACTGTCCGTCTTCACTTACCTCATACATGGAAGATTCATCCGGTCTTTCATGTTTCTCAGCTTAAACCTTATGTGCCTGACCCTTACTCACGTCAGTTTCCTTGTCCACCTCCTGTACTCGTGGATGATGTTCCTGAATATGAAGTACAGGAAATTTGTGACTCTCGTCTTTTTCACAAACGCCTTCAGTATCTGATTCATTGGAAGGGTTATCCTCTCAGTGAATGCTCTTGGGAAGATGCATCTTCTGTTCACGCTCCTCGCCTGATTCAACGCTTTCACCGTTTATTTCCTCTCAAACCTGGCCCTTCGGGAGGGGGACCTACTGTCGCGCCGCGTGGTGCGGCGCGAGCCGAATGTTCGGCACAAGCCGGGCGTTCGGCTGGGGCCGCACAGCGCGTTTCTAAAACGCGGCGCGCCCCCAGCCTTTCATGCACTTTTCGAGGCCCCAGGCATTGCATGGGGCCTCGCTCTATCGTTTTCCACCGCCTTGCTGGGGTCTCCTGACCCCCCTTACCTGTTCTTCTTTCTTCCTTCTTATCCTCTTTCTTTTCTTCTTTCTGGGGTCTTTTTGTTGTACTTTTTTTATGTCTTCTTCCCTTCCCAGGTTACCTTTCTCTTCCCAGCATTCATTGTTCCCTATTCTCTATGGTTTCTATTCTGTTTTGTTCTATGTACCTCTCCCTGTCTAATATGGTGTCCTTTTACTTCCTGTGGGTCACTTCCTGTCTTTTGGTATATAAGGGCTGTGTTTTCTTCATTTCCTTGCGCTGCAACACTTTCTGCTCAGTTAGTGTCTTCGCTCCTGATTTCCTCCCCTTTTGGTTCTGGATTTCAGCATTCTGTGTTTCCTGACCTTTGCTCCTTTTGGATTCCTGTTTGTTTGTTCTTGTTTTTTCCAGGAATCTTCCTGTTTGGAGGTTTTTCCCCTTTTCCTAAGGGTTTTTTTCCCTCTGGCGCTATTTTCTGAAGGGCACGGTCTGTTCTTGGCGTCTCCATTGCCTACAGCACCGTGGCTACCAGAAAGAGTCGCCCCTTTTTGGGCCAAAGTCGAACATTGAAGATCCACGCCACCAGATCTGCAAATTCCAGGCGCAAGCAGCACATGAGTCGTGACAGGTGTACAGTGGAGTTACATCTCAAAGAATAGAGTGGTGTGTTCTAAAGTGGAGTGGGTTGTCAAAGAGTAAAGGACCACGTTGTGCACTGCAGTGAGGTAGAGTACTGTAGAATATAGTGGAGTCTTGTGCAGTGGAGTGACGTCTCAAACAGTGAAGTGTAGCACAGTTGTAGAGTGGAGTACAATGTTATCAGGTAGACAACCATCTTGTATAGAGAAGTAGAGTGGTATCGCAACCAGTGTCATACAGTTGTGCACAGTAGCATACTGTGGAGGTCCACAGAGTGATGTAGAGGTTCTACACTGAAATAACATACAGTGAGTTGTGTGTTATAAGGTAGAGTGGAGACACTTGTCACACAGTGGTATGTCATAGACTGGTCTAGATTGTCATACAGTCTTATTCAGTGAAGTATAGTGTATTAAATTGGCGTAGACTGTAGTACAGGTTCATAGTTTGTGGAGCATGCAGTGTAATAAAATGCAGTGGAGAATTATACAGGTGGGTACAGTGTAGAACAGTGTTGGGAATGGATGAGTGCAAAGCGTTGGACAGTGAAGTAGAGTATCATAGAGTGATGTACAGTGTAGCGGACTGTTGTTGAGTCCAATAGAGTGAAATACAGTGGGATATGTTGGACAAATTTGTCATAAAGAGCAGGAGCATAGAGCCTTGTATAGTGGAATTAGCCATCCTACAATGAGGTAGAGAAGAGTGTGGTTGAGTAGAGTAGAGGGACTATCACTATAGTTGAGTGTCGCTCAGTAGAACTTTGGTGAGGAGAGTATCATGACGTTATGGATTGTTGGGTGAACTGTTGTTAAGTGGTATGTGTTTGGGTCTACTGTCATTAAGTGTATTATAGTCTGTACAGACAGAGTGGAGTGGCATACACTAGAGTGATGATAGAGTGTGGTTTTGAAAAGTGTTTTACAGTGGAGGTGCACAGAGTGCATTGATGCACAGTGGAGTGGGATGTCCTACATTAGAGTGGCATGTAGTAGATTGGAGTGAGGTGTCAAATAGTTGAGATTTGTGTCATACAGTAAAGTGGATTGATGTGTCATACAGTGTAACAAAACAGAGTACTGCAAAAAGAACAGATGAAGGACGGAATGCTTAACAATGCAAATATTCACCCCCAGTCACAGAGATCTGGGTTTAATCCAATGCTTTTTTGCCTACCACACAACCCCGGTTTGGACCAAGCCATATGCAAATCAGTCTTGACCCTATTCCCCATGGGAGCAGTCCAACCTGAACTGCCAGGCCAGGTCCTCCATGGACCGGAAATAAGCATCTCGGGACCGGTTTTGGGTTATCACTCCTCATCAGGCAGGCTAGCTTGAATCCAGTGGTGCAGTGAGCATGGGGCCCACGTATGGGCATACCCTTCTCCCTTAGGGTGACAAATGCAAAAAGAACAGCTTATTGACGGAATGCTGAGCAATGCAAACATTCACCCCCAGTCATAGAGATCAGGGTTTAATCCACTCTTTTTTTGCCCAACCACACCACCTCAGTTTGGACCTAGCCATTTGCAAATCAGTCTTGACCCTGTCCTCCATGGCAACAGTCCAACCTGAAAAGCAGCATAGAATAGAGAGACATCTCTACTTTTGCCTCTGTAAAACAGTTTTTATTAGTAGTTTTAGCTTTGTAAAACAGCATTTTAATTGCAGACAACTTGACAAATTGTATCAAAGAGGAACTGAATATTCCTTGCCACATTCAATGTCATTTTCCCAAGTATAAGATAGTGGAGCTTCAAATTAAAACATGTTAATTTTTTTATGCCACCTTCCAACTGTTTCACACCAGAAAGGTACGACGATAGTAAGGTTCTACTACATGACTACATTGATATCTGAATGCATGTAGTAATAAACATAACGTAATGTTCATTCATTATTGTTTCACTATTATGTGTTTCTGAGACATAAGTACATTTCTGATACAGAACTATTTCATCATTTAGAACATTTACAGTTCAAAATGGTCATGTTGTATTAGTCAAGATGAAACACTGTGGAAAAACAAATCAATTTGATTTTGAAAAAAAAAACATTGATGGCTTGCATGTCCAGCGTTTACATATCTTTCTAAGTAATTATATATACAAAAGCATAGAATGCACCAATACTTCCAGTGGATTTTTTACAATGTCATCAACCATGCCAGGCCAAATAATGAAACAGCTACTGAATAACGTATGTCCAACTCAAAAGTAAGTTTGTAGCTTTACAATAATGGCAACTTTGCGATTCAGAATTTTTTATTTAAAATAAGAAGGTAACTGTCCTGTAAATTTTCGAAAGTCTGTGCTTGAAAGAGACATCATCATATTCTGTCCAACCTCGAGTAGATGGTATAGTGTCCTGATGCTGCAGTGTCACTATGGTGATACATTAGAGCACTCTTTGTATAAGTGGTTCCTGAAATAGAAATTTGAGAAGCAATAAATGTAGAAAACACATATGAACTTTTCTGGTATTGACAGTCCATCTTTGAGTCAACAAAATTAGATATTTTGGTTAGCACTGTAAAATTAATTTAATTAATTTCTGATTTACACTTTGGACATACGTTTTTTTTGCACAGATTTGCATATTAAATTCTGAAATGGAAGTATTTTGGAACAAAACATTGGTAGATATTCAAACCTTTCCAATCGTTTAACCGTGGAGTTTGAATGTGGGCACTGCAAGCACTCATGTTCCCAAGCGTAGTTTAGACAAAAGAGGTCAGAACGCAGGTGAGACTCTGTAGCTATTAGTTCTACAACAGCCATACAGAATTCTAGATCATCTTGTTGTTCATTGATAGAAAATTGAATAGCTCCTCTACACATATATACAACATCTCTTATGCCACTAGAAGAGTATGAGATGTGATTATCTGACAGATTTTGTTGATCAACATGTATCAACGTCTTGCTGAATCGTTGATGTACAAGCTGATTTATTATTTTTTCACACACAGGTACAATAACATTGCTACAGCAATTTATGCCTTTCTGATTTTGTAATTGATGTAAGATAATTTCCATGTGTTTTGTTTCCGGTGTTTTTTTAGATTGTTCTAAATCTTATTTGTAATCATAGTTTGAATCAATGTTTCATTTAAAAGACAGTTTAGGCTTTGTCAAAGTAGGATATTTACCAAGATGAGGAACATATCTCACAAACAATGGTATTTGCTGACACATCTATTTTCTGCATTATTTCATGTCTCATCACAATTGGTATTATTATATAGTCCGGATATTTTTTAGATATAGATCAATGTATGCCACTCCCTCTTTGATTATTGTAGAGGCAAGGTTAATTAGTGCATAAACTATGCCCAGTCCTTTTGAGTTGGGTATTGATATAAGGTAAATCAAATAAAGAAGAAACTGTTCTCTACAAATACATAAATCTTTGAGAAATGAGAATCTTGCTGCACGCCGATAAACCTGTTTTTGCTGTTCAATGTGGTGAAATCTGACCATAAGAAATTCAAGCTCATCATTCTTTCCAGATGCCACAAAGTCCACTACAAATCCCATGGCTCCATTTACTAATCCTTCATCTGTATGTAAATTTCAATGTAAAATGACACAGCAATTTCTACAAAGTTGTAAATCTTTCTCCAATCCTGCTATATGTGAAAATTATTTTTCCAGCTTTCAAAATTTTATAGCCAAAGGCGTGCTTTTAGATATGTTTAATCTGGGATTCTCTATTTTATCTTTACAAGGAAGTTGTACAAGTTCTTTTTTTTTCCAGATGTGGCATTTCATAATTTAATTGAACACATTCTTCAACAGTTGACATTAAACAAACCATGAGATGTGATTGCAAAAGGAGACAATGCATAACTTCAGCAGGTGATTGTAGCTTCAGAATTAACTTACTCGTATTTTGTTCCTTTGCATAAGCTTTGCTTCTTTTGTCACAGTGCCAAGGTGAATGCCTTTTGATATCTTGGCATATTCTTCATCGTAAGCTTGCCTAATAATCTCTGTTAATTCTCTGTATGCAAAATGCAACCAAATGTTGACATTGCCAATTCTTCCCAAACAATTCTGAGTTTGCTTTTGCAGAAGTTTTTTAAAAATCTGTTCACCATTTACAGGTGTCGGTTGTGCTAAAACTCTAAAAGCAATGCTATATTTCCCTCCAAAAAGCACATCATAACAGGTCCTGAGTACTTCTTCCATAAGCAAATGAACAAACACCAACATCCTTAGAAACCATGCTCACATCATCTATGATCAAAACTTAAAAGTTTTAGGAATCCTCCCAAGTTCTTGGCATGTATCAGTATTCAACTATAAGTATTCCAAGTTGTTATTGTGCTCCACAGGTAGTAACAGTACATGATGGAAGATGATTTCTTTGATGTGATATGTTGCTAAGCCAGTAGGCTCAGTAACTACACAAGATAAATTTGATGTAGTAACTTTATGCACATTAGCAATAATTACTTTAAGACGAAATCTTTTCCCAGGTCCTGTTTAGTCGCTCACATATTGTAATGTAGGTTCAAGCACTACATTCAACTAATCTTTTTTCATGTTGAAGTCCATGATATACATACATTGTCATGTGTTTGTATATTTGCAGTTGTTCAACATTTAATTGATTGTAGGTTCAAGCACTACATTCAATGAATCTATTTTCATGTTGAAGTCCATGATATATTGAAATGTTCATGTGTTTGTATATTTGCAGTTGTTCAACATTTAATTGATACACTAAGGTGGTCATTATGACCCCTGCAGTGAGTGTAAATGTAGCGGTAGTACCGCCAACAGGCTGCCGCCGGTACATACCGCCACATTATGAGAATGGCGGGTTGGCTGCAGCCAACCCGCCACTTCTCCACTCAGACCGCAATGGCGGTATCAGCCGCCGGGCTGGAGATGTCAATCTCCAGCCCAGCGGACGGCACAGTACCTCCTGCGGCATCATGAGCCTGCATACCACCATGGTTTTTGTGGCATTAGCAATGCCACAAAGCCATGGTGGTAGGCCCTACCGGTGACAGGGAATTCCTTCCCTGTCACCAGTAGGTGGCTCCCCTAACCCCCAACACACACCTGACACCCCCACCCTATCCATCCAAAGCCCCCCATACACACACTAACTCCCCCACCCCGACATTCAAATACACTCCCCCACCCCGAACCAAACACACACACCCGACCCCCTCCTATCCAAACAAACATCCCCACCCCCTCTGATCCAAACACACACCCCCACCCCCTCTAATCCAAACACACCCCCTCTGATCATCTCACTCATCCCCCCAACCCCCATACATCCACACACCCGCAGACAAGCACCACGCATACACCCAATCACTCACACTGGCAGACACGCATTCATACACACATTGACCTACATGCATACTTCCAGATATGCTTGCACACCTTCTTAAACACAATCACACTAGCATGCAGACATGCACTCACTTCACCATTCTTACATGCATTCACTCACATGCATACAACCACACACACAACACAACACACACAGATGCATTCACACACGCACACACTCAGACACACACACACAACACCCCCCACCCTCCCTTGTCGGAAGCCCGACTTACCTTGGTCGAGGAGGTCTTCCGGCAGGAAATGGGAAGGGGCGCTGCTACTGCCGGCAGAGCCCCACCACCAGTACACAGGTCATGATACAGATGGCGGCGTTCAACTGGCTTGTGCTGATGTTAGCAGCAGCACCTTACCACCGTCCACCACCATGAACACTGCCAGATATCTGCCCTTCTTGTGGCGAAAAATCGGCATCACTCATAATATGGCGGATGGATGGTAGCCGCGGTGGTGGTATTTTGGCGGCCGTCACCGCAGCAGTAGGCGGTTTTTACTGCCAAACTCAAAATGATCACCTAAGTAATACACATTTTTCAATTCATCCATTGCATGTTGAACCTCGTCAATGGCAACCATAGCTTTATTACCACTAATTGTTTGCTCAAGTCGGTCACCATTCCTGAAAGTGAAAGTATTATTAGTTGAGTTGCATTTATTGTCTGCATTAATATTATTCTCTTTCTCTATTTCTTGTCCCTACATTTGTAACTATGGCCCTCATTACAACCCTGGTGGTAAATCCCACTCACCGCCGTGCCGACGGCCGCCAACATACCGTGACCACAGCAGTATTCCGCTAGAGGTATTATGACCCACACAGAAAATACCGTCACAATACAGACACCCACACAAGTCCGCCACACCAAAGGTCAGTGATAAATTGGCGATAGCAAAACCCACACTGTCACGTCAACAGGAATACGCCCACAGTATCACGACCCATGAATCAATGCGACGGTCTTTCAACCACGGTAACCTATTGGCGGTACACACCACTGTGCTCAAAATACACACACACTTACAAAACAAAACCACATTGGACAATTCAAAATACACACACCTGACACACATACACACACCACACCCTCACACTCATACACTATAAAACACACACCCACATTACCCACAACCCTTTCAATGAACAAATTAGAACAAGCAGAGAGAGAAAAGCAAAGAGCACACCTTCACCCAGAGGCACAGAACACCACCACTCATACACCATCCACGCACATCACATAATACATCACAACACAGCACCCCAAGCATCACCTCACACATATCACTCACACCACGTCATGCCACCTCAAAGACACCCCAGGTTTTCTGAGGAGGAGCTAAGGGTCATGGTGGAGGAAATCATCCGGGTAGAGCCATAGCTATTCTGATCACAGGTGCAGCAGACGTCCATTGCAAGGAAGATGGAGAATCGTTGACAGGGTCAACGCCGTGGAACAGCATCCAAGAACCAGGGATGACATGAGGAAGAGGTGGAACAATCTACAGGGGAAGGTGCGTTCCGTGGCATCAAGACACCAGATAGCAGTACAGAGGACTGGCGGTGGACTCCCACCTCCTCCCCCACAACTAACAACATGGGAGGAGCAAGTCTTGCCGATCATGCATCCTGAGGGCCTCACAGGAGTAGCAGGAGGACTGGGCTCTGCAAGACAAATATTTATTACTATATCCCCCCACCCTACCTGCATGCCATCACTAACTCCTACCCCTACCCTCACCCCATCACTCCACCATCTCAGATATACCCCACTATCATAACCCACACATCCCAATACCAAGCCCTGCATGCAGCAACAATGCATGGACATCCATCACAGACCTGCATGGCCACACATCATCAAAGCATGTGCACTAGAGAGACCAAGGCCAAGGCGACAGGGAAAGCACAATTCCATTAGGGAAACACACCCATTTCACAAGATGGCACACAAAGATACAATAACAATGCATTTGCATCCCAACAGGACCCCTACCCAACGTCACCAGACAGGAGGGGCCAGCTACATTCAGTCCCCCCACAGAAGAGGCCCAGAGTGATGACAGCAGCTCTGCATGCCTGGATCAGGGTGACCAGCCTGGCCCATCTGGGACCTCTGGACAGTTGGTTCCCCTGCCACAGTCCCAAACCACCACAGAGGCTCCCCCCTCAGAAAACAGCAGCACAGCACCCACCCAGCGGGCCCATGCCACTGTCCCCAGAAAGGTCAATCAGCAGTGTGTCCACCACTACAGGGACCCCAGGCAACCCCACTAACACACCACGATCAGGGACCTGGGGTCAGTGGCAGTGGGCACATGGTTCAGGGGACAGAGGCACAGGACAACAGGGAAGCTGGGAGGACTGCTGTGCGAGAGGGGAGGACAGGCCCAGGGAACCCACTCTCCAGGAGGCACTCTCAAACATCATGGGAGCATACCACCATTCCCAGGAGACCATGGGCACGGGACTGGGCAAGTTTCAGGAGACCCAGCAGCTGCAGGAGGGACACCACATGGGGATCAGGGATGACCTCACCAAAATCTAATCTATCCTGGTCACCATAGCAGGGGTGCTGGCTGATATGGGCATGACCATGAGGGAGACAAAGGGCCTGTGACACTAGCCAAACCGAGGAACAGCCTTCCAACTCCGCCGGTGCAAGTGGACAGGAGGTACCACCACAGGACCAACAGGCCACCAACACCCTGATCAACACGTTTGAGAACATTGGCTGAGACATCCCAGATGCCATGGCCACTGTAGTTTGGAAGGATCCACTTGCCAGGAAATGGAGCACTGACAGGACCTGCACTAGAGGGGGTATACCTGTGGGCTGGCAGATAGCTGGCATCAGGTCTGGCTCCAATTGGGCACACAGTTCTTGGATTGTGGCACGATCAAGTCTGTATGTGATTATGATGTGTCTGTCTTCCATTGTCGACAGGTCTACCAGGGGTCTGTACAGTGGAGGATGCTGCCATCTCATATGCTGCCTCAGCGGTTGTAGCCTATGGAGGAAAACGGTGAGCAGAAGGTCATTTACCACATAAATAGCACAACTGTGTCTGAACTAATGTTACAGAATCCGTGTGTGAAATCCTGAGTCCGCATATGTGCCATTATGTGGTGTGATGCAGTTAAGAGCCAGGCAATGTGCTCCCCTGAAATGGCGACTGCCTGACTTGTGAGGAGGGACATAAGGAAATGAGGTAACTGTGCTGGTGTTGTGCAGCGTCGCAGTAGGTGATCGAAGACCGCTGCGCAATTCCGCATTGGTTATCATTGGGCCCTATGGGTCCGAGGAGCCAATGGTGAGGTACACCGACGGTGACGGTATGCACGCCATTTTCTCTCTCTTCACTCACTTGATACCTGACCCTCAACAGGAGAAGACCTACACTGCAAGTGCTGCTGTGACCTGAGTCTGGAAGCGACAATAGCTACAGTGTCTGGGGAAAGGGCCCCTTCCTTCACTGCGGAGGAGTTGGACAAACTGGTGGATGGGGTCCTCCCCCAGTACATGCTACTCTACGGTCCTCCAGACAAACAGGTGAGTACACTGTGAACAAGATGCGTGGACAATGCCTGTTTGGAGTGGTGTGGATGTAGGCCACATGTTGGGGGGGTGGCTTGAGTGCGGCATGTCAGGTGGTCAGTGTATATGCGTCAGGACATGGGTGGGAACTGGTAGGCATTGAGTATGACAGTCCGGACTGGTGCGTAATTAAAGTTTTTCGCTCTGTTTACCCTCTAGGTCAGCGCCCACCAGAAGAAGGGTATTTGGCATGCCATTGCCAAGGAGGTGAGGACCCTGGGGGTCTATCACAGACGGAGCACCCACTGCCACAAGAGATGGGAGGACCTGCGTCGCTGGAGCAAGAAGACGGTGGAGGCCCAGCTGGGGCTGGCCTCCCAGTGTGGAAGGGGTGCCCGTCACACCATGACCCCCCTGATGTTCTGCATCCTGGTGGTGGCCTATCCGGAGTTGGATGGGCACTTGAGGGCATCACAGCAGCCACAAGGGGGTGAGTACTGTTTCAGAAAGCTGACTCAGCGCAGTTTAGGAACTAGCTGGGCGGGGGGTGTGGGCTGTGGGTGCCCCTTGGCCCGGGTGACTATGCCAGGGTAGGTCTCTTGTTTGCAGGCTCTGAAGTACCCTTACCCCAATGGTACAATTGGGCAGCTACTAGTGTGCAGGGTCCTGTGGGTGTCAGGTGTGCATGTGCTTATGTTAGGCATTGTACCCCATGGGCTGGTGACTACCATAGTGACCGGTTGGGCAAGGCCTACTACCTAGGGCAGCTCAGTGTGTGTTGTGTCCGCAAACAGTAGTGGTGTTGCTGGCATTGACCATGTGTGTCCTCTGTCTTTCCCTCCCTTCTTGTTTTGTCACCCTGTCCTTGTGTGCGTTAGCATCATCTGGCGGAGGAGCTGAGGCACCGGCGACCGAGGGAGCTGCATCCCACATGGCCCATGACGGTGAATCCACGGAGGGTGAAGGCACAAGTGGGACGGATGGCGAGGGGAGCTCCACGACGGGGACAAGGGGGGATACCAGCAACAGCGACACCTCCTCTGATGGAACCTCCCTGGCGGTGGCAGACACCTCTGTGCCCACCCAAACAACAGATACAGCCACCACTACATCATCAGCCACTGCCTCCATCACCAGCATGCCCATCACAACACACCGCTCACAAGCAATCACCACACCCACAGCCATTCACATGTCCCCTGTGTCCTCTCCCATTGTGTCTGTGAGCCTTCCTCCCAAAGTACACAAATGCAGGCACACACCCACTCAACAGCCATCCACCTCACAACAGCCTCCAGCCCATGCACCTTCACCCAAACTCCGCAGGCGTACACCTCCTACAACCACTACCTCTTCCTCCACTCCCACACCCCCTCCAACTTCCCATCCCAGTGTGTCCAAAAATCTTTTCCTAGCTAACATTGACCTCTTCCTTACTCCTCCCTCCGATCCTTCCCCTATGGCCAGGATGTCTAGATCCTAGGCCAGCACCTCAGCCACCAAATCTGTGTCTGCTGTGATCCCTTCAAGTCCGGGTGGATCGAAGGGGGTACCTGTCAGAGCTGCCAGTGTGCCACCTACAGATCTGAAGGACCACCCGATTCCGCCACCTGCCAAGGTCAAGAAGGGGCCGGCATCCAGCAGGGGAAAGTCACACCACCGACCCAGCAAGACCTCATCCAAACACAAAGAGGACAGGGCCAAGGTCCCAGCAGCGACTGCCAAGGTGGGGAAGGGACACAAGACAAAGGGCAAGTCACCTCAGGGCACTACGCCTCCTGGTGTGGGGCTGGTGACCACCATTTCCTCAGAGATGCCAGTGACCTGTACCACGGTCACCACCAATGCAACGACCGCCACCTGCATCGCCACCTTCCCCACCGCCTGCACCACCACCTGCACCGCCGCTGCCACAACGTCAGTCCGCAGCATCCTCCTCAAGGATCAGCCATCCGAGGTGCCGGAGACGGTCTGGTGTCTCCCTCCACCGCCACAGACACCTGCACCACAGGCAGCACCGGCAGCATCTCCGCCGCAGCCACCGCCACAGCCACCACCACCTGCACCATCATCTGCACCGCCACGTGCCCAGCCGGTGCCACTACATCGGACGTCAGCAGCATCCCCAGTGGGCAGCCGTCCGAGGCTGCAGGTGACGTCCTGGACCCTAGGCACGCCACTTGAGGCACCACCACCAGCACTACCAGAAGTTTGCATCATAAGTTGCCGCAGGATGGAGTATGCCTCTGCCCCCAAGAAGTATCATGCTACCTGTTCCATGTACATCTCGTGGCTCAGGTGAGAGGATGTTAACTGCCTCACCCAAGGTGCAGCCTCACTGGGCACAAAGCCCCCTCCAGAAGCAGTGGAGAAAGGCATCCACTCACCCTATCCTTGGCAGGATGAAGCACTCTGGGCACAAAGCCCCCTCCAGAACCAGTGGAGAAAGGCATCCACTCACTCAATCCTTGGCAGGATGAAGCACCCTGGGCACAATGGCCCCCTCCAGAACCAGTGGAAGACGCCATCCACTAGAGAGGCTGTAGCTTTGCACTTCCCAGGGCCAAGCAGTGGGCAACCCACCCACTTCAGAGACTTGAGAGACTGTGGCTTTGCACTCCCCAGGAGGAAGCAGTGGGCAACCCACCCACTTGAGAGACTTGAGAGACTGTGGCTTTGCACTCCCCAGGACCAAGCAGTGAGCAACCCACCCACTTGAGAGACTTGAGAGACTGTGGCTTTGCACTCCCCAGGAACAAGCAGTGGGCAACCCACACACTTGAGGGACTTGAGAGACTATGGCTTTGCACTCCCCAGGACCAAGCAGTGGGCATGTAGCCCCTTCGGTGGAAAGTGGCGTTGTACCATCTTCTGGCTGAGGTGCCCCCTCCCCTTCCCCCTGAGGTGCCTGTGTTTTTTCGACTTGATGCCCCTGCAGCGTTCTCTCCGTTTTGAGGCAGGTGTCATATGTGGGCTTTGTCCATGCTTTTTGGGACCACTGGTCCACAGACATTTACAAGGGACAGTGTGTATATAATGTAAAATTTTGTATATACTGTTTATATAAAATTCTCTTGCTATATCTGAATGTTCCAATATAACACTGGTTAGACTCATTTCCTTTTGTCCTTGTGTTCTTCCAGGGGGTGACGGGGTGTATCAGTAATGTTGTTGGAGGTGTTAGTGTGTATGTTGTTGTGGGTGAGGGTGGGGGGTGGGGGCGTTGCGCACCACGTGTGTGTCTCACTCTCTATTCCCTCCCCCGTGTGCTAGGTGCAGTACTCACCGTCATTGCTGCCGCCATCTTCTTTCTACTTCCTGGTGTATGAGAAGATACACCAACATGGGGAGGATCTGCAATTCGGGCTCCATGGCGTCCTGGTTCTTCGTTGAGTGTCAAAAGGTGAGTGGTTCCCCTTCAATGTACTGTTTCCACCATGGTTTTGATGTTGTTGGTACCGCCGGGGAAAAGATGGTGGATTGACCTCTCATAATAGGGTGGGTGGTACATTGTCCTCCGCCTGTCTGTTTGCGGTGACCGCCGCAGTGTTTGTTTCTACCGCCGTGGCGGTCGGAGTGTTAAAGTTGGCGGTTTCTGCCGTGGTCGTAATCCCATTTTTTTTTACCGCTAGCCTGTTGGCGGTGTTACCGCCGCTTTAACAGCGACCGCCAGGGTTGTAATGAGGGCCTATGTCTGAAATTGAGGCAATGGAATCTAGGACCATATTCATACTTTTTTAGCACCGCATTTGCGTAATTTTTTGATTCACAATCGGCGCAAACTTACAAAATACAGTTGTATTTTGTAAGTTTCACCATTTTCGCATCAAAAAGCGGCCCAAATGCGGCGCTAAAAAAGTAGAAATACGGGCCCTAATTTTTTAAACATGCAATGCACCATCATAGGATTCCGAGGGAACTATGCTGCCTTCTTCTTTATCCTCAGGTTTAAATAGTTGAAGAAGTGCTAAATAGTACAATTCTTTCTTTTGTCGTTTGTCAGAACTCCGTTTCCAAAGATTAATAAGAGTTGGTTTTGAATGATGAATTAAACCGCCATTGGTGCCTTTAACTAAAAACAATTCAGCATTGATATCCTCTGCTGTAATATTTCTATATTTGTGGAACTGAACAACCTCATAGCGCAATAGTCTTTCTAATAATGGACTTCTCTTTGGGTAGTATGTGTCCAACTTACTTGTTTTCAAAATGTCTTTATTTGTGGGATCAAAATGTACAAAGGATTCAATTTTAGGTGTGCTTTTCAGAATTCTTCGTCTTGATGATGACAAGGCTAACTCCATGATTCACGATATGAGCTTGATGAACTCATGCAGTCACATGCTTCATAGCTACTGACCTCATGATGGGATTGCATTTCCAGGCTGAATCTGAAAATTCTAAGATTGCTCAACACATATTTCTTTCCATACTTACTTCATATTTGTTTGTTCTGCCTTTGTAATATAGGAAGTAATACAATGTACAACCATTGTAGAGTTTATTTTTATTTTTATTTGTTTATTGGATTTATCAGCGCATTTATAAAGTGGTCAAACAGCAAAGTCAATTACAATTACAATCATGGTGTAAAGTATTAGTGTCTGAGCGGATTTGTGGGATACAACACTTATTTGACATCAGGATATGTTACAAAGAGTAAGCAGTCATTCCTCAGCTTCAAGTGTCTTGTTGGATTGAACACCGTGTAATGTTGACCCCACTGACGGACCAGCTACATATGCTGCATGGGGAAGATGAATGATTCCATTTTAATGAAATAAAACAACAATTAAAGAAACAAGAGAAAAAACCTCAATTGGAAACCTCCACCGCAACCAACATCAGGATCAGAATCAGGAGAACACGATTACACATTTTTAACATACAAGTTTAAAAGCATGGAAGAATTCAACCTGGGTGTATGTTAGACCTCTGCAAATGTCCTTTGGCCAGTGAGGGGTGTGACCAATTGCTGTTCCTTCCCCATCATCTAGTGAGTCCACTTGAATCTCAGCCTCTTGTGTGTTAGCTTGGACGTCAGTCACCATAGTGTCCCAGTTAGTAGCTATGGTGTATTTGGCAGACCTAGGATATCCTCCCTGTGCAGCGCAATGCTTTCCGTCTGTGCCCCTGTAAGGACAGATTCCATCCATGCTACAAGTGTTGGGGGCACAGGTGATTTCCACCGATGGGTGATGAGACGTTTCACTGTCAGCAATCCCAGATCAAGAAAACAGGAGGTAACTATACATTTCTTGTCTCTGTAGTAAAGAACCAAGAGACATATTTCCCATTTGGGCAGTGCTGAATGCCCTGTCCAGGTAGACAATCTAGACATGACACCTCACCAATAGTGCTCGAGAGATGGATAAGCCCATAACAATGGGGCCAGGTCTGCCTTTACCAGGTGACATTGGGGGAATGCAGTGTCTGTACAATGACAATAGCAATTGATATTGACAGGGGTGAGGTAGGCCATGTGTATAATGTAAAACTGGATAAGGTGAAATCTAGCATTGTGTGGAATATATGTGGGGCTGTCCAATACGGCTGCCCATTCCCTGTCCATACTGGGGTGGGGAAAGTCACCCTCCCAGTGGCAGCACAGGGCCATAAGTTGTGGTGCAGTATGAATTTGCAGTGACTCCGCAAACTAATGTGTCATATCACCTCATTTGTTTGCAAGCCACATGAGTAGTGAGTTATTTGATAGGAACTGGTCAGATTGTAGTCCTGTATTTTCCATTAGGGATGAGGAAACTATCTTCGTAAAGATCTCCCAAGGTATGCAGACCAACTGCATGCCCAGTAGCTAGCTCCAGTGATAAGGTGAAGTTGCAGCCTGTAGGTGTACCTATTTGGACCAGTGCTGGCGCATAAGGAATTATGTATAATGTGAGATAGATCCTTCAGTGGTAGCAGTAACATGCCACTCCAACAGCAAAGAGTCAGGTGGTTTGCTCTGGTTCATTGGTGAAGGGTCTTGGGCAAAGTCCAGGTGGGTAATGTTGTAGCGGTGTCAGCCAGTTGTAAGCCAGCTACACATTTAGCAACCCATTGAAGTTTGGAGGCAAGGTAGTACTGTTAAAGGTTTGATACAGCAAGTCCGCCCTGATCTAGTGGCAAGTAGAATTTCACAGGTGTCTCCCTTCACCATGATTTGTTCCAAATAAATTCCCCTATGTGCTTTTCAAAAGAGTGAAAAAATTGGGTTGGGATGTAAAGAGGAAAGTTAGCAAAGTAATATAGGAGGGCTATGCATCTCACCATTGATAATGGTACTGTACACCAAAAAAATCATCTGGGAACTTAGGGATGTAGTGGCACATGTAAGGCTTCCATCAAGGATGTATGTTGGTGAAGAATGTACTTAGACACCTAGATACCAAAATGTGTTGGACTGTCACGCTCTCAGTATGCTGTTTAGGGTGAGGTTTGGATGTAGCAACTCAGGTGTAAAGGGAAACAGGCATGATTTTGCCCTGTTAACTATTGAACCAGAGAGGGGAGCAAAGCAGTTGAGCGTCAGAGCAATGGTGTCAGGGATGGTATGTACATCTCTGAGATATAGTAGCAAATCATCAGCATAAAGGAAGATAGCATGAGTTTCATCTCCTGGACGAATGCTCCAGGTCTCGTCCTAGACCTGATTAGCAATTGTGAGTCTCTATCCTCATGGAAAAGAGTTGTGGGGATGATGGGCAACCTTTGTGGGTGTCTCTGTGTCTGTGGACCACTTCCAAAATCAGAGAGCCTGTCTTGACCCTGACCAGAGGTTGGGTCTACAGTAAATTAACCCATGTTCCAGGTTTTAGCTGTGATGTGAGAGAAGGAGCGTCCTTCACTTCTGCTTCGGTAGATGCAGAGAGAAGGGCAAGTGAAAGGGGGCAGAGTGTAGTCTTCTCAACGGTGCTCAGGCAGTGGTAAATGTACACAGGTCCTTGATTGTGTAGAGCCTTATGCGTGTGAGTCAGCAGTTTGAATTGGCAACTCTTCTGTACAGAGAGCCAGTGGAGTTGCCTGAGGTGCAGTGTGATGTGGGTCATCAGGGAAGGCCGAGAATGAGTCTGGCTGTGGCGTTCAGTATGATGTGAGGTATCTGTAGGAGGTGTGTGGCGATTCCTACATAGAGGTTGTTGCCATAGTCCAGTCGGCTGGTGATGAGGGCATGTTTCACAGTGCATCTCATGTGTACGGGCAGCCACTTGAAGATCTTATGTAACATGCGAAAAATGAGGAAGCAGGCAGAGGAGACGTCCTTGATCTGTGATTTCATGGTCAGCTTGTTTTCAATGATGATTCCGAGGTTTCTTGCATTGTCGGAGGCAGTAAGTGGAGGTCCTAAATCTGATGGCCACCAGGAATCATTCCATGTGTAGCTGATATTGCCATAGGTGAGTACTTCTATCTTGTCTGTGTTCATCTGCAGGCAGTTGTTCTTCATCCAGTCAGCTATGCTTGCCATGCTTCTGTGGAAGTTGGTTCTGGTGGTGCAAGGTTTGTCAGTGAGTGTGAGGATGAGTTGGTTATCATCTGCATAGGAAATTATGTTGAGAGCATGGGATCTGACAATGTTGGCCACTGGGGTCATATATGCGTTGAAGAGCATGGGGCTGGGGGATGAGCCCTCGGGGGGGGGGGACCCAAGTGATCTCCTTGTGTTTAGAGGCAAAAGGTGGGAGGTGGATCCTCTGTGTTCTTCCTGTGAGGAAGGAGGTGATCCATATGAGAGCGTCCCCTTGGATGCCGATGTGGTGGAGTGTTTCATTCAGCATGAGGTGGAATACAGTGCCAAATGCTGCTGAGAGGTCAAGGAGGATCAATGCTGCTGTTTCTCCTCGGTCAAAGAGGGTTCAGATGTCATCAGTGTTATCAGGGCGGTTTTGGTGCTGTGATTGCTGCGGAAGCCTGATTGGGAGGCGTAGAGTAGCTGGTTCTACTCCAGGTATGTCATGAGTGACTTGTTGATGATCTTTTCCAGGACCTTCGTTGGGAATGGGGGCAGGAAAATTGGCTGGTAGTTTTTGGGTTTGCTGGGGTTGACAAATGGTTTTTTGAGCAGTGGTCTGAATTCTGCATGTTTCCATCAGGAAATGTTGCAGTGGTGATAGAGGTGCTGAGCAGGGTGGTGAGCTCTTAGACAATCCTTTGGTTTCCAAGGTTGAAGATGTGGTGCAGGCATTGGTCTGTGAGAGCTCCCGAGTGTATGGATTTCATGGTGGAGGTGATGTACTGGGTAGAGAGGATGTTCCATGTTGTTAGTGTGTGGTTGATATCAGTTACGATGGTGCCGTATCTGTCATGGAAGTCCGTAGGTGTTGTTTGGGGTTCAAAATTTCTGTATATAGATCTTGTGGTGGAAAAAGTGGGCGAGGTTATCGCACAGCTCCTGTGAGGGTGTGATGTTGTTTTCGCTGGCAGCCGGGGTGAAGAATTCCTTAATAATGTTGAAAGGTTCCTTGGTCTTGTTGGTTCTGGTTTCAATGCGTGCATCAAGGGCTATCTTGTTTGTTGCCCTCAATAGACGGTGGGAGAGGTTGAGGGAGGTCTTGAAGGCTGCTCTGTTGGAGGCATCTTGCTGGTGCACCATCTCCTCTCCAGCTGTTTGCTTCATCCTTTTACTGTTCTGAGTTCCTAGGTGGCCCAGATAGCTTTCTTTGGAGGATTTTCTCTGGTTGTTGCTCTTGATGGGGACCGTGCTCTTGGTGCAATTGGTGATCCAAGCATTGAAGATTTTCACTCCCTGTTCGAGGCTTATGGTAGCAGAAGGGTTGAAGGTGCTGAGGGTATCTGTTTAGCTGGTCTCTGAGATTTTGTTCCACCTCTGGTGGGAGACGCTGATCATCTTGAGGTTGCAGGTGTGGGTGCTGGTGATGCTGAAGTGGACGATGGAGTGATTGCTCCATGTGCGTTCTGTGACATGACTATATTTGATGTGGTTGCTGGAGGCAAAAATGGGTTCCAGCGTGTTTCCTGCAGTGTGTGTAGGGTGGTGGAGATATGAGTAAATCTGAAGCTGTCCATACTGTTGAGGAGGTGTGCAGTGTTGTTGTCCTTGGGGTTGTCGAAGTACAAATTTAGGTCACTGAGGAAGTTGCAGTCCTTGGAGTCTAAGGATAGGGGTGCAATGAAGTCTGCAATGGTTTTACAAAAGCTGGAGCAGGGGCCTGGAGGGTCAGTATGCAGGGAGGCCTCTGATGGTTGTTTTGTCGTCAGTGTGGAGCTCGAAGTTGAGATGCTCCATGGGGGTGGTGGTGTTGTTGGTGGTGGTGGTACACTGTATGGTCTCTTTGTGGATAATGGTTGTTCTTCCTCCCAGCTTATTGGTGCAGTCCTGGTGAGTGATTTTATGTCAGTCGGGGATCGCTGTGGCAATGTCTGGGGCAGATGTCTCTATTTTATGAAGGGAGATGATTAGCACTTCATGCTGTGAAGCAGGAAGGTAAGAGGCTAAAAGGGATTCCTCATACAGGGCTTGTAGGTGGGGAGCAATGAGTGAGGCATGGGCTTTTGCAGAATTGAGCAGGCAGGCCATCCAGACCCAGGGTTCTGCCTGTGGCAAGAAGTCAAATAGCTTCAGACAGTGTGATAGGGTCATCTAGTTCTTTCTGTTGGTCAGGTCTAATGCAGAGTACTATTACCATGGAGTAGAAGGAATCGAGTTCACTGGGATCCATGTAGGATACAGGTTGATTTAGTGATGCATAGTGTTGTATGAGCTCATCATAAATTTTGCTTTGGGCATGGACTAATGTGTTAGTAGCTGAGCACAGTGCCATGATAGGATGTCTCAGCTGGTTTTGGCTTATAAGCCATGGCAGTAACCGTCCAGCTCAATCAGCAGTGGCATGTGTGCCAGCTGAATAGGTAGCATAATTAAGACAGTGCAATCTCTCTAATATAGAAGCATGTTCTTGATGTGTAACTGCCGATTTGTGAAGTTTGGCTTGGCTATGCCCACTTGGGTTTGGCAATCAAGAAATGTGTATCTAGTGTGGGAGATGCTACTATCAAGTTACTTGAACATATTCCATTGTGTCCCCAGACAGTGGCCTCTAATTGTTACCTTAAACACATCCCACTCAAGCAGTCTTGTGGAGACTGTGTTATTATTTTGTTCAAGTAATCAGCAATGGCCACAGAAGGGGGAGTTCTCCAGTGCCACTGTCTGTGGAGATAAAGTGGGGATGGTCGGGGGTCTTTGTCCCATGCGAGTTGTAAATATTGGGGGTTGTGCTCAGAGTTGGTGAGACCTAAAGAGTCAGTATGGAGGATGGGAAGAAGAAAATTGGCTCTGCCAACCAACCTGTCTATCCTGACATGCAAGTGATGTGGTGGAGAGAAAATGGAGTATACTCTTGTGTTCACATTGCGTATGTGGAGCCAATGCTGGAGCCAGTCACGTAGTTGGAGGTCATGGATGTGCGGGACAGTGGGCCAAACAAACGGTCAAGATCACTGATGAGGATGCAGTTAAAATCATCTCCTATGAGCCCTGGGAACCCACTGCAGTGGGATAATGTTTCGGGCAGTCTGTGAAGGATTAAGGCCTGTTCCGAGTTCAGAGCAGAGACAGAGCCTTGGGATTTTAGCAGCCTTCGAGAGAGCCTTTCACAAATACATAGCGGCTCAGTGTATCTGCATCAATCTTGGCCGCTATGAAGGGGGACCCTGGTTTAATACATTTCAATACGCTCCTGGCATAGGTGGAAAAATTGGTGCCGAACAGTTGGCCTCACCGTTTCCGCTGGAGCCTAGTTGCTTCCATAAGTGTTAAATGTGTTTCCTGCAATAGTGCTATATGACTGAGATGTCATTTAAGTTATGAATAGACAGAATGGAGGTACAAGGGTATGTGCATTCCCCACATGTTCCAGGTTATAATATTATTGAGGGTCATGTGTGCAGTGGAGGGTATTGCAGTGATCAGTCGCTACATATTGGTCTGAGGAACAGCCTGCAAGCGACGTCAATTGTATGTAGGCACAAGCAGCAGGGTCGGGCTTCATATAACAATAACATAGAACTAAGAAATAAACAAGAAAATAAAATAATGAATGATATCAGAGCAGAGTGACAACATGTATCCACCCAAACTACCACACTGTGTAGGTAGGCAACAACAATATAATAAGAAGAACTAGGTGGGACACTACAACCAAAGATAGAACACCCTGTGTAGTAAGAATGAATGGGCATCAGTTTGGTTAAGTGGTTTACCACCAATCATGGCAATCCAATAGGTCACAAGTTTATCTCAATGCTGCAGCTGTGTATATCAAAGGAGTACCAAATCATGGTTAACACATGTCAGCTGTAAAGGAAAAGTGATTGAAAGAAATATAGGTTAGTGAACAGTAAGGGGCATATTTATACTCCGTTTGCGCCGAATTTGCGTCGTTTTTTTCGACGCAAATTCGGCGCAAAACTAACGCCATATTTATACTTTGGCATTAGACGCGTCTAGCGCCAAAGTATGAGGAATGAGCGTCATTTTTTTGCGTGAACGCCTTCCTTGCGTTAATGAGATGCAAGGTAGGCGTTCCCGTCTAAAAAAATGACTGCGACGCAAATGCGTCGTATTTATACTCCAGGGCAAAAATCACGCCCGGGAGTGGGCGGGGCAAAAAAACCCGCATTTGCGCCTCTTTTTAACGCCTGGGTCAGGGCAGGCGTTAAGGGACCTGTGGGCTCAAAATGAGCTTGACCCATTTTAAGACGCCCTAACGCCATTTTCCCCAACGCCGGCGCTGCCTGGTGTTCGTGGTTTTTTTCCACGCACACCAGGCAGCGCCGGTCTGCTAGCGCCGGCTAACGCCATTCAATAAATACGGCGCCCGCATGGCGCTTCAGAATGGCGTTAGCCGGCGCTAAACTTTTTGACGCTAAACTGCGTTAGCGCAGTTTAGCGTCAAAAAGTATAAATACGGGCCTAAGTGTCAGTGATTCCTAGTCCAGTTGGCTGGTCATAGCAGGCCTTTGAGGTACAACTCAGATGATGTCATCTACCATCTGTGGTGTCATGTCAGGGGGAACACCTGAGTCCATCCTGGAAGACCAGGTAGCCAAAGAATCAATATCGCTAACAGATTTTTTGGAGTCATCATCAGGTTCTGAGTTCTGTGTGGTTTCTCGGATCACAGCTGCGATGTGTGGGGCTCGGCATCTCTCCTGTATAACTTGCTCCAGGTCAGGAACGGTTTTATGTTGAGGGGAGCGTACTGAGCAGCATCGACGAACGTGATGATGACCCAAAGGTGAGTCACAAAACCTACTCATCTCTTCTGTGAGTTCCCCAGCCCAGTCAACTACAGCCATTCCCAGGCGGCTTCAGGGTATTCAAATAAATGCATTGTACTTTCCACGACAACCCGCAGGCGTGGTGGAAACAGGAGTGACTATTGTAAGTCTGGAGCACGTAAGCAGCGTTTAACAGCTAAAAAGGACTTTCTCTGCACCGTTACAGTGTAGTCCAGAAAGAACATAGCACAGGCATTTCCCACATTTCTGTCCCAAAGTTTCTGTATATCTCGTAGAACAGAGGCCTGTTGCTTTAATGCATCAGATGGAATAGTAGTGATCTAGGGCTGGCACCAGGTGGGGGATTATGTGCTGGAACACGGTGAGCAAGCTCAATGGAAAACAATTGAGAGAGTGCCACCGAAGGGAGCAGATCACACAGCCAGCACTCCACATATGTGACCGCATCCTGTTCCTCAACTCTTTCCGGGAGACCAATCACACAGACATTATTTTTCCTGGAGCAGCCCGCCCTGACTTTTGCTCTGCACTCCAGGATGTGTACTCTATCCACCAGCACCTGCAACAATGTCTCTGTCTCACAGGTTTCGGTGTGAGTTCAGCAAGAGTTTGTTTCACAGAATGAACTTTATCGGATAATTTGCAGTGGTCTGCAACCACTGTAGATTTATCTACAGCAAATTGTATATTTTTGTTAGTTATCCACATATGTAGAATGAAAGTAGGGGTCGACGGTGAGCTCTGCTCCGCCGGCGGAGTTAACGGAGTTTTTCACACTGCGCTACAAGTGGATTGCAAAGTTTGGCAAAAAACTCTGCTAGTGCCAGAAGCAGAGGGGAACTCACCAACATGTGGCCCAAAGCAACTGGGCTGCACTTTACGGTTTACACTCGGCCCAAAATGAAGACATTTGCCCTGTGAAAGGCAAGGAGACCACTACCTGAGGCACTGCTTTCTGCCGGGCTACTGCTGCAAGCTGCTGCTGAGGGGGAGCTGCACCGGCACCAACTCTGGTTCCAGGCCCTCCCTCTTTTCACTATCCTCAGCAGCATGGGAGCAGGGGGCAGAGAGAGGCAGAGAGCCAGGCAACAGGCAAAGGGGACCATAGACCCAGAGAGCATTCATACCCTCCTTTTGATTTCTCTTCTACATGCACACGGGGGCGGCACTGGGCATGTTCATTATTTGCACATAATCAAATATTTATATTTGTTCTGAATGTTTTTCATAAAAAGTATTTACCACACTTACGTGATTAAAAGTGTAAAATTTGCTCAAAAAAGTTCTTGTTTAGCTCTTGTTTTGGGATATCATAAGTAACACAACATAGCGAAACCTACATGCATCTTTGAACCAGCTAATCATATAAATGTGTGGTGCACGTCTCACTTGGTACTCTTTTCACCAAAAGAAAACAATTACTTCTGCAACAGGATTTTTCACTTTGTTGGTAAAGTAATGAAGACTAGTTTGAACTGTGTGGTTCAAATACCTGCAAATATTTGTAGGATCCAAAGAAAATAAATAAGCAGGTGTTCTGTAGTTAATATCTGTAATACTAGCATTTGCTTTGAGAAGAAATTGATACAAACTAACCCATTCATAGTCAGCACAGCTTAAAGTAATGGCATGTCATAATCTTGACCAAGTTATATTCTAGATTTGTTTATTTGTTGTGTACCTTTCCTACAAAATCCTGCGCTGTTATACTACTAAAGCTAGTTACAGTTTGCATAACATGCAACAGCATAGGAAGTGACCGTAACTTCACTTTCATTTAATAGTGTGAAAATATAAGAATACCTTGCCAAAATGGCAGACAGTAATAGGATCTGCTCTACATTCCTTTATCAGATACTTTTCTAAAACACCACTCATCGTGTCTCTGTAATGTTGTGGGAGTATACTATAATGTTCTTATATTTGTTTAGCTTGGTCCTGAATAATTTGTTCAAATTGTCCGATAGGATTTTCTCTTCCAAAAGATGAATATGTAGATGAGATTAAGTTACCAATGACCAAATTGTGGTAGAATATGTTGTTTTTCTGAAGATAATAAATTGCTTTCTGAAGTTTGTCTATGCTTATTAATTGTTGCTGAATATTTTTATCTTTTGTGGGTACTCCATAGACTAAAACCACTAAGGGTTCTTCAACTTTGCATTCACTTCTAAGAGTGGTTATGTTTTTGCTGAAATCTAATGGAAGAATAACAACTATTCCTTTTAGTGTGTATACTAATTCATGTAGATACATTTTCCAGATTTTGGTTGCATTCTAACAATTGTCTGAAAAGGATGCCTGTTTGACTTAAAATGCTTTCATATAAATGCAGTTGCTGTAATTCTGAGGCTATATTTCTAAATGTTTATGAATGCCAGATGAAGGCCTGATGTTATGGTCTGGTTTTACAAGGCAGTAATAGCAGATGAGATGGTTTTCACAGACATCATATCTATCTTTCACAAATAGAGTTAGATTTCCCCATACCAATTTATACTCATTTTCAGTTTATACAAGGAGCTAAATAATTTTTTCTTGCTTCGTATGACATGTACTTTGACATCAAATCTGATTAGGGATTTAAGAAATTGTTTCTTGAAATTGTAAAATATCCATTTTGTAATTTCCTAAGTTCATTAATGGATTTTATGAATTATTCTCAGTGAAGGCAACGCCTGGACAATTATTGTCCTCAGATGCTGCCTCAAAGTATTTTGATTGGATATAATTGGTACTATTGTTGACTTGTGCAGGATGACAAAGAAGCAGAGTATAATGTAGGTGTTCCAAAAGTAATGATGATGTTATCACAAAGTATAATATGCATACAAGTTTTTTTACTGTTGAATGATGTGTGGAGATCATTTTTCCCCTGTTGGAATGTGGTGTCACACAAGATTTGTGACGTAACCTAAAGAATGCATTTGGAGGGTAGTAATGCCGTGCAAAGGGCAGATGTCTCAAGTTTGTAGTACTTTTATTTTTGTTAGTTGTGATTACATTTTATATGTCATTAGAAATGTCCTTAGCTTCTGAAAAGATGTATCTTCATTACAAACAGAAGTTCAATTCCATACATATACATTTTTTCCCTCCTCCAAATCGTCAGTAGAAATAGTACTTTCTTCATAATTATTTTTTTCCCTATTACGGTTTTATGTAGGGCTTAATAACACCAGCCCTGAGGGGTATCTGAAAGGACACAATTATTATGTACACATTCTCTTCATTAAAGTATGACTCAGTGCTTGAAGCATGTCTTCAAGTTCCCTGGAAAATGTTGAGGTTTTGTCTTGACAAGTTTTTCTTTTTAAGTTTTTATAGTTTGTAGGCAGAAATTAATTGGTTCAGGGTTTTCACACAATTCACTATGAAAATGATGTTTCCTTTTGATATGAAATGCTTTTTCCACTGCTTGCTCAACATGTTGTTGCTGTGTGAGTGTATCTGACTTTTTCCTTATGAAAGGAATTGTTTTTTTTTTTTTTAGGACAAAAGTTTTTTTCTGATGCCTTCCAATTATATTTCTAATCTTGTCCCATCTTGTCAAAATGTATTTTGTTTTTGATTAAGCACGATTTCCTTTGTTGGAGTTAGGAACTGTTAATGGTGCACTCTTTGTCAACTGTTTCTTCTTACCTTGGCACTACTGCAGTTGGGATGAACAGAAACAGAAGAAACTTTATAGGCAGTCTAATCAGCAGTATTCTTTTTCTGTATGTGTCTTCCATCTGTGTGTTCAAGTATTTTGGTTCTCCTCTCTCTATAGTAGAATTTGTTTGACATCTCCAGGTATAGGTGTGTAGGCATTTTGTTAAATGTTTTGTAAATTACGCAGAACAGACATTAAAAAGCTATGGTTGCAGTAGTGATTGTCGAAATAGAAATGTTCATATTTTTTAAAATGTTCCCTCTGTTTTAGTTTACAAACTATAGCCCATATAGAACTATATGTGTGCCATGTAGAAATCCATAGATGGGGGCGATGAGGTCTACTTTTGAATTCCTTATTGTGTCTTTGAAGAAGCAATAGAGTTCTACTGCTTTCCATCAGTCAACAGTCTCTGTGGTTGTTGGTGGCATTTAGTAGGATTTTTTTTTGGTCCTCATTCTCTTAGTCCCATAGTCTGAAACGTCTAAAAATACCTGTATAACTTGTCACATGAGGCATCCAGACTTGGGAAGAGTCCATCTCTGGGCTGGGTAACCCTCTGGAACACAAAGTGAATCGTTCCTTGGACTTCTAAGAGTATAATCATAGGACCGACTTGCTACTTTGCAAACCAATTAATTAAAGGCTCCCACAATCGGGAACTTTTATCCATAATTCCTCCCCCTTTAATGTAACAACTAGATTATACATTAACAAGTCTTTCCATTCCACAAACGTTGGGGGCGCCGGGCTCATCCATTTCCTGCATATCTCCCTTCTAGCCAACAAAATCATATAAAAAAGTAACTTAGCACTTTTCTCTCCTTGGATACAACCAAAGATGATCAGAGAGGGGCTTACCTTGCACTTCATAGGCAAAATGTGGTTAATGCCGTCACCCACCTCAGTCCAAAAACGATAAAGGCAGGGACATTCCACAAACATATGCAGATCCCCTACAGACTCGGCACCACACTTCCGGCAATGGATCGTACTGCCCGACTCCAACCTTGACAATTTTTCAGGGGTCCAAAAAACCCTGTAAATTGTAAATAAATGGTTCCTTCTTAAACAAGCTGGTTTGACTGCAGAATACAACATAGCAACAGATACTTGCCACAACTCTGTTATCTGTACTCCTGGAAGATGTTCTTTCTGAATGACTTCCCGCAGCGAAAAATCACCATCCAACGTATCCAGGAGGATCCAATACCATTGTGATAATCCTTTTTTACCGATTTCCCCTACTGTAATAAATCTTCCACTGGATTTGTGCCGCCCACTCCTCCTTTGATTTGATTCACCCAACTCCATATTTGCCTATATTTAAATTTAAATAGGTTTCCTGCTGTGCCCCTTAGAAGATCACTATAGGGAATCAAACCTTCTACTGTACACAACTGTCCCCATTGCAACAACCCAGACTCCCACAACGGAACAGCTAAAATGTCTTTTGTCCATTCGGGTGATCCTGGTGAGTTCCATATGGGGGCCCATTTACAATAATAAGGCAGGTTGATACCCCTTCTTATTTCGTACCAGATGTTTGCCGAATCAGCTAATATTCCAAGTCTCACTTTCTTGAAACATTTTGGGCCTCCAAATTTGTACAGAAAACCCTCCTCTGCCACCTTCGCCACTTTCATCATTACCTTTAAGAGTGACCCCAGTTCAGAGGTAAAAGCACCAGCGCAAGCCCTCCTCATATTGTTTATAAAAGTTGCCGGCGCGTATAGTTGCAAATCCAGCAGTGCTGAGCCCCCTTTTTCTTTCCTCCGCCTCAGCTTTATCCATGCTATGCGAGCGCTCTTGTTGCCCCATATAAAGTTACTAATCTTGCCTTGAAATTTGTTTATCCGTTCTTTATCAAATCTCAAAGGTAGTGCATTAAAAATAAATAGCACTCTCGGCAAAAGCATAATCTTAACTAAATTGACCCTACCTAAGATCGTAAGAGGCAGGTTAACCCACTTCTTCATCTGCTTACAAGCCTCAGTCATAACTCTCACAAAGTTTATTTCAGCAATCACCCCCAAGTCTTCTGTTAACGTAATGCCCAAATATTTCAACTCTCTACTTATCTTAAAGTCCCCAGAGGGATAGTCTTGGGCATATTCCAAGCCACGACTTCCGTTTTATCTCTATTAACCACATACCCCGCTATTCCCCCAAATTCCGTTATTAATTCTTCCAATACTGTAATATCCTTATAAACCTACTCACCAAATTAAGATATTCACAGAGCGTAACCAGGAAGGACTAGTTAACCATGTCAAATGCCTTAGCGGCATCGATCATCACCACAGCTAGAGGTAGCTTACACCTGCTTGCCAAATCTATTGCCCCTATCAGACCATGTGTTAGCTCATACATGTATCTATCCTTTATAAACCCCTTTTGAGGTACATGAATCAGTTTCCCTACGAGCTTATCCAATCTTTTTGCTAAAATGTTTGCAAACATTTTATAATCACTATTCAATAGGGAGATAGGCCTATATGATTCACACCTTGTGGGAACATTTCCTGGCTTGATTATTAAAGTAATCGTTGCCTCCCTCCAAGAAGGGGGGAGTGTTGCCCCCTCCTTAAAAATATTGTCCCACAACCCTGCCAAGACATTAATTATGCTACCTCCTAAAATGTTATACACTTCAAGGGGTAATCCATCTGGACCAGGCGCCTCCCCGATTTCCCAGAGGCAATCACTTCTCCCACTTCGGCCCGCTTAATTCCCTCATTCAGGTTTTCTCTAGCCACATCCTCCTCTTCCAGGGGAGTAAGATCTATGCCCTGCAGCCAAGCCTGTGCCATCCCTGAGGGTACCTTTAACCTTTCCATATAGAGATCCCAAAAGTACTCCAGAAATGTCTCTTCTATTTCCTTGTTACCTGTACAGGAAACCCCTTCATTTCCCCCCGTGTCTCCACCACTTTATTCCTCATCAGCTTGGATTTTGTTTGCCAGGCTAGTATTTTCCTGCAATTTTCCCCATATTCAAAGAAAATCCTCCTATTATCATCACATCTCTCCTTGACTCTTCTATCTAGTTCAGCTGTAAGCTCATTTAAATATTCTTGGAGTACCTTAGCTAGTTGTTCCTTTTCTTCTACGCTACCTGACAGTCTTTACCTTTTAACTCTTTTTCTACTAACTGTATATGCTCTTCCAAACTAGTAATCTTATTTTTATATATTCTCCTTTTAAAGGAGGCTGATCTCATCAATCTACCTCTCAAAAAGGCCTTATATGCATCCGAAACCACCTCTGGTGATACTGAGCCAACGTTTACCCTAAAATACTCTTCTGTGTCCTTTTTCAAATCTGCTACAATATCTTCATCTAGGAGGAGAGTACTATCTAATGTCCACCTTGACTGCTTAGTACAAATGTACACCAACGTGCAAAACCTCTTCAACACTCTCTCTCACTCTCCCATCAACTAACACATAATCAATCCTAGAATGATGTTTATACTTCTTGTTATTATAAGTGTACCCCGCCTTGTTCCCATCCTCTCCTTCCAAATATCATGTAACCCGAAATGGGAGATCATACTAATTACCTGGGATCTCATCTTCTCATTCATTTTTGCCCTACTCGCCTGTGACCTATCAAGATCATAGTCCAGCACTATATTAAAATCTCCCACCCATATTATTGGGTCTGTATGCTGAAGCAAGTGATGATACAATTCTCGCAGGGGCTGGACATCATCCCTGTTTGGGCCATAGTACCCCACTAACATGAGGGCCTGATTAAAAACCAGTAACCTCCCTATTACCCATCTTTCAGCTCTATCCACTAATCCTCCCTGGAAAGAGATCTCAGGATGATTTTTAACTAATAAAACCACCCCTTTATTACCCCCTGCCTGAGTAGAACATAGAATATGCTGAATCCAATTATGCGGCTTAAACAAATTACTACACTCATCACTAGATAAGTGCGTTTCTTGCAAAATTAGCCCATAGCTTGAGAATCCCTACAATATTACACTAACCACTTTTGCCAGGCCCTTACTCTTAAACCATTAACATTCCAAGAAATAAGCCTTAATTCATCACCCTTCATCCTGGTTTCCTCTCTTCCCACACGCTCTAACCCCAGCCCTAGAGAATAATGACCATTTTGTATCTGAATCAGGACAAAATATTTTAGTTTTTCCCTCATGCTTCCCACCCTGTGCCCTTCTCCAACCCCCTCCCATCTCCCAACCCCCCACCTCCCCCTACATTCCCCGAAACCTACCACCCTTTCCCTGAGAGAACCAACCCTTTCTCCTCACACTGCACCTCTCCGTAGGAGGCTCCTGCAGGCCCAGAATCAACCTTAAATAAAGCATGCTCCTTATCCCAAAGGCTGATAGTCCTCATCCATTGTCTTAATCAAACCATCTACCTCTCTGGTGTCTCTGAACGTATACATTTTATTGTTTGCCATCACCCTCAAAGATGCAGGGAATTTCAGCAGGGCCATAGCCCCTAAGCACTTCAAAACATCAATTCTTTTCCCTAACTCCCACTGTTTATTCAGTCGCAGTAGATAAATCTGATCTGATCTCAAAATTGGTACCCTCAGCTGTTAAAGTCTTTTTCTTCAGTGCCATAGCTAAAATCCGTTCTTTAATGGCGTATGTATGAAAGGAGACCAATATCATTCTAGGTTTATCCGTATTGGGGGTTTTCCTAAAAGGATCTATGTGCACCTGCTGAATGTCTTTTGACAAGACTTCATCCTCCTCTTCAACCTGGGGACCTTGTTTAACCAAACAGACTACCAAGCTTTTCAAATCCCCTTTTTCCAATTCCTCCAGGACTCTTAAAAGTCTCAGATTGTTCCTCCTCATTTTATTCACCATCATTTAAAGCTTCACTTGTAAGTTTTCCTCCCTCAGTTTCACCTGTTGAATTGCCTCCCTATTTTCTTCCGTAACTCTCCTCAAATCAGAGACTGCAAATTCCAAAACAGCCGTTCGTTCAGCTAGATCGTCCAACTTCTGCCCAAGAGTTTCACATAAACCTCTGATATCTTTCTGGTTTGTATTAGAGGGCTCAAAACCTCCCCTTACTTTCCCCGCTAGGTCACGTATCATCCCTGCGATAGCTTGGACAAGTGGTTCATCCTTTGACTCCTGGCCCTGGATAGATACGGCCTCTTTCCGCTGCATGACCACTTCCCCGCCTTGTTTCCCTCCTGACTCTGAATCCTGCTTATGCATAATACAACCTCCATTAGAGAGTCCAGGACCTCCCTTTTGATTCAAAACCCTCCTCCTACTGCTGCTCTGAATTGGATTATCTGCCTCTAACAGCTGAAACCTACTAGGAGAGAGTTCAATCTGTAGAACCTGGCTGCTCTCGATACTACCTTCTGGACTATCATCAGGAGTTCCAAGACCTTCTACCTCCATCCCCTTCTCCTTCTCTTGCGTACCAAGGAGGACTTTAAAATATGTTCTAAGGAACAGGGTAATTCTTGTCCTCCTGGGATAGGAAACTGAGTACCTGGAGTTAAGCAGAACCACCCCTGTGTGTCTAGAACTGTCACTGGCTCCCGCTGCCTGAACATCCACCACAGCCGATTCACTAACTCTCCAGTTCTTTATATGGGGGGGTGCAATCTGAGGTGCCAAACTCCTTTTTAAACTTGGGCTTTTCTTGCTGCTTCTCAAAGAATAGCCCAGGTCTCCTCTCTTACCAGCTCCACCTCCTCCTCTCCTTTGGCCTAGGTTCACCCCCTTTGTACTCTGCATCCTAATGTTGGTGTTAAAATCAATTCTACACCTGGGCAAAATAGTAGCAAGGGGCCAGAACAAGTAGTCACCCCCTCCCCCAGAGTCCCAATTCCTCTTTTTTTGGCTGAAATTTGGTGGGGGAGCAAAGGTCTCCAAAGCTTTCTGTCCCCTTCTTCAGGCAGCATCCTCCTAATTGCCGTGCAAAATGCGGGATTGCAGCTTGTGCTGACACTTCCTTTGTTCTCCCAGAGGGGAACTTTGGCTGCAGCGCGTCTACCGTGTTGCAGCTCATAAACGGCCCACGTCCAAATCGCAGGAGAAAAGCCGTCGCTTGCCTCATCACTTCACCCTCTAGGGCGGCAGCAGCCCGAAGAACTGCTCAGTAGCCGGAGCGCGACCTATGTGCACACCTCTAGACCAGCATAGGAGCTCCTCTGCAGCCCACATCAGCCGGCCGCCATGTTCCCTCCTCCCCAAGGCCCACCTCCAAAAGCATCCTGCATTTAGTAATATGGTGCTGTGTTTATAACTTTGCGTCATTAACAAATTCCATAATGCTTTACTTATTGTTATCTATTTGTTATCTTTTATATTTGGTTTCATGGTCATGTGAGCATAAATGCTCAGTAGTATTGGGCTGTGTTTACAACCTACCTTCTGTTAATAAACAATGGCATAACGTTTTACCTCTGTATTGTGTTCCTTATCTAATTTCTTATTGCTTGTCACTGTGCTGTGACCAGAGATAGATGTTTCACATGCCTTTGTAATTTTTGTTAATTTTTTTTTTATTATTGCTGTCTGGTTTGTTTTGCGAAATCAATTTCTACTTTTGGTGCTATTGTGCTACTGTAGTAAACCAATTTCTAAGTTACCCAATAATTTTGTTCCTTTCAAAAGTAAGTGGTTGTTGTAACGTACGTTTAAAATGGCAAATCACCTAACACTGTATATATTTCTCTGGATCTGTGGTCCTCATTATTGTGTGTCAGTTCAGGTGCAAGATGGTACATGTTTGGCTTATTGAGCACAGTTTTACTTTTTGGGCTGGAGAGCGTGCCAAGAAAGCAGACTTTGAAGCTGATTTAGGTTTAAAAGAAAAAGACATACACCAATTGGGGAAAGCGATTTGAGATGGAATAAGTTATTCCCTCTACTTTCCTCTATTAGTGCATGTGACCATCCTCACCTTATGGTTATTCACTGTGGTGGCATTGATATAGGCCACATAACTGGATTTAGACTACAAATTGGTATGAAGGAGACATTTTCCACCTTAATGTTCATGTTTCTGAACAATTGCAAAAATAACAGATAATGGAAGGAATGCTAAACAAATCAAACATTCACAAACAATCACAGATTTGGGTTTATTCCATCATTTTTTGCATGCCATGCCTTTTCGGTTTGGACCTGGCCATATGCAAATCAGTCTTGAACCTGCCCCCGCATGGGAATAGTCCAGCCCGAACTGCCTGGACAGGTCTTCCCTGGACCAGAAACAAGCATCCTGAGACCGGTTTCAGGATATCACCTGTCATCAGCCAGACTAGCTTGAATCTAGTGGCATAGCAGGCACGGGACCCATGCCTGGGCATACCCTTACCACTTGGGGCAACAATTACAAAAATAACAGATGATGGACGGAATGCTGAACAAATTAAACATTCTCCCCCAGTCACAGGTCTAGGATTATTCCATCGTCTTTAAGCATGCCATGCGTATCTAGTTTGGACCCAGTCATAGGTAAATTAGTCTTGACCCTGCTCCCCATGACAAAAGTCCAGCCAGAATACCCAAGCCAGGTCCGTCTCGGACTGGAAACAAGCATTCTGGGACCAGTTTCGGGGTATCATCCCTCATCAGCCAGGCTAACTTGAATCCCGTGGCATAGCAAGCACGGGATCCATGTTTGAGCATACCCTTGACACTTAGGGGGTCATTCCGACCCTGGCGGTCCATGACGGGCGGAGGGCAGCGGAAGCACCGCCAACAGGCTGGCGGTGCTTCCTGGGCTATTCTGACCTGGCCCAGGGAATCCTCCATGGCGGCGCTGCTTGCAGCACCGCTACGGGGATTCCGACCCCCTTCCCGCCAGCCTGTTTCTGGCGGTTGTCACCGCCAGAACCAGGAAGGCGGGAACAGGTGTCGTGGGGCCCCCTCACAGGGCCCCATACAGATTTTCACTGTCTGCTTAGCAGACAGTGAAAATCGCGACGGGTGCCACTGCACCCGTCGCACCCCTGCAACTCCGCCGGCTCCATTCGGAGCCGGCTTCCTCGTTGCAGGGGCTTTCCCGCTGGGCCAGCGGGCGGCCTTTTGGTGGTCGCCCGCCGGCCCAGCGGGAAAGTTGGAATGGCCGCCGAGGTCTTTTGACCGCGGGGCGGTCATTCGGCGGTAACCGCATGGCGGGCGACGACTGCCGCCCGCCGTGGTCAGAATGACCGCCTTAGCGTGAACATAGTAAACACAACAAGATGATGGACGGAGTGCTACAACTTTTTAAATACTCACCACTAGTCAAGAGATCTGGGTTAAATCCATTGTTCTTTTGCTCAGAAATCCACCACAGTTTGGAACAAGCCATATGAAATCAGTCTTCACCCCGCTCCCCATGGGAACAGTTCAGCCAGAACTGCCAAGCCCGGTCCGCCCTGGATCAGAAACAAGCATCTTGGTATCATTGGGAATCTTACTATTGCTATCATCACTTTATAATATATGTACCTCCACTGGATAGTTATAGTTTGGTCAGCATTTCCATAGGAAATGCTATTTTATTACCTATAACTTTGGCACCGTTTGATGAATCGTCATGAAACTTTCCAAAAAAGTGCTCTTTTGTGCATAGTTTGTGCATGTAAAGTTTCAAAGTGGCCCGTCTAGCAGGTGCCAAGGAAAAAGGGTGTCCCAAAACATAAAACTACTGAATGGAATTACAAGACATTTGGCACAAGGCTAGATCTTGGTTCATAGATTGTGCTTGTTGCGTTTTGGTGGAAATCTGTTCAATATTTTTTGCGAAATTAAGGTAAAAAAATATTTGTGTGTCTGGATGGTTGGGTCCACGAAAGTCCCACAAGAGCACAAAGTTAAAAATTGAGCCATCTGATTGATGAAGAGGCCCCTTTTTCTCATCAGCCATCTTGCTACCGTAGGAGCAAGATGCTCCTGTGAGTCCTGTGGGAGTGAACACTCTCATTGGCTGGCTTTGGAGGCTTAGAAATGCCAATACTGTATATTGTGACAAATTGTTGGTGTTATGAGAATAAAATGGAAAAGGTATATAAAGGGACAGGGTAACGGAATCCTGTCCCCCAGTAATTGAGAGAAGGACAATATAATGCATGTCTACTGTAATGAAGTCAAGTGTAAATTCTTTAAAAAAATATTACACTCCTCCAGAACTCTTTCAAGATTTTAAAAAAGTAGTAAGGGGGAGACAGAACCTCTTTTCCCTCTATGTACACATTGTAAGCCATAGGGAGGAGCTGCACTGTAGAGGTAGTTAATCATTGCACCCTACTACGCTCATTTGTCACCCTGCAGAATAGTCTCAACAGAAAGACTTTCCCCATAGTTTCATATGCATGTTTGTGTGCCTGTGAAGGAATGTTAGTGAGGAGTCCAATCGCTCCCCACATCCTACTATGCACACTCATCACCCTGACAATAGCTGTAAACGGAGAGGTCATTCTCTCTCCATATGCTACTATAGACACAGATCTCAGCAGAGAGGCCACCCCTTCCTCACATTCAACTATATCCACGTATCATTGTGGGGAGGATTCTAATTAGAGAAAGCAGTCTCTCATAACACCCTATTACTCTCGCATATCAGTCAATACAGAGGTTTCATCAGACAATGCAGCGCCTTCCCAGATACTACCATGTACAGCCATTCCCTTGTAAAAGTAGTGTTTAAACAGAATAGTTTCTTTCTACAACCTACCATGTGCACCTTAGAAATAAAGGTTTACTTTATGTTAAAAGAAAAACCTACAAACGCACAGAAAAAAACAAAGCTTAAAGTGACGTTTTCAGTTAGGAATTGTAGTTATATATATTAATTTACTATTTTTAAAAACCCTACAATTTCACTGAAAAAACAAAGGTTAAAGTGACCTCACTATGTTAGTGCCAATGTAACATTTTGAACTAAAAAACAAACAGATCTTCACCAGTTATAGTTGGCACAGCTGCCTATAACTTCTGCTACTGCAATACATTGCTTTCTCATCAATAAGTTTATTGCAAATGTTACGGTGATATTATCAGTGATGTCACAGAAGATATCATAACTGATGCAATATGTGGGGTAATTAGCAGTGCATAGGGAAGGCATAAGTTATAGTTACCTTAAGGCACGAGTTATAGTTTCTTTAGATACATATAACTATAACTGCTGACTTTCTATGGTTTTGTGTGTATAAAATCTAAACCTTACTATAATGTCCTTGTAACCTTTGTTTTTTTAGTGAATTTCCAAAGGTTTTTTAATTCTGTTTCCTAATTATAATGTTCTTGTAACCTTTAATTTTTCAGTGAATTTCTATGTTTTTAATGCTATTCCTAATTATAACGCCCATGTAACCTATGTGTTTTCAATGAATTTCTACATTTTAATTTATTAATTACCATAGCTGAATCCAACTGCCACAGCGTATGCCTGAAGGTCCTGCTGTCAACCCCTGCATGCTGCCAACTCCATGCTGGATCCCGCCTTCGGGCATGGCACTCAGTTGCGCCCTCCAGTGGGTTGGCCAAAAGGCCTGAGGCCAATGCCCTAAAGTTAGCCAACCTGAGGCCGAGTCCAAGTCCCAAAATGGCTGCCACCACTTCCTAGATGAAGTGGTGGCACCCAATCAGGTTCCAGCATGAGTTGTCAGGTCCACAGACCCTCTGCAGCTCTGGATATACATAAATCCTCGTAAGGAGAGGGTGAGTAGATGCCGTCTTCCACTGGTTCTGGAGGGGGCTTTGTGCCCTGTGATCTTCATCCTGGGGAGGATGGGGTGAGTGGATGGCATCTCCACTACTTCTGGAGGGGGCATCATGCCCTGGGATCTTCATCCTGGGGAGGATGGGGTTAGTGGATGTCGTCTCCACTGGTTCTGGAGTGGTTATCGTGCCCCGTGATGTAGGTCTTGGGGAGCGCAAGGTCACAGTCTCCCATGTGGGTGTCATACCCACAGGATTTGCAGGGAGTAGGCCGCACAACAGCCCATGGAGGCAGGTCTACAGAATGTCTGCCGGCGGTGACGGCTATTCAGTGGTGGCAGTGGTGTTGCTGCTGCTGGTAGTGGTGGGGGGAGGCTCCAGCCCATCCCCTGCAGCCTCGGACTGCTGCACACTGCTCTTGCTGCTTCTGGTGGTGGTGCTTGTGGCGGTGCTGTTGGCAGAGCTGCTGTTAGTGGTGGGAGGGAGGTTCCAGCCCATCCCCTGCAGCCTTGGACGGCTGCACCACCATGGTTGGTGGTGTGGCTCTGACAGAGTCCCAGCACCAGGCCCCTTGTCCTTACTGCCTGCTGGTGCAGGCCCCTTGCCCTTCCTTCCTGCAGCTGGGGGTGGCTCCTTGGCCTTCCTTCCTGCAGCTGGGGGTGGCTCCTTGCCCTTCCTTCCTGCAGCTGAGCATGGTTCCTTACCCTTCCTTGAAGCACTTGGGGGAGGCACCCTTTCCTTCTGGCTGGCTGGTGGCAGGGATCCTTTCCCACCTGGAGTTGCTGAGAACACTACTATGCCCGTGGACTGAGTGGCTGAGGTGCTTGCCTGGGTTTTGACCACCCTGGCCTGACGTGAAGGACAGGGGGAGGAGGGGTAGGGAAGAGGTCAAGGGTGGAGAGGAAAAGCTTCTTAGGGACATTGGGGCAGGAAGAGAGAGAAGGTGTGGGAGTGGAGGAAGATGGAGTGGTTGTCGGAGATGTCTGTCTGCTGTGTTTGGGTGCAGGTGCATGGGCTGGATGCTGTTGGGTTTCTGAGTGCTTGCATTTGTGTACTTTCGGAGGAGGGGGCACAGACACAGTGGGATAGAACACAGGGTATGTGTGCATGGATGTGGGGGTGGTGACTGCCATTGAGGTGTGTGTTCTGATAGGTGTGCTTGTGATGGTGGTAGTGGATGAGGATGTAGTGCATGCAGGTGTGAGTCAAGATGCAACTGGGAGGGAGGTGGAGGAGGAGGAGGATGGGGCAACAGTGGAGGCAATGGATGTTAGTATGTCTGCATCTGGATGGTGTTTGTGTGAGTGCCTGTGGGATGAAGTGTGGTGCTTGTGTTTGCCATGTCCACTCTTGTGTGTTATGTGTGCATGCTCGGCTGCCTGTGTGCTTTGGATAGGTTGGGGTTGAGGGGAATGGGACTGGGAAGAGGAAGCTGGAATGGGGGCTGTAGAAACAGGGACAATTGCTGCCATCAGAGAGGAGTCCAGAGCCTGAATTGATCTCTGTTGGGCCACCAAGCCAGTGTGAATGCCCTCCAGAAATTCATTGGACTGTTGCATTTGGGATGCCAGCCCCTGGACCGCATTCACAATGGTTGACTGCCCAACAGAGATGGTTCTCAGGAGGTCAATAGCCTCCTCACTCAGTGCAGCAGGGATAACTGGGGCAGGGCCTGATGTACCTGGGGTGAAGGAGATGCCCACCCTCCTGGTTGAGTGGGCATGGGCAACTCGCTGAGGGGCTGTTGGGAAGGCAGTGCTGGTACGGGGAATGGTGGCTGTACCTGTAGCTGGGATGGGCACAGAGGTGTTCGCCACCACCAGGAAGTGTCCATCGGAGGAGGTATCCGTGTCCGAACTGTCCCCTCCAGTCTCCGCCGTGGTACTCTTCTTCCGTCCCACTGGTGCCCTCACCGTCGGTGGACTCGGCCTCCTGGGTCCTGTGGGATGCAGCTCCCTCCATCGCCGGTGCCTCTGCTCATCCGTCCGATGATGCTAATGCACATAAGGACAGGGTGACAAAACAAAAAGGGGGGAGAGAGACAAAGGATACACTTGGTCAATGGCGGCACCAACACCACTGTTGGCGTACACAACACCCTCACACACAGGGAACAGCCCTACGCAGTGCACTACCAGTTACAATGCTAGTCAACAGGCCATGCGTAGGGACAGATACCGCCAAGTGCAACATACCTGGGACCCATACACCCCTGCCCAGTAGTAGATGCCTATTTGCAAGGTTGGAGGAACTTCACATCAGAACCCTGCCCAACATGGGACCTACTCTGCAATGTCAGGCCTGGCCTAGGGGCACCCACAGGCCCATATCCCCCACCCAGATACCACCAGGGGTAAGTAGTAATGAAGGGCACTGTATTCACCCCCTTGTTGCTGCTGGGATGCCCCCAAGCACCCATCAAGCTCCGCATAGGCCACCAACAGTATGCCAGCCATCGGGGGGTCAGGGTTTGACGGTCATCCCTCCCTCATTGGGAGCCATCCCCAGCTGGGCCTCTGCCATCTTCCATGCCCAGTGTCTCAGGTCCTCCCACTGTTTGCGACAGTTGGTGCTACACCTGCTGTAGACCCCCAGGGTCCGCACGTCCTTGGCGATGGCATGCCATATACCCTTCTTTTGATGGGCGCTGACCTGCATAGGAAATAGACACAGGGAAAGGTATTAGTCAGACCGTCCTGCCTGTTACACTCATGGCCCACCATGCCCCTTCCCATCCCCTTTAGCACAGACATGCCCCAGCACACAAGCTGCACGCTGCCCAGGGGACATCCACCAACCCCCCACATGAGGCTTTCACATACACCACTCCATGCATTCATGCCCCATGCATCGTGCTCACAGTGTACCCACCTGTTGGTCTGGAGGCCCATACAGCAGTCAGTACTGGGGTAGGACCTATTCCACCAGTCTCAGCCGAGGTGAAGGCAGGGGCCCTTTCCCCAGTCACACGAGCCATGGTAGGTTCCAGACACAGGTTACAGGCAGCACATGCAGTGTAGGTCCTCTCTTGTTGAAGGTCAGGTAGCAAGTGAGTGAATAGGTACATCACCATTGGCCACTGTACCCCATAGGGCCCAATGATAACCAATGAGGAGTTGCACAGCAGTTCCCGACTGCCTCCCACAACGGCGCAGAACGTCAGTGGAATTACCTCATTTCCACCTGTCCCTCCATACTGGACAGGCAGACGCCATTTCCGGGTGGGGGCAGGTCATGGATCTTAACTGCGTCACAGTTCACAATTTAACAATCTGGACATATGCCACCAAAATATTGTAACAATCACAATATGCATTGAACTGTAGTGGTTACAATGAACACATAATGACCAGCTGCTCACTCTTTTGCCCCATAGATTGCAACCACTGCGGATGAATAGTTCCTACTTCTGTGCCCACTCACTGTACACATTGGCATCTCTTTTTGCAGATGTTGGTACCACACTATTGCTCCGGATGTGTTCATTGCAGCCAACTACAGGTCTTTCCTATGTAAATATTGCTGTACAGTTGAATTGCAATGTTTACATCTTGTTAAACAAATGCACACTTAAATCATTTGACATACTCCATACTTGTATTTTTTCAAAGTGTGTTTATTGCAATGCTCTGATGAAAAGGGGGAAGTGCTATGGGCCGGGGTGATGATGGAGGAAAGTCCAGGTTAGAGTGCAGTCTATTTGTAGCACAGGTGCATTGTCCAAGGTGTCATAAGAAGAGGAGCAATGGCAGTTCAAGGTGGACAGGGTGACTGAGTGGAACACAAAGGTGACAATCAGGAGAGTCTTATTTCCTGGTGGGGGTCTTGGCAATAGTCTCTGGCTTCTGCCTGGATCGCAGGGAACCTTTGCGGGGTGGTTCTCCTTCTGCATGGGGAAGGGTGCTGGTGGCCTGTTGGTCCTGTAGCGGGGCTTCCTGTCCACTAGAGGCAGCGGAGGTGGAGGGCTGTTCAGTAGTCTGGCTAGTGTCAGGGGCCCGCTGTTGTGCCACTACCTCTCTCATACTGTTGGCCATGTCTGCCAGCACCCCTGCAATGGGACCAGTGTGGTGTTAATGGACTGCAAGTCCTCCCTGATCCCCAGGTACTGTCCCTCCTGCAGCTGCATGTTCTCCTGCATCTTGTCCAGGATCTGGGCCAACGTATCCTTGGAATGTTGGTATGCACCCAGGATCACGGTGAGTGCCTCCTGGAGAGTCGATTCTCTGGGCCTGTCCTCCCCCTGGTGCACAGCAGTTCTCTCAGCTTCCCTGTTGTCCTGTGACTCTGTCCCCTGAACGATGTGCCCACTGCCACTGGCCCCAGGTCCCTGATTGTCCTGGGTTTGTGGGGTGGCCTGGGGTCCCTGTAGTGGTAGACACACTGCTGATTGATGTGTCCTGGGGACAGAGATATGGACCCACTGGGTGGGTGCTGTGGTGGTGTTTCCTGAGGGGGGAGGCTCTGTGGTGGTGTGAGACTGTGGCTGAACAACTGACTGGGCCAGGTTGGTCATCCATATCCAGGTGGCCAGAGCTGCTATCATCACTGTGGGCCTCTTCTGAGGGGAACTGGATGTTGCTGGCACCTCTTCTCCGGTGACATTGGCTGGGATACCTGTGGAGATGTAAATGCAGTGTTATTGTTTCTGTGGGGGACATATTGTGCATGGGTGGGTTGCCCTCTATGGTTGTTATTGCCCTGGCAGCTTTGCCTTGTGTGAGTTGTTATTTGGTGAGCTATCTGATTCTCTCTAGTTTGCATGTTATAGTGATAGGTGTCCATGCAGGTCTGTGAGTGGTGTCCATGCATTGGTACGGCATGCAGGGCTTGGCATCGGGATGAGTGGGTTGTGATGGTGGGGTGTGTGGGAGGTGGTGGAGTGATGGGAGTGTGGGTGAGGGTGGGGGTATGTGATGGCATGCAGGCAGGGGGGGTGAGAGTAATAGACAATTGACTTACCAGAGTCCAGTCCTCCTACTATTCCTGCCAGGCCCTCAGGATGCATGATTGCCAAGACTTGCTCCTTCCATGTTGTTAATTGTGGGGGAGGAGGTGAGGGTCCACCGCCAGTACTCTGTACAGCGAGTAGGTGACTTTCTGCATTGGAACGCACCTTCCCCCGTAGGTCGTTCCACCTCTTCCTAATGTCATCCCTTGTTCTGGGGTGCTGTCCCACGCGTTGACCCTGTCCACGATTCTCCGCCATCGCTCCATCTTCCTAGCAATGGATATCTGCTGCACCTTTGCTCCAAATAGCTGTGGCTCTGCCCGGATGATTTCCTCTACCATGACCCTTAGCGCCTCTTGAGAGAATCTGGGGTGTTGCTGTGGTGCCATGGGTGTAGTGTGAGTGGTGTGTGAGGATGTGTAGGGTTATGTGTTGTGTGTGTCATATAAGGTGCGTTGGTGGTGTATAGGTGATGGTGGTATGTGGCTCTGGTTGTGTGGGTGCTCTTGCTGTCTCTCTGCTGGCAATTATTGTACTAGTAAAGGGTTGTGGGTAATGTGAATGTGTGTGTTTTATAGTGGTGTGGGTGTGTGGGTGTGGTGTGTATATGTGTGTCAGGTGTGTGTAGTTTGAATTGGCCAATGTGGTATTGTTTTGTATGTGTGTGTGTTCTGAGTGTGGCGGTATGTACTGCCAATGCTTTAACGCCATTGAATGTCCGCCGTGATGATTCGTGGATCATAATGTTGTGGGCGTGCTTCTGTTTGTGTAATTGTGTGGGTTTTGATACCGCCAGTTTATCACTGACCTTTGGGCTGGCGGATTTGTGTGTGTGGCTGTATGGTGACGGATTGGTGTGCGTGTGTCATAATATGGTTAGTGGCTATCCGCCACGGCAGCGGTATGTTGGTGGCAGTCAGCATGGCGCTAAGTGGGATTTACCGCCAATGTCAGAATGAGGGCCTTTGTTATTAATTACAAAGCCAGCTGGGAGGGGAACAGTTACTTCCGATCCTCCGCTAACCTGTCCCTCAGTAAGAGATAAAGGAAAAGGCTCCGCAAACATGGCAATAATAGAACAATTTACACATGATCTGTGTAAATCAAGTGAAAACCCACATCCAGCTCTATCTGGATCTCCACCCGGCCGCCAGCAGCTGTCATCAACTCTAACATGGAGTCTACTCACCGGCTCACCCTCTGTTGGCCTTAATCACTACAACGTCCTTGTAGCACTGAGCTGAGCCAACTGCCTGGTTATCCTGGCAAAGGAGTTTCACCATCAAGGGCCACTCCTGCAGAACTAAGGGCTCTAGGGCAGTTTCAATCTCTCGGTCCTGGACACAAAAATAATAATTAAGAAATCTTAACGTCAGCTACCGCAACCTTGCGACAAAATAGATAGGCTACCGTTTTAAGGTGTTTTAAGTGATCAAATCGATCATCGAAATACTGCATACAAAAAACCCACCCAATACGTTGTCAGATACGCATCAAGTTGGGTAACAGTCAACAAGGAGGGTGTATGCCCTCAATGAGAGCTAACCTATAAACCTAAGAATTTACCCAATGGATGCCAAGTGCAACACTAGCAGGGGACCACAAGGGAACCCTCAAAGAAGGAACAGAAGCCCCGTGGAGCTCTGGGCACTCAGCTAGACACAGCTTTGCAAAGCTCAGAAATTGGCTTACTGTTCTACCTTCACTCTCAAAGCCCACAAGATGTCCTTAACATGGGGAATATTTTAAGATCGTTGAAGGCTATACCCAACTGAGTGGTACTAGGTTGAATGAAAATGTCTCAATTGAATTTCCTCAAACTGAGGGCATCCATACCACAGAATCCACATTGGCAATGTTTGCTTCTCCGACCCTAGTTCAGTCAATTCTGGCCAGATTGGAATTATTCTACTCTTGGGGCATTCAGATTACCCCATTCAAGAGGAACCGTTATCCTACTCTGTTGGCACAACCACTCAGGGATGTATTATTACAAAGCACAGTGAGCAGCGGGTTGAAACAGCTGAGCCTATGGAGACAAAGTAGGACTGGCTATACACAGCCTTATCTCATTGTCACTCTCATTGAACAGACCTCAAAGTGCTGCATCGCCCCAATTATTCATTGATATACCTGTGTTCTTTGAACAGAAGTCCAATCTCTGGATTTAATTACATTTCTAAACTGCAATGAAATTATAGTATTGCAGGAAGTGAGCTGTGCGATATCAGGATTCACTGAGCTCGGGAAACTAGCCGTCAGAGAACAAAGATGTGGCAGGTCAAGGGTAAGGTTATCTATTTACACTGCAGTTAAAAATATGGTGTATTGATCAACTATTGTTTACAGAGAATTGGCTGCAAAGGATCAAGATTACCAACTGGACTCTGCACTGTGCCCTTTTTCTAATGATTGTTTAAATTAATCCAGCTGCCAAGGAAAAGCAAACAAAGTTCAATACCTTGACACAAATCTTGTGTGACTTGTCTTGTGGTCATCCTTATGCGAATGCTTGATTACAGGGACTTTAATACAAACCTCTTTCAAGAAACCTTTGAGGATTCCTAGGAGCCTCACTCAAGGAGAGCTATGTTTATAACTGAACAGTCCAAGCCAAGAGGCTGTCCACGTAACCTGTTGGGTGAATATCTAGTTCTACAGCTCAGTAGTATGGGCTATAAAGCTTTGAATGGTCATTTCCTGTATGATACCCCCCTCAAACTGGAAACAAACTAATGGGAAGACCTGTTCTTTTCTTGATTATACCCTCTGCAATGTAAAAATGTTACCTTTTGTTGAAGGATTTTGCACCTCACCACAGACTGACAGTGACCATTGTCCACAGATCATCATCATAACATCTGTTTCACCACATAACACCAAGGCAAGAGTCACTTGCAGAGGAACACGTACAGAAAATCTAAGATGCCTCAAATAGAGTGGTTCCATCAGTGACACTATAATGGCAGAGTGTGTGGGGTTTTGCAACACAGCAGGTGCGGGCAATGAGTCCCCAATTTCACTGTGGCCTTGCCTTGTAACTTGACTGCTGAGGAAATTCCAACACCTAATCTGTCGGCATGACTTTTCCAAACAGCTCATTACCTCATTCATGATCAAGGATTCTAAGAAAGCTTGCAACAGGACTATGAGGAAAGACCAAGAATATCTGGGTTCAAAGGAAGCATTAAAGGAATTCAAGCAGACACAGAAAGTCTGTAGTTAGGCAATCCGTGAGGAAAAACGCAGGCACTCAGACCTCCTTTTTGCCAGCAAAGTTGCCAACTCCAGAAATTTCTGGGCGCTAGTGTATAAACAAATGAACGGGTCAAGGGGGCAAGTTAGAGGGAATATTATGGAAAGGGAATGGGTATCTTTTCTCACTGACCATTTTTCCATTACTGAGGTGGTAAATAATGACCAGGACAAGGGCATGCAAAGCCCTACTACAGAACGAAGCCATCCTTCTGCCCTAGAGTTGATACCCTTGCTTACTCCAGCCAGGGCCACGTTGTGCCTTTCATGTTGATTGGAGCGCATCATATCCAAAGAAAGATCTGAAGGTGCTCCAGGGCCTAACGGGTTGCCCCAGGCACTGTTCAAACAAGATGCTCCTTTCTGGGTGGACTGGCTCAGTATCTAGGGGTTGAAGCCAGGGGAAGTTCTGTGATGCAAAGTAAATAGGTGGAAGCAAAGGCCTTGACTCTTCTGGTAATGCGATTGAAACTACTTAAATGTCTTTGTGGGCCAAACTTCTTTCCCCTGCTAGAATTCATGTGAGCTAATATTGCGCCCTTATTAACCTAAGGTTGGGAAATACATTGTGGCAAAGATTGCATTATGTTGAACAATGTGGTTACAAAGATATATAAAAAGATTCTTCAGCTGCCGAGTCTTTCATCTCTAGTCCAGATCAGGTTGGAATTTGGCCTCTCTAACCAGGCTGCTGGTCTGGTTCATACCTTAAACTATGCCACAAGCTACATAGGGTCCAAGCAGGCTTCCTGGAAGCAATATTATGGACTGAAATCAGCATCAGTGGGTTGAGGCGATCCCATCATCGGTTTCTTTAGAACTGCTTGCCGCTAAGGAGCACACACGATCTTTGGGACAGTTACGTGAGGCATTCAACATTTAGAACAGGTATTAGAAAATGTGCTTAGCTGTGGTCATATCATTTAGACAGAGCTTTACTGGCTAAGCGTAAGCATGCCTGGACAGTCCTCAACATGTGCCAGCTACCCTCCCCAGCGAGCTATCTCGCTTCTACTTATTCTGTCCATCTGATGTTGAGATTCATTGCCCTTAGATTAGGAGATTGGGTATTTTTGAAACATCAACCCAGATGGTGCCAGTCTGTGGCTGGATCTACCTGCAGGAGTTGTAGTCGCTGTAAAGAATCCCTAGAACTCGCCGTGTGTCTCTGGCCAGTGCTATTGAATGAGCGCAGAATAATGTTCCAGAGAAAGTGGAACAAGCTAGGAGTCCACAGTGGCCTTAAACCCATACAACCCAATCTTGAATGTTTTGTTTACAAAATTTGTAATCACTGCCGTAAACAGGTTCAACTGCTGCGGCTTCATCTGTGAATTTAGGGCCACATTAGTCAGTTTGCGGCACAACGTGAGTATCTCTCATGTGTGTTCTTCATTTTGATGTTTTGGCATATCCTATAATTTATTTTTAGATAATGTAATAATAATTTATCTTAGTGTGATGGAGTTAGTATGGCACTGTGGCGAGCAAAAGAGGGTCAGTGAATTTGAGGTCAATTTCAACTTTGCATTACTAACGGGGAATTTAATATTCTTTACATCAGCATCTCCAGGGAGTAATTCAGCATCAGCAGTGATCATTTTGCACAGCGCATCGCACATGTTTTTCAGCTGGTGGTATTGCCTGCACCTGCCACTACAATGCTTTAAATAATGTGTAAATGAGCGTGATTTCTGTGCACCAGGAAGTGCACTCCGGCTGCTGTTAGTGTTGTATTCACATTTTAAAGACTAAGGACCAAATTTATACTTTTTCATGCAAAACTGCATCAGAGCAGTTTTGCGTGAAAAGGTATAGCACCGGCTAGCACCATTCCAAGACACCGGCTGGGCCCATATTTATGGAATGGTGCTAGCCGGCGCTAATGCCCTGTCAGCGTCCTTGGAAAGGACACTAACAGGGTGGGGAAGGCATAGGGGAAACCAGGGCTTGTGCGCCGAAATATGGCGCTACACTGTTCAGAGGCAGAAAAATTGCCTCTAAGCAGAGTAGTGCCATTTTCTGGCACCCAACCCCTATGGACATGGCTCCTGTCTTAGTAAAGACATGAGCCATGCCCACCACCACAGTGGCCATGCCCAGGGGACAAAGGTCCCCTAGGCATGGCCATTGGTGCCAGCGCATGCAGGGGTCCCCAAGACAGGGCTCCAGAGTGGGGTAAGATAAAAAAAAACTATACTTACCGGGATTTACCTACGATGGGACCCCCATCCTTAGCTGTCCTCTGGGTGGGGGTGTCCCTGAGGCCAGGGAAGGGCACCTGTGGGCAATTTCCATGGTCTCTGACCATGGAAATATGCCTACAGGTCCCCTTACACCTGCCCATACCCAGGCAATAAATAATAAGCAAGCTTAGCGCCATTATTTAAGTCCCCCATCCCCCTGTGCTGGAATTTATCACAGGGGGATAAATATGGCACAAAGGCCATATCATCCTTTTCTGGACGCGAACTCCTACCTTGCATCTCATTGACGCAAAGTAGGTGTTCACGTCCAGAAAATGACATTAACCCCTTAACTTTGGCGTTAGACGTGTCTAGCGCCAAAGTATATGCACTGAATTAGCATTAAAAAAAATGAAGCTAATTCACCCCAAACTGAGTATACATATGGGCCTTACTCCATCACAAGCAGCACTTAATCTCCACAGTAATCACACTTCATTAAAATGTATATTACTTTGGTTCACTCATGTTTTTTTAGCTCACTGATTTTAACAATTTGCTTGTTCAAACATTGTTTGTGGTTGTTTACCAAGCATTTGCACTTTAAGGAACCTTGCTAAACTAGCAAAATTGTTTAAATTCAGTAGTGAGTCTGTTATCTTTTAAATATTGGTTAAATTGCTGTGTTTGTTTATAGTGTTTTCACCAGTAATAATGGGTTTAATATCCTGCCTATGGGCATGGACTGTGTGCCCTTGTCATCAATGCTCTGTTATTGTATTCTCACTTATCAATTGTAATGGTTTTTAATAACTGCATGCAATAAAGATACTTACATTATGGTTTACAACTTTGCAGCATTGTCAGGTCAATTCTGCTAAACATTTGCAGTAGATTATTTGTGGAAAACTGTTTTCTTTTGCTTGATAGTCTTTGGGCATGAGCAAAGTCCATTTCAGTTACACTGCATTTCTTCCCTCCTAAAACGTACTTGTTGCTGAGTTCTTTCAAGTGCTAAAATCACACAAATATGCAGATTTACAAAAGTTAATTTTTACTCTCCTAGGGCCAGATGTACAAAGCATTTTTCCAGTTGAAAATGGCCCAATTCGCAGTATCAGGCCATTTGCGACCAGAAAAATGCTTTTTCAAATGTACAAAATTCAAAATGCAATTCAGTAACTTGTTACCAAATCACAATTTGCATTTGCCATTCGGTATTTGGAAGGAACTTGGGGCCAGATGTAGGTAGGTGGCAATTTGCGAGTTGCAAATTGCGAGTCCTTCCGACTCGCAATTTGCAACTCGCAAATTGCTATGCAGTACGGTGTCTCAGACACAGACTGCAACTCGCTATGGGGTCGCAATGACCCACCTCATTAATATTAATGAGGTGGGTCGCAAATTGCGGCCCCATAGCGAGTATAGGCACTCGCTAACATGGAGGCCTGCTGTAGTCAGCAGGCCTCCATGTTAGCGACCTGCTTTTCAATAAAGCATTTTTTTTTTTTTTTGAAATGTAGCCCGTTTTCCCTAAGGGAAAACGAGGTGCATTTCAAAAAATCCTAAACCTTTTGTTTCGGTTTTTTCAGGGCAGGGAGTGGTCCCTTGGACCACTCCCTGCCCTGAAAAAATATTTTGGGGTCCATTCACAAAGGGGAAGGGGTCCCATGGGGACCCCTTCCCATTTGCGAATGGGTTACCATCCACTTCAAGTGGATGGTAACTGCGACTCCATTTGCGACCGCATAAGCGGTCACAAATGGAATTGCATACCATTGCGAATCGCAAATAGGAAGGGAACACCCCTTCCTATTTGCGATTCGGAAATGCATTTTGCGAGTCGGTAACGACTCGCAAAATGCATTTCTGCATAGGAAACACGCATTTGCGAGTCGCAAATGGCAAATTTTGCCGTTTGCGACTCGCAAAGTGCTTCCTACATCTGGCCCTTGATCTCATCATTCCTTCAAAATACTGAATCGGTATGGTATTTATTATTGTTTTGCAACCGAATTCCGGTCACAAAACAGTAATACTTTACTACCACTTCAAAAGTGGTGCTCACCTATTCGCAAATGGGAAGAGGTCCCATTGGGACCTCGTCCCCTTTGACAATGTTGAAAACTATTTAGCAAGAGCAGGCAGTGGTGCCACAGATCACTGCCTACTCTTAAAAATGAAACTTGAAAGTTTTATTTTTTATTTTTAAATTCATCCCACTTTTCATTAAGTAAAACGAGCTACATTAAAAAATGCTTTCTTTGAAAGCAATCTCAGACAAGGTGGTCCGCTGACCTCTGTACAAACCAATCACCCGGTGGCAGAACCCAAAAGGATCTCACTGTGGGAATGGAAGAGAGAACTTTAATAAGCAGGAAAGGGGATACAGTCTCCCTATTTGAACCAACAATCACAAAAGGGTGTCCCCTTCCTAGAGTGATAAAAATGAGAAAAGGAAATGTTCCTATTTTCTTTGATAGTGGCTCGCTACATGGCCAGTGATGCCTCTCATTGTCCTAAAACTTTGGAAATGTATCAGAACAGTGGGCACTCCTTGGACTTTCAACTAAATGTTTCCCTTCAGGTATGTGTTCTTTTCTTATGGGACTTCTTCTGGTACTGTGCACACATGAGGCTACGCACTCCCTCCTTGTAAGTATTACGTGCATTCATGGCTTATTGTATAGATATGGGCATTCTAATTCCCATGTTTCCCTTCACGTTAGGGATGCAGCTACACCTATGTACATAACACAATTACGTCAGCACACGTTTGTGAATGCACATACTTCATCACACACACATTGCTGAGCACATACAGAAGCTGCTTGGTATATAGATATACCAGTTCATGTGCACAAATCTATGGTGGTGCCAGGGAGAGAAGGACAACCAAGAAGGTTAAGAGGCAGCATGCCACCCTTGACTAAGTAAGTGCTTATCGTATGCATTTTCGAGATAGTCCGGGACCATACCACATATGGATGTTTTCTCCTCATTGCTATTTTGGTTTCTCTTTATGTGTTTACCTTATGTAGATGATGGCATTATCCCTCCAATGTGTCACTACAGGGCATGCTCCCCCTTCCCCATTGTGACATTAGTAATTTCCCATTAGGGTGAGTCCCAGTATATGGATGGTGTATCACCTACGCTGACATCATGGCACTATCATCACTTCGCATGGTATGCTGCTTGGAAAGATATATAAGGATAAACCACATGTGTGGCACAAAATATTAGTATGTTATGCATGAATATTGCATGTTTGTATGACTGCATGTCTGCGTATGCATCAGAATATTAATCATCACATCAAGAGTTTGTAGAATGACCACCACCTTTCATATAAAGATTCATTAACACTATGAGTGCTTCTCAAAAGATGTGAATTTACCAACTAATTTTGGAGTCTTATTTTGTGTTTCTTTACTATCTCCATTTCTTTACTCCAGGAATCAAGACCCATTAAGGCCAATTTGGGGTGAGTAATATCTCACTGTGTGTGCATGAAGAGTAGTGCATGTTTTGAACAAGGGCAGTGTATTTGTTATTTTCTGATGGAAGTCCGGGACCCCAGTGGCCATAATTAAAGGGGTGAAATTTGTTGAGTAATAGTTACGTGTAATGGGACCATTATATCCTTACTCCTCTTTTTTCTAAGTTAATTTTAATCATATCCAGGCAACCAATAATAAAGGGATACCAAGGTTGTTTTGAGGTATTTTTATATTTTTAGACAAACAAAATATTCAAAGTCCTCCCTGAAATACGGTCAAGCCCATCCTGGTTCTTAGGGACCAGGGTGTCATCTGATGTTAAAGCATGCCACTACTTGACTGGGTGAGGATCTACTAAAGAAATAAACATTTTGCTGTTTTTCTTTTTCATCACTAGCAAGTCTTCTCTCGGGTTGTGATTTTGTACACTAATCATGGGATACCTTTTTGTGATTGTTGGTCTGCTGATCTCAGCTGGCCACCATCCCTGTGATGGCTGCATTTCCTAAGCAGTTGCACATTCCCACCTACCTCATTAATATTCATGAGGTGGATCAATTTACGACCCACCACGAATCACTAACTAGAAGTTTTAAGTTCTTGTACGCAAGGTATTGCAATTTCCTGATTGTGATTCTATAAGAATCACAATTTGGAAATCACAATTCCTACTTTTAGCACACCTGGCCTCTAATTACTTCTCTTTGATGTCAATTTTGTCCACACAGATTGCCTCTGTTTCTTTCGCTCTCGACTCTTTTATTTCTTTTATCACCATTCCCTTTCTTACTCACTCCCCACAACTCACTCCCTTTCTATATTACTACACATTTCTTTCCTCTTTCTATTAGCCTCTATCAATTCATGTCTCTGTAGTGCACTTCTTTTCCATTCTTTGCCTGAGTCTAGATTTCAGTTGAAATTGCTCTTGCTCACTCTTAAACCCTTACTTTTTCCTCATCTATCTGATACAAACACCCTCTTACACAATCCACACAAATATATATAGGTGCACATTATTCTATTAAGTATATCTGTACTTAGAATCGAATACCATCCTAAATAAATCACAAAAATTATTAAAAATGAATATTGTTTTAATTTAAGACAAAAATATGACTTGCAGTTTTGTCAGTAAACTGAGAGCATAGACAAATGGTTTCCATGGCATTAAGGCCCTCATTATGACCCTGGGGGTCGGTGATAAAGTGGCGGTATTAAAATTAAAGCCAACAGGCTGGCGGTAACTATGCCAAATTATGACCATGACAAAAAGATCTCCGAAAGACAGCCAATGTACCACACCGACCACCAGGGCCGAAACAATAGGCACCACGGCGGTAGCTGCCTACAGCCAGGCGGAAGTCAATGTTCCGCCCACCATATTATGACCAGACATTCCTCCACCTTTTCCGGGGCGGTACCAACAACATCAAAAGCCTGGCGGAAACACTGCACAGACGTGAAAGGACTCACCATTGGAGACACAGGGAAGAACTACGCCACCATGGAACCAGAACTGCATTTTTTTCTGATGATATTATACATTCTACTTAACCACGAACACCAATGCCGGCGAATATGACGACGGTAAGTACAGCCACCTAGCACACAAGGGGGGAGGACGAAAACGACAGTGACACACACATGCAACACACACACCCCATACACACACCCCATACACACAAGAAGCTGCCCAAGAAAACAAGTTACCCCCCTAAATCGGCTGAAAAATGCAAGGACAAAACAAAGTGTTTGTGATAAGATCAACACAGTAGAAATAATAAGTTAGGCAATTTAACAGATATATACAAATGTACAGAAAAAGGGAAACAGCCCAGTCCTCAATTTGCGGAGGCCATATGGCACTGCAGGGGCATCAGTTGGTAAATAGGCAGGGACCTCAGCTGGGAGATGAACCAAGACCACTGGTTGATGCTTGATCCTGGGGAGTGCAAGACCATAGTCTCTCGAGTGGGAGCCTTGCCCACTGGTTCTGGAGGGAGCAACATGCCTTGTGCTTGGTCCTGGGAAGTGATGAGCCACAGTTTCTCAAGTGGGTCAATACCCCACTAGTTCTGGAGGGGGCAACATGCCCTGTGCTTAGTCCTGGGGAGTGATAGGCCACAGTCTCTCGAGTGGGTGAATACCCCACTGGTTCTGGAGGGGGCAACATGCCCTGTGCTTGGTCCTGGGGAGTGAGTGGCCACAGTCTCTTGAGTGGGTGAATACCCCACTGGTTCTGGAGGGGGCAACATGCCCTGGGCTTGGTTGTGGGTAGTGACAGGCCACAGTCTCTCGAGTGGGTGTCTACCCCACTGGTTCTGGAGCGGGCAACCTGCCCTGTGCTTGGTCCTGGGGAGTGGTGGGCCACAATCTCTCGAGTGGGTGTCTACCCCACTGGTTCTGGAGGGGCAGCCCGCACAGCAGCCCATGGAGGCAGGATTACATTGTGTCCGCCGGTGGTGATGGCTCCACTATGGTGGTGCTGCTGGTGGGGGGAGGCTCCTGCACATCCCCTGCACCCTCAAACAGATACACAGTGGGGGTGCTGCTGGTGGGGGAGGCTCCTGCACATCCCCTGCACCCTCGGATAGATGCACAACCATGGTTGGTGTTGGGGGCTCCGACACAGCTGCTGGTCAAGGCTCCTTGCCCTTCCTGCCTGCTGGTGCAGGCTCCTTGGCCTTTCGTGTGGCAGTTCCAGGCTCCTTGCCCTTCTTGCCTGCTGGGGCAGGCTCCTTCCCCTTTAGGCTGGCTGGTGCAGGCTCCTTCCCCTTCAGTACATGTGGCCTGGATCCCTTTCCACTACGAGTGGGTGAGGATAGGACTGGGCCCGTGGACTATGTGGCTGAGGTGCTTGGCTGGGTTTGTGATACCCTGGCCATATGTGCAGGACAGTGGGAAGGGTAGGGAAGAAGTCAATGGTGGATAGGGATAGTTTTTTAGGCACATTTGGGTGGGAAAAGGGAGAAGGAATGGGAGTGGAGAATGAGGGAGAGGTTGTTGGAGGTGTCTGTCTGATGGATTTGGGTACAGGTGCCTGGGCTGTATGATGATGTGAGGTGGATGGCTGTTGGGTGTCTGAGTGCTTGCGTTTGTGTACTTTAGGAGGGGGGAACAGACACAGTGGGAGCGGACACCGGGGACGTGTGCATGGATGTTGTGGAGATGTCTGCCAGTGAGGTGTGTGTTCTGCTTGGTGTGGTGATGCTGGTAGTGGATGCTGATGTAGTGCATGCAGGTGTGAGTGTGGATGTGGTTGGGAGGGAGGTGGTGGAGGGGGAGGAATGGGAGACAGTGGAAACAGTGGATGCTGTTGTGTCTACAACTGGATGGTGTTTTTGTGAGTGCCTGTGTGATGAAGTGTGGTACTTGTGTTTCCTGTGACACTCTTGGGTGTTGTCTTGTGTGCATGCTCCTCTGTATGTGTGCCTGGGATGGGTTGGGGTTGAGGGGAATGGGACTGAGCAGTGGAAGTTGGAAGGGTACGGTAGAAACAGGGCCAATGGCTGCCATCAGAGAGGAGGCCAGAGCCTAAATCGATCTATTTTTGGCCACCAATCCACTGTAAATGCCCTCCAGGAATGCATTAGATTGTTGCATCTAGGCTGCCAGCCCCTGGATTGCATTCACAATGGCTGACTGCCTCACAGAGATGGATCTCAGGAGGTCAATAACCTCCTCACTCAGGGCAGCAGGGTTCAGTGGAGCAGGGCCTGAGGTGCCGGGGCAAAGGAGATGCCCACCCTCCTGGGTCAGCGAGCATGGGCAACTTGATGAGGGGATGCTGGGAGGGCGGTGCTTCCATCAGAGGAGGTATCTGTGACTGAAGTGTCCCCTCCAGTTTCTGCCGTGGTGTTCCCCTCACCCTCCATCCCACTAGTGCCCTCACCGTCAGTAGACTCTGCCTCCTGGGTCCTGTGGGATGCAGCTCCCTCCGTCACCGGTGCCTTTGCTCCTCCGCCAGATGATGCTAATGCACATAAGGACAGGATGACAAAACAAGAAAGGGGGGAAAAAGACAAAGGATACACTGGATCAATAGCTGAACCAACACCACAATAGGCGTACACAGCATACTCACACACAGGGAACTGCCCTACGCATTATGCATTGCACTACCAGAGAAATTGCTAGCCACCAAAGCATGGGAGGGGCACACACTGCCAAATGCAGCACACCTGGGACCCACGCAGCCCTGACCAGTAGTGGATGCCTATGAGCTAGGTAGCAGGATTATCCCTTCATAACCCTAGCCACCAAGTGACCTGCGCTGCAATGCAGGACTGGCCTAGGGGCACCCACTGACACACATCCACCACCTGTAAACCACCCTACCATGCGTAAGTTGTAATGATGGGCACTGTACTCACCCCCTTGTGGCTGCTGTGATGCCCTCTAGCGACCATCCAGCTCTGGATAGGCCACCACCAGCATGCAGGCCATCAGGGGGGTCAGGGTTTGATGGGCACCCCTTCCTCGTTGGGAGGCCATCCCCAGCTGGGCCTCTGTGGTCTTCTGTGCCCACTGTCTCAGGTCCTCCCACCGTTTCCGACAGTGGGTGCTCCGCCTGCCATGGACCCCCAGGGTTCTCACCTCCTTTGCGATGGCATGCCATATACCCTTCTTTTGATGGACGCTGACCTGTAGAGGCAATACACACAGGTAAATACCATTTGACAAACAGTCCTGCCTGTTACACGTATGGCCCACCATACCCGTTCCCATCACCATTGCCACACACATGGCCAAGCAAACAACCTGTATGCCACCAAGAGGACATCCACCCGCCCCCCTTACACAAGACCTTCACACACACAAGTCCATGCATTCATGTCACATGCATCGTGCCCACAGTGTACTCACCTGTTGGTCTGCGGCCCATACAGCAGTCTGTACTGGGGTAGGACCCCATCCACCAATCCATCCAATTCCTCTGTAGTGAAGGCTGGGGCCGTTTTCCCGGTCACACGGGCCATGGTAGGTTCCAGACACAGGTCACAGCAGCACATGCAGTCAAGGTCCTCTCCTATGGAAGATCAATTAACAAGTGTGGAATCAGATAGAAAATGGCGGTCATGTCCACGGCGGTGCATACCATCACCGCCGGTGTAGATCACCATTGGCCACTGTACCCCATAGGGCCCAATGTTAACCACTGAGGAGTTGCACAGCGGTTCCCATCTACCTCCCGCAACGGCGCACAACGTCATCAGAATTACCTCACTTCCACCTGTCCCTCCACTAAGGACAGGCGGACGCCATTTCGGGGGGGGGGGGGTTCCAGGCCCTGGAATAATGCTGTGTCACAAGAGATATTAGCACATACTGGACAAATCACACTGACCCAATACATGTTTACAGGATGCAAACTACTGTTGTAGCTCCATTGTTCAGTTGTGACTGGCTCCTCACTCGAGTGTCCCTTAGATTCCTACCGCTGTGGATAAAGAGGAGATGGAGACATTCCCCTGTGTACAGACCACTGGTGGACTTGGCAACACTGGAGGAGAGGCACATAATACTCACCTATAGACTGGACAGGGCCACAATCGCAGGGCTGTGTGCCCAGTTGGAACCTAACCTGATATCTGCTATCTGTCACCCCACTGGGATCCCCCCTCTTGTGCAAGTGCTATCAGTACTCCACTTCCTGCCAACTGGTTCTTTCCAAGTGACACTGGGCTTGGCAGCAAGAATGTCATAGCCAATGTTCTCAATAGTAATGACAAGAGTGTTGTCTGGCCTGATACAACAGATGTGCAGCTACATTGTTTTCCCCCAGGTTGAGAATTTGGCCACAGTGAATGCCGAGTTTTATGCAACGGGACATATCCCCAACATAACTGGGGCAATTGATGGAACACATATTGCATTTGTACCCCCCCTGGCAGAATGAACATGTGTTCAGTTTCCACTCCATGAATGTTCAGATGGTGTGCTTGGCGGACCAGTACATCTCCCACGTCAGTGCTAAGTATCCTAGGTCAGTGCATGATGCCTTTGTCCTGAGGAATAGCAGCATCCCAAATGTGATGGGTCAACTACAGAGGCACAGGGTGTGGCTAATAGGTGAGCCCTGGTTCCCACCCAGTAGATGTTGGTGAACCGGTATGGTGTTGGCCATATAGGATTGTGTGCGCCTAAATGTTGTCCCTCAATATTTGCAGGTGACTCTGCTTACCTAAACCTATCATGGCTGCTGACCCCTGTGAGGAATGCCAGGACAAGGGTGGAAGAACGTCATAATGACGCACATGGGCGAACCAGAAGGATCATTGAAAGGACCATTGGCCTCTTGAGGGCCAGGTTCCAGTGCCTCCATCTAACAGGTGGTTCCCTGTGCTACCCACCAAAGAAGGTCTGCCAGATAGTGGTGGCATGCTGCATTTAGCATAACCTGGCACTCAGACGCCATGTACCATTCCTGCAGGAGGAGGAGGCTGAAGATGCCCGTGTGCCAGCAGTATACCCTGTGGACAGTGAGGACGAGGAGGCAGAGGATGAGGATGAGGACAACCGAACATGTGTGATCCGACAATACTTCCAATGACACACAGGTAGGACAGTGTTACTTTAAATTTCAATGACTTTGGTTATAATTTGTCTGGCAATGGCATGCTGATATTTCTGACTTCTATGCCTACTTACTGTTCCCTCTGGCAATTCATTTTACAGATGTTGGTGACCTGACATATACTCCTGGTGTGATCACTACAGCCAGCTACAGGTCATTAATCTATGCTCATTCTCTGTACAGTTAATTTGCAATGTTTGCACCTGTTTCAATGAATACCTATTTGATATACATGACATACTCCAAAAGATTTTTTTTCAAAGAGTGTTTATGGAAATGCTAATATATAGAGGGGCAAGTGCAGTGGGATGGGGTGATGATGGAGGAACATCCAGGATATTGTTCTAGTCTATTTGTAGCACAGGTGCATTGTCCAAGGGGACATAGGAAGGGTAGCAATGGCAGTTCAAGGTGGACAGGATGACTGAGTGGGACACAAGGGTGACAATCAGGAGAGTCTCATTTCCTGGCGGGGGTCTTGGCAAGTGTCTCCGGATTCTGTCTAGATTGCAGGGAACGTTTGCACAGTGGTTCACCTTTTGCAGGGGGAGGGGTGCTGGTGGTCTGTGAGTCCGGTGGTGGGGCCTCCTGGCCACTAGCGGCAGCGGAGGTGGAAGGCTGTTCAGTTGTCTGGCTAGTGGCAGGGACCCACTGGTGTGAGACTTCCTCCCTCATAATGTTGGCCATGTCTGCCAGCACCCCTGCTATGGAGATCAGGGTGTTGTTAATGGCCTGCAAGTCCTTCCTGATCCCCTGGTACTGTCCCTCCTGCAGCCACCAGTTCTCCCACACGCTGTCCAGGATCTGTCACATTCTGTCCTGGGATAGGCTCCCAGGATCTCAGAGAGTGCCTCCTTGAGAGTCGGTTCCCTGGGCCTTTCCTCCCCCTGGCACACAGCAGTCCTCCCAGTGTCCCTGGTGGCCTGTGCCTCTGTCCCCTGAACTGTGTGTCCACTGCCACTGACCCCAGGTCTCTGATTGTCTTGGGTCAAGCTGTGGCCTGGGGTCCCTGTAGAGGTGGACCCACTGCTGATTGATGTGTCCTGGGGACACAGGTAGGGGTACGCTGGGTAGATGCTGTGGTGGTGTTTCCTGATGGGGGAGGCTCTGTGGTGGTGTGTGACTGGGCTTGGGTAACCGGCTGTCCAGTGGTCACTGATGGGCCAGGTATGTCACCCAGATCTTGAAGACCAGAGTTGCTGTCATCACTGTGGGCCTCTTCAGTTTGGTGAGTGGATAGTGCTGGCACCTCCTCTCCGCTGATATTGGCTGGGGTACCTGTGGGGATGTCAATGATGTGGTATGGTTTCTGTGTCTGACATATTGTACATCCGTGGCTTCCCCTCTATGGTTGGAATTGTCCCGACAGCTTTCACTTGTGTATGTTAGAGTATGGTGGGATAGTTAATTCTCTATGGTGTGCATGCTTTAGTGATGAGTGTCCATGCAGGGCCGTGAGAGGTGTCCATGTATTGGTACAGCATGCAGGGCTTGGCATTGGGATGAGTGGGTTATGATGGTGGGGTGTGTGGGATGTTGTGGAGTGAAGGGAGTGAGGGTGAGGATGAGGGTATTTGATGGCATGCAGGTAGTGGGGTGATAATAGTAGAGAGTTGACTTACCAGAGTCCAGTCCTCCTTCAACTCCGGCCAGGCCCTCAGGATGCAGTATTGCCAAGACTTGCTCCTCCCATGCTGTGAGTTGTTGGGGAGGAGGTAGGGGTCCACCGGCAGTCCTCTGTACAGTGAGCTGGTGTCTTGCTGCTATGGAACGTACTTTCCCCAATAGGTCGTTCCACCTCTTCCTGATGTCATCCTTAGTTTTTGGGTGCTGTCCCATGGCTTTGACCCTGTCCACGATTCTCCGCCATAGCGCTATCTTTCTGGCTATTGATATCCGCTGCATCTGTGCTCCAAATAGCTGTGGCCCTACCCTGACAATTTCCTCCACCATGAGCCTTAGTTCCTCCTCTGTGAAACGGGTGTGTCTTTGTGGTGCCAAGGGTGTTGTGTGATGTGTGTTGGTGAGGGTGTGTTGGGTGATGGGTTGGGGTGTGTGATGTGGAGTGAGTGAGTGGTGTATAGGTGTAAATAGTGTGTGGCTCTAGTTGTGTCAGTGGTCTTGGTGTCTCTCTGCTGGCAATAGTTTGTAATCGTAGAGGGTTGTGGGTAATGTGGGTGTGTGTTTTATAGTGGTGTGGGTGTGGCGTGTGTATGGGTGTCAGGTGTATGTTGTTTGAATTGTCCAATGTGGTGTTGTTTTGTTTGTGTGTGTCCATTTTGAGCGTGGCAGAACGTACCCCCAATGGTTTACCGCCATTGAATGTCCACTGTCGTGATTCGTGGGTCATAATGTGGTGGCCGTTGTTGTGTTGGCGTAACAGTGTTTCTTTTGATACTGCCAATTTATCACTGACCTTTGGGCTGGTCGATTTGTGTATGTGGCTGAATACTGACGGATTGGTGTGTGTGTGTGTCATAATATGGTGAACAGATATCTGCCACTGCAGCAGTAAGTTGGCAGCCGTCAGTGTGGCAGTAAGTGGGATTTACCTCCAATGTCATAATAAGGGCCTAAATGCTCACATGTATTTCCATGTCCACACAGCCTTTCAGAGTAAACAAAGGATAGAACATTTGTGCAGTACATTCAGGTAGACAAAATACAATGCAACTAACCCATCATTCACTTTTTTACTGGCAGGGTCATTGTTAATCTTATAAGATTTGCTCAAAAATTATGAAAGCAAACTCTGAATCTGAAAAAATTGTAACTCTGCATCCAGGTTTTCTAACTCATAAGTACTACAAAGAGCATTTATCATTGAGAGAACTTTGCATAAGGGAACAATATAGTGGTAAATGGAGGTGAGAGCTTACTGGTTGGTGGAAGGGCCTCTCCAATCATAAGCACCTAACGAAGCAGCAGAGTTTCCATCGGAAGAGCATTTTTTGTTTTACTAATAACTTTGGTGTGTTTGACAAACCTGCACAAAACATTTCCAAAAAGTGGATCTTTCATCTCAGCTTCACCATACAAAGTTTTGAGCTGATCTGTCATGTGGAAGCCGAGAAAAAAAGGGGAGGTCAGATAATTATGGTTTCCCATGTTAGCTCCCGTACAAATCTTTGCTCTCTGATAAAAAAAAAATAGCTAAACAGAATACAACAAATTTGGCAAAAAAATATAACTTTACAAAGAAAACATGCTTTTTTCTGGTTTAATAATTTTGCTCAACCATTTTTTTTTTTAAACATTCAAACAGGGCCTCAGGTTGGGCATAAAGGAGTTAAAAGTTGGGTACATCTATAATGTTTATATCATTAAAAAGAGGACCTGATTGCCTGACTAAAGCATGAACACCATGTTGTGCCAGCCATTATAGGTCTGAGGGGCATTGTCTCCGCAGCCTAAAAATGAATTAAAAGATATACAAGGGGCAGGCTGTGCAGAACATGAGCCCCAAGGACATATTGGGTGGAGGTCTCAAAGGCACCCCCCCAATATGCTGGATACAACATGTTGTGGCAGCCATTACAGGAGTCAGAGACATGATCCCAATCGACTTGTTTTAATATGAACACCAGATTTTAAGGGACACAAAAAGGAGAACAAGTTTGATAACAGATTTTATTTACAATATAAATCATTTGTTGGAGGTGTTATGATCATTGAAGGATGCTGGTGAATCCTAAGGTGACTAACCCTGTAAAAACTTCTGGTCTTGTGCTGGGATTTGAAGATCCATGTTTGATCGAAAACTATTTGCTCTCATGATTTTCTGGTAGAAGTTATGGAAGGTGTCCAGAAGATAAAATGAGAATACATTTTCCATAAGTTCACGTTATCTTCCTCAGCCATGTGAGAATACAGAATAAACATGTATTTCCAATTACAGAAGCAGCCTGTCAGTTGATTTCCCAGTGTTCTACTGCACCTTTGCACAGTGTCCTAATGTACTACTAGATCCTTAACATTCTGTATTTATATCAAAAGTGTGGCATACCCGAATGCTAGCTTGATAGATTCAAAACTGTAAAACTAAATCATTTTCTACAGAGGATACTACAGTAAATGTAGATGGGGTTTTTATTGTCATACAAATTGTTGTTAGTGCTCTAGAATGTTAAAATGAGGTCACATTTTCTGAGCTCTCAAAATATCTTACTGATCCTTGTCAGTAAAACATTTTGAAATGCAGAGACAAATATGCACTTGTAACACGAGTGACTGTCTATCAGCTAACTATAATTGCAGCTTCAATAAAACATTCAAAGAAAAACTAGAGCTCTAACATTTTGTTCAAGAAAAAAGTGAGGAACTCCTGAATGCCATTTTGTTGGAATAATAGCTGTTGAATTTAAAGCATTTAATGAGGAGCAGGCTGAAGTAAACGTGCATTGAGTTGTTACGAAACCAGCAGGTTAAAAGTGTGTTGGTAGGTATAGATTTTTAGTAATTTGAGCCATGATATATTTTTCAAGAGAATAACAATATTTTAAAATAGAGAAATCAGCAGAAGTACAGCATTTGTTTCCACATCTATATTCTTAGCCCACCTATCATCTCAGTTGCTTAACAGCTGTCTAATGTTAGTAAAAACACTTTGTGATATATAGTACTGGTAGTTATAGTTAGTATAGCTAGTAAATAAAGGAAATAGATTTTTCATTTGCTAATAACTTGAGCGTCATTAGACAAATCTTCATTAAAAAATGAAAAAACTCTACTAGCCTCAGCTCCTTCCTGAAAAACTTTGGGGCAATCCGTCAAGTAAGGAGCAAGAAAAGGAGGCATCTCAAAGAGCAATATCCCTATGCAGCTTCCATAGGGAATGTTAGACACCACTACATAGGTGAATGAAATTACACCAAAGTTGTCAAAAAGCTAGATCTTTACCCATAAACCATGCTTGTGATTTGCTTTAAATCTGCTGAGCATTGCTTTTTAAGAAGTTAAGGTTAACAAAGTATAGATATGTGGGTGGTTGCATTTTTGTATTCTTGTGGGAGTACCACACACACACAACTTCAAGTAATACAATGATATGCTTTTTTCCACTTGGCCACATTGATCCTGCAGGAGTCAGAAAGTTCCATGAGTCCCGTGGGAGCTTGCGTTCTGATTGGCTGGCTGCAAAATAAAGAGAATTATTGCAGCCGTCATTACAGGGCACGGGGCGCAGTCCCTATGTCTGGAAAAGACACAAAATAAGGTGTAAGGAAGCAGTGTAAGGGTATCCTGACTCCTGAACCCTGAACCTTGTGGAGGGGATCACCCGCCCACCCGTGGCCAAACATAACAAATTATTTTTGGGGGTTACCACAATCCAGTGGGCCTCTAGCAAGAGCCAGCAGGACCCCTTACTCTTGTGACTCCGGTGAGAGTCCCATCGGAACCCCAGGCCCACAAATAACACCCATGAGAGTCCAGTGGGTTTGAAAAAGAATTTAAAATAAGGGAGCGTGAGTATCTGAGGTGGGTTTGCTGCACATGGGCAGTTGGCGCTGTGGCCTCTAATGCCTGAGAATGGCAGGGGTCTCCAACCCCTCCACCATGCACAGGGGTTGTGGAATTGTCATTGTTCAAAATGGTAACTGTTGGAAAGTGGATTATTGGTAAGGTCAGGTACCTACACTTAATCATAGGCAACTAACTCCCACGAGGTTCAGTTATGTCTCAATAAATTAACACCAGCTCAACCCTTGGCAGCTTGGCAACAAGGGACAAGGCTTAATTTAGGAGACAAAGGCGGTCATTCCAAGTCTGGCGGGTGGCGGTAGCCGCCCGCCGGGCGGGAACCGCCATTTGGCCGCTACGCGGCCAAAAGACCGCTGCCGGCATTACAACCTTCCCGCTGGGCCCGAGGGCCCGCCGGCCCAGCGGGAAGGAGGCCTGCAACACATAAGCCGGCTCCGAATGGAGCCGGCGGTGTTGCGGCCGTGCGACGGGTGCAGTTGCACCCGTCGCGCTTTTCACTGTCTGCTAGGCAGACAGTGAAAAGCCGGCCGGGGCCCTGTTCGGGGGCCCCTGCACTGCCCATGCCAGTGGCATGGGTGGTGCAGGGGCCCCCAGGGGCCCCAGGACACCCGTTACTGCCAGCCTCTTCCTGGCGGTGACAACCGCCAGAAACAGGCTGGCGGTAAGGGGGTCAGAATCCCCATGGCAGCGCTGCTTGCAGCGCTGCCATGGTGGATTCGCCCAGCTGGGGCAAAAACGGCGGGAAACCGCCGGCCCCGGTTTTCTGACCGCGGCTTTACCGCCGCGGTCAGAATGGGCTATGAAGCACAGCCAGCCTGTTGGCGGTGCTTCCGTCATCCGCGACCCTGGCGGTCATAGACCGCCAGGGTCGGAATGACCCCCAAAGTATAAAGAATTCAAGTATCACAAAACGGTAATTAAATAAAATACAGGAAACAGTTTAAAATTCCAAAACCAATTCATTAAAATAGGAAATATATTTAGCTTTAAAATGACACCAAAATGAATAAAATCAGATAAAGGGAACCGGAGATATGATTTTTTAAAGACTTAGGGGGTTATTACAACTTTGGAGGAGGTGTTAATCCGTCCCAAAAGTGACGGTAAAGTGATGGATATACCACCATCCGTATTAAGAGTTCCATAGGATATAATGGACTCGTAATACGGCTGGTGGTATATCCATCACTTTACCGTCACTTTTGGGACGGATTAACACCTCCTCCAAAGTTGTAATAACCCCCTTAGTGGTTTTTAGTGCATGGAAATGAATGGCACCAATCTGATTATCAGGTAGCGCCAAAGTCAAAGTTTAAGGCCAACCGCGCTGGAGCCCTGCTCGGCTACAGCAAGTGGGAGGCCTCAGTCGAAAGTTTACATTCTGACTTAGTCGTTTTCTAGAAGATTTTCTTCAGCAGGACGAAGCCGCCAGTTTAACCTGACCTCCCTGGAGACCTTCCCCGGATACGTGTTGCGGGAGACCTCGGTGAATATTTCTCTGTTCAGACTTAGATGATTTTCTGAGATAAAATTCCTTTGACTGTGGCAAATCTGAATCTTGATTCGACGTACCTGGAGCCTTCTTCGGATAAACTGTGCGGGAAGTCCCGGTCAACTTTCTACAGTCGGAGTTAGTCACATTTCTGGAGATTTTCTTCAGTGGGACGACTTGCAAGTCAGGCCAGGTCGCGGTTGAGGCAAGCCTGTTAGAGCTGCTGCAGCGGGTCGGTCCCTTTATTGAGCATTTTCCAAAAAGTTCTCAAACTTCTCCAAACTTTAGGATCATCTTTCAGAATGTCTTTTAAGGTCTTTTAGTAATCCATAGCTCACCCCAATGTTTCAGAAGCTCTGAGTTTCTCCTTGAGGGTGCGGACTACAACTCTCAGAATGCACCTGGCTCAAACTCCAAATTGACCACTGGACAGAGGTCAACTGGTCAGTTTCTTAGAATCTGAGACAAGGGACAATGGTTAGCATTTCTTCACCTATAGCAAATAGGGAGTCCCTCCTTGAAGCAGTTGAAGCCAGGCAAAGATCTTCTTGTGGTGGAGCCCAAATGTGCAGGGGGGCAGTCCTTCAGAGTTCAGTGTTCAGGTGCAGGTCAGTCCTTCTTTTCCTGATGTTCTTCAGAGTGCAGTGTACAGGTGCAGGGCGGTCCTTCTTCTCCTAATGTTCTTCCTTGTAGGGATCTGAGGTGTGGGTGTAGCTCTGTCATATTTATCCTTGCTCCTGGGTCAAAAAAAGGGGGTTCCTGGTTTTCCAATCAGATGTAGGGTCCTTCCCCCTGTGATGACCACTTCCTGGGAAGTGTGGCAAAAATCAATCCCAGAATCCATTGTGGCTGAAACTGATTTTTGGAGGTTACATCTGGCTGAGCCCACCTACTGGTGTAGCTAAAAATCCTAAACACACCCCTCTCCGGTCCTCTCCTAATCTAATCAAGATGGCACCTAATTGTCTGGGGTTGCAGGATGTGAGGGAGGTGCTGGATTACTCCAAATGTTCTTCCCTGCCTTTAAAGACCAGTTTGACAGCGCCACCTTCTTGCTTCCCCATCTGCTGAGGTAGTTCTCCTCCACCAGGCACATCATTTGTGTTCAGCCCAGGCAACTTCACTCCTCATTAAGGCAGCCTGGCTAGGCTGCCAGAGGCTGGCCAATCAGAAAAGGGCACTCCAGAGCTGAGGTTGGCAGCTTTTCAGGAAGATAGTTGACCTGAACTAGGCATATAAAATCCCAAAACGGTAGGTTTTGGGATTTATAATAACAATTAATTTGATACCAAACTTGAGGTATCTGACACATAGGGGGACTTTGGTAATTTAAATAAAGTCTCCCCATTTTAGCCTATGGAGGCCATTCACTACAGTGAGGAAAAAATTTAGCTATTTTACCTCACCAGGGCTTATAAAACAGTTTTTATGAGGTCCCTGCTTAAAGTTACATGGCACCCAACCATAGGGGCACATAGGGTACACCTTAGGGGTGACTTATAAGTAAAAATAAGGTAGTTTAAGACTTTGGAAGTACTTTTAATTCCAAAGTCGAATTTGCATATAACTTTAGTTTAAAAGCAGCCAGAAAGGCGGGCCTGCCTTTAAAATGTCACTGAGCACCTCAGTAGTGCACCTAGGGGTGCACCTAGGGGTGCACCTAGGGGTGCACTACCAATGCTGGGGTCCTAAAACCTACATGTCCTACCATATATTAGAGACTTATAGGTAGGATGATACTGCCAATTTTATTTAGCCTAATTTGCTTATCCACTTTACACAGAGCACTGGCCCTGGGACTGGGACTGGTAAGCAGTACCCAGGGCACAGCCAAGAGTCAGTAACCACCAGTATCTGTCCGAAAATTTTGGGAGTGAACAGGACAAAAAGGAGTACTTTCCTATACTGCCACCCCAGCTGAAAGGTGATGGGTACTAACCTACACCATGGTATTCCTCATCAGCTAAGTGGAAAATTCTAGAAAGGCCATCAGCGCTGGCATGAACCCTCCCAGGTCTATGTTCCACTGTGAAGTCCATCCCCTGTAGGGAAATGGACCACCTTAGCAGTGTTGGGTTCTCCCCCTCATTTGCATCAACCATCTGAGAGGTCTGTGGTCAGCTTGTACATGGAAGGGACTGCCAAATAGGTATGGCCTCAACTTGTTCGGGGACCAGACTACAGCAATGGTCTCTCTCTCAATGGCACTCCATCTTTTCTCTCTGGGGAATAGTCACCTGCTGATGAAGGCAATTGGCTGATCCTGGCCCTCTTCTTTGACTTGTGCTAACACTGTCCCAATCCATTCCTCTGAAGCATCTGTTTGCAATATAAACAATTTGCTATACTCAGGGGCCAGTAACACTGGTGCTGAACACTTAGCTTGTTTTAGAGTGTCAAATGCTTTTTGACACCCTGGGGTCCAAATGACTTTCTTGGGCAGTTTCTCTGAGGTGAGTTCTGTCAGAGGAGCAACTATGGTCCCATAGATTTGAACCAACCTCCTGTAATACCCAGTCAGGCCAAGAAAGACCCTGACTTGAGTCTGGGTTTTAGAGCCTCCCGATCCAGGATATTCTGGATCTCAGGCTGGAGAGGCTGTACATGGCCTCCACCAACAAGGTGGCCCAGGTACACAACTGAACTTTGTCCTATCTGGCATTTGCTTGCCTTGATAGTCAGGCCTGCTTGAAGCAAGGCCTGAAGCACTTCCTTCAGGTGGACCAGGTGGTCCTCCCATGTTTGACTAAATACAGCTACATCATCCAGATAAGCTGCACTTAAAGATTCCAACCCAGACAAAACTCTATTCACCAAACGTTGGAAGGTAGCAGGAGCACTTTGAAGCCAAAGGGCATCGCTTTGAACTGAAAGTGGTGTTCTGGTGTGGAAAATGCTGACCTATCCCTAGCTCCTGGACTGAAGGCAATCTGCCAGTATCCTGAGGTCAGGTCAAATGTACTCAAGAACTTGACAGGCCCAACCTATCAAAAAGCTGATCAGCTCTATGTATGGAGTGAGCATCAGTCTTGGTGACTGCATTTAGACCTCTGTATTCTACATAGAACCTTATTTCTTTTCTCCAGTACCACTGGACTGGCCCAATGACTATCAGAGGGCTTAATTACCTTACGATCCAACATCTTAGCCACTTCAGCTTTGATGTTGGCCTTGACCTGGTCAGACAGCCTGTGCAACTTGTTCTTGACAGGTAAGCTGTCACCAGTGTCAATATCATGGACACACAATTGCTGAGTCTGGAGGTCAAAGAAAATAGACCAGCAAACTGTTCCAAAACTTGTTTGCCATCTTTCTGCTGCTGGGCTGTCAACTTGGGAGAGAGTACCACTCCCTCCACTGACCCATCTTGTGCATTTGTGGACAGGAGGTCTTGCAGAGGTTCACTCTCCTCCTCCTTCCCCTCATCTGTGAACATCAGCATGGTCATGTCTGCCCTGTCCTGGTAGGGTTTCAATCGTTTTACATGCAGGATTCTGTGAGGATTCCTGGGGGTGGCAAGGTCCACCAGGTAGGTGACCTATCACGTTTTCTCCAAAATTGGATAGGGCCCAGTCCATTTGGCCTGAAGTGCTCTAGGAGCCAAAGGCTTCAAAACCCACACCAGCTGACCTGGGTGATACTCAGACATGGTAGCCTTCTGGTCATGCCAGAGCTTCATAAGCTCTTGGCTGGCCTCCAGGTTGCTGATTGCCTTCTTCATGTACTCTGCCATGCGTGACCACAGACCCAACACATAGGGGGTCATTCTGACCCCGGCGGTCTAAGACCGCCGGGGCCAGGGTCGGCGGGAGCACCGCCGACAGGCCGGCGGTGCCCCGCAGGGCATTCTGACCGCGGCGGTTCGGCCGCGGTCAGAAGAGGCAAACCAGCGGTCTCCCGCCGGTTTACCGCTGCCCTTAGAATCCCCCATGGCGGCGCAGCTTGCTGCGCCGCCATGGGGGATTCTGACACCCCCTACCGCCATCCTGTTCCTGGCGGTTCGTCCGCCAGGAACAGGATGGCGGTAGGGGGTGCCGCGGGGCCCCTGGGGGCCCCTGCCGTGCCCATGCCAATGGCATGGGCACGGCAGGGGCCCCCGTAAGAGGGCCCCGAAAAGTATTTCAGTGTCTGCTAAGCAGACACTGAAATACGCGACGGGTGCAACTGCACCCGTCGCACCCCTGCAACTACGCCGGCTCAATTCTGAGCCGGCGTCCTCGTTGCAGGGGCATTTCCTCTGGGCCGGCGGGCGCTCTTTTGGAGAGCGCCCGCCGGCCCAGAGGAAATGTCTGAATGGCCGCCGCGGTCTTTTGACCGCGGTGCGGTCATTCAGCGGCGGTACCCTGGGGGTCAGAATGAGGCCCATAGTCTAGCACATTCTCCTTGGCTTCTTTGAGAGGCTTCTCCCACGAATATCTCACCAAGCATAATAGGCCTCTTACAGTGTGCCCAAACAGTAGCTCAAAGAGGCAGAACCCAAACCTTTCTGTTGCACCTCTCCATATGCAAACAGCAGGCATGGGAGGAGAGCATCCCATCTCCTCCTGAGTTTGTCAGACAAACCCAGGATCATGCCCTTCAGGGTCTTATTAAATATTTCCACCTGACGATTGGTCTGGTGATGATAAGGGGTGGTGAACGTATAAGTAACACCCCACTCATCGCACATTGCTTTCAGGTAGGCTGACACAAAAGTTGTGCCTCTATCTGAGACCACTTCCTTTAACAATCCCACTCTAGTGAACACACCAAGTAGGGCCCTAGCCTTTGTGGAAGCAGTGATTGTTCTGAGGGGTATTGACTCAGGGTACCTAGTGGCATGGTCAAAAACTGCCAAAATGTACTTGTTGCCGAGGCAGTTGGTGGGTCTAGGAGACCAACAGTGCTGATCCCTATCTTCTCAAAGGAAGTCCCAGCCACTGGCAGTAGTATGTAAGAGAGCCTTTGGCTTGCCTTGCCACTGGCCTGGCAGGTGACACAGGAGCTGCAAAGCTCCTTGACTTTCTCCGACATTTGGGGCCAATAGAAATGGATAACCAGCCTGTTCCAGGTCTTGGTCTGCCCCAAATGTCCAGCTAAGGGAATATCATGGCTCAATGTAAGGAGGAATTCCCTATACTTCTGGGGGACCATCACTCTCCTGGTTGCCCCTGGTTTGGGGTCCCTTGCCTCCCTGTAGAGAACTCCATCCTCCCAATAAACCTTGTGGGTGCCACTGCTATCCCCTTGTTCTTGCCTGGCAGCAGTGTGCCTTAGGCCCTCAAGAGTGGGACACTCTCTTTGTCCCTGGCACAATTCGTCTCTGCTGGGCCCACCTGCCCCTTGCAATTCTGCCAAGTCAGACAGAGCTTGCAGGGTAAGGGGCTCTCCCTCAGAGGTCAGATCCTCTCCCTTAGGTTTGGATTCCTCCTGACTCTCTCTGTACTTTTTGGGGCTGGCAAACTAGACCCAGTGCCCTTCCTCTTCTTCTTGGAGGTTTGGCCCAGTGTTCCAGGATCCAAGTGTCCAGCTCTTCCCTGTTGTGCTGCCTGTGACTGGGTCATAGCACACACCCATTCAGGGAGGTCCAGCATCTGTGCATGGACCCTTCTTTCCACCTCTGACCATTCAGATGCTTTCAGATAAATTCCCAGCAGACATTCTACTGGGAGGGCAGGAGCTACAGCAACCTTTTTGGGGCTAGTCACGTCTCTCCATTCCAGGCTCACCATGGGATGGAGTTTGGTTCTGCTATCTGCGTATGTTACTTGGTGGAAGACACCAGGTGAGACCTGCTCTTGACAAACCAGCTTCTCTGTGACCATTGTCACACTGGATCCTGTATCTCTCAGAGCTTCCACCTCAGTCCCATTAACTTTAGGCCCGTGCCTATACCTCTCTATGCTGGGAGGTAAGATGGCAATAGTTTCAATGTCCACCCCACCCATGGTCACTAAGGTGACCTCTGTGTACCCTAATGCCAGCCCTGGCCCAACTTCCACCCCCATACCTACACTAGCAATCCCATGGGACTTCCCACCCATGAGGGGCTTCTTGGAGCAGATAGCATCTACTCTTTTGTGTCCAGGTTGATGACACTCAAAACACTTGCCGGCCTCAGCAAGCTCCTGAAACTTTCTTTCCTTAACAAGATCATAATGCTTCCCCTGATACCCCTTCCCCTGGAAGTGGCGTGGCTTGGGACTCCCCCAGCCTGAGAAGTTTTTGGGGACTCTTATGAGCACTATTTAGACATTTTGTCATCTTTCCCTTGGTTCTTCCCCTCAGAAGAACCATGCCCTCCCTTTTTCTGGTCACCCACTAGGGGTTTCTAGTTAACTCTAGTTCTTACCCAGTCATCTGCTGCCTGCCACAGCTCTCTGGGGTTGGTCAACTTAGAGTCAACTAGATACTGGTGGAGCTTTTCTTGGACACAATTACTTAGAAAGTGTTCCCTCATTATCAAATTGTAAAGCCCCTCAAAGGCACGTACCTTGTTGTCCTGTATCCAGCCCTCTAGGGTCTTAACTGAGATGTTCACAAAATCAACCCAGGACTGGGTGCTTGTCTTCGGGGTGTCCCTAAACGTGAGCCTATACTGCTCTGGGATCAAACCAAACTTTTTAGCTAAGCACCTCTTCATACTAGTTATGAATCTGCCTCCTCCCCTCTTAGGGTCAGAAGCCTATCCCTCAAAGAGTTGGTGACCAACTCCCATAGAAGTGAGCCCTATTATTGAGACTTAATTTTCCTCATCTGGAGGGCCTTGTCAAAGGCCCCCAGCCACTTGTCTATATCATCCCCCTCTACATAGGCAGGAACCACCCCCTTGGGTAATCTGGGGCAAAAACGCTGCCCATGGACATCTCAGCTTTTCTGTCGCTGCCACCATCTCTTTTCTCTTCCCTTGTCCACATTTTTTTTTCCAAGGCCAGCTTCTCTGCCTCCAAAGCTATATATGCTAGCTGGGCTTCCAGCTCTCTTTCCCTAAGGGACAGGTTCTCTCCTTCTGAAGGGACCCCCTTCCCCCAACTATCTTTGGGTATGGCCCTGGTAACTGTGTGCTGTGAGGACTGTTTCCCCCCCCCCCTCACCTAGGCTCAGATGTCCTCCCTCTCCTGAGTGGCTGGAACTAGTATCCTCCCCTTCTTCTTCCTCCCCTGGAGTTTCCTCTGTGCCTACATCTTGGACCTCAGCCCAGGCTGACAGGGATTCTTATCAAAACATTTCTCCTGAGGTTAGTGGCTGCAGGCAACCCTCTCTCAGTACACAACCCCCTAAGCTGGACTCCTGTCATTGTGAGTAGGCTAGCCAGATAAAGCTCCATGATTCCCTAGTTTTGTGTCAACAAAAACTTTTTGCAAAAATTGGAAACAAGATCTTAGAAAAATCACAAAAATTCAATAATTGAAATTAATCCAAATTAAACATTAAAAACAATTTTTGCACTAGAACAAGTTAAAGGATTTTTTAATGTGCTTTACTTAAAACTAAAACACGTAATTGAACACAGGTACTGGATCCTACTGCTGCGCACCAAAAATGTTGGGAAGTGGATTACTGGTAGGGACAGGTAAGTATCTACACTTAGCAATAGGCCACTAACCCCCACTAGGTTCAGTTAGGTCTCAATATTTTAGCCCAAGCTCAACCCTTGGTAGCTTGGCAACGAGCGACAAGGCTTAACTTAGGAGATAAAGTGTACAGCATTCAAGTATAAAAAAAAGTAATTAAATAAAACACAGGAAACAGTTTAAAAATTTGAAACCAATTTACAAAAATAGGAAATATCTTTAGCTTTAAAATGACACCAAAACGAATAAAATCGGATAAAGGGAACTGGAGATATGCATTTTTAAAGAATTAGTGTTTTTTAGTGCATAGAAGCGAATAGCTCCAATCTAGTTATCTGGTCGCACCTTGACCAGGACAAAGCCAAATTTTAAGATCGACCGTGATGGAGCCCTGCTCAGCTACAGCAAGCGGTAGGCCTCAGTCAAAAGTTTACCTTCTGATTTAGTTGTTTTCTAGAAGATTTTCTTCAGCGGGACGAAGCCGCCAGTTTAACCTGACCTCCCTGGAGACCTTCCCCAGATACGTGTTACGGGAGACCTCGGTGAATATTTCTCTATTCAGACTTAGATGATTTTCTGAGATAAAATTCCTTTGACTGTGGCAACTCTGAATCTTGATTCGACGTCCCTGGAGCTCTCTTCGGATACACTGTGCGGGAAGTGCCGGTCAACTTTCTACAGTCAGACTTAGTCACATTTTTGGAGATTTTCTTCAGTGGGACGACTTGCAAGTCAGGCCAGGTCGTGGTTGAGGCAAGCCTGTTAGAGCTGCTGCAGCGGGTCGGTCCCTTTATTGAGCTTTTTCCAAAAAGTTCTCAAACTTCTCCAAACTTTAGGATTATCTTTCAGAATGTCTTTTAAGGTCTTTTAGTCATCCACAGCTCACCCCAATGTTTCAGAAGCTCTGAGTTTCTCCTTGAGGGTGCAGACTACAACTCTCAGAATGCACCTGGCTGAAACTCCAAATTGACCACTGGACAGAGGTCAACTGGTCAGTTTCTTAGAATCTGAGACAAGGGACAATGGTTGGCATTTTTTCACCTGTAGCAAACAGGGAGTCCCTCCTTGAACCAGTTGAAGCCAGGCAAAGATCTTCTTGTGGTGGAGCCCAAGTGTGCAGGGGGCAGTCCTTCAGAGTTTAGTGTTCAGGTGCAAGTCAGTCCTTCTTTTCCTGATGTTCTTCAGAGTGCAGTGTACAGGTGTGGGCAGTCCTTCTTCTCCTGATGTTCTTCCTTGTAGGGATCTGAGGTGTGGGTGCAGCTCCGTCATATTTATCCTTGCTCCTGGGTCAAAAACAGGGGGGTCCTGGTTCTCCAATCAGATGCAGGGTCCTTCCCCCTGTGATGACCACTTTCTGGGAAGTGTGGCAAAAATCAATCCCAGAATCCATTGTGGCTGAAACTGATTTTTGGAGGTTACATCTGACTGAGCCCACCCACTGGTGTGGCTAGAAATCCTAAACACACCCCTCTACTGCCCTCTCCTAATCTAATCAAGAGGGCACCTAATTGTCTGGGGTTTCAGGATGTGAGGGAGGTGTTGGGTTGCTCCAAATGTCCATCCCTGCCTTTGAATAACAGTTTGGTAGCCCTCCCCCTTCCTGCTTCCCTATCTGCTAAGGTAGTTCTCCTCCCCTAGGCACATCCTTTTTGTTCAGCCCAGGCCACTTCACACCTCATCAAGGCAGCCTGGCCAGGCTGCCAGAGGCTGGCCAATCAGAGAATGGCACTACACAGCTGAAGCTGGCAGCTTTTTAGGCAAAGCTTAAAACTCTTTACCTGAACTTGGCATATTAAATCTAACAATTGTAGGTTGTGGGATTTATTATAACAAATAATTTGATACCAAACATGAGGTATCTGACACTTAGGGGTACTTTTTTAATTAAAATAAAGTCTAACCAATTTAGCCTATAGAGGCCATTTACTGCAGTGAGGGAAAACCCTATTTGGCCATTTTACCTCACTAGGGCTTACAAAACAATTTGTATATGGTCCCTGATTATAGTTACATGGCATCCAACCCTAGGGGCAAATAGGCACACCTTAGGGTTGACTTATATGTAAACATAAGGTAGTTTAAGACTTTGGAAGTACTTTTAATTCCTAAGTTGAATTTGCATATAACTTTAGTTTACAAGCAGCCAGCAAGGCGGGCCTGCCTTTAAAATGACACTGAGCACCTTAGCAGTGCACCTAGGTGCGCACTACCTGTGCTGGGGTCCTTAAACCTACATACCCTACCATATAGTAGGGACTTATAGGTAGGTTGATATTGCCAATTTTATTTAGCCTAATTTGCAAATCCACTTTACACAGAGCACTGGCCCTGGGACTGGTAAGCGTTACCCAGGGCACAGCCAATAATCAGTAACCAACAGTATTTGTCCAAAAAGTTTGGGGATGACCAGGGCAAAAAGAAGGACTTTCCTACAGTAATAAAATATTATGTTATATTAAAATAACCAAGTTCACAGAAAAAATAAAATAATTAAAGTGACATTAAAGATAGATGTGGTAATAATATCTACTATTTAATTTAAAAAAAAACTGCTGCCCTAACAAAAGCTGGATTGTGGGTGTCAGTGGGCACCGGAGCACCCTCCTCAAAATCAAAAGTGGCAACAGGGGAGTCATCATGGGCTACAGGGTCGCCTGCAGTCCCCAAGATTGTAGCTACATGTGGGTGTTGGTACCAGGGCAACAAGTGACAAACAACAAAAAGGGCCGCTCCAGCTGGCGCCCACAATGGATGCCAGCTGGGGAGTCACCAGGTGCAACGGGCACATAGGGGCTCTCCCACGGCCCCCAACTTTAAAAAAAAGGGGTGGGTGCCCACATAAAATACACAAAAAATGAATAATAAATGAGCGGCAGGTACTGCTTATTTATTATTCACAGTTCCACTACTCAGCGTTTTCGGTTATATTTTTTAATACTAGTAGTGCCCCAAGAAGAAGCAGTGTTACCATCAATTGTTTTTTTAATATTTTGAGGAGCTGCAGAGAATGCAACAGTCCCCCCCCCCCCCCCCAAAAAAAAAACTTTAAAAAAACACAGTAAGACTTCTGGGTCAAAAAATCCTTGACCCCGGGAGAGCTTAACATATATTTTGAAAGCACTCTTAGCTGGAGGTGCTTGTTTTTCAGTTGAGATGCAAGAGCCATTTGTAGTGGGTTTTAGGGTGCACTTTATGGCCTGAAAAATGTTAAAAGAAAGGCTCATAGACATGTTGACTTTTACAGTCTTTAAACATTGCAATGTGTGAATTTCTATCATGTAAATTTGGTTATAATTATTGGTGACTGTTTGGCAAACATAATATTTGTGGTTTATATATTTTAATATGCTGACCCCTTCATAAAGCCAATTAGTTTATTTTTTATATGTCGGTGTTCTGACTCCTTGACAAAGTCAATAGATCTGCCTCCCTTAAAAATGACACCATTCTTATAGAAACATCATAAAGACAGGTACTGCAGCTGTACACAGTGGGAGGATGAGCACCAGCGGAGTAATGGGGGAAGGCCTTGTTGTAGGCCATGCCCTTCTCCCAACCGCACTCTGGGCAGCAGGGGTTTGGCACCAGCAAGATTTGGTTGCAAGGCCTGGTTACAGGCCAGGCCTTTCACCCTACCACATGGCACTCATAGCCAATGGCCATTTGCCCAAGATGGTGCATGTTCAAGGCCATGTGCTTTGGAAGGCTGGGTGCCAGCTAGGAGTAGGTGCAGAACTTGGCATGTGCCCAGCCCCATACATTGCACAGCTGAATGCAGGTGCATAGAGTGTGGTTGGGTATCAGCAGTGGGTTGGGCCCAGGGCTTGCAAAGACAGCAGGCCCTTCTCCCAATTTCACACCGCAAAAGGCAATGGACATCTTACTTTATGTTTTTAAAAAAATAGACAGTCATTGAAAACAAGGGATGTTATAGTTAAGAAGTGTATTAACGATTTACTATACAGTAAAAAAACTTAGAAAATCACTCAAAAAACTGAGAACAATTTTGCAGTGGTTTGCAAGGCAAAGAAAAAAATAAGTGAATCACGGCAAGAAGGTAAAATAGCCCACCAAACTTTCAAAAAGTGACGCTCAACACACACCGCCAAGGCCAAGAAACAACATCAGTTGAGAGTATGACATCAAACAATGTAAATCATTGTCAAAAAGACTGTCAGTATGAATATCAATTGAAAGTAAAGAAGATGATTGTGCAATGTCGATGTTTACCCCAGAAAAGTCAAAAAGAAAAAGCACCAAAGTCATTCAAACATTGCCCGGAGATTACACTGACAAATTACGGTTGTTCCATACCTTTCATTATGGACAGTGGTGTGTTGATAAATATTATGGATGAGGAGAAATATAATGAACTATGTCCATTGCCACAACTGATGCCATTGGAAACCAAAGTGTATGCATGGGCTGCATTGACACTCTTGAAAAGTAAAGCTTCATTCATAGCCACTATGAAACACAAGCAAACAAAAGTGCAAGTGTCTATTAATGAACTTCAAGGTACGGCATTAAGTGCCTGGTTACTCAGCTTCAGCTCTGCTGCTGATATGGGACTGATCTCACTGAACTACAATATGAATATTCATCATGAAGTAGTCAGTCCTTTCATTATTTCATGGCTGAGGATAACGTAAGACTATGAAAGTACAATTGCATATTAACAAGGATGTCTGTCCTGCTGCTCAAAGACATATTAGAATTGGTTTTCATTTACAAGAGGCCATTGAAAAGGAACTCGAATTATTGCTTAAGCATGATATCATTGAGCGTTCTACTTGTCCAACGCCATGGGTTTCTCCAATAGCAGTAGTGACAATGAAGTAGCTGCATGCATCTGCAAGCAAACAAGGCAAATGAAAGAGAACAACATCCAAGTCCACACATTGCTGAAATGATAACACAATTGAATGGTGGAAAAGCCTTCTCCCACCTTGATTTAAATAAAGGAGATCATCAATTGGAACTTGAAGAGAAGTGCAAGTTCATTACAACCTTTTCCACACACATTGGTATGTTTCAATACAAAAGTCTAAAGGCCATTTTGATGCGCTTTTGGCACAGGGCAGCACAGAAAGTCATCTTGCTGTGCTGCCCTGTGTCAAATGGAGAGGGAGAGGGGAGGAATGCACCATATTTAAGCAATACGCTGCATTGCTGTCCTTTCCCACTGAGCTGGCACCCTTTTGGCAGCCTAGCGCCAACTCAAGCACCCTTGAACCATGGTGCATGCAAGTTTGAGTTGTAGGCAGGATTATTTTTGTGCAGGAAGGGGCACCTTCCTACACAAAACAGTCCTGGGACACTTTTTCCTCTTTATATGTGTGCTGCAGAATGCAGAAAACAGGGGAAAAACGAGGAACAATGAAGATATTTCTCCTTGTTGTGCCTCACCTTGAGAGACGTAAGGTTTTGACACATCCCTAGATTTACAAGCTCTTGTAAATCTGGGGATGTGTCAAAATCCATGGGTGTTGTGTGGCAACACCCATCTGAACGCTCATGGTACGCCTCCCTTGTGCAGAATAAGGCAACACAGCAATTTGCGCTGCCTTGCCTTACTCATAACTGTAAGGCCACTCAGAGCAGTGCAAAGTGGCTTTGTCTGGCCTCATAAACATGAGTTCAAGGTTTGCACTGGCTCTGCTTCACAAAAAGTGATGAAACAGTGGTGCAAGGGGCTCATATATATGCCTCTAAGCTGTCATTAGACAAAGCATGCAGCTTGTCGTGAATGCTTATAACTATAGCAATGCCATATTAGTCTTCAGAGATACACTGAAGAAACACGACAGAGCTCTCAGGCAAGTGTGTTGTTTTCTTGTTGATGCTGGCTTAACACTAAATGCTGAGAAATGCAAATTCAATAAGACAAAGCTAAATTTCTTTGATCATATCTTTTCTGATGGGGAAGGGACACCAGATCCAGCCAAAGCACGAGCAGTGTTAACTGCCAGTAACCCACAATATGTTTCCATATGGTGTTTATTGTTGACATGGCCAGTTACTGTTCCAGATATATACGAGACTTTGCCACTGTGAATGCTCCATTGAGAGAGCTGATGAAAAAGAATGTACGATTTCACTGGTCACATGATTGTCAGCAAAGTTTTAAGAGCATTAAACAAGCTATTGAAAACACTACTGGAATGGCACATTTCAATCCAAAGCTATATACAGAAGTTGTTGATGATGCTAGCCCAGTGGGATTAAGGGTAATCAGTGAACAGCACAACAGACACCCAAACACTTGAAGACATATTGTGGCTTCCACAAGCAAAAGTTTGTCCCAGACTGAACATGCTTATTCACAACCTGAAAGAGAAAGTTTAACAGTGAAGTGGGCATGTGAACATTTCTGTGTTCCTGTATAGAAAACCTTTCACACTTGTGACAGATCATCAATCATTGCTGACCTTCTTTGGCAATCCAAGGCCATGATGCTTCCATGCAATGAATGCTGGGTCTATGATTACAAGAATACAACTACACAATTGTGCATTGTCCAGGGAAAGATCAAAACCCTGCTGAGTAGTTCTCCAGAGTGCCTATAGAGTGCAAAGGTACCCCACTGAAGAGAGATTAGGCTTACATAAACTTCATTGTGAAATCAAACACCCCAGCTGCTATTTTGATGGAAACAATTGTCACTGCCCTGACCCACGATAGTGACATTTTTAAACTGAAAGACATTATTACACATTGGTCATGGAACCCACACACTGGACCTCTTACCAGCCACAGTGAATACCAGAAGCATAATAATATCAAAGATGAACTGTCCATGACACAAGAATGAAATATCCTGAGGAGTTAAGAATTGTCATTCTGGAGAGTATGCAGCAAAAAATAGGTTATGTGGCCCATGAAGGACAATGTGGAATTGTTGCCAATGAACAAGCGCTTGATGAACGAGTTGAAAGAGAGTTGAAGGCCTGTCATCTATGCAACTGCCTGTCTTCGAAAAACACTCAACACTTGCCAGTCAGGTCAGAGTTTCAAACGCATACATGCAAAAGAATTGCTGTTGACTATTTCAGTCTATGTGACAATGGAGATCACCTGATAGTGATTGTGGACGAATACTCTTGTTTTTCATTAATTTAAGATCTCTCATCTATCTCTCAGGAAAGGGTCATTGAGAGATTAGATTACATCTGTGCGACATGGGGAAATCCTATGATTTTAAAATCTGACGATGGCCTACTTTTCAACAGTCGAGAATTCAGATATTTGTTTAATGTGAAGCATCAGAAGAGCACACCGCTTTGGTAAAATGCTAATGGCCCTGTTGAACATTTCATGAGTACTTTAAAGAAGGCTGTTCAGGTTGCTGCGTTAGAAAAGCTAGACCATGACTGTCTTGAATTCTACCCTGCAAGCTTACCGTTCAAATCTTCACTCAAGCATAGGTGAAAGCCTTGCAGCGTCGATGTTTGGGAGAGCAATGACAACCAAGTTCCCTCAGTGGACCAACACAATATCAAGAACTGATGAAGAGACCCAGATTGTGAAAAAAAAACAACATGCACCGGGCATTGATTTCACTAACAATCGAGTGCTCGTACAACAGCTAAGAAGACGGAAATCTGATGCTCCATTTGATGTTAAGCCATTCCATGTTGTAACCAGCAAAGGGCACACCCCTGGGAAATTCATTACATGAGACTCCTCACATTTCAGATATGTGGCTCAACACTCATCAGATACTGATGTCCACATAAATACTGCCTCAGAAAAGTCAGTTGGAAAACCCCAGACTTCTGTTGCTCCTATGTCACCTATAATATGTGCACTCCTGTTGCAGCTTCCCAGTTCTGAAGATACTATCAGGGCGAGTCACGAAGAAGACTTATTGAAGAGTAATAATTGTGTAGGTGTTCTAAAAAAAAATTATTTTTTTATTTAACGGGAGAGGTGTAGTGTATTGTGAGCGCATATGATGAATCCCTTTTGGCTCCTGAAAGGCTACGTAGAATGATGATACAAGTGCTAGAATGTGCTGAAGTCAATGCACGTTTAGAATGTTGAGTTCCCAGTTACACACAGACAAATAATGACATGTAATATATAGCTCCATGTGTGGCATATTCCATTGCGGGTACCAAGGGTGGCTAGGTAACTACAGACATGTTTTGCTTTCATGGAACAAATTAGACTGACACACCTAATTTCAGTGCTTTGGAAAGGAAACGTTTAGGAGTTTGTCATGCCACTGTTGACAGTCAAATTTGTCTGTTTGTATCCACATGTAAATAAATCATTTCTAAAGCACTTGTGTACTAAAATAGATTACTCACTGCTAAGGGCCAGAACTTGGTTGGGCTATTAAAAGGTTGGATCTTTATAAGGAAGCAGCTAAGGAGTTGATTTAGGTTTTAGTGGAGTGGGTTCCCAACAGTGACGGTGTAACCTCACAACCAACCTGAAGGTCCATTTACTTGATTTACATTTAGGCAGATCATAAGTATGTCAATGACAGAACCTGCATTTTTTGCTTGGTCACTGGCATGCTAGTCTGAAGGCCAAATGGAGTAATGTCTATCAGGATTTGGCCATTTGACAGCCACCTGATTTAGAATGGGTTGTCAAATTGGCAGTTTTTGCTATCCTGCACTGCTGTAAAAAACCTGCCAGTAAGGAACAGTAAAAAATGTATAAAATACCCCATGGAAGAAAAAAAATAATTGTGTGGGAGTCATTATTTTTGTCTTTTCTGAAAACAAAATATCACTTTGGGATCTTGTTTTTGAAGAAACAAAAATAAGTGAAAGGTTTGTGAGTGACAGTCAAATTTGATTGAGCCACATATCAACTTTTAAATAATTGATAGAAACCAACATGACTGTGGTTCCTGTCAATGACTAGAGTTGTCCATGGGGCCGGCAGACAACTCTGATTATGGAGCTGGGGTACTAAGTCATGGCCAAAATATATTTTACTGACCCGCTCAAAACCATCCAAATATATATGCTCCTTCATTGAAATGGCATTGATTTTAGTGCAAAGATGTATCTCCTGGTCCTAGAAGGCATCAATGACACCTCTGCACCAAGGCTGTTAGATGTATATATTGAAGTGGTCCTATTCGGAGATGATTAAGAGATGAGAATATTGTCAGATTCTCATAGCAGGAGAATTTGGGAAGGGCAGCTCTAAATATGGGATACCTACCTAGGAAAGGTGGAGGCAAAATCAGATATGTGTCCCCTAAGAGGAACAGGTGGCTGTTGCTATGCTTATGTGTGCCATGGTTACTTACTAAAGGTCAGTAACTTGGAAGAGACTCAGCCCAGTATGTGCAGTTGGATATTAATGATAAACTGACACAAGCAAAATTGTGATTGGAATAATTTGTACTGTGGACATGTCATGAAATTTTACTGTTATAGGTGATTAAGAGCAAGATGTATTTGGGTTTGTTTTGTTTGCTTTAGTGTATACCTTCAATACGATATTGCTTTGTTGATGTGTTCAATGATGAGTATGGAAGCAGATGTATTAAAGTCTTTCGTACAAACACTCACATGGATGAGGATGTAGGTGCAACCTCTGCCTCCTTGAATTTGCTATTGTCTTGCTCTTGCAGAACTGTAGAAGTGTAATTCAATGTAACGGTTTTCCTGTACTCACAGTATAGCATTCAATAAAAACAATATGAAAAAAATATTATATGCAAGAAAAAGTGGAAGTCATGAAACCTTTCGGAAATAAAGTAATTAAAGTAGAATCTGTTTCTATTAAAACAGCCTTGAACTGAATTACTTACTCCTTGAAATCAATGGATCCTTGCTGAATTTCCAATAGATCTTCTGATGCCCTATACCATTGGTCATGTCTGTTGAACATGTCTTTTTTGTGGAGTCACAATGTGTAGAATGCTGGTCTTCTGAGACAAACGTTGGTTGTCTGAGATATTTTATTTTGACACATTTTACCTTGAAAATCAAAATAAGGCCTGCTGCCTCCTGTTTCCACTTCTGAGCCTGAGATGGGTTTAGACTATCTTGCCATACTTTTGATGCACCGATGATGCGCTGCTGCAGTAGAAACCCTGCTAAGTACAAAACCAACCACACAAAACCAACAAACATTCTTTGTGTCAGCTGAGATGAAGCTCTAGTGAGGCAAAGCTGCCATTGATGGGACTGTGACAGAATCTGTCTGTTAGATCTGTCAGCCTTAGGGTGACCTTATCCCAAATAGTTTGCCTTCTCCCCTCCTGTTTTGCTGAATCTGTTTTTGTTGGCCTTAGGACTCTGTGCACTTTACCACTTCTAAAGAGTGCTGAGGTGAGCATTCTCATTCCCTAAAAACTTAGTAAAATTGGATAACACCTGATTGGTGTAATTAGTTATGAGCATCTAGTAAAGTGGTATACCATGTACCACTGTATGTATAGGGCCAGTAAATGAAACTCTACCAGTGAATTGCAGCACTGATTGTGCCACCCACTTAAGGGGCCTTTAAACCACATCTCAGGCCTGCCATTGCAGTCTGTGTGCAGTTTTAAACTACCAATTTGACTTGGCAAAAAAAACCTTTTGCCAAACCTACACCTCCCTTTTTAATACATATGTTACCCTTAGAGTAGGCTCTAAACAGCCCGTAGGGCAGAGTGCCTTCCAGTTAAAAAGTTGCACATGTACTCACAAATTAGTTTTCCACTACTATGAGGCCTAGCCATCCAATAGGATAATTTTAAATACCTTATTCAATTTAATAAGTGATAACTTTTGTTTGGGAGGAGGTTGAAATGGCATGCTTGGTGTCTAAGGAATTTAAATTCTAAATCCTATTTAATGTTAAAGTCAGATTTTTAGTCACAGTTCTGAAAATGCTACTTGTAGAAAGTTGCCATTGTCATGTCTCAACCATTTGGTGCTTGTGGCCTATTTCCTGGGTCTCATGACTAGGTATAATTGATAGGTGCACTAATAAAAACAGTAGGGGGAGGAAAATCCTAATATTTTAATAGAGTGCTCATGAATCACAAAAGGTAAAAACAATTAAATTCAATACCAGACAAATTATAAAAGCCACTCAAATCCAGTGGTTCAAAGGGTCTGTAAGTAACAAAACAATTAAGTCCAAATATGCACATTAATAAGGTCAGCTCAGAGAATATCTGGAAAATGTACTTTTTAATTTATTATCCAAAAATCATACGTACAATGTTTGGAAAATAAATACAATACACATTAAAAAGGCAGCATAGAAAGCAAGAAGCCCCACAGAAGAAAGGCCTAAAGAAGATTAGCAGACATAATCCCAAAACTGAAAAACCTTAAATGTAAGATCCTAGGAGCTACATATTGGTTTTCTAATAAGAAAGAAGGGCAGTCAATGGTGATTTGAACTTAGTTTGAAGCCAAGCCACTAAGGACAAATGAAAAAGACTTTTGACACATGTTTCATTGGGTATCAACTGATCATCGATCCACAATTATCAGGGCTTGAGAATGTGGCATTGGCTACTACTAGTGTATCCATTTACACACAGATATCAGGGGTCAAGAGAATATAGACACCAATTGGAGCAGAAAAAACAAGGATACTTGTTTCAGATGGAAGGTAAGTTAAAATTATTCCTCTGTCTCATAAACACCAAGGAATACGGTCAGCACAATGAAATACGGGAACTGAATAGCAAATTTCAGCACAAGAGAGTGAATGACATACAGGAAGGCTTGCAATGTTAGACTGAGCAGCTGATCTACAAAGAACATATATAGGAACAACCCAAATTTCACCAATGATATTTAGGAACCCACCAGATGGCACATAGCACTGATGCTTGTTAGCGGAATCAGGCTCATGTCAGAAACTCTTACGTATATAGGTAAAGGTGCATCAGGGCATAATTGGCAGTTGTCGTTTGTGTATACCTCCCAGACAGCCAGGCAATAGGAGGACTGGGTGTTAGTAGAATGGGCCATTCTGGCAGGATGAGGGGTGAAGGACCTGTGTACAGCCCCACTCACACTTCAAAGCAGCTGCCTCAGCTCACACACATAGTCCTTCACTTTAGCCTTTGGTGCCCAGAGACATCCTGGGTCCAGGGCAGGGAGGCACTGGTCCCCCTCCTCCCCCATTTTTGGGGGGAAGCTCCAGAAGTTTTACTTCACAGTTGGCACCAGCAATACAATTAGAACCCTCAGACCTACTCTTCAGTTCACTTCTGGGCCTGAGAAGGACTCTCAGAGGACTGGCTTATTGTCAATGGCCTGCTGTGTACTTCAGAGCACTGTTCTGTTTCACCAAGAGTATTGTTCTGCTACATGAAGCCTGCCTTGTGCCCTCGTAGGTTTGCCCTGCTGCTTGAGACCTGCTTTTCTGCTTGACCAAGGATTTCCAGATTTACTTCAAGGACTAGTTGGCTGTTCTCCTGATAATAGCCACAGGGACAAAAAAGACTTCCTATATCTTGAACCTGCACCTAGACCCAATCTGAGTGAGTCCCCACCAGTCCTGGACCCTTGGAAGTGGTACTAAAGGTCTCCAGATAGCTCAAATCCAAAACTTGGTACTTAACAAATGTTCAGCCAAAATGTACTCTGAAAACTGGGAGGAGACCGGCACCTACCTGCTCACCGATCCTCTCAAGGTGCATCTCCTGTCGGCCTGACTTTGTGGTAGCTCCTACCACATTCTTCTTTGGAGCAGCAAATCCTGTTCAGCAACTCCTCACAGAAGGGGTACCCAGCCTCGCCCCTTGGAGAGTTTTGACATCATTAGCCTAGACTGAAAAGTCCGAACATAGAAATCTTCACTGAAGCTTCATACAGCAGCTCCCTGATGACAATGCTAGGACACCACTTGGCTGCCTTGCCCCACTGAACTTTACTTTCTCAAGCATTTAACTCAAAATTTCTGCTACGTCCAAAGGTAAGCAAAGGCAGGGCCCAATACACTCTTTGTATCTGACCCACACCCCATAACGGTCAGCCATAACTTTCAACATTGTCCTGGTCTCACATGACTTGATATCCGTGGCTGGCGCTTGATATTTAGGGGCATATTTATACTCTGTTTGCGCCAAATGTGCGTCAAAAATTTTGCCGCACAATCGGCGCAAACCCTGCCCCATATTGATACTTTGACGTCCGACCCCGCGGGCGTCAAAATTCCACCATGTGCGTCCTTTTTTGGAAGGGGGAACCAGCCTTGCGTTAATTATATGCAAGGTAGGCGTTCCCTTCCAAAAAATGACTTTAAGGCCTGTGCCCCATATTTATACTCTGATGTCATTTTGGCGCACAGGAGGGGGTGGGCCTTAAAAAAAGACGCCCAGCCTAATGGCGCCGTTTTTTAACGCCTGTGTCAGGGCTGGCGTTAAGGGACCTGTGGGCTTGGAAGGAGCCCAGAGGTGCCCTCCCCTGCCCCCAGGGACACCCCCTGCCACCCTTGCCCATCCCAGGAGGACACCCAAGGATGGAGGGACCCATCCCAGGGAAGTAAAGGTAAGTTCGGGTAAGTATTTTTTTCAGATTTTTTTTGTGGCATGTAGGGGGGCCTGATTTGGGCCCCCCTACATGCCACTATGCCCAATGACCATGCCCAGGGGACATAAGTCCCCTGGGCATGGCCATTGGGCAAGGGGTCATGACTTTGCTAAGACAGGAGTCATGTCAATGGAGGTTGTGCGTCAAAAAAAATGGCGCAAATCCGGTTTGAGGCCTGAATTTTGCCTCAGACCTGACTTGCCCCATTTTTTGATGCACAACCCCCATTTTCCCATACGCCGGCGCTGCCTGGTGTGAGTCATTTTTTTTTACACACACCAGTCCGCAGCGCCGGCTAACGTCATTAGCCGGCGGTAAAATATTTGACGCACAACTGCGTTGGCGCAGTTGTGCGTCAAAAAGTATAAATATGGGCCTTAAGGTGCTAGTTTTCAGTTTAAACTTTTAAAATCCATGAACTTTGGTTCTACTTATTGTGGTTTTGTTCTCTCTACATTTCACTCTATCTTTTTAAATTAGTGTGGGGTTTTTCTGGTGATGTGTCTTTACTTTATTACTCTTTAAGTGCTGCATAAATACTTTACGTATTGCCTCTGAGATAAGCCTGGCTGCTTTGGTGCCAATCTACTGTAGGTTTAAGCATAGGTTAATTTAGTGAAGTTTTGTGGTTCATCCTAACAAGGATTGTGGCTGTTGCTTGAAAAGCACTCACGTCTCCTTCACCCAACAACCCCATTTCTCACACTATCCTATACAGCAACAATATTGTACAGCTCTGAAGGCTCATTTGTCTTGCTATGTCTGGCTTTTAGGCTGGTGCATATTCCCACTAGATTGGGAACTAGAGTGTTGATAGAAAGAGGACAAAACATTCACCACAAGGACACTAAGGCCCTCATTATGACTCTGGCAGTAAATCCTGCTTCCCACCACGCTGACGGCCACCGACTTACCGCCGCAGCGGCAAATATCCGTTCACCATATTATGACACACACACGCACCAATCCGACAGAATACAGCCACATATACAAATCCGCCAGACCAAAGGTCAGTGATAAAGTGGCAGTATCAAAACCCACACTGTTACACCAACAGAACAACGCCCATCACATTATGACCCACGAATCACCACGTCAGACATTCAACGGCGGTAAACCATTGGCGGTACATACCACTGTGCTCACAATGGACACCCACAGACAAAACAACACCACATTGGATAATTCAAACAACACACACCTGATACCCATACACACACCACACCCACACCACTATAAAACACACACCCACATTACCCACAACCCCTTACGAATACAAATCATTGGCACGAGATTGACACCAAGACCACTGCCACAACCAGATACACACACCACATACACTCGTACATCCCTCACGCACCACACTTCACACACCCCAACACATTACCCAACACATAACACCCATGGCACCACAAAGGCACCCCCGTTTCACTGAGGAGGAGTTAAGGGTCATGGTGGTGGAAATCGTCAGGGTAGAGTCACAGCTATTTGGAGCAGAGGTGCAGCAAATATTAATAGCCAGGAAGATGGAGCTATGGCAAAGAATCGTGGACAGGGTCAACACCATGTGACAGCACCCCAGAACAAGGGACGATATCAGGAAAGGTGGAATGACCTACGGGGAAAGGTACGTTCCATAGCACCAAGACACCTGCATGCTATCCAGAGGACTGGACCCCCACCTCCTCCACCACAACTCACAGCATGGGAGGAGCAAGTCTTGACATTACTGCATCCTGAGGGCTGGCCGGAGTCAGAGGAGGACTGGACACTGGTAAATAAAATTAAAAAAATTATCACCCGCCATACCTGCATGACATCATATATCCTCACTGCAATCACTCCACTCTATCCCACACATTCCACCATCACATCCAAGGCCAAGCCCTGCATGCTGTACCAATGCATGGACATCTCTCACAGCCCTGCATGGACACTCCTCACTAAAGCATGCACAGCATAGGGAAACTAGCAATCTCACCATACACCAACATACACAAGTAAAAGCTTGCAGGGCAACACCAATCATAGAGAGGAAGCCAGGGATGTACAATAAGTCAGACAAATGAAGCATAATACATCATTTACATCCCCACAGGTAGGTACCCCAGCCAATGTCACTGGAGAGGAGGTGCCAGCACTATCCAGTCCCCCAACAGAAGAGGCCCACAGTGATGACAATAACTCTGGTCTTCAGGATCTGGATGATCTACCTGGCCCATCAGGGACCACTGGACAACCGGTTACCCAAGCCCAGTCACTGACCACCACAGAGCCTCCCCCATCAGGAAATAACACCACAGCACCTACCCTGCGTACCCAAACCTCTGTCCCCAGGACACGTCAATCAGCAGGGTGCCCACCTGTACAGGGACCCCAGGCCACACCTCGCCCCCAAGACAACCAGGGAGCTGGGGTCAGTGGCAGTGGGCACACGGTTCAGGGGACAGAGGAACAGGCCAACAGGGACACTGGGAAGACTGCTGTGTGCCAGGGGGAGGACAGGACCAGGGAACCAACTCTCCAGGAGACGCTCTCTGGGGTCCTGGGAGCCTATCAACATTCCCAGGACACGATGGGTCAGATCCTAGACAACGTGTTGGAGAACAGGCGGCTGCAGAAAGGACAGTATCAGGGGATCAGAGAGGACTTGCAGGCCATCAACAACACCCTGATCTCCATAGCAGGGGTGCTGTGACACCAGCGGGCCCCTGCCACTAGCCAGTCAATTGAACAGCCTTCCACTTCCGCTGCCGCTAGTGGCCAGGAGGCCCCGCCACAGGACCCACAGGCCACCAACACCCCTCCCCGTGCAGAAGGTGAACCACCCTGCAAACGTTCCCTGCAATCCATACAGAAGCCAGAGTCACTTGCCAAGACCCCCACCAGGAAATGAGTGTCCCCCTTGTGTCCCACTCAGTCACCTTGTCCACATTGAACTGCCATTGCTCCCCTTTCTATGTCCCCTTGGACACTGCACCTGTGCTACTAACAGACTGGAACAATACCCTAGACTTTCCTCCATCATCACCCCATCCCATTGCACTTTCCCCTCTATATATTAATAATTCAATAAATACCCTTTGATATAAATCAATTTCGAGTATGTCATGTATTTCAAATATGCATTGACTGAAACACGTACAATCATTGCAAATGAACTGTACATAGAAAGAGCATAGAATCAATGACCTGTAGCTGGCTGTTGTGATCACACCAGGGGTATTTGTCAAATCACCTATATCGGCAAAATAAATAGCCAGAATTAACAGTAAGTGGGCATAGAAGTGGTAAATACCAGCATGCCAATGCCACAAAGTATACAACCAAAGTTTGAAATGGAAAGTTGTACTCTCTCACCTGTGTGTCATTGGAAGTACTGACGGATCACAGATGTTCTGTTGTTCACATCCTCATCCTCTGCCTCCTTATCCTCACTGTCCACAGGGTCCACTGCTACCACAGGGGCATCTCCAGTCTCCTCCTCCTGCAGAAAAGGTACATGGCATCTGAGGGACAGGTTGTGCAACATGCAGCATGCCTCGACTAACTGGCAGACCTTCTTGGGTGAGTAGCACAGGAATCCACCTGTCAGATGGAGGCACCGGAACCTGGCCTTCAGGAGGCCAAAGGTCCTTTCAATGATCCTTCTGGTTTGCCCATGTGCCTCATTATTATGTTCTTGTGCCCTTGTCCTGGCATTCCTCACAGGGTTCAGCAGCCATGAAAGGTTTAGGTAACCAGAGTCACCTGCAAATACTGAGGGACAACAATTAGCCACCCACCATCCTATATGGCCAACATCATAGGCATACACCAACATATACTGGGTGGGAACCAGGGCTCACCTATTAGCCACACCTTGTGCCTCTGTAGTTTGGCCATCACATTTAGGATGCTGCTATTCCTCAGGACAAAGGCATCATGCACTGACCCAGGATACTTAGCATTGACGTGGGAGATGTACTGGTCGCCCAAGCACACCATCTGCACATTCATGGAGTGGAAACTCTTACGATTCCTGAACACCTGTTCATTCTGGCTGGGGGGGGCAAATGCAATATGTGTTCCGTCAATCGCCCCAATTACATTGGGGATATGTCCCACTGCGTAAAACACAGCCTTCACAGAGGCCAAATCCTCAACCTGGGGTAATGCAATGTAGCTGCACATGTGTTTTATCAGGGCAGGCAACACTCTTGTCAGCACTATTGAGAACATTGGCTGTGACATTCCTGCTGCCAAGCCCACTGTCACTTGGAAAGAACTAGTTGCCAGGAAATGGAGAACTGATAGCACTTGCACAAGAGGGGGTATCCCAGTGGGCTGACGGATAGCAGATATCAGGTCAGGCTCCAATTGGGCACACAGCTCTGTGATTGTGGTCCTGTCCAGTTTATAGGTGAGGATAATGTGCCTGTCCTCCAGTGTAGCCAAGTCCACCAGGGGTCTGTAGTTAGGGAATGACTCCATCTACTATTCATCCGAAGCTGTAGGTATCTAAGGGACAAAAGAGTGAGGAGGCTGTCACAAACTTAACAATGGAGCCACAACAGTAGTCCGGAATCTGTAAACATGTTATGGGACAGTGTAATTTGTCAAGTATGTGCCTATTTATCCTGTGACACAGCATTATTCCATAGGCCCGCCCCCCCCCCACACAGTGGTTTGGCGGCACAACAGAGATCGAACCAGGCTCTGGCCTCCTCTCTGATGGCAGCCATTGTCCCTGTTTCTACTGTCCCCCCTCCAACTACCACTTCCCAGTCTCATTCTCCTCAACCCCAACCCATCCCAAGCACACAGCCAGATGAGCATGCACACAAGACAACACCCAAGAGTGTCACAGGCAAACACAAGCACCGCACTTCATCCCACATGCACTCACACAAACACCATCCAGTTGCAGACACAACAACATCTACTATTTCCACTGTCTCCCCCTCCTCCTCCTCGTCCACCTCCCACCCAGTTACGTCCACACTCACACCTGCATGCACTACATCATCATCCACTACCTGCATCATCACCACACTGAGCAGAACACACACCTCACGGGCAGACACCTCCACAACATCCATGCACACGTCCCCTGTGTCCTCTCCCACCGTGTCTGTCCCCCCAACGTACACAAACGCAAGCACTCAGACACCCAACATCCACCCACCTCACAACAGCATACAACCCATGCACCTGCACCCAAATCCAGCAGACAAACACCTCCAACAACCATTCCCCCATCCTCCACTCCCATTACTTCTCCCTGTTCCCGCCCCAATGTCCCTAAAAAGCTTTTCCTTCCCCAGATTGACCTCTTCCCTTCCCCTCCCCTGTCCTGTACATATGGCCAGGGTATCAAGGACCCAGCCAAGCACCTCAGCCAAACAGTCCACGGGCCCAGTTTCAGCTGCACCTACTCATGGTAGAAATGATTCCAGGCCACAAATACTGAAGGGGAAGGAGCCTGCACCAGCCACAAAGAAGGGAAAGGAGCCTGCACCAGCCACAAAGAAGCGGAAGGAGCCTGTACCAGCCACCAAGAAGGGGTAGGAGCCTGCACCAGCCACCAAGAAGGAGAAGGAGCCTGCACCAGCCACCAAGAAGAGAAAGGAGCTTGCACCAGCCACCAAGAAAGGGAAGGAACCTGCACCAGCAGCTGTCACAGAGCCCCCATCACCAGCGTGGTTGTGCAGCCTTCAGAGAATGCAGTGGCTGAGCGGGAGCCTCCCACAACCACCACCACAGTGCAGCCATTTGAGGGTGCAGGGGCTGAACAGGAGCCTCCCAAAACCACCACCACAGTGCAGCCATTGGAGGGTACAGGGGCTGAGCAGGAGTATCCCACAACCACCAACACAGTGCAGCCATCAGAGGGTGCAGGGGCTGAGCAAGAGCCTCCCACAACCACCACCACAGTGCAGCCATCACCACCGGCAGACGCCATATAGTTCAGCCTCCATGGGCTGCTGTACGCCTGCCCCCACCAGAACCAGTGGGGTATTCTCCCACTCGAGAGACTATGGCCTTGCACTCCCCAGGACCAAGCACAGGGTATGTTGCCCCCACCAGAACTAGTGGGTTATTCACCCACTCAAGAGAGTGTGGCCTTGAACTCCCCAGGACCAAGCACGGGGCATGTTGCCCCCTCCAGAACCAGTGGGGTATTCACCCACTCGAGAGACTGTGGCCTTGCACTCCCCAGGACAAAGCACAGGGCATGTTGCCCCCTCCAGACCCAGTGAGTGAATCACCCACTCAAGAGACTGTCGCCTTACACTCCCCAGGACCAAGAACAGGGCATGTTGTCCCCACCAGAACCAGTGGGCTTGTTTCCGCATCCGGCTGAGGTGCCCCCTTCCCCCTGAGGTACCTGCCTATTTGCCAACTGATGCCCCTGCAGTGTTCTCTCCGTATTGGTGCAGGAATGGAGTGGGGCCTGGACTTTGCCCTTTGACCCCTGTAAACTATGGACTGGGCAGTATCCCTTTTTTGTACATTTGTTCATATCTGTTGCATTGCCATATCGACCTATTATTTTTTATGTTGATGTTATTACAATCACTTTAGTCAATTCCGGTTGTCCGTGCATTATTCAGCCAAGTATCAGGGACAAATAGATTTTCTTGTGCATCTGGTTGTGTGTGTATGGTGTGTGTGTGTGTGTGTGGGGTGTGTGTTGTGCGTGTCACTCTCGTTTTCCTCCCACCCTCTCTTGTGTGCTAGGCGGCTGTACTCACCGTCGTCGTCTTCACCGGTATTGGTGTTCGTGGTGGAGCATGACATAGAAGATCATCGGGAAAACATACAGTTCTGGTTCCATGGCGGTGTGGTTCTTCCCTGTGTCTCCAATGGTGAGTCCTTTGAATTCTGTGCTCTGTTTCCGCCAGGCTTTTGATGGCGTTGGTACTGCCCCGGGAAAGGTGGTGGATTGAAGGGTTATAATATGATGGGCAGAACTTTGTCTTCCACATGGCTGTAGGCGGCTACCACCGTGGTGACTGTTGCTTCCGCCCTGGCGGTCAGAGTGGTACATTGGCTGTCTTTCGGAGACATCATCGCCATGGTAATAATTTGGCGGTAGTTACCGCCAGCCTGTTGGTAGTATTACCGCCACTTTATCACACACCGCCAGGGTCGTAATGAGGGCCTAAGTCTTCATTAGGCACCTACTGTACATTGTTTATAGATGGCCTGGTCCTGGGACAGTGTTTGATAAGTCGTAGAAATGCCACCTTGTGATCTACAAAATGTCATACCCTGAGCCTTATTCAAGGGACTATCTGCTGCCACCATCAAGGCCAGGTTGTGCTTATGGTAGAACTTTCTTCTAATACACCCAGTAGATAACAAGTAGCTCCCTTTCCAAAGTGTACTGGGTTCATGGGCCTAAACTCATTGACAGTGGGGTTTATGGGAAGGAGAAAACACCCTTCCAGTTAGGCTGATGACCTGAGGCCCTAGTTCCAGGAGTATGTGAGTAGATGAAAAGCAATAGGCTATATTGAGCACCTTGTCTGTGGAAGATTCAAAGTGCTTGTTCATCATGCATGTGCTAAAGCATTTGTGGACTTTAAGAGACTGATATATCTAGTTGGTACCTTCAAGACCTCCGGTTTGTTGGCCAATGTCTATAGTGGCTCATCAGGTTATATGTTGTCAGACTATATGGCGAGAGTGGCAGCCAACAAGGATAACTTCAACATTTCATTCAACAGGTATTAAAAAAGTTGACAAATAATAAATATTTAGGAAGGGCTTGATCTTAAAGTGTGCTTAGCTATCCTCTTCTATCCACATCTAGAGTTCTAGGAACCCTGCAGGCACCACCGTGGGGTTCCCTTCTATGGCAAGGGGTTCACGTTACCAAGGCAGGTGATGCACAAGTACATAGGTAGCTGTTAATGTGTTCACTAGTACTCTCCTTTGGTACAGGTCTCAAACCTTGCTGTGTTGCGGGGGATGGAAATATTCTCACTGTGTGTTCCCCCGCTTTGCTCACTTAAGGGAGAGAGGAGGTTGAAAGCTTGACTATAGCTGGTTTTGGGGGTTCAAGTCCCCCTGGCTCCCGGAGGAGGGTGTTGCATGTGATTTCCTGGACTGACCAACTCTAGCTGATGGAATCAAGAAGGGACAAGACAAGTCAAGTACCTCAGGAGCTTACCTTAGGTAAGACATCTGGTTGTGGTTAATGTGAAACAAAGCTATGCTGCCCTCGCACAATGTCTCACCTTTTCACAAAGACATAAAACTTTGCTATCTTGTCAAGTTGTGAAGTGAGTCAAATTTGCAGAAATTCTTTTCTTTTGCCTGACAGTTTTTGGACACGGTCAAACAGTTTTACTGCATCTTTTCTACCACAAACATACTTTGTGCTGGATGTTTTAAATGCTAAAATAGGACAAACGACATAATTACAGAGGTTTATTTTTCACACCTTGTATTTCTTTTCTTTCCTGACCACTTCTTCTTCTTTCATCTTGTCTCTCTCCCTATGAATATTTCTAATACTCTCTTATCTTAACCTTTTACCCTCTAACTTGACTGTTCCTTTCTCTGTAATGCACTTTCTCTGCGTCTTTCACTGTATTTGCCTTCTTATATTTTTCTTCCGCTGGTGTTCTTGCTTTCTCTTAATCTATAGTGTTTACCTCCCCTGTGTTCTCCTCCCTCGATCTCACATGAGCACTCACACAATCAGCACTTCCTTCTATTACATATATCTGCTGCTTCGCATTGAATTCCCTCTTACATAATTTACAAGCATTAATAAAAGTGAGGAGCTTTTTCAGTTAAGGCAACAATGCGACTTACAATTTCCTAATTAAACTTGGAGTGTAAATGGATGGTTGCCATGGCACTAAAATGCTAATATGTACCTACATGCCCACACAGTCTTTCACAATAAACAAAGGATAGAACATCAGGTAGACAAAGGATAGTACATTCAGGTAGAAAATTACGATGCAACTACCCTATTATTTTTTTATTGGCAAGATCAATGTTAATCTGATAAGAATAAGAACGGTTCTAAGATGTTGACCACTAACTCTGAATAGAATTTTGAAAAAAAACTGTTAACCTGTATGCGCATGTTTTCACCTAGGCGCACACATGCTACGTATTCCTTGATGAAGATTTATGACTTGCAGGCATTTGCAACACTCTTGAGAAGTGCATCAGAAAGGCTTTGATATTCACAAGCTACTCATGAAAAACATGTTTTAAATCCACATGTGACAATGAAGAGTCATTTCTACATGCATAGTTGTACATGCTGTAAAGCGGTACTTGGGGAAATACAACTTTTTGTTCTCTACAACATAATACTTTTTCTGGTCTTCCGAACTAGATCTGATGAAGTCATATTTGTTTTGCATCCAAGTTCAAGTGCCTTGTTTATTAGTTTTCTTAGTTGAACAACCAAAAATTTTAAAAACCATAGAAAAAAAAAAAAAAAGGATTTAAACTCCCCCAAAAAGATTCATCTTAGAACCTCTTTTCTTGCTAAAAAGAAAAGTAGAAAACAAATTGTATTTCTTATTATGGCCCTGTCTAGTTGTTAAAGTATATTAAGCGGTGGGCAGTGGGGTTTGGGAGTCGGATCTGGCCTGTGGCCAGGCCCTGTGCTCAAACCCCTGGGAGAAGCCAAGCCCCGCTGCACATGGCCTTAGGACATAGGCAGCAGGAATTGATCATAGGGTCTGTCCTGAAACCAGGTCCTGTATCAGAACTATCGTGGAATGCTCAACCTCTAAGGAGTGACCAACACCCACTCTGCACATCTTAGGGCTATGTGCAGTGGGACTGGCCAGCCAATGAGATCATTTAAATCCTGCAGGTTTTGGACTGCCCCGTGCAGCACCAAAACAGCAGATGGATGAAAAAGCTCCCTCAACTAATCAGAAGCATCTATTTTTTAAAAAAGTTTTTGGGACCTCAGGACACACGTGGGACCAACCGTTCAGATATACCTAACTTTTTTTAAGGGTTAAACACGTCATGCTCAACCTGAGCCCCGTGTAAATGTTAAATTTCTTTTCAATTTTAAACGGCTGAAAAGATTTGCATAAATTCATGAAAACCATGTTTTCTGAGTAAATTTTTAATTATTTGCCAAATTTGATATTATTACATTCAGTTGTATTTTCTGTATCAGAGAGCAAAGTTTCCTATGGAAATTAACATGGGAAAATGCACTTCTTGGACTCCCCCTTTTTCTCCACCCCCGCTTCACAGATCGGTCCACACTTTCCACAGAGGAACAAGGGTGGCTGAACCTTTTTTGGGAATATTTATGCAGATTTAATAAACACTGGCACCACGGCAGGAATCTTTGGCACCCTAGAGGCGCGTAACCCCCATCTAGCCCCGGCCCTGAAAAGCTCCTAAATGTTTAATACACGGTTCTTGGTAAGATTGCCTGACACACCAGATGCTTTGCTCACAATTGTTTTAATTGATTAAATACGCCATAACCATGTTTATGCATTTCAACAGAGATTTGCCCCATTCACAACTATTGCAAACATATATATATATTTATTTTCCCTGAAAAATTAAATAGCGAGATTTGGTTCCGGCTCAAATACATAAAACAAGTGAAATTTGCCAGTTATGGTTACAAAGCACTCATGTTACATCATAACTCGTGGCACCCACCATGTTGTTATCTTCAGATCTGTTTTTGACTGTTTGTGCCATTTCGAAATTTGTGTTATGAGCATAGCTTATTTTCCAGAAAAGGCTTTTCATTCCACAGGCATTGCTGCCATTCTCTAGTACCAGATAGTCACAGAACTGCAGGAGTCGATACCCACAATCAGCGAGTGTACTCGTCCCATCTTTCCTAGATGATAGGTGGGCATTCCTCACCCAGAGGACAATGAATATGCTCTTAGCATTTCTGCCTTGTCCCATTGCTTTAGCTTGGATACTTGCAATGTGAGACAACCTGTACTATAGCCAGGATGCCTTCAAGATTGTGAAGGTTTCTGTAAAAATATAGGGGCCTATTTATACTCTGCTTGCACTGGATTTGCATAGTGTTTTTTACGCAAATTCGGCGCAAACCTAAGACCATATTTATACTTTGACGTTAGACCCCGTTAACGTCAAAATTTCTCAGTGTGCGTCATTATCTGGATGCCTGAAACCGCCTTGCGTTAATGACATGCAGGGTAGGCGTTCCCATCCCAAAAATGACTTAAACACCCGTGCGTCATATTTATCCAATCGGGCAAAAATGGCACGCAGCTGGTAGGCGGAGACGGAAAATGACATAAATCCCGATTTGTGTAAAAAATTAACGTCTGGGTCAGGGCAGGTGTTAAGAGACCTGTGGGCTTCTTTCCATGGTGGGAGACCATGGAAGCAGTCGACAGATGCCCTTCCCTGCACCCAGGGACACTGCCTGCCACCCTAGCCCACCCCTGGAGGACACCCATGGATGGGGGAACCCATCCATGGTGAGTGCAGGTAAGTATAATTTTTGGGGGAGTGGCATAGGGGGGCCCAACTTGGGCCCCCCTACATGCCACTATGCCCAGTGGCCATGCCCAGGGGACATAAGTCCCCTGGGCATGGCCATTGGGCAGGGGGGCATGACTTCTGTCTTTGCTAAGACAGGAGTCATTTCCATGGGGGTTGTGTGTCAAAAAACGGCACAAGTCAGGTTGGAGCCAATATTTTTTACTCAAACCTGACTTGCACCATTCTTTGGTGCACAACCCTAGTCTTCCCTTTGCTTCCGCTGCCCGGTTTGTGTCATTTATTTTGGCGCAAACCAGGCCGCAGCGCCGGCTAATGTCATTCCATAACTAAGGCGCCCTACTGGCACATTGGAATGGCGTTAGCCGGTGGTAAACTCTTTGACGCAAATCTGCCCAGGCGCTGATTTGCGTCAAAAAGTATAAATATGGTCCTTAGTTCTAAAAGATGAGGATTCAGAACCTGCAATGATTTATGATTACAATAGTTTCTCACAACTGCATTTGCTGAAAACACAATCCATTAAAAAAGTGCTGAATGTCTTGATGTATTTTTTTAATATGGTTTGGGCATGGAGAATTAAAAATATTTCATTCGTTAAGATTTTTAGGAGGCACGTAGGGGCATATTTACAAGAAAGTGGCACATCAGCATTTCTTGCGCACCCTAACAGCACCATGGGTGCGCCGTATTTACAATGCACCGCACCATGGCACACAATAGCACATTTTGAGTGCTATTGATACACTTTGAAACACCAGTGCCAAAAATGTTGATGCTAGTCCGGCAAAGCACAGGGAGGCTCATAGGAGATTATGGGTGTGTCATTTTAACGCCTGCCCTGAGCAGGCATTAAATGGTGCAGTGAAATGGTGTAAATTTCACTGCACCATTTTGTTGGGCGTCCCAGCATGGGAACACCCCCCTTGCATACATTATGCCTGGCGCAGGGATAATGTGGCCAAGGGTTTATAATGAAGCGCAATGCATGCATTGTGCCACTTTGTAATTATAACACAGGGAAATTGCCTCCTGAAGGTCACATTAGCGTTAAAAAAAGACTCAAATGTGGTGCAAGGAGGGGCTTGTATATATGCCACAAAGTATTTTAGTAAACTGGCCTTAAAACGGACATATGGGGGATCGTCAATAATTTAGAAGTTCATATTTAGGCACGTGCTGCAAACCGAAATCCTAATTCCACTGATTTATAGATTTTAGGGCCTGACTTAAGAGGCCCTAGCGCCACTTTAGTGCCACCATAACATCATTTTTTTGGCACTAAGGTGGCACTAAAGTGGCTTTTTACACGCACCATATTCAGAAATTGCTACTTTGTAAATCCTTGCGCCCGTTTATGACTACATCAGGCATAATGTATGCAAGGGGGGCATTCCCCTGTTAGGGGGGGCTGAAAAAATGGCACAAGGAAATCTAAGAGATTTCTTTGTGCCACTTAATGCCGGCACTTTTAACACCTTGTCAGAGCATGCATTAAAAGGGGGCATGCCATTGAATACAATGGGCCTCTATGTACTCTGCAGGAGTAGCGCCAACATTTTGGAGCTACACCTGAAGAGTACATTAAAGGCGTCAGGAATTCTGACTCTATTTCCCCCTACCCTACGCCATGGTGCACCATATTTTAAATACTGGGCACATGTGGTGGTGGTTGGGGGCGCTTAGGGGCATAAGGAAAGTGGCTCTGCACTGGGTTCACTTTTCTTAAATCAGCCCCTCAGTACTTTGTTCCTGGTAGGACACGTTTCTCAGATTAAGCAGTGATTTTCCACCAGTTAAGTGGCTGTTAGTGTTAAATTGCTTTATGCAATATGATCTGAAAAGTAATCCAAAGCCGGGTGCAGAATCGGTCCATTTGTTTAAAACAAATTGTGCTGGTCATAAAGTACCTGCAGCTTGGCCTTTCTCAGATTTCGATCTAACCCTAATGGTTTCTTTTTCCTTGTGCGATGAAGAGAGCACAATAAACAACTGTGACATGCATTATAAAGTTGTGTTATACCTTACTATAAGCAAAGCTTTTACAACTTGAATCTTCTTGACTTTGAGAATGGTAAAGTTAGGAGCCCTGTATCATACTAAATCGCTTTCACATATCCGTTCATGCAGACCTTGTGCCGAACTGGAAGATGCATGAGCCTGGCGCAATTATTAATGCTTTCATTGCTCTCGAGCAGCACCTGCTTGTGACCTTGTGGACAATTAGTGTCAGGTTTAAGAAAAGAGGGTGTAGTGCCACTTTTCTTGCGTAACTTAGCACCCCCATGTTGCCATCAAGTGTGTATTTAAAATACAGCGCACCATAGTGCAGGGTACGGGGCAATAGCGTGAACATTTTTGACGCTATTGATGTACTGTTCAAGGTTAGCGCCAAAATGTTGGCGCTAACCCTGAACAGTGCATAGGGGCTCATTGTAACCAATGGTGTGCCCCCTTTTGATGCTTGCTCTGAGAAGGCATTAAAAGTAGCGGCAAAAAATGGCGCAGTGGAATCCTTTAGATTCCACTGCACCATTTGTGCGGTCCCCCTAATGGGGGAATGCCCACTCTGCATACATTATGCATGGCACATGCATAATGCTGTTCAAAGGTTTACAAAGTGGCATTGCGCTAAATATTGCACAGGGACTTTTGAAGCCTAACGCCACATTAGCGTAAAAAAAATGACACTAATGTAGCGCTAGTGCTTCCTAAATCTGGACCTTAATGTTTTGGAATGGGCTGTAACCCACAACTTATATAGAAGTCATTTTCTGGTTCAAATCCTTACACATTTACTGCTCGTAAAGCAAATTTAGTAAATATGAATATAGTCGTACTAATCTTGCAAGTCAATTTTCAGTTCTCCGAATTTACTGCACATCTCGATTGGACAGTTATCAAAATTGTTTTGAAGACTTCAAATGAAATAAATATCTGGCCCACTCTAGCGTAATTCATCCTACAACAGTGTGTCCAACACCCCTTAGCTCCCTGTAATTGATAACATTTGTTTATCACTTTGTGATTGTGTAGTTGTTAGACTTGGCATCATTGGCATGGTCTCCCCTAACTTTTTGCCTCTACTTCCCAGGTTGTTTCTGTGTGTTGGACTCTGTTTTTGCTGTTTTGTTTGCTCTGGACACTTTTACCACTGCTAAAGTGTAAGCGTTCCCTGTATAAATTGTATGTGTACATTGGCTATCCCTGATTGGCATACTTGATTTACCAGTAGGACCTAGTAAAGTGCACTAGAGGTGCCCAAGGCCTGAAAATCAAATGCTACTAGTGGGCCTGCAGCACTGGTTGTGCCTGTAAACATGGCTCAGACCTGCCACTGCAGTGTCTGTGAGTGTAGTTTTAAACTGCCAATTTAGCTTGACAAGTGTACCCACTTGCCAGGCCTAAACCTTCCCTTTTTATACATGTAAGGCACCCCTAAGGTAAACCCTAGGTAGCCCCATGGGCTGGGTACAGTGTATGTTAAAGGTGGGATGTGTACTTATATGTTTTACATGTCCTGACAGTGAAATACTGCCAAATTTGGTTTTCACTGTTGCAAGGCCTATCTGTCTCAAAGGTTAATATGGGGGCTGCCTTTGAATATGATTAAAGTGCAGATTCCCTTTGGGAGCAGATAGAAATGTGGAGTTGGGGTCTCTGAACTCACAATTTAAAGACACATATTTTAGTGGAGCTGGTCTTTAGGTTGTGTGTTTGAAAATGCCACTTTTAGAAAGTAGGCATTCTCTTGCTTACACCATTCTGTGACTCTGCTTGTTTATTGATTCCCTGTCTGGCTCAGTTTGACTTTTGGGCTGTTTGCACCTCTCCACTAGAAGGTGACACAAGGGGAGCTGAGTTGTAGCCTGCATATCCTGATGGGCCATCCGGGCTGAGGGGAGGGGAGGAGTAGTCACTTACACCTAAAAGGGCTGTGTCTGCCCTCACACAATGCAGTCTCCAGCCCCCTGGTGTGTGTCTGGAGCCTGGCCTGGGCAAGGCAGGATCTTGAAAACAACAGAGACTTTTCTTTGAAGTAGGCATACTTCAATGGCAGAAAGGGGTATAAGAAGAGCACCCAAAACCCCTGAAAATCAGATTACTTCTGGAACCAAGAGGAACCTCTGCCAACGAGAAGAGCAGGAGAAGCTGCCGGAGGAGTACTGCCCCTCTGCCTGTGACTGTGCTTTGCTGGATTGGCCTGCAGTAGCTGCTTCTGCCTGAGAGAGGACAAAGACTGACTTTTGTGTGACTTCCCACTGGTGAAGAATCTCCAAGGGCTTGAACTGAGCTTGCCTCCTGTTGCTGAAGGGACAACAGTAACTTCTCTCTGCCAGCACTTGGGCTTTTTGCTGAGAGTCCTGTCTGCCAAGTGGTGCCCTAACTTGTCTCTGGGCCCTTGAAAGGTGCAGCTGGTAGAAAAGGACAGAAATCCACGCAAAGACCGCCATGTGAGGAAACATTCGAAGCGCCACCCGCTTCGCGGCTGAAAAACAACGCGCCTGCGCCCTCGCAGCTGAAATCGATTCTCTACCTGCATCGTGGCTGGGTGATCGACGTAATGTGGCTGGAGAAACGGCGCACAACACCTGCAGCAGCTGCTGCTAACGACACAAGCCCACACACAGCGCGGTTTCTTGGCACCGTGTAACTGGATTTCGCCGCAACATCACTGGCCATGGAAAATCAACACAAAGCCTGCCTAGACCCGAGGTGCTCATCCAGATCTACGCTTCGCTCTCTTGCAAAAGAGAAGAAACAACTCACATTTACCCAACCGGAGGTGGAACGACGCACACTCTCGGATGCGAGTGAAAAATCATCGCATCACTGGCCTCTCCCGTGCTGCTTTATTTTGATGCTACGCAGGTACTTTTGTATGCTAACAACATTTTCACTGTTTTCTAAAGGATTTAAGACTCTTTTGCTTTTTAAATTCATAACCTGGTTTGTGTATGTTGGATTTTTGGCATTTTGTTCTTTTTTTGTTGAATATTATCTTTTTTTCTAAACCTGTTGTCGCGTGGGCCCTCATTATCCTAAGTGAGACTACTGGATTTCTAGTTAACAGGGTCGTTCCGGTTGTGGGGGACTGAGTCTGACCCAATTAGAAGGACCTCTGTCACCTTCAATCCGGTTTTGCTCCGGCTAACTAGCAGTGCCTCATCTCTCCCAAGGGTAAGGGATGATTGGGCAGCCGAGCGCATGACATCTTCAGATCTTCTCAGGGAAGTTGTGGTCACTCAGGTCCCAACCAGTTCTCTCATTTACAGTATGATCTCATATACAAATGACAAAGGCAGTTTAAGTTTTATAGATTGTTTTTAATAAAACAACTGTATTTTAGATAATAAGGCATGAGCCGCAATAACCAGAACCATACAACACAGTAGGATTGAAATAGTCACGATGAGAGTGAAACATAAAAACAACGCTATCATGGTGTTAATAGATTCTATCCTCTCTCAGTAAGTTATATTTCGAGCACAGCATGTTAAGCTACTAACTTGCCTTTCAGATTCCCCGGGAAGACATCAACCCTCATACCTGAGCAAAGGCCTGCGATCTGGTTCAGCATCTGCAACAGGGCAATCAGCGTCTAGTTATGGTTCCCTGGTCGGAATCTCCCTCTTGCGTGTTAGGACAAGGAAGTGTTTTTATAACTAACATGTCAGTGTGATCACAAAATGTCCCTACGCAAGAATGTATATCTGCAATCCAAAGACTGAACTCCTACCACGTCTATCGGCAATGTACCAGACTGTATCCTTGACTGAAGCACAGAGTGAGCAAGAATGTGTTATTGAACTCCAGTGCTGACGTAGGCTAAACAGGGTGATATAAAAAATAAAACAAGACCGTAGAACTGGCTATTTGAAAAATAACAGTACGAAGCTGAATAAAATGCATTTAGAGCAAAGTGCACAGAGGCTCTATGCTGCAAGCAAAGGAATAAAATACATCCAGGGCAAAGCGCACAAAGGCCTAACGCCTGAAGCAAACGCGCAAAGAATACATAAAAATGACCACACTACACCCTCCCCTTGTCGGTAGGAAGTGGTTCTAATCAAACAAATAATAATAATATGCCCCAGATATCAAATTATACAAAACACATTTCGACAAGTCCAGAGGACATGAAAGCACAGAACCAAATTTAAATTTTTAAGCATGTGACGGTAAAGCCGAATCAACATAATGTCAATTTAGTTAAAAAAACAATATCAAATGGAAGTCACGGAAAGCAGGATATCCTCCACTTCGGCAGATGTCTACACCGGAAAATCCACGCCAAATACTATCATGAAGCAGGTGTGTTCCAAAGCCCCAGAACCATCCAAGGCGGCATCCCGTGCAGAGCATATGAAAGAGAGACAATACCATCTTCCTCCAGGAAGGGAATCTCGTAAACTGCCTCACGAAGCAAACGCAACTGCTGTGCACATGTCTGGGAATGAGCCCTAATCGGGAACATCAACAGATTAGCATCAACCACTGGGGGGCGCTGCAGTGAAAGACAGAGAGCCATCGCATGTTCAAACGAGCACCATAGGCACCGAAACACGGGTTGCACACAATCCAAAACTGGCCGGAATGACAGAGACCAGTCACACTCCAAATGTCCCAGGAGTGTTGCTCCAAAATGCTGCATCATGCGCTCACGACACAGCTGCGCTGATGGGAGCGCCCATATTGGATCTTGTTGCGGCGGGACAGCCATTGCGGAAGAAAAACAGCAACTGCAAAACACCAGCCAATAAAGCCAAAGTTATCAGAAATCCTCCAAAGATGCTTCCGAAAATAGAATGAATAGCCGAAGGTATCAAACCGAATATGGAAGAGAAGATGTGAGCAAACCCAACACCTAACGGCTTTAAAAAAATGTGCAATTCCAGCAGTGCTGGACGCATTAAATATACGTCCCACGAGTTCACCAAAGTGACTCGGAAAGTTAGTATTTAAAAGGGACTGTATTTCTGCTGATGACCTCGCCACCTGAAGTGTGTAGGTCTCGCGTGCAGATGTAAGGGCCACATGCTTTTGAAACAATAGAGCCTTTAGTTGACTCAACTTGTCGAAATTCACCTTCGAAGTAGCAATGTGAGGCCAGATGTCTGCTACCTCCCTAAATTGAGTGGGGGGAAACAACACATTTCCGCAGCACGTAACGGCATTGGTGACAACGACCACATAAACTATTCCGGCTCGCATGCCACAACAGGCTTCACTGTTAAGAAGGATGTAGCTGCCGTCTGAAAGCACCTGGAATGTGTTTTTAATCACGGGGACTGGAACTCCCTTTAGACAGCAAGCTAAATTCGCAACTGAGGCATTACACGCCCCATGCAAGGACAGCTGCTTACAAACCATCGAATGGCTGACAGAAGTTTCACATTCGCTACCGCTAAGAAAAACCTCCCTCATGCCATTAAGACATCTGAATAAAAAGGGAAGCTCCCACACCTCATGTATGTAACTGTCTCCCAATTTCTACCTGACAAAAAATCTTGCAAGTCAGTATAATTAGACAGTAACGTGAGATGTGTCTTAACCGCATCTAGCGTGGATGATATTAACAATTGTTGACAAAGTTTCCCCACGCTATATGTAGTAACAATATCAGCATGTTCTGGTGATATGTAATGAGGTTCTGCCCCACTAGTCCTGAAACCCCCCGAAGAGATGACAAAACGTTGATGACACCCATTAGTGTCTATGGGCCACAATAACCACCCGCCTGGACGTGTCAACGAAGTGTTAAGCGTACCATTCTGGACCCAGTCTGTAAGCTCACTAAACGTGGCATTAATATAATGCTGCCAATCTTTCATTCTGGAAGGGACAGGTATGCCAGGCATATTCAATTCTCTAATTGTTGCTAAGCCCAAACAGCTAGTCTGTTGTACAGTGTAATTTAGAAAAGTTATTTGGACAGGAATAATACATGCCCTAAACAATGTTTCCCTACCCTGCATTTGCCAATTTCTTGTTCCCCAAACACTTTTCAAATCTACAGTTTTGGACCAGTATTCATACCCCTCAATAGATAGTTGGGATACAAACGAATTGGAATACAGTAATTTAGTATCAGTCAACAACATTTGCTTATTAGCATGTGGAGTAACTTTAAAATAGTAAGACTTAGCACTCTGTTGATGATGCCCAGAAAAATATGTACATTTGTCAGAATAAGTTTTAGAACTCCCCTGTGGAGGAGTTGGGCAATGTTCCCATTGCATATACTCAAATATCGATTTAGGGCTACTGGCTTTATGAATAAAGTGGTCTCCATAATAATTGTAACAAAACATGTCACCATAATTATCTCTAAACTGGTAAGCATCTTCATTTTCATAGACAGTATAATACTGCAATTCTGTCAACATAGAATCAACTGTCTTCACATCCCAATCATCAGATACAATGCCTGGTATAACTACATCATTCATTGATAACTTTAGAACATGCGGTATCTGAATTATTTCAGTGGGACCATATATATCAAACATTACTCTATCCCACACAATCCCATCCGGAATTGGCACAGCAGAAATGTTCACAAAGGACAAGTCTCTTCGAACCATATGTGATGAAAAATGCGGTTTCAACACTTTCTCCACCTGCTCAATCTCAGACCGTTCAGGAAGAAAATGACCATGTATCACCAGAAAAAAGTAACAACAAACCCCAGCCATAGGAAAAAAGCCATCACAGTCATGAAAAGCCACAGATAGTTCCAAGGAACAACAAAATACGTGTGTTTGAGCCAATACAGCAGCTTACGTGGACCCAGGGCTGGTGTTGAAGAGGACGTAGAGTCCGACACGGCATCATCATTGTTATTAAAGTAGCCGGAGGCAGTTCTCGCAAAAGGTGCAACCGTAAACAAAGGAGCAGACTGTGTCTCTTGCCGTGGTACGCTGTAGATAACACCTTCAGCAACATCAGTAGTCACAGCAACTTGATCAAAAGATTCAAAATTATTCGTTGTTAGTGGAACAATCGCAAGATCAGCTTCCACCCTCCCCAAGCTCAGAGAGGAAACAGCGTCGGTGCAAATCACCTGCAGCGGAACATCGTCCCCAGTAGTGAGAGGGATTCAGGAACTACTGGGCGTTCCTCTTGGTCTGCTGTGCAGAATCGGCCACATGTTGTAACTTGACATTGTCGATTGATACAAAGCGATTTTCTTTGGCCCCTTGCAACGGCGGCAAAATCACAGTTCTTGTGCCGTGGATCCCTAGTACAGGGACTGCCGCTCGATACAAAGGGCCAAATAATTTTTTCACTGCGACCTTTTCACGCACAAGATCCCCAATTCTGGGAATCCAACCAGTAGGCGTTACTGGCTCATCCTTAATTCCTGTGGAGGCAGCACTGGCAGAAGAGTTATCTTCACGGAATTGTTGTAAATCCTGCAAAACAGTGACACGATCATTTATGCCAAAAGGCGTATCTGCCGCCTCCACATTTAGATCAGGAACATACATTTGTGTTCCGAACAGGCCCTCATATGAAGTATGACCCCCCAGGGACCTTCTAGGTAAGTTATTCAGTGCTCTCTGTACTCCATACAGGTGGGCTAGCCAGCTACGACCCGTACCTATAACTCTGTCCGTTAAGGATTGCTTTAAATCGCGATTTAAACACTCAACAACAGAATTTCCCTCGGGATGAAATGGAGACGAGAACTGGAGCTGGACCCCCAACTAAGCCATGGTGTCCCTGAATGCCTTAGAGGCAAAAGCAGGGCCCTGGTCTGAATGAAAAGGCGCAACTGCATATGTATCTACAAAGATGCGCAAATCTTTAATAACAGTTCGAGCGTCAGCCGAGTGCTGTGGCCAGACCCACACAAATCTGGAGCACGAATCTACAGCTACCAATATATATTTGTATGCACTATCTGGTGTCAGCGGACCACAATGATCCAAGTACACACACTGTAATGGTTTATTCGATATTAGAAGGGGCGTCTGCTGCGGGCGCCTAGCCGTAGAAACGTTAATTTGTTGACAGATGTCACAACAAAGGACATACTGCTTTGTCTCTTTATAGAGACCAGGCCACCAGTAACGGGCCTGCAAGAGTGAAATAGTGGCTGCCACGCCAGCATGTGCAGATGCCGCCCCCTCATGAGCTGCAGCAATCAATTGAGGTCGCACAATTTTATTGGGCATGTCGCGTACACCAACGCCTGGGATTTTAACTTCAGCGTTTAGCATACCACCCATGGAATAATTATATTTAGAAGGGAATCCTTTAGGATATGGCGTGCCATCAGCCGTAGCCTTTATGGCAGCCAAAATCTCTGTGTCTGGTTGGGAACTCAAACGAGTTACTGCGGCCACAGTGGCAATTGCCACTGCCGATTTCGCAGCTTCATCAGACAAAGTATTTCCAACAATGTGTATTCCAACGCGCTGGTGTCCAAGTGTATGCACAACATGGACCTTAGGAAGCGTTTCCTTCATATCCGCAACCTTCCCCCACAGTAACCTGTGTTTTATGGTGTTGCCCTTGGAATCTCTGAACCCATTCAACCTCCAGATATGCAAATATTCATTGAAAGACTGAACACAGTAATAAGAATCACAAACAAACAGTGTAAACTGTGCCGGATCCGCATGTTCCAAGGCTAATAACAGAGCTTTCAGCTCAGCCAACTGTGCCGTACAGTCTCCCAAGGTCTGTGTATAAGTATGTTGGGGGGAGAACTTCTCCCCCTCCATATAGCCGCTCACCACCGCACATGCAGCAGAATACTGTTGTTTAGTCCCAACCGCAGGTTGCGCAGAGCCATTGGTGTACATGACCACTTGATATTGATCAATAGGCAATGTGCCAGCGGGAACTGGGTACTCCATTTCATATTGAAGAAATTCCTGAGTCTGCAGTTTTGGGTCAAAAATGTAATCTACATCAGTGGCTGTCAAAGACGTACCCATTGTATCCATCGCGGGTGTAGCGCTTTCACATTAGGAACACTCGCTTTTCTAACAGCCTCTAAGGCTGGAATCGGGGAAACGACAATGATGCGTTGACCCTGGGCAAGAGATCACAGCCATCTGTACAGCAGTGAGAATTTTCTCCATTTGTGCAAAACGTTGTTCTGCAACAGAATACAAGTGGGACTTGTATCCATTCGGGACTGTCTCTCCCTCATTAAAGGTGACATACGTAAACCCAGTGGCCCCAGCTATAACCCTGATGACCAAATGTGTCTTATTGTCCCATGTGTGTAAATGCTTTGCAGCTAAGAGATCAGTTTGCAAATCTCAAAGAATATGTGTATGCTCAATCGTCCAAAATCTACTCGAAAAATTAGGGCGAATCAACTCGTATATTGGTTTTATACGTGTAGCATAATCAGGAATGTAAGTTCTGCCAAAATTTAGAAATCCCAACAACGACTGAAGTTTCTTAATTGTATTAGGAGGTTGCAACTGTGCAAATTTTTCCAAAAAGTGTGGCGCTAAGCTCTTGCCCTCATTCGACAGCTCATATCCCAGGAAAATGACGCTGAGGAAGGCAATTTTTGACTTTTTGAAGTTAAATATGTAGCCAATTTCGGCAATTCCCACAACAATGCGGGCTACCCGCCTTAAATGTTGTAGTAACTCGTCATCTGTCAGATATATATCATCGACATATGACAATGCTTCAGGGTCCAACTCGTGCAAAATTTCAGTCGCACGAGCCGAAAACAGTCCTGGGCTATTCTTATACCCCTGAGGCAAACGACAAATAAAATTCTGAGAGCCAAACGCACTAAAGCTAGTAAAATCCCTTCTTTCGGGCGCTATATTCTGGCAGAAGAAACCATTCGAGATATCCAAAGTCGTTTTGTATTTTTTACGCACAATATTATTCATGAGCGCTGCGCTGTGTGAATTTTGTATTGCATATGTGCGTGCATGTCCATTTAAATGTCTGTAATCCACCACTATCCTATGAGAATAGTCCGGTTCAGCTACAGGAAATAAGGGATTATTCATCCGCGAGACACAGGGTGCAACTATCCCCTGGTATTCCAATTGTGTAAGTATGTTCCTTACCGATGCCCTTGCTTCAAATTTTATAGGATATTGCGGTTGTGGCTGAGGCTCGCCTTTAATTGGAATTACATGATAAGGTGAAGCCCTATCCCACCCCCCATGATTTCTATATAAGGCGGGTGCTTGTGCCAGAGCCCATTTGATACTATAGGACTCTGCGAGTTCTCCCGGAACAGGTGGTGAGAACGAAGGTGTAATAACCTCCTCCCCAACTGGACAGTCGCGAACAAAGTCTGGGGGCCAATCCTGTTCGGCTAGCAGAATGTCATACAGTTTGACGACACGATCCCAAAAGATGGCGTTTATAGTGTGCTCAATGTCCCCTTCTAATTGTAAAGTTACTGTATAAACCCTATCGGGATCAGAGGTACGCACATCTGCTGTTTCGACTTGTATGAAGTCATCAGTTGCTTTCACCTCCAGATGCTCTAGAAGATTCCGGCAAACTATTGTGACCTCTGCCACGCTGTCTAACAGTGCTAGTGCCCATGTCTTGTTCCTCAAGAGAACTCTCTTCTTGTGTGGCATGTCTAACTGAGACCGCCGCCACTTTTTTCTTTTTAAACTGCTGTTTTTGTTGGACTGGTTTCTCTTCCTTCTTGACAGAAACCTCCGATGAGCGCTGTGATTCCTGTCTCGGTTTCACGTACTCTGTTCTCCGCTCTGACCGCCCACCTCTCTCATTTCTCTTTTCCGATGAGTCCTGAAAGGAACGAGATTGGCGTGTATCAGTATATTGATATCTATCAGGCGTCTTCAAATTATCCCTATTTCTGAGATTATACCTAGTCTACGGGGTCTCCGGTCGTGGAGATTCTCTCCTTTCTTTCTTAGGTGTTTGTTGTTTTTTCTCCCAGCGCTTTTTAGTACCCTCAGGTTGCTGTTGTTTAGTAGTATCCTTACTACCCTTACCCTGAAACTGTGGTTTCTGTGGTCTAGCCCCATGGCTATCGCGACCGATACTTGAATATGTTTCCGCTATTATTCTCGGCAGTTCCCGCTCTTGATTTAGCACCGGGACGTCTCGAAGACGCATTCGCACCGCTAGTGCTACTGCCTCCACTTTTAGATTACTCAATATGATGGAAGATACCGTGGCAAAATTGCGCATCAGTTGCATCCCTAAATCCAAGGCCGGGGCAGCCCCATATTCATCTTGAATTTGTTTGAGCACCTCTGGTAAATTAGCCAATGTCGGTGTACCGTGTGCTGTAGTGTAGAGCGCGGCAAACACCGTGGCCCATGTATTACAATGGTCCACAGTAGGAACCATACCAAACGGCAAACACATCGTCAATATTCTATGTTTATCCTGAGGTCCCGTATGGGGAAATACTGCCTCCAGCGTATTAATTTTTTGCGCCAGCCAAAATGGAGTCTCCTCTCGTTTAGCCGGTACTTTGCCCATAACAGAGTGCACAGTGGCCGGATTGATACCCGGAACTACTGCATGTGGTTGCGCCGGAGCAGCACGCGTTGGATTTGTGTTTAGTGTCTGCATCACAAATTGAACTAAGCGTCTATATGTAGCTGTTAATTCTGTATGTAAGCGACAAACTTCAGCCACCGCCAATTGAGCAACCGCAGGATGTGGTGTATATGTTGCCAATAAAGGCCAGGTAGGACCATCGTTACTTAGAGGACCTAGCCTAACTGATGCTACTGTGTGTGGTAGGGTGCCATCAAGCCAATTATTATGTTCTTGATAATATAAAGGTATTTCTAAGTATGCATACGCCCTGTATTGTCCAGGGACATTTGCAAGAGTGTAATCGTGAAATGTGTTTGACTGCCCATCAACTGCTGGAAATATGACCCAGGAATAAAAAAGTTCTGTTCTATAGGCTGCATGGGCGTCCACCACAAACGTGACTGGACCCCCCCCTGGTTCGTCAGACCATGTGCTAACAGATGTCCCGTGAGCGGGTGTCGCATATTAACTGCAATGTTCATTACTTGGGGATTCGCCATTATGTAAACAGCGCCAGTTCAGAGAAGGCACACCAATATCGGGGTTTCCCTTTCAGAGTTCAAGCTTGAACAACCAACCACAAAATAATAGGAACTACCTATATTGCGGTGGCGGAAATCCTCAGCGCCACGGACGTCTCCGTTAACGGAACCGAGGAGTCAATATATATATGAGACCGAGAGAGTCAGCCGGACCCGAAAATTAGATCCAGACCAATCGTTGGCGGCGCCATGTCACGTGGGCTCTCATTATCCTAAATGAGACTACTGGATTTCTAGTTAACAGGGTCATTCCGATTGTGGGGGACTGAGTCTGACCCACATAGAAGGACCTCTGTCACCTTCAATCTGGTTTTGCTCCGGCTAACTAGCAGTGCCTCATCTCTCCCAAGGGGAAGGGATGATTGGGCAGCCGAGCGCATGACATCTTCAGAACTTCTCAGGGAAGTCGTGGTCACTCAGGTCCCAACCAGCTCTCTCATTTACAGTATGATCTCATATACAAATGACAAAGGCAGTTTAAGTTTTATAGGTTGTTTTTAATAAAACCACTGCATTTTAGATAATAAGGCATGAGCCGCAATAACCAGTACCATAAAACACAGTAGGATTGAAATAGTCACGATGAGAGTGAAACATAAAAACAACGCTATCATGGTGTTAATAGATTCTATTCTCTCTCAGTAAGTTATATTTCGAGCACAGCATGTTAAGCTACTAACTTGCCGTTCAGATTCCCCGGGAAGACATCAACCCTCATACCTGAGCAAAGGCCTGCGATCTGGTTCAGCATCTGCAACAGGGCAGTCAGCGTCTAGTTATGGTTCCCTGGTTGGAATCTCCCTCTTGCGTATTGGGACAAGGAAGTGTTTTTATAACTAACATGTCAGTGTGATCATAAACTGTCCCTACGCAAGAATGTATATCTGCAATCCAAAGACTAAACTCCTACCACGTCTATCGGCAATGTACCAGACTGTATCCTTGACTGAAGCACAGAGTGAGCAAGAATGTGTTATTGAACTCCAGGGCTGAAGTAGGCTAAACAGGGTGATATAAAAAATAAAACAAGACCGTAGAACTGGCTATTTGAAAAATAACAGTACGAAGCAGAATAACATGCATTTAGAGCAAAGTGCACAGAGGCTCTATGCTGCAAGCAAAGGAAAAAAATACATCCAGGGGAAAGTGCACAGAGGCCTAACGTCTAAAGCAAACGTGCAAAGAATACATAAAAATGACCACACTACACTGTGTTGTGTCATTTTGTAGTGTTTTCACTGGGTTACTGTGTGTGTTGGTACACATACTTTACACATTGCTTCAGAAGTTAAGCCTGCCTGCTTGTGCCAAGCTAGCCTAGGGGAGAGCGGGGGTTAACCAAGGGTGATTCTCCTTTACCCTGACTAGAGTGAGGGTCCTTGCTTGGACAGGAGGTAACCTAACTGGCAAACAAAGACCCCATTTCTAACAGTAGTGGACTCTTGTAAAAAACTGTTTTTCAATAAACGCATTGGCATTTGCTGAAATGTTTGGTTCCTGAAAGATAGGTCTCCTTGTTCTTTTCCTTTTGGAAGAAAAACACCCCCTACATCTTTTTGCGAATTACAAGATTACAGCAAAATAAGATGAGAAACATGGGCCCGTATTTATACTCCGTTTGCGCCGAATTAGCGTCGTTTTTTTCTACGCAAATTCGGCGCAAAACTAACGCCATATTTATACTTTGGCGTTAGACGCGTCTAGCGCCAAAGTATGGGCAAATAGCGTCATTTTTTTGCGTGAACGCCTTCCTTGCGTTAATGAGATGCAAGGAAGGCGTTCCCGTCTAAAAAAATGACGGCGACGCAAATGCGTCGTATTTATACTCCCGGGCAAAAGTCACGCCCGGGAGGTGGCGGGTCAAAAAACCCCGCATTTGCGCCACTATTTAACGCCTGGGTCAGGGTAGGCGTTAAGGGGCCTGTGGGCTCAAAATGAGCCCACAGGTGCCCTCCCCTGCCCCCAGGGACCCCCCCTGCCACCCCTGCCCACCCCAGGAGGACACCCCAGGATGGAGGGACCCACCCCAGGGACATTCAGGTAAGTTCAGGTAAGTATAATTTTTTATATTTTTTTATTTTTTTTGGGTGGCATAGGGGGGCCTTATTTGTGCCCCCCTACATGCCACTATGCCCAATGACCATGCCCAGGGGACATAAGTCCCCTGGGCATGGCCATTGGGCAAGGGGGCATGACTCCTGTCTTTACTAAGACAGGAGTCATTTAAATGGCGTCTGGGCGTCGAAAATAATGGCGCAAATCGGGTTGAGGCGATTTTTTTGCCTCAACCTGACTTGCCCCATTTTAAGACGCCCTAACGCCATTTTCCCCCTACGCCGGCGCTGCCTGGTCTACGTGGTTTTTTTCCACGCACACCAGGCAGCGCCGGTCTGCTAGCGCCGGCTAACGCCATTCCATAAATACGGCGCCCGCATGGCGCTTCAGAATGGCGTTAGACGGCGCTAAATTTTTTGACGCTAAACTGCGTTAGCGCAGTTTAGCGTCAAAAAGTATAAATATGGGCCATGATGTCTGTGTTTAAACTTACACAAGCTGTGGAAAAACAAAAGAAACCTTGCAGCATTATGGCCGAGTTGCACAGGTCACTGACCTGTGTCTTAAAATAGAATGTTGTCTGTGACGTCTCATTGTTTTTTGCAAATGGAACACAACACTGTGAGGTACAAGTAGAATATAAACAAATCGGAAACTTAATTCCTGTATCAAAGATTGCTACAGTTACACATGTACCGGCCTGCACCTAAGAGTGACCACCTCCATCCAGATCATTAAGACACTGGTTTCAGTCCTGAACTTTGTGTGCAAACTAATGCATTTTGGGTATTGTAGCATTAATTTGCTTCGATGTTGCTAATTATACTGACCCAACTGAAATCAGATAGGTGAAAAGTTTGTGACTGGAACAGGACCCATAATGAAGTGGGGCGGCCATCCTACTGATGATTAAAGAATACATATGTATGTATCCATGTATACATGAAGAATTTCTTAAGCACAAAATCATTTAGTCTCCCATAGGAGACAGAACATGGTTGGGCAATAATAAGTTCGGATATTCAGAAAGAGCCAAGAACCAGGTGTACGAATTGAAGAAGCAGCAATTCCTAAACATATAATATTAAACAATCTCTAGTTATAAATCACAATTTATTTGTACAAAAACATACGTATTCCCAATAGCAACGCAGTGAAAATACCATTCGCAAAATACTGGATGGAATTAAGCAACCTGTAAGATTCTGAAATTGTGAATGTCGCACACAGGTGTGGATGATGATGATCTCACAGAAATGAAATACACCACCACTTACTTTCATGGAGGCCTGGACACCAAAGATGAAGACAGACGTTTTACAATCTAGTTCCATCTGACCATATCCTAGACCATCCACCCCAAAATCCAACTAAAATGGCAAGCCAAGAGACAGCAAAGGACGAGGGTGCTAAAAAGGTAACCTACATTTTCTGACACAGAGTTAGAAATGTTAACACAATAATGTGCTGCCAATATTGAACATTCTTTGGCAAACCCTTTCTTTTTGTTGCCTGTATTGTGAGAGATGTAGCCTCAGGTTAGTTGTGTAAAAGAGAAATTCTGTTTATAATAATATAACAATATGAGGATTATTTTAGACACTAATGGCATACTTTATGTTTTATATATTGAAATCTGAAATGTAAAGTGAACAACTTTGCGCATTCATTGTAATGTTATATGTATTTGTAAAGCACACTATCACCCGCAATTGTATCCTTGAACTGAGTAGGTGTGTGTGCCTAGTCCTTCTTATGGTAAGTTGGTTAATTGAAAAGTCAGATCTTCAGCTTCTTGGGGAGTTCAAAAAAGAAGGAGGAGGGTCTGATGTGGAGTGGGAGGCTGTTCCAAGCTAGGAGTGATGTAAGAAACTGCCCGTCCTACTGATCTGGTTCCATATATGCATGGGATGTGTATGAGGAGGAGTTCTGCAGAGTGGAAGTGCCTTGGTGGTTGATGGAAGAAGATGTCACTTTTGAGGTAGGTGGAGCCTAAGGTATGTAGTGCCTTAAACCCATGTGTGAGGAGATTGAAACTGGCACATTTGTGTGTCTGGAGCTCGTAGAGCTCCCTGAGGTGTAGTGCAATGTGAGTTCTACGTGGAACTTTGTAGAAGTGCCTGGCTGCCGTGTTCTGGATGGTTTATAGTCTTCTATTGGGTTGCTCTGTGATGCTGGCATAGAGGGCGTTCCCGTTTGCCAACCTGCTGGTGACTAGGGTGTCAGTGACAGTTTTTATAATTGTGCTTGAAAGCCATTTGAAGATCTTGCTCAGCATCTTTTTGGGAATGGAAGCAAAATGCCGTGACGATGTTGACTTGGCTTGCCCACTCATGTCCAGTTTGCTGTGATTAATATTTCGAGGATCATGGTGTAGATGCTGGTTGTGGGTCCAAGTTCACCAACCTTCCAGTTGGAGCCTCATAGTGAGGTGTTCTTCCAGAGCACCACTACACCTGTCTTGTCAGTGTTGGGCTTTTTTCCTCTGCAAGGGTTCTTGTCAGAGAGGGAGAGTATGAGTTGTATGTCATCAGCATTGGAAAAGATGTTGATGTAGTGTGCACAGATGATACTGGCCAGAGGGATCATGCATGTGATAAAGAGAGTGTGGCTGAGTGATGAACATTGAGGCACTCCGCAGATAACTTAGCAGACTTTCACGGAGTAAGCTACCAGGCTGACAGCCTGTGTCCTATCAGTTAGGAATGAACAAATCCATCAGAGATCGTGTCCCTAGATAACAATCTCATGCAGTTGCCTGATGAGGATGGCGTGTGATAGTGTTAGATGCTGCAAAGAGGTCCAGGACAGTGAGAGCTGCTGGTTGCTGAGGTGAATGATGCAAAGGTCTTGTGATGGTGTGAGGTTGCTGGAGGCAGGAGGTGTGGTGAAATATCTGATGATGGCGAAGATCTCCTTGCTGCTTTTTGTACCAATGCTGATGCAAACTGCAAGAGCTGTGTGCTTAGTAATCCATATCTCCTTATGGTGTCTGCTATAAAGATGCCTTAATCTGTGGTGTTATCACTTGTTCGCCATTTGCACTTCTGTTGCTTGCAGTGGCATTTCATTGGCTTGAGTTTCTCTGGGTACCAGCTGGTCTGTGGCAGGCTCTTGCTGTTGGGTTGTGTTTGAGAGGAGCCAGGGTGTGTTGACCAAGCTGTTGAGGTCCTTGATGGCTTTCTGGAATTTGCTAGTGTGTGTTTGGAAGGCCAATGCTCAGAGAGGGTGGAAGCCCACTCATCTTCTGTGATACTTTCCAGCTGTGGCAGGTGGTTGTGATGGTGGTAGGTCGGTGGAGGTGCTGGGTGGTTATGCTGAAACTGATGAGGGTGTGGTCTGTCCTGGTGATAGTGCTGGCTTATTAGCTATGATGCAGTTGATTGATGAGAACATCAGTTCCAAAAGATGAGACCATATTTTTCAAGGTTTTTTGGAAGGGCTGTAGAGTTTGGGTTGGTGTGGTCTTCTAGGTGAAAGTTAAGGTCTCAGAGGAGCTTGAAGGTGTTAGCATTGATTATGAGGGGTGCAATGAAGTCCATTATGTCACTAGTGAAATTAGTGCAGGGTCCTGGTGGTCTGTGAATGAAGATGGCTGTGATGCATATTTTGAACATGAAGTATTTCACGTAGTTGGCAGGGTTGTCCATGTAGGTGCTGCAGGTGATATTTGAATATGAAGGCAACTCTACTTCTGGGCTTGTGAAGATGGTCTTGCCTGAAAATCTTGTAGCAGGGTATGGCTGTAGTGATGTCTAGTGTAAAGGTAGGGTTTAGCCTTGTTTCCTTGAGGAAGTGCATGTCCGGAGCATGTTTGTGCAGAAAGTTCCATATCTTTGTGGCTTGCTTGATGAGTGAGTATAGGTTGAGAAGCATGCATGTGCTAGACCTGTAAGCCATAAGGCAGCCTTCCCCAAAATCTTTGACTTCACCCTCCTATTTTGCTAAATTATCTTTTATGTGCCTTATGGCTGTGAAATTTACCACTGCTAACCAGTGCTATATTGTTTGTGCAGACTCCCTAAAACATACAAAATTGGCTTATACCTGATTGCCATATTTAATTTATTTATAAATCCCTAGTACATTGCTATACTATATACTCAAAGCTGTAACTTAAATGCTACTAGTGGGCCTGCAGCACATATTGTGTCACCCAGTTAAGTAGCCCCTTAAAACATGACCCAGATCTGCCATAACCGGCTGAATGCAGTTTTAAACTGCCAATTCGACTTGGCAAAATAAACCTTTTGCCAAGCTTTAAACTCCCCTTTTATTACATGTCACTTCTAAGATAGACCCTAGCACCCCATAGGCAGGGTGCATTCCAATCAAAAGGTTGTGCGTGTACTTTTACATTTTACATGTCCTGTTAATGAAAAACTTACAAATTCATTTTCACTACTGTGAGGCCTACCTCTTCTTTAGGATGACATTGGGCCATCTTAACACATCTAATAAGTGCTAACTTTTGTTTGGAAGCTGATAAGGATTTCATGTATGGTACCTGAGAAATTATTTTTATGTTGTAACTATTTGGTGCAGGCAGCCATTTCCTGGGTAACATAACTGGGTGTTGTTGGCATTTGGACTTTGTTTTTTCTACCCATGGACACAATGGAGGGGCTAGCTGTGCCTCGATGGGCCATCATGCCAGGATGGAGGGACAGAGCTAGAAACAGCCCTCTGTATATCAAGAGGCTGTGCCCTGCCTTCACACAAAGGACTTAACACTACTTCATTGCTTATGCAGCCATTCTGGAACCAAGGCAGGCAGGAAACTGCAATCAATTCAAAGGAATTCTCTAGAAACTTCTTCTACTTCAAAGCAGGTACCAGGTATAACAATACGGTCCTCACATCCACTCTTCAGTTTACTTTCTGAACCTATGGAAGGACTCTCAGAGGACTGCTTGTAGTTGTGGCCTGTTGTGTACTTCAGAAGACTGCTTTGCTGCACCTGGAAAACTGCTCTGTTTCTTCAGGCTGCCTTGAACCCTCAGACAGCTGGGCTGCTGCTTGGACCTTGTTCTACTGCTAGAACCCAGGACTGCTATAGTAACTCCAAGGGCTAGTTGGCCGACCTCCCAATCAGAGCCTCAGGAACAGAAAATACTTTAAGCATCTTGAACCTGCATCTGGACCTTGCCTGAGTGATTCCCAACGCTCTAGGTGGTGCCTCTCTAGTCCTGGACCTTTGCGAGTGGCACTAAAGCTGTCCAGATAGCCAAAATGATCAACTTTGGCTAAAAACTCTTCTGAGAACAGAAAACAGACCAGGACCAATCTGTTTGTCTAGCCTCCCAAGGTTCATCGCCAGTCGTCCTGACCTCATGGCAGCTTCTCACTATGTTTGTTTCCATGCAGCAAATCCTATTCAGAGGTCCTTTGCAGGAGGTTTATCTAACCTTGTGGAGTCAGCTACAGCCTCTAGTCACATCCCACTGGAGATTTATGACTTCTAAAAAAGAGACTAAGGGGCATATTTATACTCTGCACCGAATTAGCGTCATTTTTTTTTACTCTAATTCGGTGCAAAACTAACTCCATACTTATACTTTGGTGCTAGACCCGTCTAGCACCAAATTTATGGAGTTAAAGTCATTTTTTGGAAGTGGAGACCTACCTTGCCTTAATGAGATGCAAGATAGGCATTCCTGTGCAAAAAATGACTCTATGGCCTTAAAGCCATATTTAGGGGCATATTTATACTCTGGGGCATATTTATACTCTGTTTGCACCGAATTAGCGTCATTTTTTAAACTTTAATTCGCTGCAAAACAAACTCCATATTTATACTTTGGTGCTAGACCCGTCTAGCACGAAGGCCCTGATTTATACTATTTTTGCACCGCACTAACTTCATTTTTTGACGCAAAAGGGGTGCAAACTCACAAAATATTGGCCCTTATTTATACTTTTTGGTGCAAAACTGCACTAACTCAGTTTTGCACCAAAAAGTTTAACACCTGCTTGCACCATTTCTGTGCACCAGCCGGTCCCCATATTTATAGAATGGTGCAAGCCGGTGCAAAGGGTAGGCTAGAATAAAAAAAAAAGACTTTAGTCGGGTGGGGCTGGTGGTACAGAAGAAGGGGGTTTAGCACCAAAAAATGACTTTAGGCTGGTTAGAGTAAATAAATGACCAGATTAGCGTCATTTTATGGTGCTAAACCTACCATGCCACATGACTCCTGCCTTACAAAGGTCCCCTGGGCATGGCCGTTGCACTCTGTGCCATGGATGGGGGCCCATCTCCCCCCCCCCTATGGCACTTTCAAAAATAAAATCCAATCTTACCTGTACTTATCTGAGATGGGGCCCCCCATCCTCTGCAGTCCCTCTGGTGTGGGTGGGGGTGCTCCTGGGGCCTGGAGAGGGCACCTGTGGGCTTATTCCATGGTGTTCCAACGTGGAAATAGGCCAACAGGTCCCCTAACGCCTGCCCTGACCCCGGCTTTAAAAAATGGGGCAAATCAAGCATTGCACCATTTTCTGACCCCTCCTCCCTCCCTTGAACCATTTTTGCCTGGGAGTATAAATATGGCTTTAACCCCTTCGCTGCCAGGCCTTTTCCCCCTCAGGTGCCAGGCCTATTTTTGGCTATTTGGGGAAGGGCGCGCTTAGGCCCTCATAGCTTTTTGTCCACATAAGCTACTCACGCCAAATTTTCGTCCTTTGTTTCCAACATCCTAGGGATTCTAGAGGTACCTAGACTTTGTGGGTTCCCCTTAAGGAGAGCAAGAAATTAGCCAAAATACAGTAAAAGACTTGTTTTAAAAATAAAAAAAAACTGGAAAAAAGGGCTGCAGAAGAAGGTTTGTGTTTTTTTCCCTGAAATTGGCATCAACAAAGGGTTTACGGTGCTAAAATCACCAGCTTCCCAGCTTTCAGGAACAGGCAGACTTGAATCAGAAAACCCAATTTTTCAACACAATGTTGGCATTTTACTGGGACATACCCTATTTTTATGATGTTTTGTGCTTTCAGCCTCCTTCCAGTCAGTGACAGAAATGGATGGGAAACCAATGCTGGATCCCAGAAACCTAAACATTTCTGAAAAGTAGACAAAATTCTGAATTCAGCAATGGGTAATTTGTGTAGATCCTACAAGGGTTTCGTACAGAAAATAACAACTGAAATAAAAAGATATTGAAATTGAGGTGAAAAACAGCAATTTTTCTCTACATTTTACTCTGTAACTTTTTCCTGCAATGTCAGATTTTTTAAAGCAATATACCGTTACGTCTGCTGGACTCTTCTGGTTGCGGGGATATATAGGGCTTGTAGGTTCATCAAGAACCCTAGGTACCCAAAGCAAATACATGAGCTTCACCCTGCAGTGGGTTTTTCATTCTATACCGGGTATACAGCAATTCATTTGCTGAAATATAAAGAGTGAAAAATAGGTATAAAAAAAACCTTTGTATTTCCAAAATGGGCACAAGATAAGGTGTTGAGGAGCAGTGGTTATCTGCACATCTCTGAAGTCTGGGTTGCCCATACTAGCATGTGAATTACAGGGCATTTCCCAAATAGTCTTTTTTACACACTGTCTTATATTTGGAAAGAAAAAATGTATAGAAAGAAAAGGGAGAATAACACTTGTTTTGCTATTCTATGTTCCCCCAAGTCTCCCGATAAAAATGGTACCTCACTTGTGTGGGTAGGCCTAGCACCCGCGACAGAAAGTGCCCCAAAACACAAAGTGGACAAATCACATTTTCTCAAAGAAAAACAGAGGTGTTTTTTGCAAAGTGCCAACCTGTGGATTTTGGCCTCTAGCTCAGCCGCCACCTAGGGAAACCTACCAAACATGTGCATTTTTTAAAACTAGAGACCTAGGGGAATCGAAGATGGGGTGACTTGTGGTGCTCTCACAAGGTTCTGTTACACAGAATCCTTTGCAAACCTCAAAATGTGGCTAAAAAAACACTTTTTCCTCACATTTCGGTGACAGAAAGTTCTGGAATCTGAGAGGGGCCACAAATTTCCTTCCACCCAGTGTTCCCCCAAGTCTCCTGATAAAAATGGTACCTCACTTGTGTGGGTAGGCCTTCTGCTCGCAACAGAAAATGCCCCAAAACACTATCGGCCACATCAAAATTATCAAAAATAGAAAACTACCTGTTTTTGCCGGGGACACCTGCGTTTTTGGTCCTGGGATCAGCAGCCATCTAGGGAAACCTACCAAACCCAGACATTTCTGAAAACTAGACACCCGAGGGATTCAAGGGAGGTGTGACTTGCGTGGATTCCCCAATGTTTTCTTACCCAGAATCCTCAGCAAACCTCAAATTTTGCTAAAAAATCTAATTTTTCCCACATTTCTGTGTGGGATCACTGCACCCAACATTCCCCTTAGTGTCCTGGTAAAAATTATACCTCACTTGTGTAGGTGGGCCAAGTGTTTGTGACAGGGAAGAGCCAAAAACACGTCGAAATTGAGGGGGAACCAAAGTGGGTCCAAAAGGGCAGTTTGAAACAAAACATTTTTAGGCTGACAAGTGCAGCAGAAATATTATCGGTATAGATGAGACAATGCTGGGTGGTAGGAATTTTGTGGATTCCTGCAGATTCCGGAAGGTTCCATCACAAAAATGTAGGAAAAATGTGTGCTTTCCAGCAAAGTTGCAGGTTTGCAGGGCATTGTGGGTAAGGAAATGGTGAGGGGTGCATGTGAAGCACACCACCCTGGAATCAACTAGATGTTTCGTTTTCAGATGTGTCTAGGTCTTGTGGATTTTTCTACATGGCAGCGTCCCAAAGTTAAAAAAGTGCAGCCCTCACCATTCCAAGTGGGCCGATTTTGAGAGTTACTAAGCTCTCATGGCCCAAATGTAAAACAAAAACAAAAAAAATCAATTGTCCTCTTGCTTGCCATGGGATAAGATGTTTTAGTGTGCGGGGGAGATCTGAATGACTGATAGCCCCTTCAGTTCGGGTGAGGGCATAACCAGGCCCATACTGGTTGGTAGTCACCACCCCACTATTTTTTTTTATTTTTACATTTCATGGCATCTAGTAGACTTTCTGCCCCCGGGGTATCAATCGGGGTAATTGCCCCATCTGCCAACTGGTGGGCAGAACAACTTTGGCCCCATTTATTTGGGGGGGGGGGGGATATGGCCATAACCCCACCCTCCTATTTTGGAAAAAAATCTTCCCCGGTCACTGGTGAGCTTTCTGCCCCCTTGGGGGCAGATGGGCCTTCCAAAAATAGGCCAATCTGCCCCCAAAGGGCGCAGATATGGCCAATAGTAATGTGTCCCCATGGGGAGCGACCCTTGCCCATGGGGGCTGCCCCCCAAACAAAACACACACATACACACACACCAATCCCTGGTGTCTAGTGGTTTCTGACCTCCTTGGGGACAGATTGGCCTAGCAAAAATAAGCTGATGGCCTAAATACCATTTGCCCCCCAGGGGAGCAACCTTTGCCTTAGGGGTCGTTCCCCATACATAAAAACATGAAGTAAATAAAAATATATACATATCCCTGGTGTCTAGAGCTTTCTGCCCCCCTGGAGGCAGATCGGCCTAATTACATTAGGCCGATCTGCCTCCAGGGGGGGCAGAAATGGCCTAAACACAATTTGGCCCCCCAGAGAGCGACCCTTGCCTAAGGGGTCGCTCCCTGCACATAAAAGAAAAAAAAATTCCTGGTGTCTAGTGGGCATTTCGGCCTAATTATATTAGGCCGATCTGTCCCATCTGCCCCCGGGGGGGGGAGCAGAAAGGGCCTAAAAATAATATGGCCCCTAGGGAGCGACCCTTGCCCAAGGGGCCGTTCCCTTTATTAGAAAACAGACCAAAAAAATCCCTGGTGTCTAGTGGGCATTTCTGCCCCCCCTGGGGGCAGATCGGCCTAATTATATTAGGCTGATCTGCCCCCGGGGGCAGAAATGGCCTAAACACAATTTGGCCCCCCAGGGAGCGACCCTTGCCTAAGGGGTCACTCCCTGCACATAAAAGAAAAAAAAATCCCCAAAAATTCCCTGGTGTCTAGTGGGTATTTCTGCCTTATTATATTAGGCCGATCTGCCCCGGGGGGGCAAAATGGCTGAAAAATTATTTGGCTCCCTAGGGAGCGACCCTTGCCCAAGGGGCCGCTCCCCTCATGTAAATAAATAAATAAAAAAGTCCCTGGTGTCTAGTGGGCATTTCTGCATCGCGATCAGGCAGCAGAAATGCTCAGAATGACATTGAAAGAAAGGAAAAGCCTTTCCTTCCTTCTGATGTCTCTCCCGCCCCCCTCCTCCTGAGCGGAAATAAAATGCTTAGCATTTCTCTTCTGTATCGTGCTGGACGGGAGGCGACCTCTGATGAGGTCAGCACGCGATCGCGTGCTGACGTCATCAGACGTCACTGGGGGGGTCGGGGGTGAAAGGGGAAGCGATTCCCATTTCATCCCTGACGGGGTGTGGGTGGGGGGCCCACAGGGGGAGCGCTAGGGCTTACCCTGTGGGCCCGGTGCAGGATGAGGTGGTCTCGTCCCAGGCACACAGGAACCGTGTGCTGGGACGAGACCACCTAGTCCAAGACACCGTAGGGGTTAAGGCCATAGAGTAATTTTTTATACAGGAACACCTACCTTGCATCTCATTAAGGCAAGGTAGGTTTCCACTTCCAAAAAATGACTTTAACTCCATAAACTTGGCGCTAGACGGGTCTACCACTAAAGTATAAATATGTAGTTAGTTTTGACCGAATTAGATTTTTTTAAAATTGCGCTAATTCAGTGCAAACAGAGTATAAATATGCCCTTTAGCGTCAAGAAATGACGCTGATCTGGTTAGAGTCATTTATTTTGAATGTAACCTGCCCAACGTCATTTTTTTTTTTTACGCTAGCCTACCCTTTGCACCATTCCATAAATATGGGGCCCAGCTGGTGCTAAAAAATGGTGCAAGCAGGTGCAAAACTTTTTGGTGTAAAACAGCGTTAGTGCAGTTTTGCACCAAAAAGTATAAATAAGGCCCTAAGTACGAACATGGATATCTTCATCTCACCTTCAGTTCTCCGATGTTGACACCTCCCCCTCACATACCGTCTGCAGCACTGCCACGCTGAACTTCCACCTTCTCAAGACACTTTTTGCTGACATGTCTTCTAAGCCTAAAGTTAAGCACCGATCGAGCCCAATTAACTTCTTGTATTCAACTCACGCTCTAGCCAGTTAGGCCATATTTTTTTACTTTGACCAAGTCTTGCACAACTTGATTTCCACAGTTGGTTCTTTTTCATTGTTCAATGTATTAGTTTTTACCTTAAACTCATAACTCTGGTTACACTGATTGGATTTTTGCCATTTTGGTGTAAAGTAATTTATTAGAATCCAATCTATTTTTGTAAATTGATGTGGGATTTTTTGTGCTGTTTTCATGTCGTTATTGTTTGTGTGCTTCATAAATACTTTACACACTGCTGCTAGGTTGAGACTGACTGCTTTGTGCCAAACTACCAGAGAGATAAGCACAGGTTCATTTGGGGGTTTGCTTGTGCTTCATCCTGGCAAGAACTGGGGTTGCTGCTTAAGTAGGGTTCTACCCCCCTCAACCAGTAACCCAATTTCTCACATCATGCAAGTGTGACATGTTGTGTGCGTGGTTTTGGTCTGTGTGAGTGTGAGTGGGTGGGTAAGTGTAAGTAAGTGAGGAGCTGATTGCTATTGGTGCAGGAGTGGTGTGTGTTGGGTGTGTGAAAATGCATGAGAACTTTCAAGAGGCACATGTGAATGCTCCTTCCGTGTTGTGCAGTGTGGTGTTGCAGCAGTTTAGCAAGCGCCGGCCAGGTTGAGCTCATGAGGAGGACTTCAGGGTAGCGGTTGGTAGGGGAGAGTGAGAGTTTCTGGCACCGGGACTGCTTTGGCATGCCAGTGGAACATCAGCGATGCACCCATTGCTTGCAGCCTTTTAAGTAGGTCCCAGGAGTGGGAGGGTGAAGAGAGGCTGCTGGCAGGTGAACAGTTATGTCACTTCCTGTGCAGATGAATGACGGAAAATCTAGTGATATCACTTCTTTTCAGATGGGTGATGGGAAATTAGGTCCTCTTGCTTGGCTTCTTCTTTTAAAGACAGTTTTAGTAGGAATCAGAGATGTCACTTCCTGTGCAGATGGATTGTGGGAAATCCAGTGACGTGACTTCCTTTGCAGAAAGGGGGGGTGGCATGTCATTCTTAACATATGTTCATATTGTAAACTGTGGCTTTCTTATAGAGCCCACATTAGAAGAGTAAGGATTGGAAGGTGGTCTCAAGTTAAGGGATCAGGGAGGTGACACAACGAAGTCAAGTTCTGCTCCAATTGCAATGCCATAAGTCACCACTCCACCTGCACCCCAACCTCCAGGAGTCTGTCACAAAGCAAGAGTCACTTCACCAACATGAATGAATGAATGAATCTACACATATTACACTGCTGGCTGTGAAACCAGCTGCCATTAAAAAGGAGTAGGGCTGGGCTGCTTCAAGCACAAATTATATATGTGACATAGACAGTCAGGGTAAATACCTTCAGTCAAGAGTTTAGATATTTGGAGGATCCATACTTTTTGTCCAGTGTCAACTGTTAAACGTTCTGTGTCTATTAGGAAGGAGATTTGTTGGGCTAGTGCAGACAGAAGGGTTTCAAGTCCATTTCTGAGGGGCAAACACAAATGGCAGTAATTATAGAGGTTATGGTGGAGGCAGTTAGTGTCTGCCAGAGATGTATTATCTAGTAGAACCAGCAACCTATTGGTTAAGATGGATCACGTTAGTGATGATGTATGAAAACCTTAGTATAAGCCACATCTTGATTAGAAGAGCTACAAACAGCTTGTGTATCTGGAAGGAACACTTACAGCTTGCTGAAAGAAAGAAGGCCATTAGCTGAAGCACTGTTTCTGTGTCTGAAATAACACATGGATACCACAACCAGAATCTACTCAAGATGCCGCAGTGGCCAGGAGTGGTGGGTGACTGCCAAGCAGTAGCAGATCTTCTCTTCTTGCTGCAAGGGCAATTGACACTGCAGTGTAGGGCAACATAAATAAGACAAGTTGGATGATATTAAAAATATTGAGTCATGTAAGTGGTCTTAAACATGTACCTTAAAATTGTGATTATTAAAATAGCATAATTGTGTTTCAAAATGCTCCAACTGAGCACCTGTATTGTTTTGTTGGGTAAACCTGCACACTGGGTTCACTCAGTAACATTGAGGGCTACATTACATGCCACTGCTAAGTGAAAATCCCTGTGCAAACAACTTTGATGCACCTTAATCACAAAATGATCTTACTGGGTTTTTAAATTTCAATTTACCCCACTTAAAATCCCTATCAGGGTGAACCAGAAGAGTAACTGAATTAACCTGCACATAGCCCTCTGGTAGCTTGGCACGAAAGCTTAGAATCAATGTGTAAAGTATTTATGCAGCACTTAAACAGCAATGAAGTGAAAACACAACACAGGACTTACCCCATACAAATTTAGAACAATGGTGTGAATTTTAATAAATTATTTGAAACCAAAATGACAGGAATCCAATCAGTAGAACCGCAGTTATGATTTTTTAAAGTTTTAACGAGAAAATAGTACCTAAAATATCAAAGTGCCAACTGCGAACATCAAGTCACACAAGACTGTAGCAAAGTCTAAAGATATGGCCAACAGGAGAGGAGTGTTGTTCTGAGACAGACATGAAGTGGATTGGGTCCAGTATCTGCTTACCTTTGGACTTAGAAAAAGTGTGAAGAAAATATCTGAGAAGGTAATATTCTGAGGGGCAAGGCAGCAGGCAGTGTCTGAGAAGAAGGCATAATCATCAGGGAGCTGCTGGTTGAGGTTGAGGGTGAAGATTTCTTTATTCATACTCACTCTATTTTTTTCTGAGATCAAAGTTCTCCAGCCGGGAAAAAAGGTACAGGCTGTAGCCAATGAGGGATGCACAAGCCTTGATACCCCTTCTGTGAGCCACTTAACAGGTTTGCTGTGCAAGGAGGAATATAGCAGGTGGTATGACAAAATCTGTCCGACCGGCAATGCAATTTGGGTGGGTCACCGAGCAGGTAGGCCCCGTCTCATCTCCTTTCTGTTGTCAGAGTCGTTTTCAGTGGAAAACTCCCAATGTTTTGAACTGAGCAATCTGGGCACCTTTAGCACCACTTTCAAGGGCCCAAGACAGGAGGGGCACTACTAAGAGGGTCTGGGCCCCCTCAGACTGAGTCCAGGTGTTGGTTGTGTTCAAGATGGTTGAAGTCTTTGGAGTAACTCTGGAAGTCTTGGGTTCAAGCAGGAAAGCAAGTCTCCACCGACAGGGCAGTCCTCTGAGGGCACAGGGCAGGCTCATGGCAGCAGAGCAGTCCACTTGGTGCTGCAGGGCAGTCATCTGAATTATGCAGCAGGTAAGTCTTCTGAGCGTCCTTCCGCAAGTCCAGAAGTGAACTGAAGAGTGAACCTAAGGGTCTTATTTTTATACCTGATGCTAGCTTTGAAGTGGAAGAAACTTCTGAAGTTTTCTTCTCACAGACGTGTCAGGAACTACCCACCACCCTGTCATGGCCCCATTCGGTCTGCAATCACAATAGGCTGTGTGTGAGCTGAGGCAGTGTCTTTGAAATTCAAGGAGGGCTGTGCACAGCTCTGCCCCCCCATTCAGTATGGATGGCCAATCCTGCCAACACCCAGTCCCTCTATTGTGTGGAGGTATGGAAGGAATATACAAAAGGCAACTAAGAACTACACCCAGCCATGTGACCTAGGAAATAGGCTTTAGGACAAGAAAATGCCAACTTTCTAAAATCGGCATTTTCATACTTGTGAATTACATTCTGTCTTTACCATTAAAGAGGATTTTACATTACAATTCCCTAGATATCAAACATGACATTTATACCTGCCCCAAACCAAACGTCATTACTTATTAAATGTAACAAAGTAACCCAATGTCATCTTATTGTAGAAGTATGTCTCACAGTAGTGAAAAATGAATTTCTGAGTTTTTCACTACCAGGACATGTTAGAAATGGGGTCTCTGGTTTGCAGTCAGGTTGCACTCTGTCCAAGCAGGAACCCTCACTCTAGTCAGGGCAATGGAGAAACACACTTAGATAACCCCTGCTTACCCCCTTGGTAGCTTGGCACAAGCAGTCAGGCTTATCTCAGAAGCAATGTGTAAAGTATTAGTACCAACACACACAGTAATACAGTGAAAACACTACAAAATGGACACCACACGTTTAGAAAAACAGGCAATCTTTATCTAAATCAAACAAGACCAAAACAGCAAAAATCTAACATACACAAGTGAAAATATGAATTTTCAAAAGAATAAAGTGGTCATTACAACCCTGGCGGTCGGTGTTAAAGCGGCGGTAAGACCCCCAACAGGCCAGCGGTAAAAAAATGTGAATCATGACCGTGGCGGAAACCGCCAACAAAGACAGCCACTTTAACACTCCGACCGCCACGGCGGTACAAAAAAACAGCGCGGCTGTCACCGCCAACAGACAGGCGGAGGACAATGTACCGCCCACACTATTATGACAGGCCAATCCGCCACCTTTTCCGGGGCAGATTCACCGCGGATAAAAACACGGCGGAAACAGGAATCCCAAAGGGAAAACGCTCACCTCTACACACTCCACGAGGAGCGAGGACGCCATGGACCCGGAACTCCAAATTCTACCTGCAATAGCCTTCCTGCTCCTCTACCAGGAGCACAAATGCCGGCGGTGAAGACCACGGTGAGTATTGCACCTACAACACAGGGGAGGCAGGAGGGAAAAAACAGGGACACACACACGCAACACCCCCACACCCCACCCTCACCCACTACAATACACACACTAATGCATATTAATACATCACAGTTACACCCCCTAAACCCCCCAGAAGAATGCAAAGACAATAGAAAATGAGTGTAACCATTAGAATATATTCAAAGCAAGTAGGCAGAAATATATATATATACACCACGTACATAATATATACCAAGCATAGTAGTCCAGGTAGTGTTCTAAGAAAGTCCGTGGAACACTGCGACCACACGGTATGGGCGAGGCCCACACAAGATCCCGACCATGACGGAGAGAACACTGCAGGGGCATCAGAGAGCAACTAAACAGGCACCTCAGGGGGAGGGAAAGGGGGGGGCACCTTAGCCGCTTGAGTGCACAACGCCAAATCCACGAGGGGGCCACATGCCCACTGTTCCATCCTGGGGAGTGCAAAGCCACAGTCCCACAAGTCTCTACAGTGGGTGGTCTGGCCACTGTTCAATCCTGGGGAGTGCAAAGCCACAGTCTCTCAAGTCTATACAGCGGGTGGGTTGCCCACTCTTCAATCCTGGGGAGTGCAAATCCACAGTCTCTCAAGACTCTACAGTGGGTGGTTTGCCCACTCTTCAATCCTGGGGAGTGCAAAGCCACAGTCTCTCAAGTCTCCTCAGTGGGTGGTTTGCCCACTCTTCAATCCTGGGGAGTGCAAAGCCACAGTCTCTCAAGTCTCTACGGTGGGTGGGTTGCCCACTGTACAATCCTGGCGAGTGCAAAGCCACAGTCTCTCAAGTCTCTACAGTGGGTGGGTTGCCCACTGTACAATCCTGGCGAGTGCAAAGCCACAGTCTCTCAAGTCTCTACAGTGGGTGGCTTGCCCACTGTACAATGCCTTTCTCCACTGGTTCTGGAGGGGGCTTTGTGCCCAGAGTGCTTCATCCTGCCATGGACAGAGGGAGTGGATGCCTTTCTCCACTGGTTCTGGAGGGGGCATGGTGCCCAGAGTGCTTCATCCTGCTAAGGACAGAGGTAGTGGATGCATCTCTCCACTGGTTCTGGAGGGGACATGGTGCCCAGAGTGCTTCATCCTGCCAAGGACAGAGGGAGTGGATGCCTTTCTCCACTGGTTCTGGAAGGGGCATGGTGCCCAGAGTGTTTCATCCTGCTAAGGACAGAGGGAGTGGATGCCTTTCTCCACTGGTTCTGGAGGGGGCATGGTGCCCAGAGTGCTTCATCCTGCTAAGGACAGAGGTAGTGGATGTATCTCTTCACTGGTTCTGGAGGGGGCATGGTGCCCAGAGTGCTTCATCCTGCCAAGGACAGAGGGAGTGGATGCCTTTCTCCACTGGTTCTGGAGGGGGGATGGTGCCCAGAGTGCTTCATCCTGCCAAGGACAGAGGGAGTGGATGCCTTTCTCCACTTGTTCTGGAGGGGGCATGGTGCCCAGAGTGCTTCATCCTGCGAAGGACAGAGGTAGCGGATGTATCTCTCCACTGGTTCTGGAGGGGGCTTGGTGCCCAGAGTGCATCATTCACCCTGTGACGGACTCAGTTGCGTCAGTGCCCTTGCCGCTCATGGGCCAGCGGTGCTTGAGATGGCGGTGCCCTGTTCAGCGGTGCTTGAGATGCCGGTGCCCTGTTCAGCGGTGCTTGAGATGGCAGTGCCCTGTTCAGCAGTGCTTGACATGGCGGTGCCCTGTGCAGTGGTGCTTGAGATGGCGGTGCCCTGTGCAGCGGTGCTTGAGATGGTGGTCTCCATTGCAGGGTCTCAGCTTTGCTGGCGGTCCTTCATGTCCCAACGGGGCTTTTGCTGGCAGTGCTTCATGGCCCAACGGGGCTTTTGTTGGAGGTCCTTCATGGCCCAACGGGGCTTTTGCTGGTGGTCCTTCATGGCCCAACGGGGCTTATGCTGGCAGTCCTTCATGGCCCAACGTGGCTTTTACTGGCAGTCCTTCATGGCCCAGCGGGGCTTTTGCTGGCGGTGGCCTCCTGGGCAGCTGGGCTGGTGCTGGCGGTGGCCTCCTGGGCAGCTGGGCTGGTGCTGGCAGTGGCCTCCTGGGCAGCTGGGCTGCTGCTGCCAGTAGCCTCCTGGGCAGCTGGGCTGGTGCTGGCGGTGGCCTCCTGGGCAGCAGGGATGATGGCGGTCTTCTCTGCCGTGCTTCTCTTCCCAGACTTGCCGGGTTTCTTGTGCCCCTTCCCCACCTTAGAAGGTGTCACAGCTGACTCCACACTCCCACCTGTACCCCTGGGAACGGCATTGGTGGCTGGAGTCTTTCCCCTCTCCCGCCGGGCACTGGCCAACTTCTGATGCTTCACAGGTGGGGGACTGTCTGTGCTGTGGCTCCGTGCCACACTGGCTGCCCTGGTGGCCGATGCACTCCAGATTCCGGTGACTACAGGAACCACTGGTCCAGGAGATGTTGTGGCTGAGGTGCTAGTTCAGGACCTAGGAGATGGACGGGGTGGGGGAGGTGTGGAAAAGAGGTCAAGGGTGGACAGGAAAAGTTTTTTGGACACACTGGGACGGGTAGCTGGAGGGGGTTTGGGAGTGGAGGAAGAGGTGGTGGTTGTAGGAGGTGTACGTTTGGTGACTTTGAGTGAAGGTGAATGCGCTGGAGGCTGTCGTGAGGTGGACGACTGTTGGGTGGGTGTATGCCTGCGTTTGTGTATCTTGGCCAGGGGGCGTCACAGACACACTGGGAGAGGACACAGGGGACGTGTGAATGGTAGTGGGGGTGGTGACTGCACGTGAGCGGGGTGTGGTGGTGGGTGTGCTGGAGAGGGACGTTGTGGCTGTAGATGTAGTGCATGCAGGTGTGAGTGTAGATGAGAATGGGAGGGAGGAGGGAGACGAGGAGGAGGGGGACACAGTGGAGGCAGTGGATGTTGCTGTGTCTGCATGTGTGTGATGCTTGCGTGAGTGCCTGTGGGATGTGTGGTGCTTATGTTTGCCTGAGTTACCCTTGGGTGTTGACGTGTGTGCATGTTGGTCTGTAGGTGTGCTTGGGATAGGCTGAGGTACAGGGGATTGGGTCGGGGTGGAAGAAGTTGGAGGGGGGAGGCTAGAGATGGGGACAATGGCTGCCATCAGTGCTGAGGCCAGAGTCTGAAAAGCTCAGTGAAGGGCCGCCTGACCAGAATGAATGCCCTCCAGGAATGCATTTGTTTGTTGCAACTGCCTCTCTACACCCTGGATGGCATTCAAAATGGTAGACTGCCCAACAGTGAGGGACCTGAGGAGGTCAATGGCCTCCTCACTGAGGGCAGCAGGGGTGACTGGGGCAGGGCCTGAGGTGCCTGGGGCGAAGGTGATACCCACCCTCCTGGGTGAGCGGGCACAGGCAAAGGCTGAGGGGCTGCTGGGAGGGCAGTGCTGGTAGGGGGGTGGCGGCTGTACCGGTAGATGCAGGGGGCACAGATGTTGCCGCCACCACAAGGGAGCTTCCATCAGAGGACGAGTCCGTGTCGTGGTCTCAGCTCCTGTCCCCGCCGTGGAGCTCCCCTCTCCCTCCTTCCCACTGGTGAATTCAGACACTGTAGTGTTGCCCTCCAGGGCCATGTGGGATGCAGCTCCCTCGTGCTGCGGTGCCACTGCTCCTCCGCCTGATAATGCTAATGCACACAAGAACAGGGAGACTACAAAAAGGGGGGGGAAGACAGAAGAGAGACATGTTGAGTGCATGCATTACCGCTACCGTTGGTGGACACGACAGACACAGAAGCCCCCTGCACTACGCCGCGCTCTTGGGCTCCACTGTTCAATTTCTGGGAAATGGCCTACAATCCTATGGACGACATCTGCACACATAGATGACACAGGGCCATGACTAGGTGCACTTCACACTCTACAGAGGTGGGCTGCGGTGCCACATGGCCTGCCTTACGGAGGGGCCTTGCCTACGGAACTCGCCCTGACCTAGGGAAACCCACAGCCCACCTCCCCCACCCAGACACCTCCACTGCACCCAAAGTCAGCAGAATGAGAGTGTACTCACCCCTTGTGTCTGCTGTGATGCCCTCAAGCACCCATCCAACTCCGGGCAGGCCACCGCCAGGATCCGGAACATCAGGGGGGTCATGGTGCGACGGGCACCCCTCCTACGTTGGGAGGCCATCCCCAGCTGAGCCTCTGCCATCTTCTTGCTCCAGCGGCGAATGTCCTCCCATCTTTTATGGCAGTGGGTGCTCCGTCTGTGGTCGACCCCCAGGGTCCGGACGTCCTTGGCGATGGCACACCAAATATCTTTTTTCTGGTGGGCTCTGACCTACATGAAATGTACAGGGGAAAAAGAGAAGTTATTACCAACTGCACCATCAAAGTGATTGGCCCCCATCCCTACCCTTGCCATGCGGCGCATGCATTCACCGTCTTTCTTGCACGGAGCACTCTCCCCCCTTCCTTCTTACATCCAGCCCTCTCCACACAGGCATAGCCCATACGACATGCTCCCTGTGTACATACCTGTTTGTCTGGAGGACCGTAGAGTAGCGTGTACTGGGGGAGGACCCCATCCACGAGCTTCTCCAACTCCTCCGATGTGAAGGCAGGGGCCCTTTCCCCAGACACTCGAGCCATTGTCTCTTCCAAACCGAGGTCACAGCAGTACTTGCAGTGTAGGTCCTCTCCTGTCGAAGATCAGTTATCGAGTGATTGAACAGATAGAAAATGGCAGTCACGTCCACGGCGGTGCGTACCGTCACCGCCGGCGTACATCGTCATTGGCTCCTGGGACCCATAGGGTCCAATGTTAACCAATGCAGCATTGTGCCGCGGTCTTCGACCGCCTACCGCAACGGTGTGCAACGCCAGCGCAGTTACCTCACATCCCATTGTCCCAATTTAGAGGTCAGGCAGCCGACATTTCAGGGGCCCACATGGCTTCATTTCCAACTGCGTCACACATACCTAGGCCTAGACTCAACACACTTACAGACCACCTTTTGTGTATGATTGGTGTTCTGGGTAAACTGTGGGTACGTACCTCTGGGTTGTTTGACTCTGTGCTCGCTGTTGTCCTTCATAGGCACCGTCCGCTGTGACATGTGAGGAGATGGCAGCATCCTCTGGTGTACCGACCATTGGTGGACCTGTCGACAATGGAGGAGCGACATGTCATAATCACATACAGGCTTGACCGTGCCACAGTCGAGGAACTGTGTACCCAGTTGGAGCCAGACCTGATGTCAGCAATCCGCCATCCCACAGGAATCCCCCTTCAAGTGCAGGTGCTGTCAGTGCTCCATTTCCTTGCAAGTGGGTCATTTCAAACAACAGTGGAAATAGCATCAGGGATGTCCCAGCCTATGTTTTCCAACGTATTGTCCAGAGTGTTGTCTGCCCTTCTGAAACACATGCGGAGCTACATCGTTTTCCCTCAGGTGGAGGATTTGCCTACAGTGAAAGGTGATTTCTATTCCCTGGGACATATCCCCAACATCATAGGTGGCATTGATGGGACCCATGTGACTTTGGTCCCCCTCCCACCGGAGTGAACAGGTGTACAGAAACAGGAAGAGTTATCATTCTATGAATGTACAGATGGTATGTTTGGCTGACCGGTACATCTCCCATGTGAATGCCAAGTTCCGGAATAGCAGCATCCCTTATGTGATGGGGCAACTCCAGAGGCACCGTGTGTGGCTATTAGGTGAGCACCTGGAGGCAAGTCAGTGGGAATGGTTGTCTGGGTCTGGGGTTACCCTACAGCTTAGTTTGTGTCTAACAGTTGTCCCTCGTCGTTTGCAGGTGACTCTGGTTACCCGAACCTGTCATGGCTACTGACCCCATTGAGGAATCCCAGGACAAGGGCAGATGAACGCTACAATGAGGCCCATGGGCGAACTAGGAGGCTGATCGAGCGGACCTTCGGTCTCCTGAAGGCCAGGTTCCGGTGCCTCCATATGACAGGTGGATCCCTATTCTACGCACCAAAGAAGGTGTGCCAGATCATCGTGGCCTGCTGTATGCTTCATAACTTGGCATTGTGACGACAGGTGCCTTTTCTGCAGGAGGATGGTCCAGATGGCGGTGTTGTTGCAGCTGTGGAGCCTGTGGATAGTGAAGACGAGGAAGCAGAGGAAGAAGACATGAACAACAGGGACTCAGTGATCCAGCAATATTTCCAGTGAGACACAGGTAAGAGTACAGACCTGCCTACTACATGTACTTAAACAGTACTACCTCTCTACTGTGTGTCATTTTCACCCAGTGTATGGTCACTGAGTTGTCACTTTCCCTTACGATTTCACAGATGTGGTTCCCACTGTGTGACATCTGCTTAGATTCCTCATGGACTTGAGCTGTGTGACATAGTGTTAGAAATGGGGTTTGTGGTTGGCAGTCAGGTTACCCTCTGTCCAAACAAGAACCCTCACTCTAGTCAGGGTAAGTCATACACAATCCAAAATTATCCTGTGCCCACCCTCTGGTAGCTTGGCACAAGCAGTCAGGCTTAACTTAGAAGGCAATGTGTAAATAAACACATGGGCAATAAATCATACAATAACACAATATAGCACCACAAAAATACACCACACAGTGTTTAGAAAAATATATAATATTTATCAGGAAAATTGTAGGTCAAAACGAATAAAGATGCAATGTGAAATTGTAGAGATATCACTGAAAAGTGATATTAAGGTGGTCATTCCAACATCGGCGGTAAAAGGCGCTTACCGCCGTGCAGAAGACCGCCATAACACCGCTGCGGCCGCGGTAAACCACCACGGTCATTCTGACCCACAACAGGCAAACCGCCAAAATACAGACATCCACAAAAGTCCGCCACACCAAAGGGCAGCGAGAAACTGGCGATGACCAAACCTCCACCGTCACGCCAACAGAAATACACCCACACTATCACGACACACGAATCCACGCGGCGGTCTTTCAACCGCGGTATTCCATTGGCGGTACACACCGCCGCGCTCAAAATACACACACATATACAAAACACAGCCACACTGGACAATTCGAAATACACACACCTGATACACATACACACACCACTCCCACAAACCCAATACAATACAAAACACACACCCACATCACCCACAAACCCCTACTCCTATAGATTTCGTGAACACGCACAGAGATAAGAGACCCGAGCACACAGACGTGCAATTCACTGTCACCCAGCTATACTACCACACACGTCAAAATACACACCAATACACATCACTACACTTAGCACCACACAATCCACCCCACACATCACCCAAACCACCCCATGGCACCGCAAAGACACCCCAGGTTTTCTGACGCTGAACTCAGGGTCATGGTGGAGGAAATTGTACGGGTAGAGCCACAGCTCTTCGGGACACAGGTGCAGCACACCACCATTGCCAGGAAGATGGAGCTATGGAGCAGAATAGTGGACAGGGTCAACGCTGTGGGACAGCGCCCAAGAAATCGGGACGACATCAGGAAGAGGTGGAACGACCTACGGGGGAAAGTGCGTTCCATGGTATCCAGGCACAACATCGCGGTGCAGTGGACTGGCGGCGGACCCCCACCTCCTCCCCCAGAATTTACAACATGGGAGGAGCAGGTCTTGGCGATCCTGCATCCTGAGGGCCTCGCAGGAGTAGGCGGAGGAATGGACTCTGGCAAGTCATATCTTAATTACTACATCCCCCCAACCCCACCAGCATGCCAACTCATACCCCCACCCCCATCACACCTACTCCTTGCAAATGTCTCACCCTCACAACCCACCCATCCCAACACCAAGCCCTGCATGCGACCACTAAGCATGGACACCCATCACCTAAGCATGCCCACTGCACATACCCATCCCCCCCCCAACCACCCTCACAAAAGCCCCCACACAGGAATGCAAGCACAGGGGTACACGGGCACCCACCCATTGCACTCTATGGCACATACAGAAGCAATAATCATACTATTATACCCCTGCAGGACGCGAACGCCACGTCACCGCGCCGGAGGGTCCACAAATGTCCACTCCACCCCCAGAAGAGGCCCACAGTGATGACAGCACCTCTGTCTCCCTGGATCTAGATGACCAGCCCGGCCCATCGGGGACCTCTGGACAGTCGGTTCCCCTCAGACAGCCACAGGCCACAGCAGACCTTCCCCCCTCTGGGAACACCAGCACAGCACCCACCCAGCGGGCCCATATCTCTGTCCCCAGGACACGTCAATCAGCGGTGTGTCCACCACTACAGGGCACCCAGGTTAACCCACCACCCCAACAACAACAGGGACCTGGGGGCAGTGGTAGTGGGCACACGGTCCAGGTGACAGAGGCACAGGGAAACAGGGGAACTGGGAGGGCTGCTGTGCGACAAGGGGGGGACAGGCCCAGGGAACCCACCCTCCACGAGGCCCTCTCCTCCATCATGGGAGCATACCACCACTCCCAGGAGACGATGGCGACGGTCCTGGCCAGGTTTCAGGAGATCCAGCTTCTGCAGGAGCAACAGTATATGGGGTTCAGGGAAGAACTGAGAAACATCAGTACCGCCATGGGCACCATCGTAGTGGCTCTGAATGAGCTAGTCACCACATTGCGGGACACTGTTGCACCACAAAGGGCCCCTGACACTAGCATGGACCAAGAACTGCCTAACAACCTCCGCTGGCGCTAGTGGACAGGAGGCCCAGACACAAGACCAACAGGCCACCAGAACCCCACCCCCTGCAGAAGGTGAACCACCCCGCAAGCGGGCCCTGAGATCCAGGAAGAAGACAGAGTAAGATGCCAAGACCCCCGCCAGCAAAGGATACCTCCCTGATTGTCATCCAACTGGCCCACATTGACACCCTGTCCATTCTTACACTGCCCCTGCTCCACTTTCCACAGGCATCTGGACAATGCACCTGTGATACTGATAGTCTGGACTCTGCCATGGACAATCCTCCACCATCACACCTCAACCATTTGCAACCACCCACCAATTTAGAGCACTGTAATAAACACACTTATTGCATAAAACAATCTGGAGTCTGGCTGTGATTATGTACAAATGTATTAGACAAATGGCATATTCACATTGTGATGCCAACATACCAATGTCACACAGCTGTAGTCCATGGGGAAATAAAGCAGATGTCACGCAGTGGGGCCCACATCTCTGAAATTGGAAGGGAAAGTCACAACTCAGTTACCATACACTGGGGGAAAAGGACAGACAGTTGAGAGGTAGTAGGGGTTAAGTATATGTAATATGCCGGTGTGGATTCTTACCTGTGTGTCATTGAAAATACTGCTGTATTACTGTGTTCCTGTTCTCTATGTCGTCCTCTTCGCCTTCCTCCTCTCCACTCTCCACAGGCTCCACAGCTGCTACAACACCACCATCTGGACCATCCTCCTGCAGAAAAGGCACCTGGCGTCGCAAAGCCAGGTTGTGAAGCATACAGCAGGCCACGATGATCTGGCACACCTTCTTCGGTGAGTACATTAGGGATCCACCTGTCATATGTAGGCAGCGGAACCTGGCCTTCAGGAGGCCGAAGGTCCGCTCGATCACCCTCCTAGTTCTCCCATGGGCCTCGTTGTACCGTTCCTCTGCCCTTGTCCTGGGATTCCTCACTGGGGTCAGTAGCCATGACAGGTTGGGGTAACCAGAGTCTCCTAATAGCCACACACGGTGCCTCTGGAGTTGACCCATCACGTAAGGGATGCTGCTATTCCGCATGATGTACGCATCATGCACTGACCCAGGGAACTTGGCATTAACATGGGAGATGTACTGGTCCGCCAAACACACCATCTGGACATTCATGGAATGATAACTCTTCCTGTTCCTGTACACCTGTTCACTCCTGCTGGGGGGGACCAAAGCAACATGTGTCCCATCAATGGCACCAATGATGTTGGGGATATGTCCAAGGGCATAGAAATCAGCCTTCACTGTAGCCAAATCCCCCACCTCAGGGAAGACGAAGTAGCTCCGCATGTGTTTCAGCAGGGCAGACAACACTCTGGACAACACCTTGGAAAACATGGGCTGGGACATCCCTGATGATATGGCCACTGTTGTTTGAAATGACCCACTTGCAAGGAAATGGAGTACTGACAGCACCTGCACTAGAGGGGGGATCCCTGTGGGTTGGCGGATTGGTGACATCAGGTCTGGCTCCAACTGGGTACAGAGTTCCTGTATAGTGGCTCGGTCAAGCCTGTATGTCAGTATGACATGTCTTTCCTCCATTGTCGACAGGTCCACCAGCGGTCTGTACACGGGAAGATTTCTCCATCTCCTCGCATGTCACAGTGGACGGTGCCTATGAAGGACAACAGCGAGCATCGAGTCAATCAACCCACAGGTATGTAACCACAGCTTGCACATAACACGATTCCCAATGCATTGAATGGCTTGTATGAGTGTCGATGCAAGGCCTAGGTATGTGTGACGCAGTAGAAAATAAGGCATGTGGGCCCTTGAAATGGCGGCTGCCTGACCTGTGAAGTGCGACAATGGGATGTGAGGTCAATGCGCTGGCGTGGGACACTGTGGCGATAGGCGGTCGAAGACCGCGGCGCAAAGCTGCATTGGTTAACATTGAACCCTATGGGTCTCAGGAGCCAATGACGATGTGCGCCGGCGGTCGCGGTACGCACCGCCGCGGTACGCACCGCCGCGGGCGTGACCGCCATTTTCTATCAGCTTAATCACTCGATACCTTATCTTCCACAGGAGAGGACCTACACTGCAAGTGCTGCTGTGACCACGGTCTGGAAGAGACTATGGCTCATGCGACTGGGGAAAGGGCCCCTGCCTTCACTGCTCAGGAGTTGGAGAAACTCGTGGATGGGGTCCTCCCCCAGTATGCGCAACTCTACGGTCCTCCAGACCAACAGGTAAGTACACTGGGACCATGCTTTGTGGGCAATGCCTGTGTTGAGTTGGGTGGATGAAAGATGGTTGGGAGGGGAGCGATTGAGACATGCATCAAACGACAGATGAGAGCATGTGCCACATGGCAAGGGTGGGGATGGGCGGGCCACTCACATCGAGCATGCAGAAGGTGATGATTATTCTTCTCTCCCTGTACATGTCACATAGGTCAGCGCCCACCAGAAAATCGGTATTTGGCGTGCCATCGCCAAGGACGTCCGGACCCTGGGGGTCCACCAGAGATGGGGCACCCACTGCAGGAAGAGATGGGAGGACATCCGACGCTGGAGCAGGAAGACGGCGGAGGCTCAGCTGGGGATGGCCTCCCAACATGGGAGGGGTGCACGTCGTACTTTGACCCCCCTGATGTCCCGGATCCTGGCGGTGGCCTACCCCGAGTTGGATGGGCGCGTGAGGACATCACAGCAGACACAAGGGGGTGAGTACACTCAAATCCTGGTTACTTTGCGCGCAGTGGAGGTGTCTGGGTGGGGGAGAAGGGCTGTGGTTATCCCTAGGCCAGTGCGATATCTGTAGGCTAGGCCCCTCCGTAAGGCATGGCCCTGTGCCCCGCCCCCCACGGTAGGGTGCCAAGTACAGCTATTCATTGCCCTGTGTCATGTATGTGAGCAGAGGTCGCCCATAGGCTTGTAGGCCATGTCCCACGGATTGTGTAGTCGACTCCAAGTGCGCGGCGTAGTGCAGGGGGCTTCTGTGTCTGTCCTGTCGCCAATGCATGCACTCAACATTTCTTTATTTCCCCCCCCCCTTTTTCTTGTCTTCCTGTTCATTTGTGCATTAGCATCATCAGTCGGAGGAGAAGTGGCATCGGAGCACGAGGGAGCTGCATCTCACATGGCCATTGCGGGCCATGCACCTGACTCGGATTTCACCAGTGAGACGGAGGGCGAGGGGAGCTCCACAGCGGGGACTCGTGCGGATGTCAGTGACAGCGACTCGTCCTCTGAAGGGAGCTCCCTTGTGGTGGCGGTAACATCCGTGCCCCCCGCTACAACAGGTACAGCCGCCACCCAGCGCACCAGCACCGCCCTCCCAGCAGCCCCTCAGCGTTTGCCCCGTGCCCGCTCACCCAGGAAGGTGGGCATCTCCTTCGCCCCAGGCACCTCAGGCCCTGCCCCAGTCACCCCTGCTGCCCTCAGTGAGGAGGTCATTGACCTCCTGCGGACGCTCATTGTTGGGCAGTCTACCCTTTTGAATGCCATCCAGGGTGTAGAAAGGGAGGTGCACCAGAGTAATGCATACCTGGAGGGCATTCATTCGGGTCAGGCTGCCCATCAGCGATCGTTCAACACTCTGGCCTCAGCACTGATGGCAGCAGTTGTCCCTGTCTCTAGCCTCCCCCCTCCAACTTCCTCCACCCAGACCCAATCCCCTGTACCTCTGTCTATCCCAGACACACCATCAGACCAGCCTGCAAACACTTCAACACCCAAGGGAAGCTCATCCAAACATAAGCACCACACATCACACAAGCATTCACACAAGCAACATCCACATGCAGACATACCAACACCCACTGCCTCCACTGTGTCCCCCTCCTCCTCGTCTCCCTCCTCCCTCCCTGTCACGTCTACACTCACACCTGCATGCACAACATCTTCAGCCACTACGTCTATCACCAGCACACCCACCAGAACCCCCCGCACACGTGCAGTCACCACCCCCACTACCATTCACACGTCCCCTGTGTCCTCTCCCAGTGTGTCTGTCACCCCCTCTTCCAAGCTACACAAACGCAGGCAGCCACCCACCCAACAGCCATCCACCTCACGACAGCCTCCAGCACAAGCACCTGCACCCAAAGACACCAGACTTCAAACTCCTACAACCACAACCTCCTCCTCCACTCCCATACCTACTACACCTACCCATCCCTCTCTTCCTAAACTTATTTTCCTTTCCAAACTTGACCTCTTCCCAACAACTCCCCCACCCCTCTCCATCTAAAAAGACTCCAGTCAGCACCTCAGCCACCACAACAGGGGGCCCTCAGAAGACAGTCTGCCATGGACTGTGGAGTCCCCCACCCTCAAGGTCAGGCAGCTCAGTAGGGAGCCAAGGCACGGGCAGCCCACCGCCGCAAAAACATGCCAAAATTGTCAGTGCCCGGCGCGAGAGGCCTAAAACACCTGGGACAAAAATTCCTACCATGGCTCCGGCAGGGAGTGTGGTGCCACATGGCACACCGCCAAAGGTGGGGAAGGACCACAGGCGACCAGGGAAGGCTGGAAAGGCCAGCACGCCCGACAAGACCGCCAGCAGCCCAGCTGAGCAGGAGGGCCCCGCATGCCCCATCCCAGGTGGGCAGGAGGAGATCAACAGGCCCGGGACTGCAGCCCAGGAGGGCCCCACCAGGCCGATCCCAGGTGGGCAGGAAGGCGCAGCCAGCCACAGGTCAGGTGGCGAATGACCTCCACACCATGGGCTGATCCGCTGAACTGGGCACTCATCCGAAGCACCGCCCCGCTGGGCCCTTCATCTCAAGCACCCCTCCGCTGGGCTCCGCCGTCTCAAGAACCGCTGAACTGGGCCCTTCATCTCAAGCACCGCTGAACTGGGCCCTTCATCTCAAGCACCGCTCCGCTGGGCACCGCCGTCTCAAGCACCGCTGAACTGGGCCCTTCATCTCAAGAACCGCTGAACTGGGCCCTTCATCTCAAGCACCGCTCCGCTGGGCACCGCTGTCTCAAGAACCGCTGAACTGGGCCCTTCATCTCAAGCACCGCTCCGCTGGGCCCTTCATCTCAAGCACCGGTCCGCTGGGCACCGCCGTCTCAAGAACCGCTGAACTGGGCCCTTCATCTCAAGCACCGCTGAACTGGGCCCTTCATCTCAAGCACCGCTCCGCTGGGCACCGCCGTCTCAAGCACCGCTGAACTGGGCCCTTCATCTCAAGAACCGCTGAACTGGGCCCTTCATCTCAAGCACCGCTCCGCTGGGCACCGCTGTCTCAAGAACCGCTGAACTGGGCCCTTCATCTCAAGCACCGCTCCGCTGGGCCCTTCATCTCAAGCACCGCTCCGCTGGGCACCGCCGTCTCAAGAACCGCTGAACTGGGCCCTTCATCTCAAGCACCGCTGAACTGGGCCCTTCATCTCAAGCACCGCTCCGCTGGGCACCGCCGTCTCAAGCACCGCTGAACTGGGCCCTTCATCTCAAGAACCGCTGAACTGGGCCCTTCATCTCAAGCACCGCTCCGCTGGGCACCGCTGTCTCAAGAACCGCTGAACTGGGCCCTTCATCTCAAGCACCGCTCCGCTGGGCCCTTCATCTCAAGCACCGGTCCGCTGGGCACCGCCGTCTCAAGCACCGCTGAACTGGGCCCTTCATCTCAAGAACCGCTGAACTGGGCCCTTCATCTCAAGCACCGCTCCGCTGGGCACCGCCGTCTCAAGCACCGCTGAACTGGGCCCTTCATCTCAAGAACCGCTGAACTGGGCCCTTCATCTCAAGCACCGCTCCACTGGGCACCGCCGTCTCAAGAACCGCTGAACTGGGCCCTTCATCTCAAGCACCGCTCCGCTGGGCACCGCCGTCTCAAGCACCGCTGAACTGGGCCCTTCATCTCAAGAACCGCTGAACTGGGCCTTTCATCTCAAGCACTGCTCCGCTGGGCACCGCCGTCTCAAGAACCGCTGAACTGGGCCCTTCATCTCAAGCACTGCTTCGCTGGGCACCGCCGTCTCAAGCACTGCTCCGCTGGGCCCTTCATCTCAAGCACCGCTGGCCCATTGGCGGAAGGGGCAGGCCCGCATCTGTGTCGGGCAGGGCTGCACGAAGCACTCTGGGCACTAGTCCCCCTCCGGTACCATTGGAGACTGATATTGACTTGAGAGACTGTGGCTTTGCACTCCCCAGGATTGAACTGTGGGCAAACCACCCACTGTAGAGACTTGAGAGACTGTGGCTTTGCACTCCCCAGGATGGCACAGTGGGCAAGCCACCCACTGTATAGACTTGAGAGACTGTGGCTTTGCACTCCCTAGGATGGAACAGTGGGCAAGCCACCCACTGTAGAGACTTGAGAGACTGTGGCTTTGCACTCCCCAGGATGGCACAGTGGGCAACCCACCCACTGTATAGACTTGAGAGACTGTGGCTTTGCACTCCCCAGGATGGAACAGTGGGCAAGCCACCCAGTGTAGAGACTTGAGAGACTGTGGCTTTGCACTCCCCAGGATGGTCCAGTGGGCAAGCCACCCACTGTAGAGACTTGAGAGACTGTGGCTTTGCACTCCCCAGGATGGTCCAGTGGGCAAGCCACCCACTGTAGAGACTTGAGAGACTGTGGCTTTGCACTCCCCAGGATTGAACTGTGGGCAAACCACCCACTGTAGAGACTTGAGAGACTGTGGCTTTGCACTCCCCAGGATGGCACAGTGGGCAAGCCACCCACTGTATAGACTTGAGAGACTGTTGCTTTGCACTCCCCAGGATGGAACAGTGGGCAAGCCACCCACTGTAGAGACTTGAGAGACTGTGGCTTTGCACTCCCCAGGATGGTCCAGTGTTCAAGCCACCCACTGTAGGGACTTGAGAGACTGTGGCTTTGCACTCCCCAGGATGGCACAGTGGCCATGGAGGCCCCTCGTGGATCTGGCGTCGTGGACTCATCTGGCTGAGGTGCCCCCCCTTCCCTTCCCCCTGAGGTGCCTGTAGTTTTCCTATCTGATGCCCCTGCAGTGTTCTCTCCGTTGGAGTCAGGTATCCTGTGTGGGCTTTGCCCATGTGATTTTGGCCCAGTGGCCCACGAACAATGGCTGATACACATATCGGACTGGACAATTTATGTATATAAAGTTATAGATGTGTGATATATTTTATACTCAGTCATACAATATATTTCTAAGTTTAGAATCATTTCCTTTTGTCTTTGCATTCTTCCGGGGGGTTTGGGGGGGTAACTGTGATGTGTTGCTATGCATTGATGTGTGTGTTGTAGTGGGTGAGGGTGGGTGTGTCGCATATGTGTGTCCCCGAATTTTTTTGCCTCCCCCCACCCCTGTGTCGTAGGTGTAGTACTCACCGTTGTCTTCTGCGTCGGCGTTCGTGCTCCTGGTAGAGGAGCAGGAAGACAATAGCTGCGAGGATGTGGAGTTCGGGATCCATGCTGTCCAGATTCCTCGTGGGGTGTATGGAGGTGAGCGTTTTCCTTTTGAAATGTCTGTTTCCGCTGTGTTTATATCGGCGGGGCTACCGCCCCGGAAAAGGTGGCGGATTGGTGGGTTGTGATAGGGTGGGCAGTACATTGTCTCCCGCCTGTCTGTTGGCGGTGACCGCCACACTGTTTGTTTGTCCCGCCGTGGCGGGCGGTGTGTTAAAGTGGCGGTCTCTGTTGGCGGTTTCCGCCAGGGTCGGAATTGCATTTTTTTTACCGCCAGCCTGTTGGCGGTTTTGCCGCCGCTTTAACACCGACCGCCATGGTTGGAATGACCCCCTAAGTGTCTTAAGTCTTTAAAAAGCAAACAAAGGGGGTGATTCTGAGCTTGGCGGACGGCGGGAGCCGCCCGCCAAGCGGGAACCGCCAGAATACTGCTGCGCGGTCAAAAGACCGCCGCAGTAATTCTGAGTTTCCCGCTGGGCGGGCGGGCGACTGCCAGAAGGCCGCGGGAAACTCCCTTCCACGAGGATGCCAGCTCCGAATGGAGCCGGCGGAGTGGAAAGGGTGCGACGGGTGCAGTTCACGCGGTGAAGTCGTGCATCGTTTTTCGGCGCGCGGACAGTCTCTTTCTGTGTGTCCCGGGATTACCAGATGTCCCGTGGTCTGTGCGTGGATTCTTCTGCTTGTTTTCCGGCTCCGCGACGTTCCGCGGGGCTGCGCGTCGAAGTTTTGTTCTCACGGCAAGCGTCGCATCGATTTCCTCTCTGGAAGTCGGGCGGCGTTGTCCTTGCGAGGCCATGCGTCGAAGTTCCGGTCGCCCCGAAGGTGTCGCGTCAATCAGCGTCGGTGTGCAGCGATTTTGTTGCCACGGAGCAAGCTGTGCGTCGAAATTTTCGGCGCACGAAGAGTCCAAATGAAAAAGAGAAGTCTTTTTGGTCCTGAGACTTCAGGGAACAGGAGGCAAGCTCTATCCAAGCCCTTGGAGAGCACTTTTACAGCCAGACAAGAGTTCAGCAAGGCAGCAGGGCAGCAGGGCAACAGTAGGGCAGCAGTCCTTTGTAGAAAGCAGTCAGGTGAGTCCTTTAGGCAGCCAGATAGTTCTTCCTGGCAGGATGCAGGTTCTGGTTCAGGTTTCTTCAACAGCAAGTGTCTGATGAGGTAGGGCAGAGGCCCTGTTTTATACCCAAATGTGCCTTTGAAGTGGGGGAGACTTCAAAGAGTGGCTAAGAAGTGCACCAGGTCCACTTTCAGTTCAATCCTGTCTGCCAGGGTCCCAGTAGGGGGTGTGGAAGTCCTTTGTGTGAGAGCAGGCCCTCCACCCTCCCAGCCCAGGATGACCTATTCAAAATGCAGATGTATGGAAGTGAGGCTGAGTACCCTGTGTTTGGGGTGTGTATGAGTGAATGCACAAGGAGCTGTCAGCTAAGCCCAGCCAGACGTGGATTGTAAGGCACAGAAAGATTTAAGTGCAAAGAAATGCTCACTTTCTAAAAGTGGCATTTCTAGAATAGTAATATTAAATCCAACTTCACCAGTCATCAGGATTTGGTATTACCATTCTGGCCATTCTAAATATGACCTTCCTACTCCTTTCAGATCAGCAGCTACCACTTCAATACTGTATGAGGGCAGCCCCAATGTCAGCCTGTGAAGGGAGCAGGCCTCACAGTAGTGTAAAAAATAATTTTAGGAGTTTTACACTACCAGGACATGTAAACCACACAGGTACATGTCCTGCCTTTCACCCACAGAGCACACTGCTCTAGGGGTTACCTAGAGCACACATTAGAGGTGACTTATATGTGGAGAAAGGGGAGGTTTAGGCTTGGCAAGTAATTTTAAATGCCAAGTCAAGGTGACAGTGAAACTGCACACACAGGCCTTGCAATGGTAGGCCTGAGACAAGGTAAAGGGGCTACTTAAGTGGGTGGCACAACCAGTGCTGCAGGCCCACCAGTAGCATTTAATCTACAGGCCCTATGCACCTATAGTGCACATTACTAGGGACTTATAAGTAAATTAAATAGTCCAATCAGGTATGATCCAAGGTTACCAGGTTTAAAAGGAGAGAGCATATGCACTTTTGCACTGGTTAGCAGTGGCAAAGTGCGCAGAGTCTAAAAGCCAGAAAAAACAGTGTCCAAAAAGTGGAGGGAGGCAGGCAAAAAGTTAGGGGTGACCACCCTAAGGCTGTCAGGTCTAACATGTGTTCCCCCCAGCTGAAAGTGGGGAGAGCTACCCGACCTCCTGGGAGCTCTCATCGCTAAGGCGGAAGTATCTGGAGAGACCATCATCATTGGCGTGGTCAACCCCTGGGCGATGCTCCACCGTAAAGTCCATCCCCTTTAGGGAAATGGACCACCTCAAGAGTTTAAGATTTTCACCCCTCATCTGCATGAGCCATCTGAGGGGGCTGTGGTCTGTCTGAACCCGGAAGTGAGTCCCAAACAGGTATGGCCTCAGCTTCTTCAGTGCCCAGACCACAACAAAAGCTTCTCTCTCAATAGCACTCCATCTCTGTTCCCGTGGTAATAGCCTTCTGCTAATAAAGACTGCTGGTTGGTCTAGGCCCTCCTCATTTAGCTGTGCTAGGACCGCCCCTATGCCATGCTCTGAAGCATCTGTCTGCACAATAAATTCCTTGGAGTAGTCAGGGGCCTTGAGCACGGGGGCCATGCACATGGCTTCCTTCAGAGAGTCAAAGGCTTTCTGACAAGCCTCTGTCCAATTCACCAACCTAGGTTGTTTCTTGGAAGTGAGTTCTGTCAAGGGTGACACAATGGTACCGTAGCCCTTGACAAATCTGCGGTAGTATCCTGTGAGGCCTTAAAAGGCTCTCACCTCAGTCTGTGTTCTAGGTGGTTGCCAGGCCTAGATAGTTTCAATCTTGGCCTGGAGGGGTTGCACCTTGCCACCACCCACTAGGTGTCCCAAGTACACCACGGAACCCTGCCCAATCTGGCACTTACTAGCCTTGTTGGTCAGGCCTGCCTGTCGCAGGCCCTGAAGCACCTCCTTGGGGTGGACCAGGTGTTCCTCCCAGCTGGAACTGTAGACAGCTATGACGTCCAGGTAGGCTGCACAGAAGGCATCCTTGCCAGCTAGGACCCCGTTAACCAACCGTTGGAAGGTAGTGGGGCATTTTTTCAACCCAAATGGCATCACCCGGAACTGGTAATGGACATCAGGTGTGTAAAATGCGGATCTCTCTTTAGCCCCCTCAGTCAAGGCAATCTGCCAGTACCGAGAAGTAAGATCAAACGTACTCAGAAACTTGGCAGCGCCCAGCCTGTCAACGAGCTCATCCGCTCGGGGGATGGGGTGAGCATCAGTCCGTGTGACTGAGTTGAGACCCCGGTAGTCCACACAGAACCGGAGTTCTGGGACCGCACCTGGGGCAGTAGCCTTAGGGACCAACTCCACAGGGCTGGCCCAGGGACTACTGGATTTCTCAATAACCCTTAAAGCTAACATCTTGGAGACCTCCTCCTTGATGCTGGCCTTCACCTTATCCGATAACCTGTAAATTTTGTTCTTCACAGGGAGACTGTCACCTGTGTCAATGTCATGAACACAGAGGTGGGTCAGTCCAGGAGTAAGGGAGAACAGGGGGGAGAACTGCTCCAACAGCTCATAGCAGTCTCCTCTCTGGTTTAAAGTCAGGGAGTCAGAGAGAATGACTCCTTTCACTGACCCATCACCTTCTTGGGCAGAGAGGAGGTCGGGGAGAGGTTCACTCTCCTCTTCCATTCCTTCATCTGTGACCAGAAGCATGTTGACTTCAGACCTCTCAAAATGAGGCTTTAGTCAGTTGACATGGAGCACCCTTAGTGGTTTGGAGGTCCACTAGGTAAGTGGCCTCCCCTTTCTGCTCCTTTACTTCAAATGGGCCAGACCAGCAGTCCTGGAGAGCTATAGGCTCTACTGGCTCCAATACCCACACTTTGTCTCCAGGTTGAAACTCTACCAGGGTGGCCTTCTGGTCATACCAACGTTTCAATACCTCTTGACTGGCTTCAAGGTTACTTTTGGCCTCTTTCCAGAAGCGGGTCATATGGTTGCGGAGGGCCAACATGTAGCTGACCACATCCTGAGGGGGTGACTTTGGAGCTTTCTCCAACCCCTCCTTGACAATGCTTAAGGGTCCCCTGACAGGTTACCCACAGATAAGCTCAAAGGGACTGAACCCTACCCCCTTCTGGGGTACCTCTCTGTAAGCAAAGAGAAGGCATGGTAAGAGGACGTCCCACTTACGCCTCAGGGCCTCACGGAGGCCACCAATCATGCCTTTCAAGGTCTTGTTGAATCTCTCCACAAGACCATTAGATTGGGGGTGATAGGGTGTGGTGAACTTGTAGGTTACACCACACGCATCCCACAGAGACTTCATGTATGCAGACATGAAGTTAGTGCCTCTGTCAGACACTTACTCCTTTGGGAATCCCACACGGGTAAATATCCCCATCAGAGTTCTGGTCACCACCGGTGCAGTTACGGTCCTCAGAGGGATTGCCTCTGGGTAACGGGTGGCATGGTCCACCAAAACCAGGATGAACCTGTTGCCTAGGGCAGTTTTGGGGTCCAATGGACCAACAATGTCGATGCCCACCCTTTCAAATGGGGTGCCAACGACAGGAAGTGGAATCAGGGGGGTCTTAACCCTTTTTCCTGTTTTACCACTGGCCAGGCAGGTACGACAAGATCTACAGAACTTATCTGAGTTTGTCCTTATTCTGGGCCAATAAAAGTGGGTGACAAGCCTGTCAAAGGTCTTGTCTTGCCCCAAATGTCCTGCCAGGGGAATGTCGTGAGCCAGACCCAGTAGGAAGGTTCGGTAACACTGGGGGACCACCAGCGCATGCACTGCCTCAATGGCCGGAACCTTAGGCTCACTGTAGAGGAGATCATTCTCCCAATATATCTGGTGATTGCCAGAGGCTTCACCTGCTGCCTGGGCTGAGGCTTGCTTCCTCATACCCTCTAGAGTGGGACATTCTTTCTGCGCCTTGCAGAATTCCTCCCTGGTGGGTCCACCCTCAACTTGCCAGCCAGCAAGCTCAGGTAGATCACCTAGGGTGGCAATGTCTTCCCCAGTTGGCTCGGGAACCTCCTCCTCAGGAACCCCGTCAACCACTGCGGGAACTTCTGGGACCAGTTTCCCGCACCCCTTGCCCCTCCTCTTGGCAGTTCTCTGGGCCATTGTTCCAGGCTCCAGACACCCTTGACTTCCCTCTCGTTCAACCATGGACTGTGTGGTCATGCAGACCCACTCAGGTAACCCTAACATCTCTAGGTGAGATCTGAGCTCTACTTCTTTCCAAGCAGTATGCTCAAGATCATTGCGTAACAGACAATCTACAGGCATGACAGGACTCACAGCTACTTTCAGAGTACCAGAGACCCCCCCCCCTCAAAGGGAAACAGAGCCACCGGTAGGAGACTCTCACGATTGTCAGCAACTATGACCTGGTGGAATGTATTAGGGACTATCTGCTCTGTTGACACCAGCTGACTCTTGATAGTAGTCATACTGGCTCCTGTGTCACGCAGAGCCTCCACCTTTTGCCCATCAATGGTGACCCACTGCCTGTACTTGGAAGTATTTTAGGGCATGTGGGCTTTGGGCATCATTTCTCCTTCTCCCGGGGACACTAGGGAAATCTCTACCTGCTCCCCAAAGCTATCTGGGTCCATCTCCCCCTGAGCGCTAAACTAGTCAACCCAGGTGTCTGTCCAGTAGTGGAGGGTGCCCTCTTGGAGCACTGGGGGTCGCCTTTATAGTGACCATATTGGTAGCACTCTAAGCATTTGGGGTTGGATTTCCCTGATTTATCATAAGTCCCTGGCTTTTTCCCAAATCTGGAAAAGGAATGGTTGCCACCCCCTCCCTGGGAATTCTTTTGGGGGCCTTTGGAGAGTTCCTTATCTGTAAGTTTATCTCCCCCCTCTTTCTTCTGTTGGGAACCCTGACCACCTTTGTGGGTGTCCCCGCCAGGTACCCTTTTGGACACTCTGGTGCTAACCCAGAGGTCCGCCTCCTCAACAAGCTTCCTGGGATCAGTCAGCTTACTATCTACCAAGTGCTGGCGCAACTCTGTAACAGTAATATTGAGCATATGCTCTCTCAGAATCAAGTCATATAACCCTTTATAATTATGTACTTTGTTGCCCCGTACCCATCCATTCAGTGCCTTACTGGAAAAGTCAAAGAAATCTACCCATGTTTGTGTGGTTTGTTTGGTGCTGTCCCTGAACCTCTGACGGTATCCCTCAGGGGTCAGCCCAAACTTGGCAAATAAAGTGGCTTTCTGAAGTGGGTATGTGTTTTGATCAGGTTGATCCAATGTGAGAAGTGTGTCCCTCCCCAATGGCGGCACATAACCCCACATAGCTACCCCCCATTGCCCTTCAGGAACCTTATAAGCCCTTAGTGCAACTTCATAAGCAGCTAACCATTTATCTATGTCATCTCCCACCACAAAACTGGGCACCACATTTTTGGGTATACAAACCTTCTTTTCTCCAGTAGCTCCTGTATGTATGCTGCCACCATTATTGTTGGATTCAGACTGTCTCGCCTTGATCTCCAGCTCCTTAAGACTCAGTTCATGAGCCAACAATAGTTTCTTTTCAGCCAAAGCTCTTTCAGCTTCCACCTGTTTGGCTGTTCTTTCAGCCTCAGCTTGTTTGGCTTCAATTTTCAGTTTTGCCATTTGCAATTGGAACTCCCTTTCTTCTTTCCTTTCCTCTGCGGTCAGGCTTTGCTCAGAGACACTGCTCCCTGGTCTGGAAGGGGGCATAATTACAGTGGTAACATTACCCACTGATGGCAATAAATCCTCTGAGAGGCCATTTTCTGGCTCCTCTTCCTCCTCATCCTCCTCTAAATGGGCTTCTGCCCAGGCCCTCAGCGCCACTTGAAAGTCCTCCTTTTTGGAGGCCCCTTGGGTGGGTACTCTCAACACCCTGCAGAACCCTCTTAGCTGTTTGACAGTATATGTCTCCAACAGGGCTAGGTCCAAATCTCCTACTTGAGACCCAGCCAGAGACATGTTTAGTGAGGATTTAGTTTTTGAAAATTGTCAGGAAAAACAAATTTGCTAAAAGAGATAAAAATCAAGTTGACCTTCAACTGTGGGTAGGTAGTGAAATACTTAGCTACTGTATGTCACTGCACAAATACAAGTCCTATCCTCACCGCTGATCACCAATGTTAGAAATTGGGTTTTTGGTTGGCAGTCAGGTTACCCTCTGTCCAAGCAAGAACCCTCACTCTATTCAGGGTGAGTCACACACAACCCAAAATTATCCTGTGCCCACCCTCTGGTAGCTTGGCATGAGCAGGCAGGCTTAACTTAGAAGGCAATGTGTAAAGTATTTGTGCAATAAATCATACAATAACACAATGTAGCACCACAAAAATACACCACACATTGTTTAGAAAAATATATAATATTTATCAGGATAATTGTAGGTCAAAACGAATAAAGATGCAATGTGAAATTGTAGAGATATCACTGAAAAGTGATATTAAGGGGGTTATTCTAACTTTGGAGGAGTGTTAATCCGTCCCAAAAGTGACGGTAAAGTGACGGATATACCACCAGCGTATTACAAGTTCCATAGGATATAATGGACTCGTAATACGGCTGGTGGTAAATCCGTCACTTTTCCGTCACTTTTGGGACGGATTAACACCTCCTCCAAAGTTAGAATAACCCCCTAAGTGTCTTAAGTCTTTAAAAAGCAAACAAAGGGGGTCATTCTGACCTCGGCGGTAAAAGCCGCTTACCGCCGGTCAGAAGGCCGCCACAATACCGCCGCGGCCAGCCGCCACGGACATTCTGACCCACAACTGCAAAACCTCCAAAAATCCGCCCTCCACTGCAGTCCGCCACATCAGCGGCCAGCGGTAAACTGGAGAAGACCAAACCTCCACCGCCACGCCAACAGAAATACGCCCATCCCATTATGACCCGCAAATCCACGCGGCGGTCATTCAACCGCGGTATTCCATTGGCGGTACACACCGCCGCGGTCAAAATACACACACCTTTACAAACCCCTACCACATTGGACAATTTGAAAGGCACACACCTGAAACACATACACACACCACTCCCACACATCCAATACCATATAAAACACACACCCACATCACCCACAAACCCCTACCAACAAAAACCAGAGACGAAGGAGAGAGAGACACATCAGAGAATAGAGAGCCAGACACACAGAGGCACACCACAACATCACACACACCACATAGAAGCACAAAGCACCACACACCAACACACACATCATCACATACACCACCCCACACCTCATACACACCACCCCATGGCACCACAAAGGCACCCACGCTTTTCGGACCAAGAACTCTGGGTCATGGTGGAGGAGATCATAAGAGTGGAACCCCAGCTCTTCGGCTCACAGGTTCAGCACACCACCATAGCAAGGAAGGCGGAGCTCTGGCAGCGGATCGTGGACAGGGTCAACGCGGTGGGACAGCATCCCAGAAATCGAGAGGACATCCGCAAACGATGGAACGACCTACGGGGAAGGTGCGCTCGATGGTCTCGCGACACAACATCGCAGTGCAGAAGACTGGCGGGGGACCCCCACCCACTCCACCCGAATTCACAACATGGGAGCAAGAGGTACTAAACATCCTGCATCCTGATGGGCTCGCTGGAGTACACGGAGGAATGGACTCTGGTAAGTACAAGCCCAACCACTTCACCCCCCCCCAGCATGCTAACCCCCACCCTCACCCCCAACCCCCCAGCACACATCCTCCCTGAGAATGTCTCTCCATCACAACCCACCCAACACCAACCCCTGCATGCCATCCCCAAACTATGGACACCCATCACCTAAGCATGACCACTGCACATACCCATCCCCCCCCCCACAAAACACCCTCACAACACCTCCCCAAAGGGAATGCCAGCACTGGGGGACAAGGGCACCCATAAAACGCAAGCTAATGCACACACAGAAACAATAACCATACCCTCTTACCCCATGCAGGACCCGAACGACAACACACCGGTCAGGAGGGACCAGAAATGTCCATCCCACCCCCGGAACAGGCCCCTAGTGATGACAGCAGCTTTGTCGACCTGGAACCTGACGACCAGCCCGGACCATCGGTGACCTCTGGGCAGTCGGTTCCCCTCACCCAGACACAGGCCACTGCAGACCCAACCCCCTCTGGGAACAACAGCGCAGCTCCCACCCAGCGGGCCCATGCCTCTGTCTCTAGGACAGGTCAAGCAGCGGTGTGTCTACCACTACAGGGCCCCCAGGGTAACCCACCAACCCAACAACAACAGGGACCTGGGGGCAGTGGGAGTGGGCACACCGTCCAGGGGACAGAGGCCCAGGGAAACAGGGCAACTCAGAGGGCTGCTGTGCTACAGGGGGGGGAGGAGAGGCCCAGGGAATCCACTCTCCAAGAGGCCCTCACCACCATCATGGCAGCCTACCACCACTCACAAGAGACGATGGCGACGGTACTGGCCAGGTTCCAGGAGATCCAGGCACAGCAGGAGCAACGCTACATGGGGTTCAGCGACCAACTCACCAACATCTCAACCGCTATGGGGAGCATAGTCCAGGCCCTGAACCGTATAGAGGACACGTTTCGGGACCATGTGGATTCACACAGGGCCCCTGTCACTAGCCAGGAACAGGAACAGCATACCACCTCCGCCGGCGCTAGTGGAGAGGAGGCCCCACCACAACGACAGCCCACCAGAACCCCACCTCCTGCTGAACAACAACCGCCCCGCAAAAGGAGCCTGAGATAAAAAAAAACGACAGAGTAGGATGTCAAGACCCCTGCCAGCATCACATACCCCCTGAAGTCCTCCCACTGTTCCACATTGCCACCCAGTCAAACCTTGAACTGCCCCTGCTCCATCCTGCCACAGGCATATGGACAATGCACCTGTGAGACTGAGAACTGGACTCCGCCATGGACATTACTCCACCCCCACCCATCACTGTTTCACTATCATGTACCAATATCTATGCACTAATAATAAATCACACATTGCACTGAAATCAATCAGGACTCAGCCTGTCTTATTTACAAATGTATGACACCTTACATATCAATGACGTATAATTAACATTGTGAATTACACATACCGAGGTAACTTTGCATTAGTCCATGGGCCAACCAAGCCGAGGTCACGCAGTGGCTCATACAGCACAGAAAAGGGAAGGGAAAATCAAACATCATGTTTATAGTTCTGGGGGGAAATCGACAAAGTTGAGATGCAGGAGGCTTTGGGAAATGTAAAATGGCATGGGTGATTATTACCTGTGTGCTACTGGAAATACTGTTCTATTACTCTGTCCCTGTTGTCTGTGTCGTCCTCTGAGTCTTCCTCCTCTTCACTCTCCGCAGGCTCCACAGCTGCTTCAACACCACCATCTGCACCATCCTCCTGCAGGAAAGGAACCTGACGTCGCAATGCCAGATTGTGAAGCATACAGCAGGCCACGATGATGTGGCACACCTTCTTTGGTGAGTACATCAGGGATCCCCCTGTCATATGCAGGCACCTAAACCTGGCCTTCACGAGGCCAAAGGTCCTTTCGATGATCCTCCTAGTTCGCCCATGGGCCTCATTGTACCGTTCCTCTGCCCTGGTCCGGGGATTCCTCACTGGGGTCAGTAGCCAAGGCAGGTTGGGGTAACCAGAGTCACCTATTAGCCACACACGTTGTCTCTGTAGCTGCTCCATCACATAGGGGATGCTGCTATTTCGCATCACATACGCGTCATGCACTGACCCTGGGAACTTGGCATTTACATGGGAGATGTACTGGTCAGCCAAACAGACCACCTGGACATTCATCGAATGATAACTTTTTCTGTTTCTGTACACCTGCTCATCGTCTTTTGGGGGTACCAAAGCCACATGGGTCCCATCAATGGCACCAATGATGTTGGGGATATGTCCAAGGGCATAGAAATCACCCTTCACTGTAGGCAAGTCACCCTCCTCTGGGAAAATGATGTAGCTCCGCATGAGTTTCATCAGGGCAGACAACACTCTGCTCAAAATCTTTGAAAACATAGGCTGAGACATTCCAGATGACATGGCCACTGTTGTCTGGAATGACCCACTTGCCAAAAAATGGAGGACTGACAAAACCTGCACCAGAGGGGGAATCCCTGTGGGTTGGCGGATGGGGGACATCAGGGCTGGCTCCAGCTGGGCACACAGTTCATGGATAGTGGCACGGTCAAGTCTGTATCGAAGTATTATATGGCGTTCTTCCATTGTCGACAGGTCCACCAGCGGTCGGTACACGCGAGGATTCGTCCTTCTCCTCGCAAGTCCCAGCGGACGGTGCCTAGAAAGGACAACATGGAGCACAGAGTCAGGCAAACCACAGGTACGTACAGACAGCTTGCACAGTTAAAGAATGGCAATGGGTTGAAAGGCGTGTATGTGTGGCAATGCAAGGCCTAGGCCTGTGTGTCGCAGTCAAAATTATGCCATGTAGGCCCTTGAAATGGCGGCTGCCTGACCTGTGAAGTGGGACAATGGGATGTGAGGTCAATGCGCTGGCGGGGCACACCGTGGCGGTAGGCGGTCGAAGACCGCGGCGCAAAGCCGCATTGGTTAACATTGAACCCTATGGGTTTCAGGAGCCAATGAGGATGTGCGCCGGCGGTCGCAGTACGCACCGCCGCGGTACGCACCGCCGCGGGCGTGACCGCCATTTCCTACCTGATTGATCACTCGAGACCTGATCATCCACAGGAGAGGACCTATACTGCAAGTGCTGCTGTGACCTCGGTCTGGAAGTGACAATGGCTGCTGCGACTGGGGAAAGGGCCCCTGCCTTCACGTCTGAAGAGTTGGAGAAGCTCGTGGATGGGGTCCTCCCCCAGTATGCGCTACTCTACGGTCCTCCAGACCAACAAGTGAGTACACCGGGTGCACATGGAATGGGCTATGCCTGTGTGGATTGGGGTGGATGTAAGTTGGTGGGGTGGGGGGCGAATGAGGAGTGCAACGCACGACAGATGAGAGCATGTGCCACATGGCAAAGTTGGTGGGGGGGGCCAATCACATCTAACATGCAGCTCATTGATGATTTCCTCCTTTCCACCCTGTACATGTCAAATAGGTCAGCGCCCATCAGAAGATCGAGATTTGGCATGCCATCGCCAAGGAAGTCCGGAACTTGGGGGTCCACAACAGACGGGGCACCCACTGCCGCAAGAGGTGGGAGGACATCTGCCGCGGAACAAGGAAGACCGCAGAAACACTGCTGGGGATGGCCTCACAACCTAGGAGGGGTGCCAGTCGCACCATGACCCTCCTGATGTCCCGGATCCTGGCGGTGGCCTACCCTGAATTGGATGGGCGCTTTAAGACATCACAGCAGACACAAGGGGGTGAGTATCAGCACATTCTCCTATCTTTCTGCGCAGTGGAGGCGTCTGGGTGGGGGAGGAGGGCTGTGGGTGACATTAGGCCAGGGCGCTTTCTGTAGTGTAGTCCTCTCCCTTAGGCATGGCCCTGTGCCCCCGGCCCCCACCTCTGTAGGGTGACAAGTACAGCCATTGAAGGTCCAGCATCACCCATGTGCGCGTTTGACGTCTCTTGGCCTGTTGTCCTAGTCAGTAGTACTGAGTAGTGTACCCCGAATGCGCGGCTTAGTGCATGAGGCTCCTGTGTCTGTCCTCTCCGCCAACGGTGTTGACATTGCATGCACTCAACCTGGTCTTCTTTTTTCTCCCCCCACCCTTTCTCTTCATCTTCTTGTGCATGTGTGCATTAGCATCATCAGGCGGAGGAGATTTGGCATCGGAGCACGAGGGAGCTGCAGGACACAAGGCCCCGGTGGGCCCAGGAACAGACACCGAGGGCACCAGTGATCCGGAGGGCGAGGGGAGCACCACGACGGGGACCGCTGGTGAGAGCAGCGACAGCGACACGTCCTCGGATGGGAGCTCCCTAGCGGTGGCGGCAACATCTGGGCCCCCCGCCTCTACAGGTACAGCCGCCACCCAGCGCACCAGCACCGCCCTCCCAGCAGCCCCTCTGCCTACGCTCCGTGCCCGCTCGCCCAGGAAGGCGCGCGTCTCCTTCGCCCCAGGCACCTCAGCCCCTGCCCCTGTTGCCCCTGCTGCCCTCAGTGCGGAGCTCATTGACCTGGTGAGGACGCTCATTGTTGGGCAGACGACCCTTCCAGATGAATGCCATCCAGGGTGTGCAAAGGGAGGTGCAACAGAGCAATGCGTACCTGGAGGGCATTCATTCGGGTCAGGCTGCCCATCAACGAGCGTTCACTGCTCTGGCCTCAGCACTGACGGCAGCCATTGTCCCTGTTTCCAGCCTCCCTCTTCTTACTGCCTCCAGCCTGTCTCTGTCTCCTGTTCCTCAGCCTATCCCATCCACACCATCAGACCAGCCTGCACACACCTCAACACCCAAGAGCAGCTCATCCAGACACAAGCACCACAGATCCCACAAACACTCACCCAAGCAACACCCAGATGCAGACATTCCAACAGTCACTGCCACCCCTGTGTCCCCCTCCTCCTCGTCTCCCTCCTCCCTCCCTGTGACGTCTACACTCACACCTGCATGCACCCCAACATCAGCCAGTGCTTCCATCACCACCTCACCCTCCAGTACAGTCCACACTCGTGCAGTCACCACCCCCACTGCCATGTACACGTCCCCTGTGTCCTCTCCCACTGTGTCTGTCACCCCCTCTTCCAAGACACACAAACGCAGGCAGCCACCCACCCAACAGACATCCACCTCACAACAGCCTACAGCACCAGCACCTTCACCCAATGACAGCACACCTGACTCTCCTACAACCACATCCTCTTCCTCCACTCCCATCACCACTTCTCCTACCCTTTACCTTGGACCTAAAAAGCTTTTCCTGGCTAATCTTGACCTCTTTCCCTCCGATGAGCTCCCCCCTCCATCTGCAAAGAGTCCCAAGAGCACCGCAGCCACCACCAGCCCATCTTCGAGTGTCACTGTTGTGCATGGGTTCTGGAGTCCACCCTTTGCCAGCAGTGACACATCGATCAGCAGCAAGGACACGTCCAGCCCCCCCCCCGGCAAGAGGACCCGCAAAAACAAGGGCCGCCGTGCGAGGATTGACAGGGCTGCCCCCAAGGAGCCATGTGCAGCCACTTCACCAGCCACACCATCTAGGGGAGGCAAGGGCCCGAGAGCCCCATCAAAGGAGCGGAAGGGCAGCAGGAGCGCGGAGAAGGTGGACCCCCCATGCCACATCCCAGCTGGGAAGGAGGACACTAAGGAGGCCAGGAGTCCGTCCCCGAAGGGTCCAGAAACGTCACGGTCCGAGGACGACTGAGCAGGGACCTGCTGGAGGAGCACCGCTGAAGAGGGCCCGCGGTGCAGAAGAGCACCGCTGAACAGGGCCCGCCGTGCAGAAGAGCACCGCTGAACAGGGCCCCGCCATGAAGATAGGCACCACTGAACAGGGCCCGCCGTGCAGAAGAGCAGCGCTGAACAGGGCCCCGCCGTGAAGATAGGCACCGCTGAACAGGGCCCGCGGTGCAGAAGAGCACCGCTGAACAGGGCCCGCCGTGGAGAAGAGCACCGCTGAACAGGGCCCGCGGTGCAGAAGAGCACCGCTGAACAGGGCCCAGCCGTGAAGATAGGCACCGCTGAACAGGGCCCCGCCATCTCAAGCACCGCTCCGCTGGGCCCTTCTTCTCAAGCACCGCTCCGCTGGGCCCTTCTTCTCAAGCACCGCTCCGCTGGGCCCTTCTTCTCAAGCACCGCTCCGCTGGGCCCTTCATCTCAAGCACCGCTCCGCTGGGCCCCGCCGTCTCAAGCACCGCTCCGCTGGGCCCCGCCGTCTCAAGCACCGCTCCGCTGGGCCCTTCTTCTCAAGCACCGCTCCGCTGGGCCCTTCTTCTCAAGCACCGCTCCGCTGGGCCCTTCTTCTCAAGCACCGCTCTGCTGGGCCCTTCTTCTCAAGCACCGCTCCGCTGGGCCCTTCTTCTCAAGCACCGCTCCGCTGGGCCCTTCTTCTCAAGCACCGCTCCGCTGGGCCCTTCATCTCAAGCACCGCTCCGCTGGGCCCCGCCGTCTCAAGCACCGCTCCGCTGGGCCCCGCCGTCTCAAGCACCGCTCCGCTGGGCCCTTCTTCTCAAGCACCGCTCCGCTGGGCCCTTCTTCTCAAGCACCGCTCCGCTGGGCCCTTCTTCTCAAGCACCGCTCCGCTGGGCCCTTCTTCTCAAGCACCGCTCCGCTGGGCCCTTCATCTCAAGCACCGCTCCGCTGGGCCCCGCCGTCTCAAGCACCGCTCCGCTGGGCCCTTCATCTCAAGCACCGCTCCGCTGGGCCCTTCATCTCATGCACCGCTCCGCTGGGCCCTTCTTCTCAAGCACCGCTCCGCTGGGCACCGCCGTCTCAGGCACTGTTTATGGTTCACTGTGCCCACCATGCCTCCTCCTTGACCAGTGGAGACTGTCATCCACCTGATGGACTGTGGCTTTGGACTCCCCAGGATGGTACAGTGGGCAGCCCACCCACTGTAGAGACATTGAGAGACTGTGGCTTTGCACTCCCCAGGATGGTACAGTGGGCAGCCCACCCACTGTAGAGACATTGAGAGACTGTGGCTTTGCACTCCCCAGGATGGTACAGTGGGCAGCCCACCCACTGTAGAGACATTGAGAGACTGTGGCTTTGGACTCCCCAGGATGGTACAGTGGGCAGCCCACCCACTGTGGAGACATTGAGAGACTGTGGCTTTGCACTCCCCAGGATGGTACAGTGGGCAGCCCACCCACTGTAGAGACATTGAGAGACTGTGGCTTTGCACTCCCCAGGATGGTACAGTGGGCATGGTGGCTCCTCGTGGATCTGGCGTCGTGGACTCATGTGGCTGTGGTGCCCCCCCCTTCCCTTCCCCCTGAGGTGCCTGTAGTTTTTACATCTGATGCCCCTGCAGTGTTCTCTCCAAAGAACTCAGGTCTCCTGTGTGGGCTTTGCCCTTGTTTCTCAAAACTTTGGCCCACGGACATGATGAATTCGTAGGATGTGCAGGACTTGTTACTTCAGTTATACACTGATGTGTATATCATTTGTTTTCTTGTAAATATCTTTCATGGTTGTACGATAATTTTCAGGAGCTTTTTGGTACATAAATATTTATTCCAAATTTGATTATGTCATAGCATTTTTCAGGGGTGTTTGGGTGGTGTCACTGTGACTTGTTGCTCTGCATTGGTGTGTACATAGTTGGGGGGGGGGTTGCATATGTGTGTGCCCGTAACCTTTCGTCCTCCCCCCTCCCGTGTGTCGTAGGTGCAGTACTCACCGTTGTCGTCTGCGCCGGACTTCGTACTCGTGGTAGATGAGAAGGTAGACGAGAGCAGGTAGGATGTTTAATTCGGGTTCCATGCTGTCCTCCTTCCTCCTGGAGTGCGTAGTGGTGTGCGTTTTCCCGTTCGTAGTCTGTTTCCGCCGTGTTTTTATCGGCGGTGCTCCCGCCCCGGAAAAGGTGGCGGATTGGTGAGTTGTGATAGTGTGGGCGGTACATTGTCTGCCGCCTGGCTGTTGGCGGTGACTGCCGCGCTGTTTGTTTGTACCGCCGTGGCGGTCGGAGTGTTAAAGTGGCTGTCTGTGTTGGCGGTTCCCGCCAGGGTCAGAATTCCATTTTTTGGACCGCCAGCCTGTTGGCGGGTTGGCCGCCGCTTTAACACCGACCGCCAGGGTTAGAATCACCCCCAAAGTCTCTTTCAAGCACAAAGTACCTGGTTTAAAGTGGGAAATCTCTGCAAAGGGCCGCAGAAGAAGAGATATGTGGTAAAATGGTGTGTGCGTCGATTTCTCCCCTGCACACACGGACTTGTGTCGTTATTTTTCACCCGGGGAAGTTGTGCGCCGTTTTTCGGCGCGCGGACAGTCTCTTTCTGTGGGTCGTGGGATTACCAGATGTCCCGGGGTCTGTGCGTGGATTCTTCGGCTTGTTTTCCGGCTGCGCGTCATTCCAGGAGGCTGTGCGTGGAATTCTCGTTGTCACTGCAGGCGTTGCGTCGATTTCCACTCTGGAAGTCGGGCGGCGTTGTCCTTGGGAGGCTGTGCGTCGAAGTTCCGGTCGCCCCAAAGGTGTTGCGTCGATCAGCGTCGGTGTGCGCCGATTTTATCGCTGCGGAGCAAGCTGTGCGTCTAAATTTTCGGCGCACGAAGAGTCCAAATGAAAAAGAGAAGTCTTTTTGGTCCTGAGACTTCAGGGAACAGGAGGCTAGCTCTATCCAAGCCCTTGGAGAGCACTTTTACAGCCAGACAAGAGTTCAGCAAGGCAGCAGGGCAACTGCAGGTCAGCAGTGTACTGCCAAGGAATACCGTGGTTGAAAGACCGCCTCGTGGATTCGTGTCATGATAGTGTGGGCGTATTTCTGTTGGCGTGACGGTGGAGGTTTTTTTTTTGCCAGTTTATCACTGACCTTTGGTGTGGCGGACTTGTGTGAGTGTCTGAATTTTGGCGTATTCCGAAATGTGGGTCATAATAACTGTGGCGGTTTTCCACAGCGGTGTGTTGGCAGTCTTCTGCACGGCGTTAAGCGGCTTTAACCGTCAAGGCCTAAGAGTCTTACTCCATAGAGGTGGAGCATCAATTTTAGCCATGAAGCAGGTGGCACACCGTTTGTCAGCCACTTTGCAGATGGTGAAGCGAAAATTTCCCCACATGGCATTCTATGCATGGATTTCAGCTCTTGTTCTGCCAACTTCACCTTTCAAGGGCCCAGGACTGGACAGGGCAACACTTGGCAGGGCAGGAATCTCAGCAGAGAGTCAAGGTACTGGCAGATGAAGTCTTTGATGGCTTGAGACTTCAAAACAGGACGCAAGCTCAGTGTCAGTCAGTTGGAGATTCTTCTTCAAGCAGGAATGCACAACAAAGTCCAGTCTTTGTCCCCTTTCACAGGCAGAAGCAGCAACTGCAGGATAGCCCAACAAAGCACAGTCACAGGTAGGGGCAGCACTTCTCTTCAGCTCTTCTCCTTGGCAGAAGTTCCTCTTGGTTCCAGAATTGATCTAAAGCCTGAGGTTTTGCTTTCACCACTTACACCCCTTTCTGCCTTTGATACAGGCAAACTTCAAATGAAAGTCTATGTTTTTCACAAGATCTTGCCTTGCCCAGGCCAGGCCCCAGACACTCACTAGGGGGTTGGAGACGGCAGTCACAGCCCATTCAGGTGTAAGGTACCATTCCTCCCTCCACTCCAGCTCAGATGACTCATCAGGATATGCAGTCTACACCCCAGCTCCCTTTGTGTCACTGTCTAGAGGAGATTCACAAACAGCCCAACTGTCAGTCTGACCTAGACAGGGAATCCACAAACAGGCAGTCGCAGAATGGTTAAAACAAGAAAATGCCTACTTTCTAAAAGTGGCAGTTTCAAACTAACAATCTAAAAACCAACTTAGCTAACAGATGTATTTTTAAATTGTGAGTTCAGAGACCCCCAAACTTCATATTTGTATCTGCTCTCAAAGGGAAAATACACTTTAAGGATATTTAAAGGCAGCCCCTATGTTACCCTATGAGAGAGATAGGCCTTGCAACAGTTAAAACTGAGTTTAGCAGTATTTCACTGTTAGGACATGTAAAACACATCAGTACATGTCACACCTTTAACATACACTGCACCCTGCCCATGGGGCTACCTAGGGCATACCTTAGGGGTGCCTTACATGTATATAAAGGGAAGCTTTATGCCTTTCAAGTGGGTATACTTGCCAGGGCGAATTGACAATTTAAAACTGCGCACACAGACACTGCAGTGGCAGGTCTGAGCCATGTTTACAGGGTTACTCATGTGGCTGGCACAACTAGTGCTGCAGGCTCGCTAGTAGCTTTTGATTTACAGGCCCTGGGCACCTCTAGTGCACTTTACTAAGGACTTACTGGTAAATCAAATGTGCCAATCCTGGAAAAGCCAAGTACACATATATTTTACACAGGAGCACTTGTACTTTATTCTGGTTAGCAGTGGTAAAGTGCCCAAAGTACCAAAAACAGCAGCAAAACAGAGGCCAGTATATAGTCAAAACATGGGAAGCAGAGGCAAAAAAGATATAACCACACCAAGGATGCTAAATCTAACATACAACTTTTAACTATCATGCACCCTGCTTTCTAGGGCCTATCTTGGGGTTGACATATGTAATCAAAGGGACGTTTCACGTTGAAAAGAGGATTGTTTTGCAAATGATAATGGAGGGAATGCTGAACAATGCAAACATTCACCCCCAGTCACAAAGATCTTGGTGGTTTAATCCATCATTTTTTTGCCCACCATGCCACCCCAGTTTGGACCCAGCCATATGCAAATCAGTCTTGACCCTGCTCCCCATGGCGACAGTCCAGCCCGAACTGCCTAGTCCTTTCCTCCCTGGACTGGAAACAAGCATCCTGGGACTGGTTTTGGGGTATCACCCCTCATCAGCCACGATAGCTTGAATCCAGTGATGCAGTGAGTACAGGACCCATGTCTGGACATACCCTTCCCAGGGGGTTATTTTGCCCAGTCCAGTTGGCAGTTTAAGACTGCATACAGGCTACAATGGCAGGCTTGAGAAGTGCTTTAAGGGGCCACATAATTGGGTGTCACATGGACTGCATTTAGGTTGCAAGTCCTGTGTATATGATATGCCACTTTACTGGGGTCTTACAAGTAAGCTAAATATGTGAAATAGGCATAAGCACATTTCACCATGTTTTAGGGAGTGAGCACAAACACTTTAGCACCTGATAGCAGCTGTAAAGTATACAGAGTCATAAGACCGACAAAAATAATTTTAGTATAAAAAAAGGATGATAGTGGACAAAAAGTGTTGGTGGGAATACCACCCTCAGGGTGATAGGTCCAACAGCCTTGTTTTCGGGACATTACGATTCAGGAATTGGTTGTGGAACTGTTCAGAGGTCTGAGTGGCAGGAAAACCAGGTATGGGATATTGTGGGATTGATGCTGGGTCTCGTGGCTTAGTGGAGTTACACATCCACAGTAGGTACCTACCTGTGTTTGACCTCTTGGTCACAGGTTCAAGTCCCCATGGGTCCACTCAGCCTTTCATCCTTCTGAGGTTGATAAAATGAGTACCATTGAAATGGGTAACAACAGAAATCTGTTATTTAAAGCCACAATACTCGCCTGGGTGAAAATGAGCTTTACAAATACACATGTTATTTTATGATGGTGGCATGACATTCAAGTATGTGGGTGTGTCTGGGAGTCGTAGAGGGGCTGGACTAATGTGGGTGCTGCTGTGTTTAAGGACATGGTTTCATAGGACAACTGGGTATGGGTCTGTTAGTGGATGAGGGTTAACCAGGACTTTGATTAAAGACTCTGTTTTGCGGTACACTGGGTATTGGCTTATTTGGCAACTGTGGTAAGGGGGCACAGACTATTTGGGGTGTGGTCAGGATCTTGGTACTACTGAGCTTGGCATACATAAGCTTTAGAATATTACCTTAAAAAAGATGGAGACCAAAATCCACTTGTATTTTCCTTAAACATGTTCATTTGAAAATTAAATGCACTCTTCGGGAACAATTAATATCTCTTAAAGGTTGAAAAGCGTGCAAATCAAAAGACTGTGAATAATGTGAAGTTCTCTGAGAATGCTTTAAAAATGTGAATGCATACTGAAAATATTTGCCCTTTTTTGCACTAAAATTTGCAAATCCATGCAGCAATATTCTGCAGGGCCTGAGCTACATATGTTGGAAACATAAAATATAAAAATAATTTAAAACATGAAATATTAATTTTAGAAGACAATAAACCTACTTGTAGCACTTTTACATACTTACCTTTCTAAGGGCTGAGTGATGTTCATGTGTATGTCCTCTTTCTCATATCATGGAAAAAATATTGCGACTACAAAAATATCATGTGACATAATACCAAAGATAGGAATATTGGGCCAAATGTAAAAAGACATCTTGGATTTCTTAATGGTCCAAATCACTTTTCCAGGCCATTACGAAATACAAAATGGTCTTTTCAGATGGTCAAAGGCCTACCCAGTAGAAATCGCAATTTGTGGTCCTCTGAAAAGGATATCGCAAATAAGGATTACCTATTTGCGATTCCTATTCAGATGTACAAAGCATGTCCTAAATGCAAATTGGGCATTTAGGAAATGCAATTACCATTGACTTCAAGTCAATGATAACCATGTACAATTAAAAAAGCACCCCAAAATACTTTTTCTTAAAGTTCAATAGAGCACACACATTCCCCTTGGGCAGATGTGTGCTCTACATGTGCACCACTATTTTTGGGATGCATTTAAGGGGGCCCTTTGGCCATAGCCATCCTTGGTTTGCATTTCCCAGTTTGTGAAATGCAAAACCGGCCTCTTGTGACAAATGTCATGGGATTTGTTATTCGTAATTTCCTAATAGTGATTCCTGATTCCTACTTTGTAGGAATCGCTATTAGGAAATTGGTATCTTGGTACATAGCATTTGCATTTCCTAAATAGTGTTTTCTATGGAGTCTCTAATTAGCAAATGCAAAATTGCATCTATATACATCTGGCCCATTGTATTTTGTGTTTGTTAATAGTATTATTGTTTTAAATACTATTTGTAAAAAAATATAATGGAACTTTATATAGTTACCTCTGAAGTCAGAATTTTAATATTATTGTAATCGTTTATTTGTGAATTTTTGGTATTTCATTTTTTAATTATGTTATTTTGGGGTTTTTGTGGGCAGTGTTTTAATAGAAAAAAAATTGAAAACTATTTTAAAATGGCAGTCATTTTTAAAATGATTAGTTTACTTTTTCTTAATTAGCAAGTAGATACTTAATTTCGGTTTCCCTAAACCATAAAAGCAGTACACAGATAATAAATACAATTGATTCAATCAATATAATGAAATATTCAAAGGGTAAAAGAAACAATAATACAGAGCAACTTAAAAACACAGACAATATAAAACATTTGTTTTGTGTTGGAACAATGCAGCCATTGCTAAAAAAATAAAAAATATATTCAAAAATATGAGCTAAAACCAGGCTTGGTGTTATTGCTCCTCCATTTCATTCACTGCCATCTTTTTTGTACGGATTCTCCAAGTTAAAGAACCTGGAAACAGCAAAAACAATATATCTGAAGTACCATTTTTAAGAATTCTGCTTGCTCCCCCAAGTTGAGTAATGCCTTGTAATTTGCAAACTGGGATGAACCGCCTCTTTTGGGGTTTGACATAAGTTGGACAGAAGGACAACACATGGTCATCTGTTTCTACAAAGGCCAAGCAGAATGGACAGATTGAGGACAGAGAGCCTTGCTTGTCCCACTTGCTTGTGAGAGAGTGCAGGGGCAAGGTGCTAAATCTATACTTCACATGCAATGTTTTAGCTTTGGGGCGAGGGAGCTTACATTGTCCATGTACATTTCAAAACCATAATACCATTTATATGATAAGAATGTTTTACTGAGGCTATCCCCTCTTTGCCCATTCCATATCTGTCATATCTTATGATCCCAATATGCTTGTTTCAGTTTGTTAATTCTACTTTTTTTAAGTCTTCAGGTGATTCCCACACTTCTGGCACCCCAATTTTTTTACTAAAATATTTAATTGTATTCAACCAATGGGTTTGAGTGTATTTTCCAATTCCAATATACTTAATCAGAGCTTCCCTGTATGGTACCAATTCCTCCGTAGACCATAGACGCACCCAATAAGACAATAATTATAGGTGGATGACATAGTCAATTCTTTGTAGGGAGAGGTCCATATGAAAGGGAATGAGAGGAGTGCTCTGAAGAAGGGTGAGCAGTGACTTAAAAAAATTATTTTCAGTAGCAGTAAGTATGGACACATCCACCCATCCCCAAAGTTCAGCCCTATCGCAGGAATCTGCTACCGCTGTAACCCTATAGACCTCAAGAGCAGGATAAATGGCACCACTAGAGGTAGCCTTATACTTCTTTAATATAGCAGAAGATCTTTGGAGGAGAGCTACCCTGTTCTTTTCAACCTGAGGGGCCCAGGACAGATTTGCAGCAAGTCTAACGCCCAAATAATTGAAGCATTTGACTTTCTCCAGCGGTACCCCGTCCAACCCCATCCTGCCTCTGAAAGATTTGTGAGGGTTCAGGGTCATAAAGTTAGACTTAGAAGGACTCACCTCTAAGCCTCTGACAGAGCAAAATTTAGAAAAGCTATCCAACAGTGCTTGAAGACTTAATGGTGTTCTGGAGATAAGGAGTATAACATCTGAAAACATGAGTATTGTAAGGATCATGCCTGCAGATCTGGGTGCATCACATATGCATTGGGCTAGCCAGTCCACCGCTCCATTTATATACAAACTAAACAGCATAGGAGCTAAAACGCATCCTTGGCAAAACCCACGATTAATTTGAATCTTGGGGGTTAGTTCCACCTCATTATTACACCTGACCTGGGCATAAGTATCAGAGTGCAAAAGTAATAGAATTCGTAAGAGGTCTGCAGGGATGCCATACGAGTCAAGAACATTCCAAAGGCTTTCCCTTGATCCCAATTCAAACGCTGCCCCTAAATCTAAATAAGCACCATATAGGTCTTCCCCCTTGATAGTTATGTACTTCCCATGTGTCAGTATAAAGTAAAAGGCTTGGTTCAGGGTACTAACCTTTTACCTAAAGCCAGCTTGGCAATCTGAGAGTATCTTATTTTCTGACACCCAAGAATGTAATCCTGTCAGCACCTGCCTGCAGAAGATTCTTTGGCTGGTATCAATCAGACTAATGGGCTTGTAATTGGATGATTTATCCCTACTTCCTTTTTACATATCGGTACTATGATAGCTCCCTTCTGTGAAGGGGAATCTTTTCGCTGCTCACGATCTTGTTTCCCAAAGCATTCAAATAAGGGATTCAGATCTCTGGATGTGAGAGGAACATGTCGACTGGGGTGTTAACTGGGCCCAGAGCTTTCTCTGTTTTCATTTGTTTTAAAGCCTGAGCTGTTCATTCTTTGGTGAATGTTAGCAAAATACCTACCTTGTCACCTGTTGGATGTATTAAATGAACTTGGGGACAGTCATTCTCCATGCATTCTGAATATTCCAGATCTCCCTTAGTTCCTGAATCCGTACTTGGTGAGAGGGTTGTAGAAAGAGCTAAATCAGTTTTATGTTTGCTGTTATGCCAGGCTTATAAAGCTCCCCAAATTGGGCAACCCAATCGCCGGTACTACTAAAGTTTCCAGATGATTGTCTATGGTACGAGAGCCCTCTGCTAAAGGCTTCAAGAATCCCTTGGTATTCCTATTCTAAAGAATGTCTGCCACTTCTTCCCATTGTGCCTGCTCCCAGACTTTTTTGGCTTGCGCCAGGGTGTCCTACATTCTTTTTTGGCTGTGCGTATGGCTCCTATTTCTTCACTTTTTATGGTTTCCAGGAGTTTAGGTTTGGTTCTTCTGCACTTACTCGTTATCCAATCCATGGATTTTTTAGCATACCATCCCCTATGACCCACTTTTGTAAAGAGGGGTTGAAGGGATTCCATAAGTACGCTGTGGGTGTTTATCCAAAAATATATTATAAATTTGGGTTGGGATGGTAATATTAGTTGCAAGCCTTTGCTGTTTTATGGGCAGTCTGTTGCTAGTAGATTCAATTACATTTATACCTTTATTAGCTGGAAGATTAATGGCCACAAATGATTCTCTTCATGAGAGGGAGTTTAGTACAGCAAGATGACAATCTGGCCTTGGAACTACCCTCATATCCATCAGAAACGGCCATAACAAACCGTCTAAGAAAATAAAATCGATATTGCTGGCACACCTCCCTCTCTTAAAGAAAGAGAACCTTTAAAGGTTGGTTGAGGTGGAGAATCAGAGGGCGTGGACCCATTCACTACTTTTAGCTCATGTGTTGCTAGCAGATCAATTCTTTGGGGAGAGGTCTTAGACATTCTGAACACATTAGCAGTTGATGCGTAAGATGATCTCCTAGGGTCACTCCTTTTATCCTCCTAGGCCCAGTGCTTAAAGCCTGGGGTGTTGCAATCTCCTGCTATAATTTTTGATGATTGTCGTTTAACTCCTCTATCAAGGCTGATAAGCACTCTTCTGTTCCCGACTGCACCCTAGGGGCTCTTGACCTTACATAAATGTTAAAAATAGTAATGTGCCCTTCCATTGCTTACTGTCAGTGTTAATTGATATACCTAAAATATCTCTGTTTTTATCTGGGAATCGCTTGATTCTGTTAAAAATATCCATCCTTAGCCATATCAACAGATCTCCTGACCCCTCCGAGCTTGAGGGTTCTGCATTAGAAGAAAAAAAATGAATGTGCCCTGATCTTAAGACTAGTTCCGTTGCCCAGGTTTCCTGCAATAGAATGATGTGGTGCTGGCCAATAAATGTTCCATATTCAGGGTCCCCCAATTTGGCTCTGGTCCCTGCAACATTCCAGGATGATAATTTCAAGCTGGAATTTTCACTGGAGATTGTTCTAATTTCCTGCTCAGCGAAGTTCGATATTCGAGACGTTGGTATCACTGAGGATTTGGGATATCTAATATATGCCATCAGGTTTTCTGGCTAGGGACATTCATAATTTAATGTAGGGCCCATCACTTCAGGAGTATAGATTTTGTTTCCTATCCAGCTAATATAACACCCTCAGTAATCAATATTGGATAGATCGGCTGCATGGGCCATAGTTGAAGTAGAAGAGGCCAGGGGGATCTTGGGGGTTTGGAGATGGATCTTGGGCCGAGTAGCCAATATGGCTGAGGGGGATGTGGAACATTGGCCTTAACTTTTATTTGAGAATCATTAGAGGGCCTAAATCGATGTTCAAGTGCTAGTAAGCCCTCTACGATCTCAGGATTTACAAACTTCAAGCTTATATGGTCAGGAGTTAAAGGATTATTACTAAATCGAATGGCCGTGAGAATGTCCTCTCCAATCACTGGTCTGCACCCCTTCACCTTAAGGAGCCAATGGATTACCTTGTCAGACAGTTAATTGGCACTGGCCCGCAGCTTTGGGACATTAATTAAAACTATATCATGGTGTGTCTTACAGAAGGGCAGTGATCTATCGGGGTAAGTGGTTGAGTTGTGGGTAATATATACCCCGCCATGGGCCTTTTTTGGCAGGATGTTACTGCCTGATGTACACCAAGGAGCACAGTTACTCCAAGGGCTGTTGGGGACTTTGGTGGTTACCTCAGTTGTTTTTATACCCGCATTAGAACTGTGTGCCTCAGGTGTACATAGAGCTCGAGATGAGGATAAAATGGTAGTATTGGTGCTGGTACTGTGCACATATTTTCGATGCTTCCAAAGTGTGCGATCTGCCTTCTCAGATGGAATAATTAGTTTTGTGTTGATTAGAGTTACCGTCAGGCTGTCCAATTTTTCATTGAGAACTTTGGACATCTTCGTAATGTGCTCTGTTAGCTCCTTCATCTCTTCTTTGATAATAGCTATCTGAGAGTAAGTGAAATTTGGGCGAAAGTCAAGTACATTAGGAGGAGGTGTCAGCTGGGAGATTTGTCTGTTTTGTGATCATTTAAAGTCCCTTGTACGTCAAACCAATTGATGCATTCTACTACTATTGTGTGTCTTTCAGTGTATTGGCACAAGGGCTGGGTCCTAGGGGGGGTGGTTGTTAGGGGCTTAGCATCCGATACAAGTTGCGGAGCTACAGGAGTATTACTGTTAGGTTGGGTTGCTGAGCAAGTACTCCTAGATTTAAAAAAGGTTGAACTATTCCTCTGCACTCCCTTCCCTGTGTTTTCCCCCTTAGCTTTTGGACTCAACAACCCTTCCAGACCCTCAATTAATACATCTATTTAGTGAAGCGTCCACTATTCTGCTGTGTGTCTTGGTTGTTTCCTTGATTTCCCTAAGTCAAGAGCTTTATCATTGGATTTACATTCAATTATTGTAGGCTTTGGGCTAGAATTTCCTGTGATGGAGCATCTGCTCTAGAGTGTGACAATGGTCACTGATTCCAGGGTCCTTTGCCTCGTGTTATCAACCTTATCGCTTTCAGGGTATCCTATGAAGTGCAGCTGCTTATGGTGAATATTCACTAATTGTATAATTTAGATGTGCTTTGAGACTGCCTCCTGGGGCCCAGAGCCTGCTGATAAATGCTGAAGTCTCCGATTTTGACAACAGGGTTGAGAGCTGCCTTCCCGTGCCACAGGAGGAAGAGGCACATATTGTGGCACTAATGGAACAGGTGTGCTCTGACACCACCACCTGGGCCCAGGGCCTACTGGATGCTGTAGTCCCCGCTCATGACAACAGTATGAGTGCTGGTTTCCCCTTAATCTGTTAGTCTGTTTTTCAAACAAATGCAGGGGTTTATGCTTTTTTGGAGGGCATACATTAAAGTAATTTAACACAGTTTATGAAGTCTATTGGGCAATTTGGTCACAGTGTTTGAAAATTACTTCAAATAAAAGGTTTGAAAGTGTTATATTTATGTTATGTTATCCTCTGCTAAGTTATGTTATGTTAAAGAATTTCTAAAGCGCATTGCTACCCTTGAGTGTCAGTCACACTGCCACCCTTGAGTGCCCTGGAACTAAATAATCAAATCCAAAAGTGAGTAGCAGAGAGATCAGGAAAATCAACAATTAGGGAGGAGCCAGGTCTTAAGTCCTTAAACTGTTATTCTCAGCTTTGAATGATCAGACACAAGTGCTGCACTTTTTAACATGCAGAAACATAACCAATGACCCCATTCACAAAGGTAAACTTAGACGTTCGGTCCAAACTTATAACAAAAGTCTAAGGCCCTGATTTCTACTTTTTGGGGCAAAACTGCACTAATGTAGTTTTGGACCAAAAAGTTTAGCACCGGCTTGCACCATTTCTGTGCACCAGCCGGGCACCATATTTATGGAATGGTGCAAACCGGTGCAAAGGGTAGGCTAGTGTAAAAAAAAAATATGTTAGTCGGGTGGGGCTGGCGGTATGGAAGAAGGGGGTTTTGCACCAAAAAATGATATTAGGCAGGTTAGAGTAAAAAAAAATGATGTCAATGATGCAAAACCATCCATACCAAATGACTCCTGTCTTTGAAAAGACAGGAGTCATGCCCACCACCCCAATGGCCAGCACAGGGGACCAGGGTCCCCTGGGCATGGCCATTGCACCCTGTGCCATGTAGCCTGTATGGTGGCCCATTTCAGGGCCCCCGATGGCTCTTTAAAACATAAAATAAAATACTTACCTGTACTTAGCTGGGATGGGGTTCCCCATCCTCCACTGTCCCTCTGGTGTGGGTGGGGGCATCCCTGGGGCCTTGGGAGGCACCTGTGGGCTTCGTCCATGGTGTTCCACCATGGATATAGGCCCAAAGGTCCCTTAATGCCTGCCCTGACCCAGGCGTTAAAAAATGGTTCAAAGCAAGCTTTGCCCCATTTTTTGATCCCTCCTCCCTCCCGAGCACCATTTTTGCACAACGGCATAAATATGGCATTAAGGCCATAGAGTCATTTATTTTTTGTACGGGAATGCCTACCTTGCATCTCATTAAGGCAAGTTAGGTTTCCACGTCCAAAAAATTACTTTAACTTCATAAATTTGGTGCTAGACAGGCCTGGCACCAAAGTATAAATATGGAGTTAGTTTTGCACTGAATTAGAGTTTTAAAAAATGACGTTAATTCGGTGCAAAAAGAGTATAAGTATGCCCCTAAGTTTACACTTTGGAAATTCACAAAGGGAGTCTAGGAGTACTGTCTTTGTGTCGGCGCTACATGCCTATCAAACCAAAAAAAATATGTAAACTAGGAAAATCTGAATAATCATAACTTCTGTTATTCAGATCAAACTATTGACATTTCATATTGTTGCTTAAGCAAATGGAGTAATTTGACTTTTAGTATTCAAATTCTAAATTTGTTTAAATGCGCCCTAATTTGGGCTTGCTGATTGTGCTGTTAGGCTCACCCATGCCATGTATACGTGAACCGCAGTAACACGCGCCCTCACACGCGTCCTAACACGCGGCTTCGGTGTAGTCATAGCATCAGGGGGCCACAAATTGCTTGCCATTTCTTAAAGGCCATTACGTTCTTCGAAGAAACCTCTCTTTTGTGCTCTCCTCCTCCTTGAGACTTCTTCTATCTCGACTGTATACACGATAAATAGATTTAATAGAGTATTTAACTGAGATGTATTTTTAGCTTCCTCGCACCGAGGTGCATCGGTGACCATCAAAGAGTTTAGTCCAGGGAAAGAACATGGCGTCTAGTCAATAAAGAGGACTTTTGTAAGGGGTATAGGAGACGCTGGGCTAGTTTGTATGAGTCGTTTTGTCGCATATAATCATTCAGAACGCTTGTGTATAGAACTTACAACTGTACACGTTTTTTCACAAGCACGTGTACAGAAAAAATGGAGCGTGTTCGCCTTTCTCCCATTGCAGGCACCCGATGATCACCCCCATTGAAATGCCTGCTTCGAAACACTGCAGAGCTTGAGCTGAATACCAAACCAAAGAGAATAAATGACCTCTTCAGAATGTGGTATGAAAGCAGCATTATGTTTGCTGAAGGTCATAAACATTTTATATCAGAGCAACACAATGAATTGCCGTTAGGAAGAGGTGGATTAGTGCATTAGCAAGGGAACATAAGCACCCATCTTGTTTACGCCCACTCTTGTGTCATAGACTAGTGAAGTGTGTCCACAAGACCTAACGTGAAATAATATTAAAGCATGAAGAGCTTCCATGTATGAGATGGAAATCTAGTTGAACTGCTGTTCAGCAAGCGCAGTAGCAAAAATTTCCGTTTTTTTTCTCCTCGTTATTTGCAACGAAGGAATGTTTTTACAGTGAACTCAGGTATTTACGGCTTAAGCATATTACTCACAGTACGAAATTGCGTATTAGTGTGGGACGAATTTGTAATGATGCTGGAATTTTTTTATTATAAGGTAGGACCGTACTCCCCCATGCTCAGTGATGCAGTGTCCTGCTGGACAAGTTCTAGTGTTTCCACCAGACACTCTGCTGAGGGCTGGCTTCCACACTCACCCCACACCCATCCATCACAGGTGACACCAGTCAGGTGACCCTGCTAATAAAAAAGGGCCGAGCGCACATGCCCTTGGGCCAGTTATGTGACCCACTGCTACTGTGTAGGCATTACCGCTTTGCAGCATGAGGGCCTAGGGCCCCCAACGCTACCAATATTATTAATGTTCCTTAACATTCATTCTCAGTCTCAAAGATATTTTTTTTACGAAACACAATTTATGACTGTGCTCTAATTTAGTACCATACTTTTAGGGCTTAGCGTAGTTAAAATAATGGGGTGTCACTCTTTTTTGTATAAGTAGATGGCTGTGATCGCAGTATGAGTTCAGTTGCTCTAGTAGGTGGACGATAGAAAGGCCACCTCATTTCGATTGCTGTAAAATCTTGCAACAAATTTGTACCTACTTTGCACCAAATGGCTGGCACAAAATATAGTTTACAGGGTTTTCAATTTTATATTGAGTTTTGTAAATTGCTCAGTCTTCCAAGCAGAATCTTTCCACGAGTAACTGATAAAACACATTAAAATAGCGAGGAACTAAAATGCAAGTAGTAAAAGTGCAATTTAAGAGAAAAATAAACCTGGGTAATTAAAGTCTTTTTATACTTTTATGTTGCTTATGCAAAGCCTATAAATATACTGCTATGCTTAGATTTGCTCATATTTCACTTCTAATGTTTCTCCTATGTGAGTATCATGAAGCTATTAAATGTCTGACCGACAGTGAATGAAGAAATAAGGTACCCAACGACCTTTTGGCCTTCTGGAAAAATTGATTTTTGGAGTAGTTTCCAATAGCAATAGGCAATGTGTTCCACAAGTGGACATATTGGCAAAAGTCCTGCAGTCCAGTCTAATCTTACTATGTGTACCTGTAAATGAAGAAGCAGACTAATCTAACTGTACAAGGAGGATTAAGGGGTCAAAAATACCTTACAGGGAAATGACGGACCAAAGACTTGAAGATGTTGAGGGTCAGCTACAGGAATTTCTGTTAATTACCTCCTATAACTTAGAATGTGATGCAGAGGACTGGAGAACACACCACAACCAGGGGCGGCTCCTCCACCAGGGCGGTGGAGCGTCGCCCTCCCACTAGCAGCAGCAGCTGCAAACCTCCTACTATAAAATGGTAAACTGTGTTTATTATCATTTTGTAGTAAAAAGGGTGGGCCCACGGGCTATGACGGGGACGGAGGTGCACATGTATGTTTGGCCAGCAGTGTTTGGCTGGCCAAACACACATGCACACTGGACTCTCTCCAAACCAGCACTGTGTTACGGGGTTGGAGAGAGCAGGCAGGGAGTTTCACTCTGCCTGGGAGCACCCTGGCTGGGTGCTCCCATCAATCCGAAAGCTGCTGTCATTGTGCCAGCAGCATGACAGCAGCATTCGGATTGCCCGCAGGGCAGGCTTTGAGACCGTGCTTGCAGCTGCAGCAGAGAAATGGTGCAGTGGTGGTGGTGACAGCAAGAAAGGTAAGTGTTTTTTTTGTGTTTTTTAAAAATATTTCCCACCCACCTGCATGTGCCGCCTCTCCTCTTTAAAATGCCGCAAACAGGCATAAATGAGTGAATAAGTAACAGTCACTGCCCTTATTTGATTCTCCAAGGACTGGTTGGAAATAGCCCTTTCTGCAGAGTTATCCCCAAACATTTTGCCTTTCTCCTCCAATTTTTCTGACCTTCTTTTCTTGGCTTTAGGACTCTGGGCACGTTATCACTGCTAATCAGTGCTTAAGTGCATGTGTTCTCTCCTCTAAAACTTGTATGAGTGGATTACATCTGTTTGGCACATTTACCTCTAAGTCCCTACTACAGTGGTATCCCATATACCCAGAGCCTGTAAATTAAATGCTACCAGTGGGCCTACAGTGGAGCTTGCACCACCCACAGAAGTAGGCTTTCAAGCCTGCATCAGGCTTGCCACTTCAGGGCCTGTGTGTGCAGTTCACTGCCACATTGACTTGGCATTTAACGTTAGTTGCCAAGTCTGAAACTCCCCTTTTTCTACATATAGGTTACCCCTAAGGTAAGCCCTAGGCAGCCCTATGAGCAGGGTTCTGTGTAGGTAAAAGTTTGGACATGTGCCTTTATTGTGTGGCATGTCCTAGTAGTGACAAACAGCCTATTTGGTTTCTCACTGCTGGGAGGCCTACTCCTCCCATAGGCTAATATTGGGAATTCCCTGAAAGGTACTAAGTGGTCATTTCCGATCTGGAAGGAGTAACATGGGTATGTTTTGGTATGTTTGGAGTGGTAGTGAGAAATCCTGCGTACTAGATGGATTTTACATTACTATTTTAGAAATGCTACTTTTGGAAAGTGGCATTTCTCTGTGCTTATAACTCTTGTGTTTTGCAGCCTGACTCCAATCCAAATCTAGGGTGGAGTGACAGCTGGGCTTTGTGCACACTTTCCAGATAGTCATCACACAGGGACGGTGGAGGTGTAACAAGATTACATTTGCATAATGAATGGAGGGAGGCGGGTGCACTTACATTTGCATGGGGTGTGTCCTGCACTCACACAAAGGGCTTGTTACACCCTACTCATGTTTGGAGCCAGGGCAGGGGCGATTGTACACTTCTTAGGTTTGTTGTGCACTTCTAAGGTTCTTATGAAGTGCCCCCTAGATCAAAGACATTGTGGGTATAAGTACAGCAACTGTAACCCCATGTTTTTAGACACTGTGTGGGACTTATAGCCAGATGCTGCTAGCTCTACATGCTGCACCAGAGGACTGCTGTGATGCCAGAGGAAGCAATCGCTTGGACTTGCTTTGCTGTGCTGGCCTGCTTTGCTGTCAGTGAGGCTGCCACTTTGTAGAAGATACCAGGGTGCTGGCCTGCTGCTTGCCTGTGGCTGTGCTTCCCAGTGCTCCCAAGAGACTGTTGGTGTGACTCCTCCCTGTTCTTGTGGTGTTCGTTTTTTAGGATTCAGTAAGGATTCCTACATTCCACCTTAAACAGCCGTGGAACTTGTGAGTCCGGCCAGCCACATCTGTGGTCAGCACGCGCTGACTGCTGGTTGCCGGTAAGGAAGTAAGTGCTGAGCGCTCCTTATTGTTGCAAAGTGGCCTTTGGAGCAGCAGTCCTGTGCTGGGGCACCCGCTCCCTGTGTGCCACGCCGCCAGCCTACAGGAAGGCTGCCTCCTGCGGGTGCCAGCCCCGGTCCTGAGGCCACCTGCCAGCCTTCTTCTTTGGTTCCCCATGTGAGAGTGCCTCCCTTCTTGGTCCATACCTCTGAAGCCCCATCCCCACCAGTAGTACAGTAGGGGGGGTCAGGCCCTGGGGCAGTTTGGCAGCTGCTATGCTGCCTTTCTGAGCGGCTCCGCCTGACTTAAAGGCTGCCTTCATTCCAGCTGCTGTGCCGCACACTTGCAGGCAGCAGCCTCTTTGGGATTCCGCACGTGGGGGACCCAGAAGGGTTTCCCCGCAGTCCTCACCATGTCCGTTGGGGGTACCCCTGGCTTGAACATACCTTGTGAGGGCATTTTAAATCTGCTGGAAGGACAGGAATAAATCCTCGGTGGAGGTCCCGATCCCGCTATTTCTGCTAGAAATTACTGTATTACCTGTGGCAGGCATGCAGGTGCTCCAGTGCCCTACATTTTCTCTGAAGTGGCTGTGTGGCCTTAAACACTGATTACATCTACCCCATTGTTATAACCAAGCAACGCTACCATCAACTCAGTAATAAAACCTGGGTCAAATGCAGCTTGATAGGCATAAAATATAACATTGCTTGAGATACAACATTTCAGCTGTAGAGCTACATCACTCTACAGATCTCTATTGTTAGAAGGAAGCATGGATTGTGTAATTGGGTGACATCAACTGTGAGTTCACCCTGATCAAGATGAGGTTTCTTTATACAGGGTTCACTTTAGTATGTGTGCAGGTGTTCCTGCGACATACAGTTGGTGCTCGCAATACCGCCTAACATATAATAGATGTGCAGGTGCTTTGTAACTTTGTGGTTATGAGGGTAAAATAAAACATAAACATTTTAATAGGAAGGGAGGAGCTTTTCTAAATTCAATTGAAGCCACTCATCGGCCATACTATATTCTGTTTGATGCAATCCTAGTGCTCGCACAAGTCAATCTTAGGATCCTAAGTTAACTTTTAGCTTCCAGTTTCAAATTCCTAAACATTTACAGTATGTTTTACAATTTTCAGTTGTAAATCTAGTCATGTTAGTTATATACACTTTATCAATCAGTTAATATTAATTTATTTTCTAAGTTGTCACAGAACCCCTAAAGGAGGATTCGCGGACCCATAGGGGTCAGAGGACCACAGTTTGGGAACCATTGGGTAATGTATAGAAAGATACCTCTTTTGCCCCCAACTATGCCAACTTTTGTAATGGGCTGATAGAAGGAACAGGTATGCATTCTTCCTAATATGGAATGGTTCCTAGACAAAGTGGCAATATGACTCTGCTATATGGATGCCCTCTTATGATCTGGGAGGGGGCAGCCGATAAACTATGTGATTTCCAGGACTGTTTAAGTGGAAATATTTTCAATCTTACCTTTACGATATCCCAAAGTAAGACAATGATTGATTTACTTAATAGCCATATAAAGGTTCAAAATGAATGTTTAACTACTTCTCTTTTTAGAAAGGAAACAGCAGGGAACACTGTTCCACATTCACTTAGTAGCCATACAAATCATATGAAATAGAATATCTGCTATGGGGAGCTAGTGAGATTAAAAATAAATTGTAGCATAGGCTCAAGGCAACCTTCTGGATAGGTTTCAAACCAAAGTGTATCCAATCAAGATTTGTATGAACGCTATGCAAAGGATTAGGTTGATTGATAGACAAACACTACTATGTGGATCTGGTGAGCTAGAGGGCACACCCTCGGATAAGTAGAAGGGAAATCCTAATAAATTAGAGTAATTATGGGCCAGATGTAGCAAGGGTTTTGCGAGTCGCAAACGGCGAAAATCGCCGTTTGCGAGTCGCAAAAGCCTCTGTGCTATGTAGAAATGCATTTTGCGAGTCGGATCTGACTCGCAAAATGCATTTCCGACTCGCAAATGGGAAGGGGTGTTCCCTTCCTATTTGCGACTTGCAATGCTATGCATTTTCATTTGCGACCGCGATTGCGGTCGCAAATGAAAGCGCAGTTACCATCCACTTGAAGTGGATGGTAGCCCAGGCGCAAACGGGATGGGGTCCCCATGGGACCCCTTCCCCTTTGTGTCTGGAAAAAAAAAACATAATTCAGAGCAGGCAGTGGTCAAAGGGACCACTACCTGCCCTGAAAAATACCGAAACTAAAGGTTTCGGTTGTTTTTCAAAGTGCAGCTCGTTTTCCTTTAAGGAAAACGGGCTACACTTTGAAAAAAAAAAAATCAGACTGCTTTATTTAAAAGCAGTCACTGACATGGTGGTCTGCTGTCTCCAGCAGGCCACCATCCCTGTGAGGGCCCTGACTCGCTAGGGGGTCGCAAATTGTGACCCACCTCATTAATATTAATGAGGTGGGTCTTTGCGACCCCATAGCGACTCGCAGAAGGTGTCTAAGACACCTTTCTGCATTCCAAATTGCGAGTTGCAATTTGCGAGTCACTGGGACTCGCAAATTGCAACTCGCAATTTGGAGTTTTGCTACATCTGGCCCTATAACTTTTAATACTGAATCCAGGAGGGTGGCCAACATTCTGTCAACATATTGGGATATTTTGAAAAAAGAATAGATAACTAAAGATTATGTAGGTGAAACACCAAGTAACACATACCGTAGAAGCATGAACATCAGAGATATGTTGGTCTGAAGTCTTTTTCAGTCATGAACACTGAGCTCATGGTTAGGTGAAGAACTTGCTGGATTGTTTCCTTGCAATAGCTGTAAATCAGGCAAATATAGTCCCAATAGAAGATCAAATGATGTCCTGTTTCAGAAAACACACATACAAGATTTGGAAATATATCTCCTGCCTTCCATAGAAGATACAATAGCAGTTTGAATTTCCAAGTGAGGATATACATTTCAGGACATGTGAGGGCCATTATTAACAATGACCCTATATATCCAGTTGCCCATCATTTTGAGGAGAAACACAGGGGAGATTGGACACTCATGAGATACTGTGGTTTAGATAGGGTAAGGAAACACCAAAGAGAAGGTGACAAATGTTAGAAGTTGAGCAGATTGGAATCTGATTATATTATACATTTAGAAACCATGGAACCAGGGGGCTTCAATAAGAGTGAGGATTTGATGGGACATTTGGAAGCATAAAATAATGGCGCTATACTTATTTCTGCTTTATTGTATTCTATTTCCCTTAATTCCTTAAGTAACTGAAAAAGAGAGATTACTTTTGATGATTTTAAAGTGATTTTTACTTTTTTCTTATGAGATAAGTTCCCACACTGAAGGGGTATTCATGACTTGTTGATTGCTAAGCAAATTCCCACTCAGGCTGTAATTGGCTGGATGTGAATACACATATGGTGACAAAAATAGAATATGATGAAATGATATCCCATTTCTAAGGAGATAAGCATTATCATCCTAGGAGGTATACAGCACAAGTGTACAGTGGGTAATGGATATCCATTCTCACTATATTTCCTGGGTTATGTTTGCCAAATATTACAAATGGCCAAATGAACTGAAAACCAGGACATTTAATTGACATCTTGTAGCATTGGAATATTTTATATTGCACCCTTAGGAAACAACTGTCAAACACTTTTTTTTAAAGAAAACAGAATTTAAAATGTAAGAAAAAAGACTGCACAGGGAGTTTTGTTTATGTCTTCACAGAAGCACTTTTCCTTTAAATATTTGTATGTTTGTGATATCCAAGGCTCAAGGGGATGAGCCAAAATGTGCTGGGTCTGTGATGAATGTTCTGAGAATTTTAAATTAAAAATTCACTTTTCACGTAGCAGTTCCTGCCTATGGTGTTCAGTTCTTCTTTTATGTGGAGACAGAGTATGTGTGTGTGTCTGAATTTCATATATATATATATATATATATATATATATATATATATACACACACACAGACATATATATGAGTGTGTCTGTGTATAAATATGTATATTTGTAGATGTGTGCCATGGTGCTCTTTCTCCTGGTTGACACTTATGCGGCTTGTCCACGCCACCACAAATTTCTCCTCAGTGTTGCTGTATGTAACAAAGATGAGTTGCACTGGTGTCTGGCTTCAATTGCTTTACTCCAACCTCCAACGGCTTGCATAGTGAGAGACTACCCAACGCGTTTTGGTCCCCCGGCCCTTGACCACGGATAAGTGTCTTCATCCTACTTCACTGTTTAGTATACTCTGTCACTCTTAACAGGACCATTTCTGCTTTCCTTCTCACTCAGGACTTGTAATTTTTTTAATAAAGTGCTCTGCATACATGCAAGCGCTGATTAAGAAAATTTACATATTAGTGCTCATGGTGCATAAAGTGACTAAGTGCAGTATTGTTTTTTTTTTAGTAATTCTTTATTGATTTTATAGCAACTTACAGTATCATATTGCAGTATAGAGAACTTGAGGAGTAAATGTTTTCCTCTATAACCTTTACAATCAATTAGATCAAGCCACTAACATGTATTGAGTCATAGGATACATATAGGATAATGTCAACATTGGCACATGGGGTCTACTACTTAGATCACATTTAGGGGACCATTTTCTAAAGCGTCATTAAACTAATGGCTCTAGATAGGGTGAAGCCGAGGGCTGGCTCATTAAACCGTACTCTATAACCTATAGAACGAAGTACAAGGAGGCCCATGGGTCACTGTCCAGGTTATGGGCCTGTAGACATCCTGCGGTATGACAATAGAGATGTTGGGGGAGGAGGTGGGGCAAAAGGCGTGATCCATCTCAAGGTGATCGAACCTATTATGTAGAGGAGATGATGTTTACTCAGGAAGGGCAAAGAAGGAGGAAGGACTCAAAAGAAAGGGGGAAAGGGAGGAAAGGAGAAAGAAAGTACATTTTAAAGTGATAATAAAAGAGGGCAAGGGCAGAGGAGCCCTACAGGAATGGGAAAAAGGGGGGAGGAAGAGAAAGGAGGAAGGAAAAAAGAACTAGAGTGAAGGGGTGGGAAAGGAAGAAGAAAAAGAAGAAAAGTAGGAGGAGAGAAAGAGAGGACAAAAGAGAAGAAAGGCAAAGGAAAGGAAAGAAAGGAAGGAGAGCAGAGGAGAGGAGAGGAAAGGCAAGAATGGCAAGGGTGGGCGAGAGAGAGGGAAGGTCAGATGAAAAGTGGGGGGGAGTGGCATTGGAGGGAAACATAGGGTCCCTTGTAGATGGTCCAATGTGCACCATTCTTGGGGAGGTGGTACAAAGAGGACGTAGTGTGAATTAAGAGGGCCAGTTGAAGGTCCAGGGAGATGCTGAAAAGTCAGTTTGACTGTGACAATTCTCTGTGCCACGAAAGAAAGGGGCCCTGGTTTGGAGAAAGCTATCCGTCTTGTCTTGTAGACTGTGAATAACCCATTTGTGTGAGGCAGTTTGATCCATTGCTGTGAGCCATTCATCATGGGTGGAAGGCAGGGTCGTGCACCAATGTCGGAGAACACACAATTTGGCAGTGGCTAGCTCTGTGTGCAATAGGCAGGTTTGTAGGCGAGAGACACTTTGCATCCAACTGTGTCATGCAGAATGATTAGTGGCCGGGGGACAGGGGATGGGACTGGTATGGTGTCTCTTAGCGTGTTCCCCACTGCGTCCCAATAAGGTTGTATTGAGGGGCAGTCCATAATATGTCAAGTAGGTCACAGCGGGCATGAGGGCAGCACCAGCAGGTCACATGTGATAGAAGGCCTGTAGCCCTAAGTTTCTAAGGTGTCCAGTACCAGTCATCTAAGTTTTGAAAGAGACAGTATTTCATCCGAGCCTCCAGTGCACTGCATTCCTTTGCTTCCAGTAGGTCAATCCAGTCAACCATCTAATATTCCACCTGCAGGGCCAACTGCCATTACATTTGGAGGGCCTTTAAGAGGAGTAGAGAGAATAAGTGGTGATTTAGTAGGTTGTAGATACCTGACATCACTCCCCTGGATGTACCCCATGGCTTGATATTGAAAAGTACTGGTGTGGGATGACGGATCCACGGACGAGCCCTCATGCAGCATTTAAGACAATGCTGGAGTTGTAGGTATCACCAATATTGTCTTTTTGGGAGGCCAAATTCCTCTTGCAGGGCTGTGAATGGTTTAAGACCCCCATTTACTAAGAGCTGGTCTATTTGCAGAATGCCCGCAAATCTCCAACCCTCCCAGTCGACTGTCTCGCCTCCAATTACCAGGCTGGCATTACCCCAGATTGACGCCTTATCATGTATCCTCCAATCTACGGCCAAAATGTGGTGGGCTCATCGCCAGGATTGCAACATGGCCTGAATCATTGGGTTGGCGGGGTGGGTCATCTTATCTCTAGCACCATAAAGTAGATTGAGTCCTTGCGAGTTCCGCAGCAGTGTACGTTCGATCGTCACCCACAGCGTTTGAGTTCCAGTGAGCAAGTAGGCGAGTTGGGAGAGGTGGCGGGCCAGTGCTTAATGCTCTATGGATGGTAGGCCTAGACCGCCGCTCGCCTGGCTACCTATGTGTTTGGCGCTGGAGTTCCGGGATGTATTGACCTCCACAGGAAGACTTGTATGCATTTGTCCACCGTGTTCTTGCAACATCGGGAGGGAAACCTACAGGGGCAGCATTTCCTGAATATAAGTATAGCATGGCAAGGTTACCGTGCGGAATGCCTGCAGTCTTCCCCAAAAGGGTGAGATCCAGAAGAGACCACTTCTCAAAATCCAGTTTTGTGCAGGTGAGCAGCGGGTCCACGTTATCTGTCAACATTCAGTCTAGGCCTTTGTTGATGTAGAGCCCCAGATAGTTGAGATGTGATTGCTTCCAATGGATTGGAAAGTCCTGTATCACAGCACATATGGTCACTGTGGACAGACATAATGCTTCACTTTTGTCCTAGTTTATTTTGTATCCTGATAATGCTTCAAAGTAAGAGGACACGTAATGCCGGGAGAGAACTGGTAAGGTCTGCAAGTGTAAGTAGGAGGTCATCTGCGTAGAGATATATTTTGGACCAGCCACCTGGAACGGGGATTCCAGCAATGAGATGCGAATGTCGGATAGAAGCCGCTAAGGGTACAACAGCTAAAAGGAACAGTAAGGATAACAACGGGCAGCCCTGTCGGGTCCCACATTAGATAGTGATTGGTTCTGAGAGAAATCCCCAGCAGTTGACTAGTGCCGTGGGGGAGTCATATAGCGAGGGGTCTTTATTTATAAATTTGTCACCTAGCCCAAAGCCTTGCAGTGTCTCAAAGAGGTACCACTACTCTATCCTTCAAATGCTTTCCAGGGAGAGGGCGAGGGCTTCATCTTGCAGCTCATTGGTAGTTTGTAGTGTATGCACGAGGGTACAGAGATGATTTTGGGAGGACTGTCTAGGTACAAAACCCATCTGGGCGTGGTGAATGAGGGATGGGATCACTTTTCTGAGGCGTGCCGCCAGGACTCCTGCCAGGATCTTAGTATCTCCATTGAGAAGGGAAATAGGTCTGTAACTGCCACAAAGTAAAGGGTCCTTCCCGTGTTTCGGGAGAACCACTATGGATGCTGTATTAGAGATGGGGCAGAGAGAGCCTGTGCATTCTGCTCCTCAGAAGGCCTTATACAGCACATCTAACGTCTGCTCTCCCGTCCATTTGTAGAAATCCGCGAGGAACCCATCTTCACCCGGAGCTTTATGGTACCGGAGTATGAAGATCTCCTGAATGATCTCTTCCTTACTTATTTCACCCTCCAGCAGACCCCTGCCTTCCTCAGTGAGTCTAGGGATTTGGGCATTCTTGAAGAACATCTCAAGGCGGACGGAATCCTGTTTCAGGAGCATACAGAGCCAAGTAGAAGTTCCAATATTCACCGGCTATTGCCTGAGGGTGTGTGACAATCGTGCCATCCGTAGTTAGGATAGCCAGGATGGCTAGTGCCACTTCCTGTTGGAATAGTTGTGCTTCCACGAGACGGCCTGCCTTCTCTCCTTGCTCATAATGATGCCCCTTCATTCATTATAACAAGTATTCCGTCTGGGATGCGTGTAGGGCATTGAGTTCCTGGGCAAGGCAGGATCTTGTGAACAACAGAAACCTTCCTTTGAAATGTACCTATTTCAAAGGCAGAAAGGGGTATAAGTAGTGGACCCATACTCCCAGATTTTCAGATTACTTCTGGAATCAAGAGGATCCTCTGCCAAGGAGAAGAGCTGAAGAGCTGGAGGAGGAGTACTTCCCCTTTGCCTGTGACTGTGCTTTGCTGGGTTGGCCTGCAGTTGCTGCTTCTGCCTGAAAGAGGACAAAGACTGGACTTTGTGGTATATTCCTGCTTGTTAAGAATATCCAAGATCTTCGATTAAGCTTGCCTCCTGTTTTGAAGTCTCAGGACCATCAAAGACTTCATTTGCCAACACCTGGACTCTCTGCTGAGACTCCTGCCCTGCCAAGTGGTGCCCTGTCCAGTCTCTGGGCCTTAGGGAGGTAAAGTTGGCAGAACAAAAACTGAAATCCACGCACAGAACACCATGCAGGGAAAATTTTGATGCACCACCTGCAATGTGGCTGAAAAACAACACGCCACCCACTTCAAGGCTACAATCGACACTCTATCTGCTTCAAGGCTGAGATATCGATGCATGGTGGCTGAAGAAAGGGCACAACACCCGCTTTCGGCTGCTGATAACGACGCAAACCCCATGCAGCATGGTTTTCCCACACCGTGCAACCGGATTTCTCACGCATCATCGCTGGGCGTCAAAAATCAACACAAGCCTGGGCAGATCTGAGGTGCCTGTCTGGAAATTGATGCATCACTCTCTTGCAGAGAGTAAAATGATGCATCGCCGACCTGACCAGAGAAGAAACGACACACAGCCTCACTTGTGAGTAAGGAATCAGCGCATCGCTGACTTTTTCTGATGCACGCTCGCCCGTGCATCTTTATTTTTGATGCAATCCAGGTACTTTGTGGAAAATCAACGTTTCTTTTGTTTTCTATAGAGTAAGACTCTTATTCTTTTGAAATTCATATCTTGACTTGTGTATGTTGGATTTTTGTTGTTTTGGTCTTGTTTGATTTAGATAAATATTTCATATTTTTTATAAATTAGTGCGGTGTCCATTTTATAGTGCCTTCACTGTATTACTTTGAGTGTTGGTATGAATACTTTACAAATTGTCTTGGAGATAAGCCTGACTGCTTGTGCCAAGCTATCAAGGGGCTGTGCAGGGGTTATCTAAGTGTGTATCCCCATTGACCTAACTTGAGTGTGGGTCCCTGCTTGGACAGAGTGCACACTGACTGCCAACCAGTGACCCCATTTCTAACAACACCCCTTCCCAGACCATGATCCTTTGCCTCTCCACTGCAAGAAAGAGACCAGAGTTCACCTTTTTTACATCACTGACAGATGAGGCACCCCTTTGTTCACCATCCAATTTCAAATCTTTCACACACTTTTACCCCTTTACTCCCTATATCACTTTTTTAAAGTAACTTCCTGCCACCCCTTCATTTTGCCCCCATGTCACGTCTCAAATATCCCCGTTTTACTGAAGATGAGTTGGGAGTCATGGTGGATGAAATCATAAGAGTAGAACGACAATTGCTTGGGGCCCAAGTCCAGAATACTCCTCTGAGCAGGAAAATGGAAATGAAGCAAAGGATAGCCAACAGAGTGAATGCTGTAGGTACTACCCTGTGCACAAAGGAGGACATTAGGAAGAGGTGGCATGATCTGAGGTGGAAGGTGCATTCCCTGGCCTTTAGGCAACACATGGAGGCCAGTAAGACTGACGGTAGTCCCCCCCTGTGCCCCCCTACAATTCTTACCCGGAGAGGAGAAGGTCTTTGCCATCCTGCATCCTGAGTGCTTGACAGGAATAGCTGGGGGAGTGAAGTCTGGTAAGTTACAACACACAAACTGTCACAAATCTTCAATGTCCTGCATGCTCAAATCTCACCTTTTGCCACTGTGCTGTTCATCTACTTTCCCAACATACAATACCCAGAGTTGCAGAGGCTTTAAGAGTGTCAATGTGCATTGTTGTACATTATATCACATATATCAATCCCCATTACATGCCATTTGTTGGAATGGAGTAAATATGTGTTTCAACATCAACAGATCATTCTAGGGCCCAGGGTATGTGTCAACACGTAAAGGTATGGAACAACCTGACTGCAGTTTGGCAACAGATGTGTAAGACTAAACATTTGTCAAGTGTTGGGAAGTACAGAAAATGACATGACTACAATTACCAGGAGGCCCTGTTTCAGGACCTCTAACCAACAGGCCTTCCTACACTTGTCCAAATACACTTGTGTGCCATCTCTCAAATGATGTACCCTTCACTACGAGTTTAGCATTCGTGTAGTATGGGGACTCAGCAAGTGACATAACAACAACTACCTGGAGGCCCTGTTTCTGTATCTCTAACCAACAGGCCTCCCTGCACTTGTTTAAATACAGCTGTGTGCCATCTCTCAAATGATGCACCCTCCCCTTGGAGTTTAGCACTTGTGTATTGTGGGGACTCTGCAAGTGACATGACTGCAACTACAAGGAGGCCCTGTCGTGTAGGTTCTCATTATCCTAATGAGAGTACTGGATCCGGACGACAAAATCCCCTGTACTGCGGGGACTGAGTCTGATCCCGCACCATGTGACACCTTTCAGCCTAATCCGGGTTTGTTCCAGCTAACTAGCAGTGCCTCATCTCCACCCAGGAGCAGGGATGATTGGGGCAACATTTCTCTCAGTTACATTAGTGTCACATATGCAAGAACAGTCAGAGGCTGAAGGTTTTATTGAAATAACTGCATCTTAGATACTAAAGCATGTATTGCAATAACTAGGACGATGAAGCACAATAGGATTAAAATTGTGACAAGGAGAGTAAAACACAAGAATAACGCTACCATGTTGTCACTAAGGTTTTTAAGGATAGTTCCTACCTAGGCTATGTTAGAGCACAGCATGTTAAGCTCTAATTCTGCCCTTCAGGTCCCCCCTAGTAAGACATCATCCCTCATACCAGAGCAAGAGGCCTGTAGTCTACATAAGCAGCGGTGGTGAAGCAATCAGCAATCAGCATACAGTCGTGGTCTCTGGCTGGAATCTACCTCTAACGTACATGGGTCAAAGTAGTGTTTTTATAATAAAACAGCTGATGTTCCAAGAAAGGAACCCCACGTAAGAGTGTGTATGTTTCTGTGAACATTGGAGACAAAGCGTACCACTTTTGCCGGCAACCTATCTTACTGCAGCCTTGAAAAAAGCACAGATGAAAGAAATGTCTTGTTGAAGAACGCAGTGCTGACCTAGGTGAAGAACAGCTAGATAGAGAAAATAAAACAAGACCACAAATGTGGCTAATGTTAAAATAATATAGCAAAGCTAAAATAAAACATATCTAGGTTCAAGTCCACAGCGGCCGGCCTAGTTTGCTAAAATAAGGTGTATAAAACTATAGCTAAAATGGCTACACAACACCCTTCCCTTGCCGGTTCAAAGGTGGTTCAAAGCCTAATCTAACATATATATAAGCCACTAAAATGCATCTTAATCATAATGTCAATAATTACAAGTCAAAAGGCACTTGAGCATTTATTAAAAGGACAATTTAAATTTTAATTGAAGTGTCTAAAAACCTGAATTTCAAAAGTCTGAGTCATTTTTTAAATCGCAGGAGTATTGAAGATAGGAAATCTTCCACTCCGGCAGGTGGTAAAGTAGGAAGTTCATCGCCAAGGAAAGCCAAGGAGCATTCGTGTTCCAAAGCCTGAGCTCCAGCCTAGGCAGCAGCATTTCGTGGTGTGCCCAACAGTTTAAGGCTGCATGATCCACAAAGGGCAACTGATAGACAGCTTCCCGTAGCAAACACACGCTCAACGCGCATGTCTGGTAATGGGGCCTCAGCAAGAACATCAACAGATCAGCGTCCAATGAAAGCAAGCGCTGCGTAGAAAGACAAACTTTCAGTGCACATTCAAAAGGGAACCAGAGGCACCGAAACAAGGGCTGCGCACACTGCAAAACTGATCTGAATGACAGAGAGCAGTCACACTCCAATTTCTCAAGGAGTGGTGCTCCAAAGTACTGCATCACACGTTCACGACACAGCTGCGCTGGTGGAAGCACTTTCAATCCTCCTTGTTGTAACGGGACAGCCATTGGCCAGAAAGTTATCGGAAATCTCCCTGAAATACTGGAAAATATTGAGTAGATGGCTGAAGGTATTAAGCCAAAGATAGAGAAGAAGGTGTGAATGAAACCAGAACCAACAGCTTTAAAGAAATTTGTGATTCCAGTAGTACTGGATGCGTTAAACAACAGGTCCATGAGTTCACCAAAGTGTCTCGGAAAGTTAGTACTTAAAAGGGACTGTATCTCTGCGGATGACCTCGCAACCTGAGTGCACAGGTCTTCCGTGCAGATGTAAGCGCCACATGTTTTTGAAACAATAAATCCTTGATTCTGCTCAACTTGTCAAAATTCACATTTGAATTAACAATTTGGGGCCAAATCTCAGCCACTTCCCTCTGTCGTGTAGGAGGAAAAAGTACATTCCCACAGCATGTAACTACTTTGGAGACCGAAACAACATAAACTACTCCAGCTCGCATCCCACAACAGCTCTCACTATGTGAGGAGCACATAGCTGCTGTTCAAGAGCAGCTGGAACACAGGTCTAATCAAGGGGACTGGGACTCCCTTTAGATGACAAGCCAAGTTCGCTGCCAAAGTGTTGCACAACCATGCAAGGACAGCTGTTTACAAACCATTAAATGGCTGACGGAAGTCTTGCATTCACTACCGCTAAGAAAGACCTCTTTCATGCCACTGAGACATTTGTACGTGAAGGGCAGCTCCCACACCACTGGAATGTGTTTTAGGTAGGATGTGAATTGAAGTGTTGAAATAGGTAGATTGATGACCCTGTGTATTAACCACTCAGCAGAGGGGAGATCAGCCACAGTAAAAGGCAACTTTTCTCATTTCTCAAGTATTTAACATGACATAAGTCACTTCTTTTTTAGACATTAGCTGTTGTTGTCATGTTAAAATAAATGTAGAAAATATGTCCCTCGGGCTAACGTGTTGCCAGGGAATGCGACCTGCTTTCAGTGTTTATAGTGTCCAACCTAACTGCATAATGGATCTTAGTTGACTCTGTCCATGGTGCAAAGAGGACATGTCGCTCTGTACTATGCCTATTGCAGAGAAACAATGTTGTTTAAGGTGTATATTCGGACGGACAGAGTATTAATCCCATTATCTACAAAAGCTAATGCTTTCTGTAAATTTTCCTGATCTATTTGCCTTAACCGGGCAGCAGCTTCTTGTTGAGAAAGCTTCCAAATGTCTTTTTAGACTGCATATGAGAAGCGCTTTCTGCGTTGTTTTTTGGGGCCTAACAGGAAATCCTGTAAATCAGTATTATTAGACAGGAGACTGAGGTGTTCTTTAACAGCATCTAGTGAGGAACTCTTCAACCATTGTTGGTATAGTTTCCCTACACTGTATGTTGTTACCATACCCGGGTGTTCAGATGACATATAGCGAAGGTCAGGCCTACTTGGTCTAAAGCCCCAGTGGAGTTTACAAAACGTTTATGACAACCATTGGTATCTAATGGCCACAATAACCACCCACAAGGATGCGAAAGTGAAGGATTAAACATGCCATTTTGGACCCATTCATCGAGCTGATCTTCAGTTGAATTTATATACTTTTGCCATTTGTAAAAGTTTGCAGGGGCAGGAATACTGGGTGCATTCAAATCCTTCATTTTTGCTAAGCCTAAACAGCTTGTTTGTTGTACAGTTTCATTTAAAAATATCATTTGAACAGGTATCAGTCATGCTCTAAACAAAGCTTCCTTTCCCTTTATTTGCCAATTATTTGTTCCCACTCACTTTTTAAGTCAATCGACTTCAACCAATATTCATAGCCTTCTATAGCCAACTGGGAAACAAAGGAATCTGAATAAATGAATTTTGTATCTGTCAACAATATAACTACATTTTCCATAAATGGCAATTTGAAATAATATGACCCAGCATTTTAAGCATTGTGCCCAGAAAAATATGTAAATTTTTCAGAAAATGTTTTAGAAATTCCTTGTGGAGGAGTTTAACAATGTTCCCATTGTGTGTAATTAAATATAGTTTTCGGGGTACTTGCTCTGTGAATAAAATGGTGTCCATAATATTTATAGCAAAACATGTCACTATAATTTTTTGGGGATTGATAAACATCCTCACTTTCAAATACAGTAAAATACTACAACTCATTCATCATAGAATTAACTGTTTTCACATCCCAGTCATCAGAAACAACTCTGGGTATCAGGACATCATTCATAGAAAGTTTAAACACACATGGAATTTGAATGACCTCCGTCGGGCCGTACATATCAAATGTGACTGTATCCCAAACAATCCCATCAGGATTCGGTATAAGGGAAATGTTCACAAAGGACAAGTCTCTGCAGACTTTGTGCAAAGAAAAATTGGGTTTCAGGACCTCATCCACCAATTCAACTGTTGGTCGTTCAGGAAGGTAATGACCATATATTAGTAGAAAGTAATAACAAAGCCAACCCAAAGGAGGAAAGTTAATATCATCAAGGAAAGCCACAGATAGTTCCATGGGAGAACAAGGTAATTTGTTTTGAGCCAAATTGTCAGCTTACGTGTTTTTGACAGTTCAGATGTAGAGGAGGCAGATGAGTCCAAAAAGGTGTCATTGATGTCGGCAAAGTATCCAGAAGCAGTTTGTGCAAAAACTGGACCCGTATTTGAAGAAGAGAACTGACAGTAGTCTCCTATGGTGGTTCGTACTAGACAACGCCATCCGTTTGTGTAGAATTTAAGAGTGATTGGTTAACATTTTCTGTGTTGCTTGTTGTAAAAGATGCCAGTGGAACTAATGAAAGATAATTTTTCACCCTCCCCAAGCCCGGAGAGGTGTCTGCATTGCTGCTTAAAACTTGTAGAAGGACATCTTGACCAGTAGTGAGATTCAGGTACTACTGGTTGTTCCTCTTGGTCTGCTGTGCTGGATCGGCCACATGGTGTAACATGACATTGTCAATGGAGACAAAGAGGTTTTCTTTAGAACCAGGCAGCTAGGGTAGAATAACAGGTCTGGTAACGTGTATTCACAGGACTGGAAACGGTGCACGATAGGAAGGAACAAACTCCTTTTTCACAGCAAATTTTTCATGTACTAGATCTCCAACCTTTGGAATCCAGCCAGTCAATGTTATTGGTACATCCTTAATTCCTACGGAGGCAGCATTGGCAGAAACATTGTCGTCACAGAACTGTTGTAATTCCTGCAAGACAGTGAGATGTTTATTTGTGTCAAAAGGCATTTCTGCCACCTCCACGCCAGGACCATCAAGATCTGGAACGTATATTTGTGTTCCAAACAGGCACTCGTATAAAGTACAACCCCCCAGGGACCATCTAGGCAGATTATTAAGTGCTCGCTGGACTCCATACAGGTGATTAAGCCAACTACGACCTGTACCTAATACTCTGGCTGTTAAGGATTGCTTGAAATATCGGTTTTGTTGCTCCACAACACTATTTCTGACTAAGATGTATTTGTATGCACTGTCAGGATTCAGGGGGCCACAATGGTCCAAGTACACACATGGTAATGGTTTGTTAGAAATAAGGAGGGGTGTCTTTGGTGGACTATGACGGTGGGCCCCTTAATTTGTTGGCAGAGATCACAACACAGTACATGCTGCTTGGTCTGTTTGTAAAGACCTGGCCACCAATAATGAGCCTGCAATAATGATATTGTAGCCGCCACACCAGCATGGGCAGAGGCAACTCCCTCATCCGCTGCTTTGATCAACTCCGGTCTTAGGTCTTTATTGGGAATTACTCAAACTCCCACGCCTGATATTGTTACTTCTGCATCAAGGAAGCCTCCCATTGGGTAGGAATATTTAATGGGATATCCTTTAGGTAAAGGTGTGCCATCAGCGGAGGCTTGCATGGCAGCCAGTATTTCATCGTCTGGTTTTGTTCTAGAACGAGTTACTGCAGTAACAGAAGCCGTAGCTACTGCTGATTTGGCTGCTTCATCAGCCAATGTATTTCCAGCAATGTGTATTCAAATGCCCTGGTGCCCAAGTGTATGTACAACATGGACCTTTGGTAGTATTTCCTTCAGATCCGCTACTTTCCCCCACAGAAGTCTGTGTTTGATGGTGTTATCTTCAGAATCTCTGAACCCATTCTGGCGCCAATAATGCAGATATTCATTGAAGGACTGGACACAATAGTACGAATCACAGACAATCAGCGTTAATTGGTCAGAATCAATATGTTCCACTGCCATCACCAGAGACTTTAGCTCTGCTAGTTGTGCAGTGCAATCTCCTAGGGTTTGCGGAAAAGTATGTTGTGGATAGAATTTACTACCCTCCATGTAGCTGCTTAGGACTGCCCAAGCAGCGGAATATTGATGCTTTGAGCCTATAGCAGGTTGTGCTGAGCCATCGGTATACATGCCTCTTTGATATTGATCAATAGGCAACGTATTTGTATTTGCCAGAACTGGGTATTCTAGTTCATATTTCAAAAATTGTTGAGTTTGTAACTTTGGGTCAAAAATATAGTCAACATCAGTGGCTGTCAAAGATGGTCCCCATTGGATCCAATGTGGATGTAATGCTTTTGCTTTGGAACCCTGGCTTTGGTAATAGCCTCAAGGGCTGGGATTGGATACACAACAATAATGCGCTTCCCCTGGGCTAATGATCTTTCTTTAATTACAGCCATCTGAACAGCAGTGAGAATTTTCCCAGTGGGAGCAAAACATTGTTCTGCTGCAGAGTACAAAGTGATTTGTATCAATCGGGACTGTCTCACCTTCATTAAATGTTACATATGTGAAACCAATGGAACCAGCAATTACTCTGATGGGCAGATTTTCTTTATTGTCCCTTGTTTGTAAGTGTTCTGCTGCAAGCATGTCTTGTTGCAATGCTCTAAGAATACGTGTCTGTTTGACTGCCCATAATGTACTGGAAAAGTCATGATGTATCAAGTCATATAAGGGTTTGATGCCTGATGCATAATCTGGAATGTATGTTCTGCCAACATTTAGAAAACTCAATAATGATTGGAGTTTTTTAATGATATTTGGAGGTTGTAACTGTGTATTTTTCTAAGAATTGTGGCGCTAGGATCTTCCCTTCACATGATAATTTGTATCCCAGAAACTGGACACAGGAATGCTATTTTAGTTTTTTTAAAGTTGAATTTATAGCCGAATTTGGCAAATCCTACAACAATGCGGGCTACCTGTCTTAGATATTTCAGTAATTCATTGTCCGTGAGGTAGATATCCTCGACATAGGACAATGCTTCAGGGGCAATGTCCTGCAATATTGAAGTTACACGAGCCGCAAACAGTCCTGGACTGTTCTTGTACCCCTGTTATAAATGACAGAATAATTTATGGGAGCCTAGTGCACTGAAACTTGTTAGGTCTCTACTCTCAGGCACTATATTTTGGCAGAAGAAGCAATTGGAGATATCCACTTTTGTTTTGTATTTTTTGCGCACTATGATGTTCATAAGTGCAGTGCTATGAGAGTTTTATATAGCATGTGTGCGTGTATGACTGTTTAAGTGTCTGTAATCTAAGACTATTCTATATGAATGGTCCTGTTTAGCTACAGGGAATAGGGGACTATCCATTGGTGAGACACAGGGTTTGATTACGCCCTGGTACTCTAGTTGTGTGAGGATTTCCCTCACAGGTGCTTTAGCATCATGTTTTATTGAGTAGTGGGGTTGAGGTTGGGGTTGATTTTTAATTGGAATTAGATGATGGGGGAATCTTTATCCCACCCTACGTGGTTGCGATATAACGTGGGTGCCTGTACCAATGACCAATCAATGGAGTAGGATTCTGCAAGCTCACTGGGAACAAGAGGCAAGAAAGAAGGCTTGATAATCTCTTCCTCATATGGGCAAGTACAGACAAATTCAGGTGGCCAATCCTTTTTGGCCAGTAAGATATCATAAATGTTAACAACGTGGTCCCAAAAGATTGCGTCAATTGTGACTCAATGTCTCCTTCTAACTGTATTGTTACTTTGTACACCCTGTCAGGAGTGGGTACATGCATGAAGTTTCAACTTGTAAGAAGTCATCAGTTATTTTCACCTCCAGATGCTCTTGAAGATTCCAGTGAACTATTGTGACCTCTGCTGCGCTGTCTAGCAGAGCTAGTGCCCACGTCTTGTTCTTCAATAGAGCCCTCTTCTTGAGTGGCATGACGAATTGTAACTGCAGCCACTTCTTTCTTTTTAAATTGGGGTTTCTGTTGGGGAAGTTTCTCTTCTTTTTCAACAGAAACTTCTGTAGAGCATTGTGATTCCTGTGTCAGTTTCACGTACTCAGTTCTCCATTCTGACCGCCCACCTCGCTCACTGCATTTTTCCGGTGAGTCCTGAAAAGAACAAGAATGGTGTGTATCAGTATATTGATATCTCTCAGGCGTTTTCAATTTATCTCTATTTCTGAGATTATATCTATTATGTGGGGTCTCAATGTGCAGAGATTCTCTCCTTTCTTTTTAGGCTTTGGTTGTTTTTTTATCCTATCATTTTTTAGAACCCTTATGTGCTTCCTTGGTAGAGTCTTTATTAGATTTACCCTGAAACTGTGGTTTCATGGGTCTGGCCCCAGACCATCTCGACCAATACTAGAGTACTTTGTATAACCTTTGGCAGCTCACGTTCTTGATCCTGTGGAGGAACGTCCCGGAGCAGCAAACGCACTGCTAGTTCTACTGCTTCCCCTTTAAGGTTACCCAGTAAAATGGAAGATATAGTGGCAACATTGCCCATAAGTGGCATCCCCAAGTCTGGGGCCGGGGCAGCACATTATTCATCTTGAATTTGTTTTAACACTTCTGGAAGATTGGCAAGTGTTGATGTACTGTGTGCTGTAGTATAGAGCGTGGCAAATACCATGCCCCATGTATTGCATGTATTGCAGTTATCTACTGTGGCAACCATCCCAAATGGCAAGCACATAGTTAATATTCTATGGAGAAATACTGCTTCCAGTGCATTTATTTTTTGAGCTAACCAAAACGGAATCGCTTCCCGTTTGGCGGGTACCTTACCCATAATCAAATGTACAGTCGCAGGATTAATACCTGGGGTTGCTGCATGTGCTTGCACCTGGGCAGCACATGTTAGGTTTGTGTTTAATGTTTGCATTACAAACTGTCCTAAAAGTCTGTATATTGCTGTAAGTTAAGCATATAAGCAGCGAACCTCAGCTACTGTCAAGGTTGCTGCATCAGGGTGTGGTGTATATGTGGCCAATAAAGGCCAGGTAGGACCATCATAACTAAGAGGACCTAGCCTAACATGAAGGATTGTATGAGGTAGGGCACAATCAAGCCAATTATTATACTCTTGATAAGATAGAGGTATTTCTAAATATGCATATGCTCTATATTGTGCAGGTATGTTTGCAGGTGTATAGTAGTGAAATGTATTTGTGCTCCCATCAACTGCTGGAAATATGACCCAAGAATATAAAATGTCTGATCTATAGGCTGCATGAGCTTCAACAACAAATGTTACTGAACCCCCCTGGGCCTTTAGGCCATGTGCCAATAAATGTGCAGTGAGGGGCGGTCGCATATTGACTGTAATTGCTACCCGTTGCGGGTTTGCCATAGTGAATGGTAAATTTAGTTCAGAGATAAGCACAACAAATGGGGATTCCCTTTTAGTGTTCACACTTGAACAACCTACAGCGTTAGTTAGGTACTCCTTACTTAGTTGAGAAGGAAAATCCTCAATACCATGGACGTCTCCATAAGTAGTACTGAGGTGTCTTTGCATGTAGTGAGGCAGAGATACTCAGGAGGACTCGAATATTAGTGCCTGATCAAATGTTGGCGGCGGCATATCACGAAGGTTCTCATTGTCCTAATGAGACTACTGGATCCAGGTGACAAAATATCCTGTACGGCGGGGGACTGAGTCTGATACCGCACCTGGTTTTATTGAAATAACTGCATCTTAGATACTAAGGCATGTATTGCAATAACTAGGATGATGAAGCACAATAGGATTACAATTGTGACAAGGAGAGTGAAACACAAGAATAACGCTACCATGTTGTCCCTTAGGTTTTGAAGGATAGTTCCTATCTAGGCTAAGTTAGAGCACAGCATGTTAAGCTCTAAGTCTTCCCTTCAGGTTCCCCCTGGGAAGACATCACACCTCATACCTGAGCAAGAGGCCTGTAGTCTACATAATCAGCAATCAGCATTCAGTCGTGGTCTTTGGCTGGAATCTCTCTCTAACATACATGGGTCAAAGTAGTGTTTTTATAATGAAACAGCTGATGTTCCAAGAAAGGATCCCCACGTAAGAGTGTGTATGTTTCTGTGAACATTGGAGACAGAGCGTGCCACTTTTGCCGGCAACCTATCTTACTGCAGCCTTGAAAAAAGCACAGAGTGAAATAAATACCTTGTTTAAGAACGTAGTGCTGACCTAGGCGAAGAACAGCTAGATAGAGAAAATAAAACAAGACCGTTAATGTGGCTAATGTTAAAATATTATAACAAAGCTAAAATAAAACATATCTAGGTTAAAGTGCACAGTGGCAGGCCTAGTTTGCTAAAATAACGTGTATAAAACTATAGCTAAAATGGCTACACAACAGCCTTATTTCTGTAATTCAAACCAACAGGCTTTCCTGTACTTGTACCCTCCCCTAGGAGTTTAACATTTGTGTAATGTGGGGAGGCAGCAAGTGACATGACTACAACTACCAGGAGGCCCTGTTTCTGCAACTCATACCAACAGGCCTTTCTGCACTTGTCCAAATATACCTGTGTGCCATTTCTCAAATGATGTACCATCCTCTGGGAGTTTAGCATTTGTGTAGTGTGGCAAGGTAGCAAGTGACATGACTGCAACTATCAGGAAGCCCGGTTTTTGTACCTCAAACCAATAGGCTTTTCTGCACTTGTCCAAATACACCTGTGTGCCATCTCTCAAATGATGTACCCTACCCTGGGGGTTCACATTTATTTAATCTGGGGAGGCAGCAAGTGACATGACTACAACTACCAACAGGCCTTTCTGCACTTGTCCAAATACACCTCTATGCCATCTCTCCGATGATGTTCACTCACATGGAAGTGAGCAATCTATATATCATGCTCAACTCTGAAACGTGTCTGTCTACCTAGATTGCTTTTGTCCTGGTATCCCAAAATGAAACAATTGAGGATAGGAATGACACCTTACCAAGTGTGTCCATCAAGTATTCCTAAGGCATTAAGCTGATTCTTCAGATTGGTAGTGGCCATTAACACATTGACTCAGCACTGCCCATATGAAGGCAACAGCTACCTATACCACAAAGTTATGTGTTCACCTGTATCTCACACAAATATGCCCTGGAGTGGTCAAATACATGTGTCCTCTCCACTCTGTTGGCTTAACTGTTTCTTAGATGATCCTTTCCTCACCTAAAGTGGAACTGATTACCAACTGTTTTAGTTTAATCATTTCTGCTTTCTCATGTCAACAACTTCAGTAGCATGGTAACATAGCACAATCAGCAAACTTACCACTTAAGAGTATCCAAGGTCTCTACTTACAGTCACACAAAACCTTTGGATGTAGATTCCACACTTCAACCAAGAAAATTGTACTCTATTTTCCAACAGGTCAAGTTGGCACAGCACCTGGACAGATATTGTTCACTGATCAGACTCCCAGCCCACCTCTGGATGAAGCCCTCAGTGATGACAACACTCCTGGACATGTGGATGTGGATGATGGTCCTGGCCTATCTGAGCAGACTGGTTAGATGGCAACAGTGAATCTCACTGTGCCAACAACACCTCCCCCCCAAGTTGCTTCAACATCACAGAGAAGAACTTGCCCCCCCACCTGTGTATCTCACATATTTGCTACCAGCTTGTGCCTTCCAGTCCTGGATCCTGGATCCTGAGGTACAAATCAGTAATCCTGATACTGATGGTCCAGGATCCAGTTGGAGAGGGCATCCTGTGCCAAGGGCACAGGCTCGTGGGGGCAGGTTTTATGGGAGGGATGCTGTGGGTCAGCAGAGTGGGGCCACTGCGTCCACTCCTGACCTGGATACCATTATACAAGTCTTGATGGTGTACCATGAGTTCCACGGTGTAATGAGCCAGACGCTAACTGAACACCCGGAAATCGAGCAGGTGCAAAGGGACACCAACCAACATATTGAGGCCCATAACTCCAAAACGGGTACCCTAACAGGAGTGTTGAGGGACATCCATACAACCATGGGAAGGCTTTTCCCCCAATATCTACCCTTTCCTGTGGGCCAGCTACTTCAAGCCCAAGTACATCGTCGGCAGACACAGGAAGGGAGGCCTTGCCGGAGAACCAACCTCCCTTAGATAACCCTGCCTCTGCAGCAGCTAAACCCCCCCAGCCTCACAAACGGGGACATCAATGTAAAAATCCAGGAGGTGTGGACGGCAAGACACTTGCCATTGCCAGCAACAAGCCTCATCCTTAATGTCCTCCTTTGTGTGTCACACATTTACTCTGTGGACTGATCCTGAATCCCATTCCATCATTTCTGATGGGAGGAGCACTCTGGACCTTGGACTTCTGATGGTGTGGCATCTACTTATATGATTTCATTCACCATTACTGACCCCTTCACTTTTCAATTGTGTTACTTTTTGCCACAAGTTTGTTTTCACCCTTAGCAGTGTAATAAATTCTCTCGTCACAAACGCATTGTCTGATGTATTGAATTTCATATTTTGCAATGTCGATATGTAAGAATATGTCAACCATACAAATAAAAAAATAAGCTACTTGTGGATGCAGGGATATGTTGCACGTACACAGTGTCCAGCTCAGGATTGCAACCATTCCACACAAACAGATACATATAAGTGTCTTGTCAAAGAAGAAAATGTATTACATTGCTCTGCTCATAGGCTGTCAATATGTCTGAAACATACTAAATCATATATGATTGAATCATACTGGGTAAATAACCAAATTTAAAGGTACAGACCTCCTGACCATGGGAGGAAGGGATGTATCAGACATTGTCCTGTAGGATAGGCAAACATGAAATTGGTTGATGTCGGCTGTAGCCACATCACCTACCTCACAAAAGGAATCCAACATCATAAAAAGCAAGACTCAGACAGATGGCAGTACTGATCATAGGTTCATTGCAATCCAGTGCTTCTGCATCTGGTGGTATGACACTAACAAATGGAAGTGATGTGCCACAGGCACTTTGACCTACAATGATGAAACAAATCAACAGCTACATACAATTCATACAAAAAGAGTGTTTAGCAAATGTGAAGGGAAACTAACATGAATTCGGGCTAGGACTATATGGGGGTCATTCCAACTTTGACGGGCGGCGGAGGCCGCCCGTCAAAGTTCCCCCAACAGAATACCGCTACGTGGTCAGAAGACCGCCGCGGTTATTCTGTGTTTCCCGCTGGGCTGGCGGGCGACCGCCAGAAGGCCGCCCGCCAGCCCAGCAGGAAACCCCTTCCCACGAGGAAGCCGGCTCCGAATGGAGCCGGCGGAGTGGGAAGGGTGCGACGGGTGCAGTAGCACCCGTCGCGAATTTCAGTGTCTGCTAAGAAGACACTGAAATTCAAAGTGGGGCCCTCTTATGGGGGCCCCTGCAGTGCCCATGCCATTGGCATGGGCACTGCAGGGGCCCCCAGGGGCCCCACGACACCCCTCACCGCCATCCTGTTCCTGGCGGTCGAAACCGCCAGGAACAGGATGGCGGTGAGGGGGTCGGAATCCCAGGGCAGCGGAAAACCGGCGGGACACCGCCGGTTTTCCTGTTCTGACCGCGGCCATGCCGCCGCGGTCAGAATGCCCTGCGGAGCACCGCCAGACCGCCGGGGTCAGAATCACCCCCTATATGTTGTGACCACATGATGACACATGTGGTGCATCAGGGCCACCACTTGAAGTCCAATGGAGTCTTCCAAACTTCTATCCTATCCCTGTGCAAGCTGTCTTGGCACAGTTCTTGTACATCCAAAGTCTGTGACCTGCAGTTACATGAATAATCCATGTCCACTTTGTGTGTCCAAACAGCATCATATACCTGCCAATGTCATAACTCGGAAATGTCCCAGTGAAAATGTCATGGTGATGGTACCTAAACAAACAAAAAAACAAGCAGCATAGTTATGAAACCGTACATATGACATAATTCACATAGCAAACTTCTTGAGAATGCAGTCCATGTCATAAATCTCAAACAAACAAAGCAGCATCTCCTAAATGTTATTGTGTCAAAAGCTTCTTCATTAGACATACTTTGCCAGTACTTACTAGAGCTTCAGCTTCAGAACTGTTCAAAAATATACTCCTCATATCATCATAGCAAGAGGGTATTGTACAGTCAAATTCATACCATCTCATGACATACTTTAACTCATGAGAAGAAGCTCTTGATGAAATCCTGTCGCAAGCCAGCTCCTTCCTCTTCACCACTATCATATTCATTTGGCATTTCTGAATTGCCACCCGGTGGCACCACATGCAGCCCCTCCCCTGGGATGTAAGGATGTTCCTTCGCATTGTGATGTTAAGGAGCATGACGCACACCACATTGATTTGACACAACTTCCCGGGTGAATAGAGGAGGGCTCCCTCAGTCTTGTCCAGGCAGTGAAATCTGGCCTGCACGAGCCCAAAAGCCCGCTCAACTCTCTGCAGTGTTTTGCCATTGGCCTCGCTGAAGTGGACTTCCCCTGGCATAGTTGGATTCCTCAGGGGTTTTAACAATCAAGGATGGTTGGGATCCTGTTTTGTAATGAGACATAAGTGCCACAATGAGTCACATACTTCCTGAATTAAGCACCTGACATTGCACACACAACATCACAAAAGATGTAACTTACCAACAAACCAAGCCCTTCTCCGGTTGCAGTTGTGACATCAGCTGGGGTATGGTGCTGTTCCGCATTAAAAAGGAATCATGGACTGAAACTGGAAATAGGGCATAGATGTTTGAAGTGCACAGATCTGACAAGCAGACAACTTGTATGTTGATTGAATGGAAGTGTTTCTGTTGCTATAGACTTGTTTACCGGCATGGGGTGGCACAAATGCAAAATTGGTTCCATCACTGGCTCCCACAACAAGTGGGAGGTAACCAAATCATTAGAAGTCAACCCTCACATTGGATAGATCATCATGTCTCGGGAACCTCATATAGGTGTCAATGATTTTATCATTGCTGGTAACACATCCCTTAAAACACCGCTGAACATAAGTTTGACATACCACCAGATATGGCAACTGTATATTGAAATGGCCTTGTGGCCAGGAAGTGTAATACTGCCATTAGTCTTACAATGGGTGGTATACATGTTGGATCAGTGTTTTGAAGCATAAGATCTGGCTCCAACTGATGACATAGATCTTGGATTGTTCGCCTAGTCAGATGGGACTGCTTTATTCTGTCATGTTCTTCAATTGCCTAGAGGTCTGGAAAGGGACGGTAGACTGGAGGTTGTTGCATGTTCCCTCTCCCAGGGTACTTATTTGTGGAATTAAATGAGTTGGAGCATTAGTCACTGTTTTCAGACCAATATATCAGATGATTAAGACCAAAGTTATGTGACAAAACATTACTGACTGGAAATACATTAGACCCATTACACATCAAAACGGCCTACTTCTCAAGGTCCAGCTATGATCCCCATGGTTGTCTAGATGTGTCTACTACATATATGTACACATAACATGCATATCTGATCTTCTGGTGCCCCTTGCTATCGTGGCGTATGTTCCGACCACCAAAAATACCGTCACTGGTGGGGTACACTGCACTGCTGTTCCATTGCATCTGTGACCAGCAATGCACTACACCGTTGACTGTGTAGGAGAACTTGCATTTCAAGGGAGCTTTACATCTGTTGAGATGTTACTACACATTAGTAGATGTTGTGGCGCATTTAAAAGTCAACAAAACTGTAGTTTCAACTGCCAAAATGACGGCTGCCTGACCTCGTTCTTTGGACTTTAGGAACCTCCCACCGCCGGCGGAAGTTGACCACGTGGTAGGCAGTTCCAATCACAGCCGACACAGCCATAGGCTAATGTCGTTGACTGTGACAGTCATAGTCATAGTCATGGCCCAATGGCTGTGCCCATCGATGGTGATGACAGTGTACGTGGCATACATGTATGCCACGGTTTGGAAAATAAGTCACTTGCCTCTTAACACTGCTGCTATCAACACCTCATCCACTTCAGCTGCTGTGTAGTGCCTCTGAGGGAAATAATGTCAGGCCAAGAGGTGAAAGGGCTCCTGTCTTCTCTCCAGAGGAGATGGCAAAAATTGTTGAAGAGGTCCTTCCCCTGCTGGGTTAGCTCTTTGGCTCACCAGAGAAACTAGTAACTATCTCACATACGCATTTGACTATGTTCAAACCCATCCTTTCCTTCCTCACAGGCAAAAATGTGACTATGAGTCTCAGAGAGTCATTTGGGTGCCTGCTATCACAATCTGTGGTCGACACATAGGATGTACAGCTTGTGCATTGTGGAGCCCTGTACTCTGTGTATTTGAAATGACAATCGTGTTGTGTGATGTGTGATAAGCCCTAGATCCTCCTTCTGTGGCATTTAAGTATATAGGAAAGTAAATTTCACAGCCAAACAATGAATTTTCTGATGATCTGATGATGATAAATAACACAGTACATGTATTTGCATTATAGCACAATCTGTGTGTATATATACTGTTTGTTACAGGTACATACCACACAATCCAGTTGAGGATGTTTTTAGCAAAGTGTAAAGTCCCACAAATCACTCAGCCCAGATCAGGCCTTGGCAAACTGTGGTATGAGACCCATGTAAAACTCACTGACCCCTTCAGAGTGCCACACAACCCTGAACTCACGTATAGGATGGCCACAGGATGCACTGTCATGCATGGAAGTGAAGGTAATGTATTGTTCATGTGGGTTCTGAATGCTCAGCCTGCAGAGAGCAAGGCTGGTCAAATCCTTTTCACAGTATGGAACATAGCCCAGGCTGGTGCACATTAACTATCGCTATGCAACTGAGGCATTGGGCCCACTCCCTGTAGACCTTCTGATCTTTGGATGTGACCAAAATGAGTCTTCTGAAACAAGATTTGTCCTGCACGTTTTTACATTGACTACATTAGCAAAGTGGACTGATTTAACCACCTGACCTAGTACTTATTTCCATTGACCCTCACTGTCAATGTGTGTCATTGCCTAATGACAGGTCTCTTACTCCCACATAGCTGTTGTCACTTTTCCAGAAGTCATGTTTGTACAGTACAGGTCTATTGCACAAGTAAAAACCCACAGTGCAGATAGTTGGTTGATGCAGTGGAGATCATGACATGTGAATCACTAGCTTTTTCACTTGCAACAAATCAGACCAAACATACCTTGGTATGTTGAATATTATCTCTATAGGAGTGCCACATATGGGAAGAGGTGTTTTCTGTGATACAGGTACATACCACACAATCCAATTCAGAACTGGGATGAGATTCCATTCGGTAGACCACATATCCACACATCCACACATCCACAAAGAGGCTTTCAGTGAAACCCATGCCAGTCCTTTTTTTGTCACCTAAGTCTTACGGTGTATTCAGTACCATAGTAGTTGCCTGTTTGAACCGTATGCCGCGACTCAATGTGCCTGGATGTAAAGATGTCTGTACAGTCATGCACAAGTAGTTTATTCTTCAGATGGTCACAATGGTGTGTTCTGTTTCCTAATGGCTCACATCACAGTACATGTTGCTTGGTCCTGTGCTACAATATGTCAGTGAGCTTGCTTAGTCAGTGGAGGCCATGACCAGGTTTATGGATAGTCAGCAGAAGACTCAAAAAGTGTGTATTCATGTCACTGTAGATATTACCATGTGTGCTTTACATATGTTGTGTGTTGGCAATTACAAAATGCTTGTGCTAAGTGATTCAAAAATGTGCGTTAAACAAACAGTTACACTAAAAACATTGCAGTTGTGACCTTTTCATTTGTCTACTGCATCCATACAGGTCAATGCACATCAGAAGCAAGGGATCTGGAGAGATATCACCCTGAAGGTGCGGACCCTGGGGGTCTATCAACGGCAGAGCTTCCACTGTTGAAATAGGTAGGAGGACCTGAGATGATGGGCCCAGAAGGTCGTAGAGATCCAGCTGGGGCAGTCCTCCCAAAGTGGGCAGGGTGCATGCCTGACTCTGACCCCCCCCATGGCTCACATATTAGTGGTGGCCTACTCCGAGCTTGATGAACATTTGAGGGGAGCACAGCAGCTACAAGGGGGTGAGTCCTGGGCAGATTCATACTTATTACATTACCAGGTTGATGTGTAAGAGACAGTCATTTCCACAAGTCCACTTGTTTTCAGTGTGTGAAGAGTGCTGGTGCCTCACTACTGTCTCTCATGTGGTGGGGGCCATCATACAGGTGGCATCATCCAATAAGTGTGGTAGGTTGTTTTATCGGTTACATAATGGTGGTACAATACATTTTTTACCTAATTTTGTACATCAAGGGCCTGATTCACAAGGTAAGCTTCAAGCCAGGCCCTGCAGCCAACCCCTTGCTGCATGTGAAGAAAGGCCGTGCACAGCGTGGAGTTGGCTGCCTATTGGTGGTTTGCCTCAGGGCCTGGCCTCAGGCTGCGCCTCTCAGCCAACTCGCCGCTGTGCATGGCTGAAGGCCATAAGTAGAGGGATTGGCTTTGCGCATCATAATACAATCTTACTTTACGTTTAAAAAACCCTAGAAAGTCACTGGAAAAAAGTTAAAGACATGTTATATTTAGTTGTGATAAAAAGATCTGTTTTGTGTTTTTAAAAAAGGCTTAGAAATTTACTGGAAAAACAAACGTTAAAGTAACATTATAGTTGGGTGAATATGTCAGTGACAATAATAATGTTTTGAACTTAAAAACACACAGAAATCCACCAATAATAGCAGAGCTAACTATAACTCACATCCTGCCATGCACTGTTTATGACCTCACATATTACATGACTCATGGCATTCTATGACATCATTTATGACTTCACTGATGATATCTTAAATGAGAACATCATTGTTGATATCATCTAAGCTTCTCTTGAATACATTAGTCTATAAAACAGTATGACATACTAGGTCTGAAAGTTAAATTACAAATAGCTCAAAATAATATGAAGCATCAGTAATGCTGTCACACATGCAAATCCCTTAGGTGTAGCAAGTTTGTGTTATGTGAAACATAGACCATATATCATACAGGTCAGGGTAGACAACTTTCCACTAACATTTAACCACAGATAGCCATTACTGCACACAGTGTTCAATTTGTATACAACTGATCAGAAAAAAACAAGTTCCTCCAGATACTCAACTTCTGTATCATAACTAATGCCTTACTATAAACAGCCTTTATCTGTATCAACCCTTTCACAGTCACCAAACCTACAGTGACAAATGAAGTGGATATGAGTAGAAAAGTGGCTACCTGTTGGAAAATGGGTTATTGGTAAGGGCAGGTAGGTACCTACACCTAGCAACAAGCCACTAACCTCCACTTAGGTCCAGTTAGGTCTCAGTAAATTAACCCCAGCTCAACCCTTGGTAGCTTGGCAACGAGCGTCAGGGCTTAACTTAGGAGACAGTGTGTAAAGCATTCAAATATCACAAAACAGTAATTAAATAAAACACAGGAAACAGTTTAAAAATCCAAAACCAATTTATAAAAATAGTTTATATTTTTATCTTTAAAATGACACAAAAACGAATAAAATCGGATAAAGGGAACCGGAGATATGAATTTTTAAAGAATTATTATTTTTCTAGCGCATAGAAACAAAAAAGCGCCAATCGGGTCATCTGGTTGCACCTCGACCGGGGCAAAGTCAAAGTTTCAGGCCGACCGCGATGGAGCCCTGCTCGGCTACAGGTCGCGGGAGGCCTCGGTTAAAAAGTTACCTTCTGACTTAGGGGGTCATTCTGACCCTGGCGGTAATTACCGCCATGGCGGAGGTTGGCGGTAGCACCGCCAACAGGCTGGCAGTGCTCCGCCGGGCATTCTGACCGCGGCGGTACAGCCGCGGCCAGAAGCGGAAAGCCGGCGGTGTACCGCCGACTTTCCCCTGCCCATGGGAATCCGCCATGGCGGCGCAGCTTGCTGCGCCGCCATGGGGATTCTGACACCCCATACCGCCATCCTGTTCCTGGCGGTTCGCCCGCCAGGAACAGGATGGCGGTATAGGGTGTCGTGGGGCCCCTGGGGGCCCCTGCAGTGCCCATGCCAATGGCATGGGCACTGCAGGGGCCCCCGTAAGAGGGCCCCACAAAGAATTTCAGTGTCTGCTTTGCAGACACTGAAACTCGCGACGGGTGCAACTGTACCCGTCGCACCTTCCCACTCCGCCGGCTCCATTCTGAGCCGGCTTCCTCGTGGGAAGGGTGTTTCCCGCTGGGCTGGCGGGCGGACTTTCGGCGGTCGCCCGCCAGCCCAGTGGGAAAGCCAGAATGACCGCCGCGGTCTTTTGGTGGGAACCGCTTGGCGGGCGGCGACCGCCGACCGCCGCGGTCAGAATCACCCCCTTAGTCTTTATTTTGAAGATTTTCTTCACCGGGACGAACCTGCCAGTCCAATCCGACCTCCTGGAGCCCTTCTCCGGATACGCGATGCTGGATTCCTCTGTGGAGATTTTTACCTTCGGACTTAGTCGTTTTTTCGAGGTGAAAATCCTTCGACCGGGGTAAACCTGGATCTTGATCCGACGTCCATGGAGCCCTTCTCGGATACGATGGCTGGGAGGTCCCGGTCAACTTTTTACCTTCGGACTTAGTCTCTTTTTCAGAGATTTTTCTTTACCGGGACGAACCACCAAATCAGGCCGGGTCGCGGTTGAGGCAAGCCGGCTAGAATTTCCGCAGCGGGTCGGTCCCTCTATGGAGCTTTTTTACAAAAATTCTCAAATCTTCTCCAAACTTCTGGGGCTTCACCCAGATGTCCTTTTAAGGTTCTTTTGGGGTCCACAGCTCACCCCAAGGGTCCAGAAGTTCTGAGATGGTCCTTGGGGGGTGCAGACTACAACTCCCAGAATGCACCTGGCGCAAACTCCTTTTTGGCCACTGGGCAGTGGTCAGCTGGTCGCTTTCTTCAGGAGTTGGTGCAGGGGACTCTGGTTAGCAATTTTTCACCTGTAGCAAACAGGGAGTCCCTCCTTGAACCAGTTGAAGCCAGGCAAAGTCCTTCTTGTGGTGAAGCCCAAGTGTGCAGCTGGTGCAGTCCTTCTGAGTGCAGGTTCCAGGTGCAGGCCAGGGGTCCAGCAGGGCAGTCCTTCTTCTCCTTTAGTTCTTCCTTGTTGGAATCTGATGGGGATCTGAGGTGTGGGTGCAGGTCTGCCAGTTTTATCCTTGCTCCTGGGTGAAAAGCAGGGGGGTCCTGGTTCTCCAATCAGGTACAGGGTCGTCCCCGTGTGATTACCACTTCCTGGGAAGTGTGGCAAAAATCCATCCCAGAAGGCAACATTCTCTAAAAATCCAACATGGCTGAATCTGATTTTTGGAGGTTACATCTGGCTGAGCCCACCCACTGGTTTGGCTAAAAATCATAAACACACCCCTCTCCAGCCCTCTCCTAATCTAATCAAGGGGGCACCTAGTTGTCTGGGGTTGCAGGATGTGGGGGTGTTGCTGGTTGCTCCAAATGTCCTTCTCTGCCTTTGAAGACCAGTTTGGCAGCGCTCCCCCTTCCTGCCTCACCATCTGCTGAGGGGAGATTCTCTCCCACAGGCACATTCCTTTGTGTGAAGCCAGGCCACTTCACACCTCATCAAGGCAGCTTGGCTAAGCTGCTGCAGGCTGGCCAATCAGAGCACAGCAGCAAAAACAATGCAGGGCTGAAATTGGCAACTTTTTAGGTAAAGTCTAAAACTTTTTACCTGAACAAGTTATATTAAATCCCACAACTGGAAGTTGTGGGATTTATTACAACAATTAATTTGATACCAAATTCTTGGTATGCAACATTTAAGGAGACTTTAAAATTTAAAATAAAGTCTCCCCATTCTAGCCTATGAAGGCCATTTACTTCTATGAGGGAAAAACAAATTTGGCTGTTTTTACCTCACCAGGGCTTATAAAACTATTTTTATAAAGTCCCTGCTTATAGTTACATGGCACCCAGCCCTAGGGGCACATAGGGCACACCCTAGGGGTGACTTATATGTAAAAATAAGGTAGTTTAAGACTTTGGAACTACTTTTAATTCCAAAGTCGAATTTGCATATAACTTTAATTTAAAAGCAGCCAGCAAGGCAGGCCTGCCTTTAAAATGACACTGGGCACCTCAGCAGTGCACCTATGGGTGCACTACCTATGCTGTGGTCCCTAAACCTACATGCCCTACCATATACTAGGGACTTATAGGTAGGTTAACTTAGCCAATTATAATTAGCCTAATTTGCATATTGATTTTACACAGAGCACAGGCCCTGGGACTGGTGAGCAGTACCCAGGGCACCATCAGAGTCAGGAAAACACCAGCAAAAAATGGAAAATGGGGGCAAAAAGTTAGGGGGCCTCTGCAATCAGCCCTGTTTTCTCACACAAGCCCCCCCCAGCCCACACGCCCAGGAGACTCAGCCCAACCCTGGGGGAGTCTTCCTGGCTTGTTAGGCGAGGAAGACAGTGAAGAAAACTGGCTGTCCCTTTGCAGGGCCTACTCTGCCTTATATCCTCCTGTCATGGTCACTCCCTCTGGGTAGGGAAGCCATCCCAACAGTGAAAGGACCCATCTCAAACTGAAACTTCCCTCTAGGGGGGTCTTCCTCCTCTCTCTCTCTGCCAACTTGGGTAGTGAGGTGCCCACCTCCCCTACTCCTAACTTTGCTAGGGCAACACCTAGCTTACCCAAAGAGGTCACCCAACACTTGAGCAACCCCACCATGACCAACAGGGTCAGGGGGCCTACTTTGCTATTGGCCCTGGGGTCTGCCTCCCAGGCCAAGTACAGTGCTGCCAGGAAGGCTAGCACCCAGCAGAGGCTACTGACAGCTGTCAGTACCCAGAACCACACTCTAAGCTCTCCACTGACAGGTGGCTGAGCTGCTTTAGGGGCAACTTTGGGGTCCTGGCACCCCTCTTGCTGTCTAGAGTGAGGGGCTACTACCTCCTGTGGCAGACACCCTCCTTCCACTCTCCCTTCTGTCAGTGCAGGGGCAACACCCTGCATCTGGACAGCTGCCTGACTACTCAGGACTTCCTTGGGGTCAGGGGAGGCCTCACCAGTGCCAACTCTGGGCTCCCCCCTACTGGGGCAGAAGGCCTTTGGCTCCCTGGAACTCTCTTTAAGAGTGGCCAAACCCTTCATTTTCTTCTTTCCTTTTCTTGGGGACCCCTGTCTCCTAACTGTAGGGACTGACTCTCCAGGACTTTGGTTTGGGGGGGCGCCCTGGGCGACCGCCCCATCTGGGACCAGACCCACCTCTGGGAGGTCATTGCCCAGGATACAATCTAGGGGGAGGTCAGCACTGACTACCACCCTAAACCAGTCAAGGATACCCTCCCTCTCTAGGGGCACTATGGCTACAGGTTTGGAGGTGACCTCCCCTGTGGCTATCCTGACTTTCCTTGTCTCTCCTGGGACATACATGTCTGGGGTCACTAACCGGTCACTCACTATAGTGTGACTGGCACAGGTGTCTCTCAGGCCAGTGGTAGGGATCCCATTCACCTGAATGGGGTGGAAGTGCCTACTTCCACCCTCAGGGATCACCAGCTTACCATCTGGTCCTGTCTCCCAGCTCAATGCTAGGAGGACTTCATCATCTGAGGAGTCCTCCTCCATGGCTACACTGGACAGCCCAGTGCTAACCACCTTCTTTGGACAGGCTGCATCTCCTCTGAAGTGACCTGTCTGCTGACAGTCAAAGCAAGCCCTACTGTCCAAGAGCTTTTTTTAACCCTGGGTCTCTCTGTCTCTGCTTGTCAGAGTGGGAGTGGGATTTACTCTCCTCCTTCTTAGGGTTCTGGGGTACAGAGGGAGTCTCTGTGGTGGGCTTACCACCTCCCTCCTTAGGTTTTTGGGGATCTGACCCCCCCTTCTTGGAGTCTCCCCCCTGGGACTTGACAACCACCCTGGTTCTCAACCACTCATCAGCTGCCTACCCTAGCTCTATAGGGTTGGTCTGCTTAGAGTCCACTAGATGCTGGCGTAACCTTTCTTGGGTACAATTGGTCAAGATGTGCTCTCTCATGATCAGATTGTATAACCCCTCATAAGTATTTACTTTGTTACCAATAATCCAGCCCTCTAGTGCCTTTAGTGAGGTGTCTACAAAGTCAACCCAAGACTGGGTACTGACCTTCTGGGTGTCCCTGAACTTCATTCTATACTGCTCTGGGGTCAAACCAAACTTCTTGGTTAAGCACCTCTTCATACTAGGGTACAAATCTGCCTTCTCCCCCCCTTAAGGTCAGAAGCCTATCCCTCCCTGAGTTGGGGACCAACTCCCACAAAAGGGAACCCCAGTATTGAGGCCTAACCCTTCTCATTTGGAGTGCCCTCTCAAAGGCCTCCAACCACTTGTCTATATCATCCCCCTCTACATAAGCAGGAACCACCCCCTTGGGTAATCTGGGGCAAACTCCCCCACCCATGGACACCTCAACTTCTCTGTCGTTGCCACCATCTCTTTTCTCTTTCTTTGCCCACTTTTTCTTTTCTAGGGCCAGCTTGTCTGCTTCCAAAGGTATATATGCTAGCTGGGCCTCCAGCTCTCTTTCCCTGATGGATGGGTTCTCTCCTCCTGAAGGGACCCCCTTCCCACCACTACCTTTGGGTCTGCCCCTAGTGACTGTATGTACTGAGGACCGGTCTTCCTCATCCTCACTTAGGCTCAGATGCCCTCCCTCCCCTGAGTGGTTAGAGCTAGCATCCTCCCCTGTTTCTCCCTCCTCTGGAGCTTCCCCTGGGTCTACCTCTTGGGCCTCAGCCCATGCTGTCAGGGATTTGATCAGGACTTGCTTCCTGAGGTCAGTGGTTGCAGGCAACCCTCTTTCAGTACACAACCCCCTAAGCTGGACTACTGTCAGTGTGGGTAGGCTAGCCAGATCAAGCTCCATGGTTCCCTAGTTTTGTGTCAACAAAAACTTTTTGCAAAAATTGGAAACAATAATTTAGAAAAATTACAAAAATTCAATAATAGAAATTAATCCAAAGTAATATTTTTTTTTTTTAAACAATAATTTAAAAAAAAACAATTTTTGCACTAGGACAATTTAAAGGATTTTTAATTAGTTTTACTTAAAACTGTAACGTGATACTGAACACAAGTACAGGATCCCGTCGCTGCTTCCAAAAATTTTGGAAAATGAGTTATTGGTAAGGGCAGGTAGGTACCTACACCTAGCAACAAGCCACTAACCTCCACTTAGGTCCAGTTAGGTCTCAGTAAATTAACCCCAGCTCAACCCTTGGTAGCTTGGCAACAAGCGTCAGGGCTTAACTTAGGAGACAGTGTGTAAAGCATTCAAATATCACAAAACAGTAATTAAATAAAACACAGGAAACAGTTTAAAAATCCAAAACCAATTTATAAAAATAGTTTATATTTTTATCTTTAAAATGACACAAAAACGAATAAAATCGGATAAAGGGAACCGGAGATATGAATTTTTAAAGAATTATTATTTTTCTAGCGCTTAGAAACAAAAAAGCGCCAATCGGGTCATCTGGTTGCACCTCGACCGGGGCAAAGTCAAAGTTTCAGGCCGACCGCAATGAAGCCCTGCTCGGCTACAGGTCGAGGGAGGCCTCGGTTAAAAAGTTACCTTCTGACTTAGTCTTTATTTTGAAGATTTTCTTCACCGGGACGAACCTGCCAGTCCAATCCGACCTCCTGGACCCCTTCTTCGGATACGCGATGCTGGATTCCTCGGTGGAGATTTTTACCTTCGGACTTAGTCGTTTTTTCGAGGTGAAAATCCTTCGACCGGGGTAAACCTGGATCTTGATCCGACGTCCATGGAGCCCTTCTCGGATACGATGGCTGGGAGGTCCCGGTCAACTTTTTACCTTCGGACTTAGTCTCTTTTTCGGAGATTTTTCTTTACCGGGACGAACCACCAAGTCAGGCCGGGTCGCGGTTGAGGCAAGCCGGCTAGAATTTCCACAGCGGGTCGGTCCCTCTATGGAGCTTTTTTACAAAAATTCTCAAATCTTCTCCAAACTTCTGGGGCTTCACCCAGATGTCCTTTTAAGGTTCTTTTGGGGTCCACAGCTCACCCCAAGGGTCCAGAAGTTCTGAGATGGTCCTTGGGGGGTGCGGACTACAACTCCCAGAATGCATCTGGCGCAAACTCCTTTTTGGCCACTGGGCAGTGGTCAGCTGGTCGCTTTCTTCAGGAGTTGGTGCAGGGGACTCTGGTTAGCAATGTTTCACCTGTAGCAAACAGGGAGTCCCTCCTTGAACCAGTTGAAGCCAGGCAAAGTCCTTCTTGTGGTGAAGCCCAAGTGTGCAGCTGGTGCAGTCCTTCTGAGTGCAGGTTCCAGGTGCAGGCCAGGGGTCCAGCAGGGCAGTCCTTCTTCTCCTTTAGTTCTTCCTTGTTGGAATCTGATGGGGATCTGAGGTGTGGGTGCAGGTCTGCCAGTTTTATCCTTGCTCCTGGGTGAAAAGCAGGGGGGTCCTGGTTCTCCAATCAGGTACAGGGTCGTCCCCCTGTGATGACCACTTCCTGGGAAGTGTGGCAAAAATCCATCCCAGAAGGCAACATTCTCTAAAAATCCAACATGGCTGAATCTGATTTTTGGAGGTTACATCTGGCTGAGCCCACCCACTGGTGTGGCTAAAAATCATAAACACACCCCTCTCCAGCCCTCTCCTAATCTAATCAAGGGGGCACCTAGTTGTCTGTGGTTGCAGGATGTGGGGGTGTTGCTGGTTGCTCCAAATCTCCTTCTCTGCCTTTGAAGACCAGTTTGGCAGCCCTCCCCCTTCCTGCTTCACCATCTGCTGAGGGGAGATTCTCTCCCACAGGCACATTCCTTTGTGTGAAGACAGGCCACTTCACACCTCATCAAGGCAGCTTGGCTAAGCTGCTGCAGGCTGGCCAATCAGAGCACAGCAGCAAAAACAATGCAGGGCTGAAATTGGCAACTTTTTAGGTAAAGTCTAAAACTTTTTACCTGAACAAGTTATATTAAATCCAACAACTGGAAGTTGTGGGATTTATTACAAAAATTAATTTGATACCAAATTCTTGGTATGCAACATTTAAGGAGACTTTAAAATTTAAAATAAAGTCTCCCCATTCTAGCCTATGAAGGCCATTTACTTCTATGAGGGAAAAACGAATTTGGCTGTTTTTACCTCACCAGGGCTTATAAAACTATTTTTATAAAGTCCCTGCTTATAGTTACATGGCACCCAGCCCTAGGGGCACATAGGGCACACCTTAGGGGTGACTTATATGTAAAAATAAGGTAGTTTAAGACTTTGGAACTACTTTTAATTCCAAAGTCGAATTTGCATATAACTTTAATTTAAAAGCAGCCAGCAAGGCAGGCCTGCCTTTAAAATGACACTGGGCACCTCAGCAGTGCACCTATGGGTGCACTACCTATGCTGTGGTCCCTAAACCTACATGCCCTACCATATACTAGGGACTTATAGGTAGGTTAACTTAGCCAATTATAATTAGCCTAATTTGCATATTGATTTTACACAGAGCACAGGCCCTGGGACTGGTTAGCAGTACCCAAGGCACCATCAGAGTCAGGAAAACACCAGCAAAAAGTGGAAAATGGGGGCAAAAAGTTAGGGGGCCTCTGCAATCAGCCCTGTTTTCTCACACTACCATAAACAGTGTTTACGCTGTGAAGAGAGTTTACTTTGTACCGCACTGTTTGCAGACAGTGAAACCCTCTTGTGAAATACACCACTGAGTATTAAAAGGTATTTATAAAGAACAGTGTTAACTCAACGTCAAACATGTCCAAAGAGACACTATTCATTAAAAAACACCCAGGGTCTGACGTTGCTAAAGGTCATACTATCTGCTGCCTTCAAACTGTGGTGAAAACTTTACAGGTAGGCCATCTTTTGAAAATAAACATCCACATGTACATGGGGTAGTAGCTGGTGAACACAGTTTTCTATGTTATGTTGAAACTGACATGCTATGGCGATTCCATTAAAAAATTCTAGGCTGCTTACACAACTTAGGGCCAGATTTATGAAGCCCTTGTGCTGTTCCAACTGCACATTAGAATAAATTTTTTATGATAATGTGGCATTGGGAGGGGCAAAAACTCTGCAGTATATTTACAAAGTGGTGCAATGCATGCATGTAACTCCTTGTGCCACATTATGCCTGTGCCATGCATAATGTATGCAAGGGGGGAGTTATGGGGCACGGGGGGCCAAAAAATGGCACAAAGGAATCTATGAGATTCCTTTTCACCAGTCTCAACTGCATTTTTTAACGTCTGCTAAGTGCAGGCGTTAAAAAAAGGCTCCCATTGATTACAATGGACCTCTGGGTGCTTTGCAGGATTAGCTTTATAATTTTTTATGCTAGTGTTGCAAAGTGCCGGACTATTGTAAAAAGTATGACGCTAGTCACCCTAACTACCGCCAAGGTGTGCCATATTATAAATATGGCGCTACCATGGTGGTGTTAGGGGGGCTAAGGAGCTCAAGAAAAGTGGCGCTGCACTCGGTTCATTGCCTCATATCATAAATATGCCCCTTAGTGACTACTACGTAGAATCTGTGACCTGTTGGAAACATTTTCTGCAGAACCAAAAGACTTATGTGGAGCATTCCGGATACAAGTCACAACTGTCATCTGCTCACAAGGGTACTCTTAAATACAAGGATTTCTATCATGTAAGTAATCTCCACAAATCTATGATGCATTAGGAGCAAATGTGCTTTGTAAGTACTTACACCCATTAGCTGGACACAAGGCTGTACAAAATTAGATAGAGAAGTAATATGCTAGTTACCCGCCACTACGTAAACTATAAAGCAAACTAACAAGCTCATTGGATGATGCCATCAGTGATGTCATCAATGATGTCATAAATTATGCCATAGAATATGTCATCAGTGATGTAATTTGTGACGTCATACGCAGCGCATGGCAGGGGTGCAAGTTATGGATAGCTCTGCTAACCATAACTGGTGAATTTCTGTTTTTTTCGTTTAGCTCAAAAGGTTGATGTTTTCACTGACATATTCACCAAACTGCATCATTACTTTAACCGCAGTTTTTTTCAGTGTATACATATCTATATCTTTACGTATATATATATATATATATATATACACACTTTGTAGTTAGGCTCATATTTTAAATGTAAAAAACCATAGAAATGTACCTGTTATAGTTAGAGTTATCTCAAGTAACTATAACTAGTGCTTTAAGGGACTATAACTTGCACCCCCGCCTTGCCTAGTTTTTTCATAGTTTTTTTTACTGCAAATATTACATTGATATTATCATATATATACATATATATATACATATATATATATATATATATATATATATATATATATATGTCATGAGTACTGTAATTTGTGGAGTAATTAGCAGTGCAAGGGCACGAGTTATAGTCCCTGTAACCTTTTGTTTTTTCAGTGAATTTCTATGTTTTCATGTTCTTACTGTGTAGTCATTTTCATTGCTATATGTTAATCCAGCCACAAGGCCAACCCTCTATTAGAACCTAACCTTGCACCATGCACGGCATTCGCCCATGCAATGCAGGGTTTGCCCGCAAGGCCTAGCCTGCAGCCCGACCCTGCACCCAACTCCTCTAACCACCCAACTTTATGCTGGGCACAAACCTTTGGCCATCCGCAGCAGGAGTTGCCCGCAGCCTGTCTCCCTGGGTGTGAGAGTAGGGTGAGAGGGTATATCTGGGGGTAAGAGTTGATGTGAGAGTCTGTCTAGGTGCGAGAGTGTATGCATCAGTGTCTTAGTGGGTGCATCAGTGTCTGTGCAGATCTGTGAGTGGGTGCATGAGGGTGTCAGTGGGTCTGTGAGTCGGTGTGTGAGTGTCTGAGTGGGTCCGAGAGTGGGTGAGTAAGGGTTTGAGTGGGTGTGTGAGTGGGAAAAAGAGATAGAAAGAGGGAGAGAGAGGAAGAGAGTGAGACGGAGAGGTATAGAGATGTTTTTAGACTTTGAGGGATGATATACTTAGAACGAGATTGCTCTGGACAAATTGAAAAGAAAAATGTATTTGTCAATTGAAAAAGTGAGATAATCTTTCATTATGAACCTTAAACTTTTGAAGTTTAAAAGAAAATAAAGGAGGGAAATGATCACGGACACACTTGGAGTAGGAACAGGGATGTGGAATTCCTATAGCCCAATGCACAGGACAAATTGCTTGCGGTCAAGGGAACCATGTTTTCTTGGTTATTTTGTCCTTAGGACAAGTAAGCCCAACTCCATGCAACACAAACCCTTTGGTTGCCAGTTTACAGAAAAGAGAACTGTCTGCAGTTGGGGTACAATGTTTGCTCATATGTTGATGCTGTTCGAATTTGTTTTTATGGTTCATTAATGAAACACCTTTATTGTCATGGTGAGTGCTGTAAAAAAATGTTTTAAGGTGACACTACACTATTGACAGTGTTTGCAGTACAAAAAAGTATACACTCTTGTTTCAAAAGCTTAACAATATGAGGCTAAGTATAATGCTCTGAGAATGCTCTCTGATCAGATGCAAATGTTTGCGAAAGGTTGTAAGCAAGACTGATGATTCAAAATAAAATGTTCCGAAAAAAATGCAAGTAGGAAAAAAACATTTCAGTACTATGAAATTTTAGGTACCATTTCCTTGGAGCTTAATTTAGTAAAATCTGTTGATGCATGCTAGCATTTCCAAAAAATATTCCTAAATTCAGTGTAACCCTTTTCAACAAGATTATGGGAGGCTTGAAAATAATCAAGCACTGGCAAAGTCAAACGATCCGACATTTGTTGTGAGGCTTTTGGTTTTGTAAATTTGTGTCTTTTTTTTATATGGCTTTTGTAGCACTTTTTTGTTGTGGGAGCTGCCAGGCCCTCACCATTGTAACGAACACTGTCAATAACTGGTCTCAAAATGCACACATTGCCATCAGTGGTATAATAAATCCTCCACAGCCCCTCCAGTGAGGTGGCCCCCTCAGCACAGCACCTTCCCTGAGAGAGTCTGGAGGGTGGCCCCCTCCATATTCTTTGCAGGGGGGCCCCTGTGAGTTTTATTACACCACTGATTGCTAAAATAGTTCCTGGCACTGAACAAACCTACTTTGTGTGCCAATATGCTCCTTGTGGAAGAGCAGAATGCGATCACTCACAGTAAAGCCAACCTATAGATAGACAGAGAAATAAAAATGTAATAAAAACAAAATGTCTTGGTTAACGCCAGACCTAGTTAGGGACCCAATTCTTAACGAAAGTCTCAAAAGTGCACCCATGGTATGTGTCCTCGAATTAGTGGCTTTCATGAATTCAAAAGAACTTACAGAAGTAGACCAGGATGTCGTACACCTACAAAATATTTGTGAACTGTATTTTAGCACAAGCAAACATGCATGTGTAGATGTGCTCACATTAACATTTATTGAGCGTTTACAAGTTCTCCTTCCTTTCAACCACTTTTTTCCCAACTTTGGAAGAGCTTCTACTTCTGCCATTGTCAGGAGTAGATTTCCAACCTTTCTTAGTATGTGAAAAGATTAGAAAAGAGCTGATGAACATCCTAGTCGGTTTGCATACCCAAAGGCATTCCAGCTCTGGAACTATTGCTTACTGCTTACTCCAGCCCCATTATGTAGATCTGCGAAAAGGAAATTGCTATAGAAGGGATTGAAATTGCAAGTATTCAAGCCCCACTATAGTAGTAGCCCTGGCATAACCTGAGAGGCTATTTTCTGAGCTCTTACATAATGAGATTGCTGCCATATTTTGTTGCTGAACTACATGGCACCAAAGGGACAAGTAGATTTTTTTACAGGACAAGTAGACTTAAGAAGCAACCTGTCTCATAAAAAAAGGAGATAGTTCATTAAATTCCACACACCTGAGAACCCTCAACTGTCAGTGTGAGGGTCAGTGACTTTAACCATTAAGCCACAGGTAACTCCTTGATGGACTGTTTCCAGACATACCTATGACATGCAACCCACACATGACATAAAGAAACATAAATGTTCTGTTACTAGGAAGGTTTAACAGTCAAAATATTAGTAACAAACACACTGCCAAGTGATACTAGGATATGATTCTTCAGCCTACTGCGTGACAGTACAAGAACTTGACAATTAGGCCAGCAGTGACTCTCTTCCACTCTGCATCCATATGTAACTATAACATTTGCACCAAACATTTTCATGGTCTTACTTTTTGAAGTCATTGCATGGAGAGACCATTGCAATGACAATCTCTCTCTTTCTCTCTTGTTCTCGCTCTCTCTCTCTCTCTCTCTCTCTCTCTCTCTCTCTCTCTCTCTCTCTCTCTTTTCCATCCCTTTCCAGAGAGTGGTGGTCCCCAGGGCTTGGGTGTCCAAAACTGACCCCTTTCATTCTTTTTAATATAGTCCTGGTGAGGTGGTGAACCCTGGGGCTGCGGTGTTCCCACCCACATCATATTTCTGTGAAGCCCGGGAAAGGTGATGGTCCCTGGGCCTGCTGGGGGCCACTCAAAGTCCACATCATATTGTTATAAAGCCCTGGGGAGGTGTCAGTCCACTGGGTTGTGCGGGTGCAGCGCAGCATCCCCACACTCAATATGATAAAAGCCCCAGGCAGGTGGCAGTCCCCATGGCTCTGGGGGGACTCAGCAGCATCCTGCATTAAATCAGCAATGCCTCTGGGACTTAGTCCACCCAGGGACTTCAGAATAAAGAAGCACAGGAGCTTCCAAAATTCCAAAACTACTGGACGGATTTACACCAAATAAGCAAAAGCACAATCAGCATACCGAAAGCCAGCTTTGTGCCACATTTGGTGTAAGTCCAGTGGTTCGGACTGTAGTCGTGTCTAAATGTCCAATGGGAATTGACCTGGGAAACACAACTGTTTTTACACCCCTTTTTCTTGGCCCCGCCTAACGGATCACCCCAAAACCTTCTGTGCGCAACAAAAATCACTGGCACACTTTGTTTTTATAGAAAATGTAATAAAGATTCATCAAACAGTGCCAAAGATATAGGTAAATAAAAAAACACCTTTTCTATGGAAACATGGTCCTAACTATATATATATATATATATATATATATATATATATATATATATATATATATTTATATTTAACAAAACACAGCCCTTTCAGGGTTAGAGTGACGCATAAATTATGCAAAAACAAGAGAGAACTCTGGGAAGTTCCCAAATTTAGGTGGAGGGCAGCTCCAGTAAGGAGCATTCTGCAACACCAGCAACACACTAGATTTCCTCACCTCAAATCTCTGCTCATCTAGCAAAGTTTTTAAGCATAGGATCAGTACAGTGCTATCCACGCCGAGCTAAATAGGGACAAAGGCGGTCATTACAACATTGGCAGTAAAAGCTGCTTACCGCCGTGCAGAAGACTGCCAACACACCGCCGCGGCCGTGGAATTCCGCCACAGCTATTATGACCCACAGCACGGAATCTGCCAAGTTCAGACACCCACACAAGTCCGCCACACCAAAGGTCAGTGATAAACTGGTGAAAACAAAACCTCCAGCGTCACGCCAACAGAAATACGCCCACACTATCACGACCCATGAATCCACGCGGCGGTCTTTCAACCGCGGTATTCCATTGGTGGCACACACTGCCGCGCTCAAAATACACACACACATACAAAACACAGCCACATTGGACAATTCGAAATACACACACCTGATACACATACACACACCACTCCCACATACCCAATACAATATAAAACACACCCCCACATCACCCACAAACCCCTACGACCACAATTACCAAGAGAAGGCCAGAGAGAGACACCACCATCAACAATACTAGCATCCACAGGCACACAACACCATCACCCACATAACTTCCACGCACCTCACACAACACACCACTACATATCAGCACACTTATCACCCCACACACCACCCCACACATCACCCACACCACCTCATGGCACGGCAAAGACACCCCAGGTTCTCGGAGGAGGAGCTCAGGGTCATGGTGGAAGAAATCTTCCGGGTAGAGCCACAGCTATTCGTATCACAGGTCAAGCACACCTCCATTGCAAGGAAGATGAGCTATGGCGAAGAATAGTGAACATGGTCAACGCAGTGGGACAGCACCCAAGAAATCGGGATGACATCAGGAAGAGGTGGAATAACCTACGGGGGAAGGTGCGTTCCGTGGTCTCAAGACACCACCATGCGGTTCAGCGGACTGGCGGCGGACCCCCACCTGCTCCCCCACAACTAACAACATGGGAGGAGAAGGTCTTGGCGATTCTGCATCCTGAGGGCCTCGCAGGAGTATCTGGAGGAATGGACTCTGGCAAGTCAAATCTTAACTATTACATCCCCCACCCTACCTGCATGCCATCACATACCCCCACCCTCACCCCCATGACTCCAACTCCTCACAAATGTCCCAACATCACAAACCACACATCCTAACACCAAGCCCTGCATGCAACAACAAAGCATGGAAACCCATCACTAAAGCATGTCCACTGCACATTCCCATACACCACCCTAAACCATCATCACACAAGGTCCCACGCAGGAATACAGGCACTGGGGTACACGGTCACCCACCCATTGCACACCATGGCACACACAGATGTAATAAACATCCTTTTATACCCCTGCAGGACCCCTACCCAACGTCACCGGACAGGGGGGTCCACACATGTCCACATCACCAACAGAAGAGGCCCACAGTGATGACAGCACCTCTGTCCAACTGGATCTAGATGACCAGCCCAGCCCATCGGGGACCTCGGAACAGTCGGTTCCCATCACACAGTCACAGGCCACTACAGAGCTTCCCCCCTCTGGAAACACCAGCACAGCACTCACCCAGCGGGCCCATACCGCCATCCCCAGGACATGTCAATCAGCAGTGTGTCCAACACTACAGGGAACCCAGGCTAACCCACCACCCCAACAACAACAGGGACCTGGGGGCAGTGGCAGTGGGCACACTGTCCAGGGGACGGAGGCCCAGGAACACAGGGGAACTGGGAGGGCTGCTGTGCGACAGGGGGAGGACAGGCCAAGAGAATCCACTCTCCACAAGGCCCTCTCCAACATCATGGCAGCCTACCACCACTCCCAGGAGACGATGGCAACGGTACTGGGCAAGTTTCAGGAGACCCAGCGCCTGCAGGAGGAGCAGTATTTGGGCTTCAGGGAGGAACTCAGAGCCATCAATTCCACCCTGGGCACCATCGTAGGGGTTCTGAAGGAAGTACTCAACACCAGGAGGGACACTGTGGCACAACAAGGGGCCCCTGACACTAGCCTGGATGGCGCTAGTGGACAGGATGCACCGCCACAGGACCACTACACCAGCACCCCACCCCCTGCAGAGGGAGAACCACCTCGCAAACGGTCCCTGAGATCCAGGACAAAGACAGAGAATGATGCCAAGACCCCCGCCAAGAAATGAGGCCACCCTGAATGTCATCCTTCTGTCCCACTTTGTCACCCTGTCCATCCTTAAACTGCCCCAGCTCCACTTCCTATGCCCATTTGGGCAATGCACCTGTGAGACTAATAGACTGGACTCTGCCATGGACATTCCTCCGCCATCACCCCTCACCATTTTGCTACCCCCTCCAATATTGAGCACAAAATAAACACCCTTAAAGCACAAAACAATCTGGAGTCAGTCTGTGATTTCGGAATAGTATATTAGCAATTACTGTGTCAAAAAGCTCTTTCATTTGTAATGTCAACATACCTATGTCACACAGCTGTAGCCTGTAAGGAAATGCCTCCTTGGCATGGTTACCCCCTGACTTTTTGCCTTTGCTGATGCTATGTTTTGAATTGAAAGTGTGCTGAGGCCTGCTAACCAGGCTCCAGCACCAGTGTTCTTTCCCTAACCTGTACCTTTGTATCCACAATTGGCACACCCTGGCATCCAGATAAGTCCCTTGTAAATGGTACCCCTGGTACCAAGGGCCCTGATGCCAAGGAAGGTCTCTAAGGTCTGCAGCATGTCTTATGCCACCCTGGAGACTCCTCACTCAGCACAGACACACTGCTTGCCAGCTTGTGTGTGCTGGTGAGAACAAAACGAGTAAGTCGACATGGCACTCCCCTCAGGGTGCCATGCCAGCCTCTCACTGCCTATGCAGGTATAGATAAGTCAACCCTCTAGCAGGCCTACAGCCCTAAGGCAGGGTGCACTATACCATAGGTGAGGGCACCAGTGCATGAGCACTGTGCCCCTACAGTGTCTAAACAAAACCTTAGACATTGTAAGTGCAGGGTAGCCATAAGAGTATATGGTCTGGGAGTCTGTTTTACACGAACTCCACAGCACCATAATGGCTACACTGAAAACTGGGAAGTTTGGTATCAAACTTCTCAGCACAATAAATGCACACTGATGCCAGTGTACATTTTATTGTAAAATACACCCCAGAGGGCACCTTAGAGGTGCCCCCTGAAACCTTAACCGACTATCTGTGTAGGCTGACTGGTTCCAGCAGCCTGCCACAACCGAGACATGTTGCTGGCCCCATGGGGAGAGTGCCTTTGTCACTCTGAGGCCAGTAACAAAGCCTGCACTGGGTGGAGAGGCTAACACCTCCCCAGGCAGGAGCTGTAACACCTGGCGGTGAGCCTCAAAGGCTCACCCCCTTTGTTCCATCACCACAGGGCACTCCAGCTAGTGGAGTTGCCCGCACCCTCCGGCCACGGCCCCACTTTTGGCGGCAAGGCCGGGGGTAATAACGTGAATAACAAGGAGGAGTCACTGGCCAGTCAGGACAGCCCCTAAGGTGTCCTGAGCTGAAGTGACTCTAACTTTTAGAAATCCTCCATCTTGCAGATGGAGGATTCCCCAATAGGATTAGGGATGTGTCCCCCTCCCCTTGGGAGGAGGCACAAAGAGGGTGTACCCACCCTCAGGGCTAGTAGCCATTGGCTACTAACCCCCCAGACCTAAACACACCCTTAAATTTAGTATTTAAGGGCTTCCCTGAACCTAAAACTTTAGATTCCTGAAACTACAAGAAGAAGAAGACTGCTGAGCTGAAAAACCCCTGCAGAGGAAGAACAGAAGACACCAACTGCTTTGGCCCCAGACTTACCGGCCTGTCTCCTGCCTTCCAAAGAAACCTGCTCCAGCAACGCTCTCCAAGGGACCAGCGACCTCTGAATCCTCTGAGGACTGCCCTGCTTCAAGAAAGACAAGAAACTCCAGAGGACAGCGGCACTGCTCCAAAAGAACTGCAACTTTGTTTCAAAGGAGCAGATTTAAAGACCCCTGCAACTCCCCGCAAGAAGCGTGAGACTTGCGACACTGCACCCGGCGACCCCGACTCGACTGGTGGAGAACCAACACCTCAGGGAGGACCCTCCGGCGACTCCGAGTCCGTGAGTAACCAAAGTTGTCCCCCCTGAGCCCCCACAGCGACGCCTGCAGAGGGAATCCCGAGGCTCCCCCTGACAGCGACTGCCTGAACCTAAAGTCCCGACGGCTGGAAAAGACCCTGCACCCGCAGCCCCCAGCACCTGAAGGAACGGAACTTCTGTGCAGGAGTGACCCCCAGGAGGCCCTCTCCCTTGCCCAGGTGGTGGTTACCCCGAGGAGCCCCCCCCTTGCCTGCCTGCACCGCTGAAGAGACCCCTTGGTCTCTCATTGAAAACCATTGAAAACCCGACGCGTGTTTGCACACGGCACCCGGCTGCCCCCGCGCTGCTGAGGGTGTACTTTTTGTGCTGACTTGTGTCCCCCAGGTGCCCTACAAAAACCCCCTGGTCTGCCCTCCGAAGACGCGGGTACTTACCTGCTGGCAGACTGGAACCGGGGCACCCCCTTCTCTCCATTGAAGCCTATGTGTTTTGGGCACCTCTTTGACCTCTGCACCTGACCGGCCCTGAGCTGCTGGTGTGGTAACTTTGGGGTTGCTCTGAACCCCCAACGGTGGGCTACCTTGGACCCAAAACTGTGACCTGTAAGTGATTTACTTACCTGCTAAAAATAACAATACTTTACCTCCCCAGGAACTGTGAAAATTGCACTGTGTCCACTTTTAAAACAGCTATTTGTGTTTTATGTGAAAAGTATATATGCTACTGTAATTATTCAAAGTTCCTAAAGTACTTACCTGCAATACCTTTCAAATGAGATATTACATGTAGAATTTGAACCAACCTGTGGTTCTTAAAATAAACTAAGGAAAGATATTTTTCTATAACAAAACCTATTGGCTGGATTTGTCTCTGAGTGTGTGTTCCTCATTTATTGCCTGTGTGTATGTACAACAAATGCTTAACACTACTCCTTGGATAAGCCTACTGCTCGACCACACTACCACAAAATAGAGCATTAGTATTATCTCTTTTTGTCACTATCTTACCTCTAAGGGGAACCCTTGGACTCTGTGCATGCTATTCCTTACTTTGAAATAGCACATACAGAGGCAACTTCCTACATTGGTGGATCATCGGTGGGGTACAAGACTTTGCATTTGCTGGACTACTCAGCCAATACCTGATCACACGACAAATTCCAAAAATTGTCATTAGAAATTGATTTTTGCAATTTGAAATTTTTCTAAATTCTTTAAAGTCCTGCTAGGGCCTTGTGTTAGTCCCTGTTAGCATTTCTTTTAGAGTTTAAAAGTTTGTGAAAAGTTTGAATTAGAACCTAGAACTAGTTTTAGATTCTTAAAAAGTATTCCAACTTTTAGAAGCATAATGTCTAGTACAGATATGAATGTGGTGGAACTCGACACCACACCTTACCTCCATCTTAAGATGAGGGAGCTAAGGTCACTCTGTAAAATAAAGAAAATAGCAATGGGCCCCAGACCTTCCAAACTAAAGCTCCAGGAGCTGTTGGCAGAATTTGAAAAGGCCAATCCCTCTGAGGATGGCAACTCAGAGGATGATGATAGTGACTTGGAGGGTGATTCCCCCCTACCAGTCCTATCTAGGGAAGACAGGGCCTCTCAAGCCCTGACTCCAAGCATAATAGTCAGAGATGCTGGCTCCCTCACAGGAGGGACCAACCTCTCTGTATTAACTGAGGATAACCCCAGTGAAGAGGACATCCAGTTAGCCAGGATGGCCAAAAGATTGGCTTTGGAAAGACAGATCCTAGCCATAGAAAGGGAAAGACAAGAGATGGGCCTAGGACCCATCAATGGTGGCAGCAACATAAATAGGGTCAGAGATTCTCCTGACATGTTGAAAATCCCTAAAGGGATTGTAACTAAATATGAAGATGGTGATGACATCACCAAATGGTTCACAGCTTTTGAGAGGGCTTGTGTAACCAGAAAAGTGAACAAATCTCACTGGGGTGCTCTCCTTTGGGAAATGTTCACAGGAAAGTGTAGGGATAGACGCCTCACACTCTCTGGAAAAGATGCAGAATCTTATGACCTCATGAAGGGTACCCTGATTGAGGGCTTTGGATTCTCCACTGAGGAGTATAGGATTAGATTCAGGGGGGCTCAAAAATCCTCGAGCCAGACCTGGGTTGACTTTGTAGACTACTCAGTAAAAACACTAGATGGTTGGATTCAAGGCAGTGGTGTAAGTAATTATGAAGGGCTGTACAATTTATTTGTGAAAGGACACCTATTAAGTAATTGTTTCAATGATAAACTGCATCAGCATCTGGTAGACCTAGGACCAATTTCTCCCCAAGAATTGGGAAAGAAGGTGGACCATTGGGTCAAGACTAGGGTGTCCAAAACTTCCACAGGGGGTGACCAAAAGAAAGGGGTCACAAAACCTCCCCAGGGGAAGGGTGGTGAGACAGCCAAAAACAAAAATAGTAAAGAGTCTTCTACAGGCCCCCAAAAACCTGCACAGGAGGGTGGGCCCAGAGCCTCTTCACAAAACAATTCTGGGTACAAGGGTAAAAACTTTGATCCCAAAAAGGCCTGGTGTCGTTGCTGTAGTCAGTCTGGACACCAAACTGGAGACAAGGCCTGTCCCAAGAAAAATACCGCTTCAAACTCCACTCCAGCTAACACTGGAATGGCTAGTCTCCAAGTGGGATCAACAGTGTGCCCAGAGCAAATCAGGTGTCACACTCAAGCTACATTAGTCTCTGAGGGTGGGGTGGATTTAGCCACACTGGCTGCCTGGCCCCCTAACATGCAAAAATATAGGCAGCAGCTCTTAATTAATGGGACAAGTGTAGAGGGCCTGAGGGATACAGGTGCCAGTGTCATTATGGTGACAGAGAAACTGGTTTCCCCTGGCCAATACCTGGCTGGACAAACTTATCCAGTCACCAACGCTGACAATCAGACTAAAGTACATCTCATGGCTATGGTAACTTTAGAGTGCGGAGGGGTCAATGGCCTGAAACAGGTGGTGGTCTCCTCAAATATCCCAGTAGACTGTTTGCTTGGAAATGACCTGGAGTCCTCAGCATGGGCTGAGGTAGAACTGAAAACCCATGCAGCCATGCTGGGTATCCCTGAACTGGTGTGTGTCAAGACAAGGGCACAGTGCAAGGCACAGGGTGAAAATGTAGAGTTGGAGTCTAGAAGAAAGGCCCAGCCTACCAAGAGAAAAGGAAAGTCAGCTGGGAAACCAGCTGCAACACAACAAGAAAAAGAGAACCTCTCTTCTCAGGAAGAAGTTCTGCCCTCTGAGGGAACTGAGCCTATGGAGCTGGAACCTTATCAGGTTGAGCTCTTAGGCCCAGGGGGACCCTCAAGGGAAGAGTTGTGTAAGGGACAAGAAACCTGTCCCCCTCTTAAAGGCCTTAGGCAGCAAGCTGCTGAAGAGTCCAAAGGCAAGAAAAATGGAACACATAGGGTCTATTGGGAAGATGGACTCCTGTACACTGAGGCAAGAGATCCCAAACCTGGTGCCACTAGGAGAGTGGTAGTGCCTCAGGCGTTCAGAGAGTTTATTCTGACCTTAGCCCATGATATTCCCCTTGCTGGGCATTTGGGACAAACCAAGACGTGGGAGAGGTTAGTCAACCACTTCTACTGGCCCAACATGTCCCAGAAGGTTAAGGAGTTTTGCATCTCCTGTCCCACTTGTCAAGCCAGTGGTAAGACAGGTGGACATCCAAAGGCCCCCCTCATTCCACTTCCAGTGGTGGGGGTCCCCTTTGAAAGAGTGGGTGTGGACATAGTGGGTCCACTTGAACCTCCCACAGCCTCAGGAAATATGTACATCCTAGTAGTAGTGGATCATGCTACTAGGTATCCTGAAGCTATTCCCCTTAGGTCGACTACTGCCCCTGCAGTAGCCAAGGCCCTCATTGGTATCTTTACCAGAGTGGGCTTCCCTAAGGAGGTGGTGTCTGACAGAGGTACCAACTTCATGTCAGCGTACCTGAAACACATGTGAATGAGTGTGGAGTGACTTATAAATTCACTACACCATATCATCCACAAACTAATGGCCTTGTTGAGAGATTCAACAAGACATTAAAGGGCATGATCATGGGGCTCCCAGAAAAACTCAAAAGGAGATGGGATGTCCTCTTGCCATGTCTGCTTTTCGCTTACAGAGAGGTGTCTCCGAAGGGAGTAGGGTTCTCACCCTTTGAACTTCTGTTTGGCCACCCTGTAAGGGGACCACTGGCTCTTGTGAAAGAAGGCTTGGAGAGACCTCTTCATGAGCCTAAACAAGACATAGTGGACTATGTACTTGGCCTTCGCTCAAGGATGGCAGAGTACATGGAAAAGGCAAGCAAAAACCTTGAGGCCAGCCAACAGCTCCAGAAGTGTTGGTATGACCAAAAGGCTGCACTGGTTGAATTTCAACCAGGGCAGAAAGTCTGGGTTTTGGAGCCTGTGGCTCCCAGGGCACTTCAGGACAAATGGAGTGGCCCTTACCCAGTGCTAGAGAGGAAGAGTCATGTCACCTATCTGGTAGACCTGGGCACAAGCAGGAGCCCCAAGAGGGTGATCCATGTGAACCGGCTTAAGCTCTTCCATGACAGGGCTGATGTAAATCTGTTAATGGTAACAGATGAGGATCAGGAAGCTGAGAGTGAGCCTCTCCCTGATCTTCTGTCATCAGACCCTAATGATGGCTCAGTAGATGGAGTGATCTATTCAGACACCCTCTCTGGCCAACAGCAAGCTGACTGTAGGAAGGTCCTGCAGCAGTTTGCTGAGCTCTTTTCCCTAACCCCTGGTCAGACACACCTGTGTACCCATGATGTGGACACAGGAGACAGCAAGCCTGTCAAAAACAAAATATTCAGACAGTCTGATCAAGTTAAGGAAAGCATCAAGGTGGAAGTCCACAAGATGCTGGAATTGGGAGTAATTGAGTACTCTGACAGCCCCCGGGCTAGCCCAGTGGTCTTAGTCCCCAAACCTCACACCAAAGATGGAAAGAGAGAGATGAGGTTTTGTGTGGACTACAGAGGACTTAACTCCTTCACCAAGACAGATGCCCATCCCATTCCTAGAGCTGATGAGCTGATTGATAAATTAGGGGCTGCCAAATTCTTAAGTATCTTAGACTTAACAGCAGGGTACTGGCAAATCAAAATGGCCCCTGGAGCAAAAGAAAAGACAGCATTCTCCGCACCTGATGGGCATTATCAGTTCACTGTTATGCCCTTTGATTTAAAGAATGCCCCTGCCACCTTCCAAAGGTTGGTGAATCAAGTCCTTGCTGGCTTGGAGTCCTTTAGTGCAGCTTATCTTGATGATATTGCTGTCTTTAGCTCCAACTGGCAGGATCACCTGGTCCACCTGAAGAAGGTTTTGAAGGCTCTGCAATCAGCAGGCCTCTCTATCAAGGCATCCAAATGCCAGATAGGGCAGGGAACTGTGGTTTACTTGGCACACCTTGTAGGTGGAGGCCAAGTTCAGCCACTCCAGCCTAAGATCCAGACTATTCTGGACTGGGCAGCTCCAAAAACCCAGACTCAAGTCAGGGCATTCCTTGGCTTGACTGGGTACTATAGGAGGTTTGTGAAGGGATATGGATCCATTGTGACAGCCCTCACAGAACTCACCTCCAAGAAAATGCCCAAGAAAGTAAACTGGACTGTAGAATGCCAACAGGCCTTTGACACCCTGAAACAAGCTATGTGCACAGCACCAGTTCTAAAAGCTCCAGATTACTCCAAGCAATTCATTGTGCAAACAGATGCCTCTGAACATGGGATAGGGGCAGTTTTGTCCCAAACAAATGATGATGGCCTTGACCAGCCTGTTGCTTTCATTAGCAGGAGGTTACTCCCCAGGGAGCAGCGTTGGAGTGCCATTGAGAGGGAGGCCTTTGCTGTGGTTTGGTCCCTGAAGAAGCTGAGACCATACCTCTTTGGTACTCACTTCCTAGTTCAAACTGACCACATACCTCTCAGATGGCTGATGCAAATGAAAGGTGAAAATCCAAAACTGTTGAGGTGGTCCATCTCCCTACAGGGAATGGACTTTATAGTGGAACACAGACCTGGGACTGCCCATGCCAATGCAGATGGCCTTTCCAGGTTCTTCCACTTAGAAAATGAATACTCTCTTGGGAAAGGTTAGTCTCATCCTCTTTCGTTTTGGGGGGGGGTTGTGTAAGGAAATGCCTCCTTGGCATGGTTACCCCCTGACTTTTTGCCTTTGCTGATGCTATGTTTTGAATTGAAAGTGTGCTGAGGCCTGCTAACCAGGCTCCAGCACCAGTGTTCTTTCCCTAACCTGTACCTTTGTATCCACAATTGGCACACCCTGGCATCCAGATAAGTCCCTTGTAAATGGTACCCCTGGTACCAAGGGCCCTGATGCCAAGGAAGGTCTCTAAGGGCTGCAGCATGTCTTATGCCACCCTGGAGACCCCTCACTCAGCACAGACACACTGCTTGCCAGCTTGTGTGTGCTGGTGAGAACAAAACGAGTAAGTCGACATGGCACTCCCCTCAGGGTGCCATGCCAGCCTCTCACTGCCTATGCAGGTATAGATAAGTCACCCCTCTAGCAGGCCTTACAGCCCTAAGGCAGGGTGCACTATACCATAGGTGAGGGCACCAGTGCATGAGCACTGTGCCCCTACAGTGTCTAAACAAAACCTTAGACATTGTAAGTGCAGGGTAGCCATAAGAGTATATGGTCTGGGAGTCTGTTTTACACGAACTCCACAGCACCATAATGGCTACACTGAAAACTGGGAAGTTTGGTATCAAACTTCTCAGCACAATAAATGCACACTGATGCCAGTGTACATTTTATTGTAAAATACACCCCAGAGGGCACCTTAGACGTGCCCCCTGAAACCTTAACCGACTATCTGTGTAGGCTGACTGGTTCCAGCAGCCTGCCACAACCGAGACATGTTGCTGGCCCCATGGGGAGAGTGCCTTTGTCACTCTGAGGCCAGTAACAAAGCCTGCACTGGGTGTAGATGCTAACACCTCCCCCAGGCAAAAGCTGTAACACCTGGCGGTGAGCCTCAAAGGCTCACCCCCTTTGTTCCAGCACCACAGGGCACTCCAGCTAGTGGAGTTGCCCGCACCCTCCGGCCACGGCCCCACTTTTGGCGGCAAGGCCGGGGGAAATAATGAGAATAACAAGGAGGAGTCACTGTCCAGTCAGGACAGCCCCTAAGGTGTCCTGAGCTGAAGTGACTCTAACTTTTAGAAATCCTCCAGCTTGCAGATGGAGGACTCCCCAATAGGATTAGGGATGTGACCCCCTCCCCTTGGGAGGAGGCACAAAGAGTGTGTACCCACCCTCAGGGCTAGTAGCCATTGGCTACTAACCCCCCAGACCTAAACACGCCCTTAAATTTAGTATTTAAGGGCTTCCCTGAACCTAAAACTTTAGATTCCTGAAACTACAAGAAGAAGAAGACTGCTGAGCTGAAAACCCCCTGCAGAGGAAGAACAGAAGACACCAACTGCTTTGGCCCCAGACTTACCGGCCTGTCTCCTGCCTTCCAAAGAAACCTGCTCCAGCGACGCTTTCCAAGGGACCAGCGACCTCTGAATCCTCTCAGGACTGCCCTGCTTCAAGAAAGACAAGAAACTCCCGAGGACAGCGGCACTGCTCCAAAAGAACTGCAACTTTCTTTCAAAGGAGCAGATTTAAAGACCCCTGCAACTCCCCGCAAGAAGCGTGAGACTTGCGACACTGCACCCGGCGACCCCGACTCGACTGGTGGAGAACCAACACCTCAGGGAGGACCCTCCGGCGACTCCGAGTCCGTGAGTAACCAAAGTTGTCCCCCCTGAGCCCTCACAGCGACGCCTGCAGAGGGAATCCTGAGGCTCCCCCTGACCGCGACTGCCTGAACCTAAAGTCCTGACGGCTGGAAAAGACCCTGCACCCGCAGCCCCCAGCACCTGAAGGAATGGAAATTCTGTGCAGGAGTGACCCCCAGGAGGCCCTCTCCCTTGCCCAGTTGGTGGCTACCCCGAGGAGCACCCCCCTTGCCTGCCTGCACCGCTGAAGAGACCCCTTGGTCTCTCATTGAAAACCATTGAAAACCTGACGCGTGTTTGCACACGGCACCCGGCCGCCCCCGCGCTGCTGAGGGTGTACTTTTTGTGCTGACTTGTGTCCCCCCCGGTGCCCTACAAAACCACCCTGGTCTGCCCCCCGAAGACACGGGTACTTACCTGCTGGCAGACTGGAACCGGGGCACCCCCTTCTCTCCATTGAAGCCCATGTGTTTTGGGCACCTCTTTGACCTCTGCACCTGACCGGCCCTGAGCTGCTGGTGTGGTAACTTTGGGGTTGCTCTGAACCCCCAACGGTGGGCTACCTTGGACCCAAAACTGTGACCTGTAAGTGATTTACTTACCTGCTAAAAATAACAATACTTTACCTCCCCCAGGAACTGTGAAAATTGCACTGTGTCCACTTTTAAAACAGCTATTTGTGTTTTATGTGAAAAGTATATATGCTACTGTAATTATTCAAAGTTCCTAAAGTACTTACCTGCAATACCTTTCAAATGAGATAATACATGTAGAATTTGAACCAACCTGTGGTTCTTAAAATAAACTAAGGAAAGATATTTTTCTATAACAAAACCTATTGGCTGGATTTGTCTCTGAGTGTGTGTTCCTCATTTATTGCCTGTGTGTATGTACAACAAATGCTTAACACTACTCCTTGGATAAGCCTACTGCTCGACCACACTACCACAAAATAGAGCATTAGTATTATCTCTTTTTGCCACTATCTTACCTCTAAGGGGAACCCTTGGACTCTGTGCATGCTATTCCTTACTTTGAAATAGCACATACAGAGCCAACTTCCTACATAGCCCATGATGAATCAAAGCAGACGTCACACTGTGGGACACACATCTGTGAAATCGTAAGGGAAAGTGACAACTCAGTGACCATACACTGGATGAAAACAACAGACAGTAGAGAAGTAGTAGTGTTAAAGTACATGTAGTAGGCAGGTTTGTATTCTTACCTGTGTCTCACTGGGAATATTGCTGGATCACTGAGTCCCTGTTGTCCATGTCTTCTTCTTCTGCTTCCTCGTCTTCACTGTCCACAGGCTCCACAGCTGCAACAACACCGCAATCTGGACCATCCTCCTGCAGAAAAGGCACCAGTTGTCGCACCTTCTTTGGTGAGTAGAATAGGGATCCCCCTGTCATATGGAGGCACCTGAACCTGGCCTTCAGGAGGCCGAAGGTCCACTCGATTATCCGCCATGTACACCCATGTGCCTCATTGTAGCGTTCCTCTGCCCTTGTCCTGGGATTCCTCACTGGGGTCAGTAGCCACGACAGGTTGGGGTAACCAGAGTCACCTGCAAATGGCGAGGGACAACTGTTAGACACACACTAACCTGTAGGGATATCCCCACACCCAGACAACCATTCCCACTGTCTTGCTTCCTGGTGCTCACCTAATAGCCACACGGTGCCTCTGGAGTTGACCCATCACATAAGGGATGCTGCTATTCCGCAGGATGTAGGCGTCAGGGACTGAGCCAGGGAACTTGGCATTAACATGGGAGATGTACTGGTCTGCCAAACATACCATCTGTACATTAATGGAATGGTAACTCTTCCGGTTTCTGTACACCTGTTCACTCCTGCGGGGGGTACCAAAGCCACATGGGTCCCATCAATGGCACCTATGATGTTGGGGATATGTCCAAGGGCATAGAAATCACCTTTCACTGTAGGCAAATCCTCCACCTGAGGGAAAACGATGTAGCTCCGCATGTGTTTCAGCAGGGCAGACAACACTCTGGACAACACGTTGGAAAACATAGGCTGGGACATCCCTGATGCTATGGCCACTGTTGTTTGAAATGACCCACTTGCAAGGAAATGGAGCACTGACAGCACCTGCACTTGAGGGGGGATTCCTGTGGGATGGCGGATAGCTGACATCAGGTCTGGCTCCTGCTGGGTGCACAGTTCCTGGATTGTGGCACGGTCAAGCCTGTATGTGATGATCACATGTCTTTCCTCCATTGTCGACAGGTCCACCAACGGTCGGTACACTGGAGGATGCCGCCATCTCCTCACATGTCCCAGCGGACGGTGCCTATGAAGGACAACAGCGAGCATAAAGTCAACCAACTCAGAGGTACGTACCCACAGCTTACACAGAACACGAATCATAATTCAAAAAGTGGCCTGTATGTGTGTTGAGTCTAGGCCTAGGTATGTGTGACGCAGTTAAAAAAAATGAAGACATGTGGGCCCCTGAAATGGCGGCTACCTTAAATGTAAATTGGGACAATGGGATGTGAGGTAACTGCGCTGGCGTTGTACACCGTGGCAGTAGGCGTTCGAAGACCGCGGCGCAATGCTGCATTGGTTAATATTGGACCCTATGGGTCCCAGGAGCCAATGAAGATGTACGCCGGCGGTGACGGTACGCACCGCCGCGGACGTGGCCGACATTTTCTATCTGTTCAATCACTCGATACCTGATCTTCAACAGGAGAGGACCTACACTGCAAGTGCTGCTGTGACCTCGGTCTGGAAGAGACAATGGCTCGAGTGTCTGGGGACAGGGCCCCTGCCTTCACATCGGAGGAGTTGGAGAAACTCGTGGATGGGGTCCTCCCCCAGTACAAGCTACTCTACGGTCCTCCAGAAAAACAGGTAAGTACACTGGGAACATGCTGTATGGGCTATGCCTGTGTGGAGTGGGGTGGATGTCAGAAGGGGGGGAGATTGCGGCGTGCATGAAACGACGGTGAGTGCATGTGCCACATGGCAAGGGTAGGGATGGGGGGCAATGACTGTGACGGTGCAGTTGGTAATAAGTTTCTCTTCCCCCTGTACAATTCATGTAGGTCAGCGCCCACCAGAATAAAGATATTTGGCGTGCCATCGCCAAGGACTTCCGGACCCTGGGGGTCTACCACAGACGGAGTACCCACTGCCGGAAAAGATGGGAGGACATTCGCCGCTGGAGCAAGAAGATGGCGGAGTCTCAACTGGGGATGGCCTCCCAACGTGGGAGGGGTGCCCGTCGCACCATGACCCCCCTGATGTTCACGATACTTGCGGTGGCATACCCGGAGTTGGATGGGTGCTTGAGGGCATCACGGCAGCCACAAGGGGGTGAGTACACTCTCATCCTGCTGATTTTGCACGCAGTGGAGGTGTCTGGGTGGGGAGGTGGGCTATGGGTTTCCCTAGGCCAGGGCGACTTCCGTAGGCAAGGTCCCTCCGTAAGGCAAGCCATGTGGCACCCCACCCCACCTCTGTAGAGTGACAACTACACCTAGTCATGCCCCTGTGTCATCCATGTGTGCAGATGTCGTCCATAGCCTAGTAGGCCATTTCCCAGGAATTGGGCAGTGGATCCCAAGAGCGTGGCGTAGTGCAGGGGGGCTTCTGTGTCTGTCCGTCAACGGTAGCAGTAATGCATGCACTCAACATGTCTTTCTTCTGTCGCCCCCCCCTTTTTGTGGTCTCCCTGTTCTTGTGTGCATTAGCATCATCAGGCGGGGGAGCAGTGGCACCGGAGCACGAGGGGGCTGCATCCCACATGGCCATGGAGGGCCACACTACAAAATCGGACTTCACCAGTGGGACGGAGGGCGAGGGGAGCTCCACGGCAGAGACAGGAGCTGAGACCAGCGACACAGACTCGTCCTCTGATGGGAGCTCCCTTGTGTTGGCGGCAACATCTGTGCCCCCCCATCTACAGGTACAGCCGCCACACCCCTTCCAGCACTGCCCTCCCAGTAGCCCCTCAGCCTTTGCCCCGTGCCTGCTCACCCGGGAGGGTGGGCATCACCTTCGCCCCAGACACCTCTGGCCCTGGCCCAGTCACTCCTGCTGCCCTCAGTGAGGAGGCCATTGACCTCCTCAGTTCCCTCACTGTTGGGCAGTCTACCATTTTGAATGCCATCCAGGGAGTCGAAAGGCAGTTGCAACAAACCGATGCATTCATGGAGGGCATTCATTCTGGTCAGACGGCCCTTCAACAAGCTTTTCAGACTGGCCTCAGCACTGATGGCAGCCATTGTCCCTGTGTCTAGCCTCCCCCCTCCAACTTCTTCCACCCAGACCCAATCCCCTGTACCCCAGCCTATCACAAGCACACCTCTAGACCAGCATGCACACACGTCAACACACAAGGGAAGCTCAGGCAAACATAAGCACCACACATCCCACAGGCACTCACGCAAGCATCACACACATGCAGACACACCAACATCCACTGCCTCCACTGTGTCCCCCTCCTCGTCGTCTCCCTCCTCCCTCCCAGTCTCTTCTACCTGCATGCACTACATCTACAGCCACTACTGCCATCACCAGCACACACACCACCACACCCCTCTCACGTGCAGTCACCACCCCCACTACCATTCACACGTCCCCTGTGTCCTCTCCCAGTGTGTCTGTGATGCCACCTCCCAAGATACACAAACGCAGGCACACACCCACCCAACAGCCATCCACTTCACGACAGCCTCCAGCGCATGCACCTTCACCCAAAGTCAGCAAACGACCACCTCCTACAACCACAACCTCTTGCTCCACTCCCAAACCCCCTCCAGCTACCCGTCCCAGTGTCTCTAAAAAACTTTTCCTGTCCAACCTTGACCTCTTAGCCACACCTTCCCCACCCCGTCCATCTTCTAGGCCCCGAACTAGCACCTCAGACACAACATCTCCGGGACCAGTGGTGCCTGTAGTCACCGGAATATGGAGTGCACCGGCCACCAGGGCAGCCAGTGTGGCACGGAGCCACAGCACGGACAGTCCCCCACCTTTCAAGCATCAAAAGTTGGCCAGTGCCCAGCGGGAGAGGGGGAAGATGTCAGCCACCAAAGCCGCTCCCAGGGGTCCCGGTGGGAGTCAGCTGCAACACCTTCCAAGGTGGGGAAGGGCCACAAGAAACCAGGAAAGTCTGGGAAGAGCAGCGCGGCGGAGGAGACCGCCATCATCCCCGTTGCCCAGGAGGCCTCAGCCGTCATCCCCGCTGGCCAGGAGGCCACAGCCATCATCCCCGCTGCCCAGGAGGCCGCCGCCATCATCCCCGCTGCCCAGGAGGCCACCGCCATCATCCCCGCTGGGCCAGAGAGGACCACCAGCACAAGCCCCGCTGGGCTAGAGAAGACCGCCAGCACAAGCCCCGCTGGGACAGAGAGGACCGCCAGCACAAGCCCCGCTGGGACAGAGAGGACCGCCAGCACAAGCCCCGGTGGGCTAGAGAGGACCGCCAGCACAAGCCCCGCTGGGAGAGAGAGGACCGCCCGCGCAAACCCCACTTGGACAGAGAGGACCACCAGCACAAGCCCCGCAGAGAGGACCACCAGTGCAAGCCCCTCTGGGACAGAGAGGACCGCCAGCGCAAGTCCCGCTGGGACAGAGAGGACCGCCAGCACAAGCCCCGCAGAGAGGACCGCCAGCGCAAGCCCCGCTGGGACAGAGAGGACCGCAAGCGCAAGTCACTGCAAAGGAGCCCGCTGCTCCAAGCCCCGCTGAACAGGGCACCGCCGCCTCAAGCCCCGCTGAACAGAGCACCGCCGCTCCAAGCACCGCTGAACAGAGCACCGCTGCTCCAAGCACCGCTAAACAGGGCAGCGCCGCTCCAAGCACCGCCGAACAGGGCACCGACGCTCCAAGCACCGCTGAACAGGGCACCGCCGCTCCAAGCACCGCTGAACAGGGCACCGCCGCCTTAAGCACCGCTGGCCCATGAACGCCAAGGGCACTGACGCTACTGAGTCCTCAACGAGCAGGATGAAGCACTCTGGGCACAATGCCCCCCCCAGAACCAGTGGAGAGATACATCCACTACCTCTGTCCTTAGCAGGATGAAGCACTCTAGGCACAATGCCCCCTCCAGAACCAGTGGAGAGATACATCCACTACCTCTGTCCTTAGCAGGATGAAGCACTCTGGGTACCAAGCCCCCTCCAGAACCAGTGGAGACTGTGGCTTTGCACTCCCCAGGATTGAACAGTGGGCAACCCACCCACTTGTGAGACTTGAGAGACTGTGGCTTTGCACTCCCCAGGATGGAACAGTGGGCAACCCACCCACTGTACAGACTTGAGAGACTGTGGCTTTGCACTCCCCAGGATGGAACAGTGGGTAACCCACCCACTGTAGAGACTTGAGGGACTGTGGCTTTGCACTCCCCAGGATTGCACAGTGGGCAACCCACCCACTGTAGAGACTTGAGGGACTGTGGCTCTGCATTCCCCAGGATTACACAGTGGGCAACCCTCCCACAGTATAGACTTGAGAGGCTGTGGCTTTGCACTCCCCAGGATGGAACAGTGGGTAACACACCCACTGGATAGACTTGAGAGACTGTGGCTTTGCACTCCCCAGGATGGAACAGTGGGCAACCCACCCACTGTATAGACTTGAGAGACTGTGGCTTTGCACTCCCCAGGATGGAACAGTGGGCAACCCACCCACTGTATAGACTTGAGAGACTGTGGCTTTGCACTCCCCAGGATTGAACAGTGGTCATGTGGCCCCCTGTGGATTTGGCGTTGTGCACTCAACCGGCTGAGGTGCCCCCATTTCCGTCCCCCTGAGGTGCCTGTTTTCTTACTCTCTGATGCCCCTGCAGTGTTCTCTCCGTCATGGTCGGGGATCTTGTGTGGGCCTCGCCCATACCGTGTGGGCCCAGTGTTCCACGGACTTAATTGGAGCACTACCTGGACTACTACGGTGGGTGTATATTTTGTTTATGGTGTATATGTATATTTTCGCCTACTTGATTTTAATATATCACAATGGTTACACTCATTGTCTTTTGACTTTGCATTCTTCCGGGGGGGTTTGGGGGGTGTAACTATCATGTATAAATATGTATTAGTGTGTGTGTTGTAGTGGGTGGGGGTGGGGGTGTTGCATGTGTGTGTCCCTGTTTTTTCCATCCCCCCTCCCCTGTGTCGTAGGTGCAGTACTCACTGTGGTCTTCGCCGCCGGCATTCATGCTCCTGGTAGAGGAGCAGGAAGACTATCGCAGGAAGAATTTGGAGTTCCGGCTCCATGGTGTCCTGGTTCCTCATGGGGTGTGTTGAGGTGAGCGTTTTCCCTTCGAAATCCTGTTTCCGCCGTGTTTTTATCCGCGGTGAATCCGCCCCGGAAAAGGTGGCGGATGGGTAGGTTGTGATACTGTGGGCGTTACTTTGTCCTCCGCCTGTCTGTTGGCGGTGACCTCCATGCTGTTTGTTTGTACCGCCATGGCCGTCGGAGTGTTAAAGAGGCTGTCTTTGTTGGCGGTTTCCGCCACCGTCGTAATTGCACATTTTTTACCACCGGCCTGTTGGCGGTCTTACCGCCGCTTTAACACCGACCGCCAGGGTTGTAATGACCACCTTAGTATTTTGCCATTTGAAGAGCAAACTCTTTAAGCATAGGATTGACACAGTATCATCCTCACTGAGCTGAAAAATGAGAAAAGCCATTTACTACCCCAGACACAGCATTATAGCTTTGACTTGATCAAATACAGTCCAAGCCAACGTGGAATGAATAAAGCAACTCCTGACACATGTTTCACTCTCATTAGAGCTCTTCAGAGGAGTTTAGCTTTGTCCAGATACAATGGAGCACCCAGTGTGAGTCAAAACAAAGCCCTTTCAGGGTTAGAGTGATGCATAAATTATGCAAAAAACAAAAGAGAATTTGGGGAAGTTCCCAAATTTAGGTGGAGGGCAGCTCCAGTAAGAAGCATCCTGCAACACCAGTGACACTCTAGATTTGCTCACCTCAAATATCTGCTTATCTCGCAAAGTTTTTAGGCATAGGATCAGCACAGTGCTATCCACACCGAGCTAGATGGGGACAAAGACTTTTGCTAGTTGTACAGCAAAGCCTTCAAGCATAAGATTGACACAGTGTCATCCCCACCGAGCTGTAAAATGATAAAAGCTATTTATCACTCAAGGCACAGTATTACAGCTTTGGACTGGTCAAATATTACCCAAACCAACGTGGAATGAGTAAAGCAACTCCTGACACGTTTCACTCTCATTAGAGCTCTTCAGAGGGGTTTAGCTTTGTCCAGACACAAAGGAGCACCCAGTATAGGTCAAAACAAGGCCCCTTCAGGGTTAGAGTGATGCAGAAATTATACAAAAAAACAAGAAAGATCTCGGGGAAGTTCCCAAATTTAGGTGGAGGACAGCTCCAATAAGGAGTATCCTGCAACACCATCGACACTCTAGATTTGCTCACCTCAAATATCTGCTTATCTAGCAAAGATTTTAAGCATAGGATCAGCAGAGTGCTATCCACGCCGAGCTAAATAGGGACAAAGGGGGTAATTTTGACCTCGGCGGTCTTTTTTAAAGACCGCCGAGGGACCGCCGTGCGGAAGACCGCCAGTGGTGGCAGTTTGCCGCTCGGCCTAGTATGACCATTGGCAGCTCTCTGTCCTTTTACGGACGGAGAGCCGCCAACAGCCATACTGACAGGAGGCGGGGAAGTGGAGGTTGCTCCACCGCCACGCCAACAGAACACCGCCCAGCGAATCACGTCCTGTGATTCGCCGAGGCCGTGTTCTGTTGGCGGTGTGATGTCGGCAGAGCTGCCCCCATGGCTCCAGTCCCCTTCCGGAGGATCGTCGGACCAGGTAAGTCGGTCTTCCGTGACGGGAGGGGGGTGGGGGGACGATGTGTGTTGTGTGCATGCATGGGGGTGTGCGTGTGTGTATGTAGAGGGGGTGTGTGAGTGCGTGTATGCTTGCGGGGGTGTTGTGTGTATGAGAATGAGTGTGTGTATGTCTGTGGGTATGTCTGTATGGATGTGTGCTTGCATGTTTGAATGTGGGTGTGCGTGTCTGACTGTGTGTGTGGATGTAGGCATGTATGTCGGCGTGTGTGCGTGTAAGTGTGTAGGTGGTGCCTGCGTGCGTGTCATGTGTGAGTGAGTGCTGTGATGTTGGGGGTCGGGATGGGGAGGGGGTCCTGCCACCTTTGGCGGGTGGCAGGGGTGGTGAGGGTTAGGGGAGGGAGTCGGGGTGGGGGGTGTGGGAGACCCCTATCAGTGCCAGGGAAGGAATTCCCTGGCACTGATAGTGCTTACCGACATGGATTTCATGGCGGTTCAAACCGCTGGAAATCCACGGCAGTAAGCCGGGTCAAAATACCGCCGGCGGTCTAGTGACGGCCGACAGGCTGGAGACCCAGGTCTCCAGCCCAGTGGTCGTCTCCGCCCTGGCGGGTAGAACGGAGAACCGGCGGATGACCATGGCGGTAACCGCCATGGTCATAATTCCACAAAGTAAGACCGCCAGCCTGTACCATGGTCATAATTCCACAAAGTAAGACCGCCAGCCTGTTGGCGGCCTTACCGCCGGTTCTCCGCCTTCCGCCAGGGTCATAATGACCCCCAAAGTGTTTTGCCATTTGTACAGCAAAATCTTTAAGCATAGGACTGACAGTGTCATCCTCACGAGCTGTAAAATGATAAAAGCCATTTACCACTTCAGGTACAGTATTACAGCTTTGAACTGGTCAAATACCATCCAAGCCAACGTGGAATGAGTAAATCAACTCCTGACATGTGTTTCACTTTCATTAGAGCTCTTCAGAGGGGTTTAGCTTTGTGCAGACACGAGGGAGCACCCAGTATAAGTCAAAACAAGGCCCTTTCAGGGTTAGAGTGATGCATAAATTATGCAAAAAACAAGAGAGAACTCGGTGAAGTTCCCAAATTTAGGTGAAGGACAGCTCCAGTAAGGAGCATCCTACAACACCAGTGACACTCTAGATTTGCTCACCTCAAATATCTGCTTATCTAGCAAAGTTTTTAAGTATAGGGTCAGCACAGTGCTATCCACGCCAAGCTAGATAGGGACAGTCTTTTGCCATTCGTACAGTAAAATCTTTATATATATTTTTATAAATAACCTAGTTGCAGTGACAAGTAGGTAGTTCTAGTTAGGCCTGCATTTCCATAGACAAAAAGTTTTTTGGTGTGCTAATAACTTTCACCCCATTTAATCCACCTCAACTCATTCCTGGAAAGTTTTGGAGTGGTCTGTCATGTGAGGGGTGAGACATAAGGGGGGCCCCAAAAAGTAAAAACCCCCATGCATTTTCCATAGACTTCTTCAAACACAGCTACAGCAAAAACTGCTTAATTGAATTAAACCCAATTAGTTAAGCAACTCGATCTTGGTCCGCAGAATTAGCTTTTTGTGATTTGGTGTAAATCTGTTAAGCAGACATGAGAAAATGAGGTTAAAAAATAATTGTATATTTTGGCAGTTGGGCTCGCAAGAGTCCTGTGAGCCTCCCACAAGAGCGCAAAATCAAAAATAGAGCCCTGTGATTGTTCAAGAGGCCTGATTTTCCTGGGAGCCTTCATAATCTCATGGGAGCAAGAGGGACCTGCAAGTCTAGTGAGTGCTGTGGTTGGCTGGCTGTTAGAATGTTAGAAATTAAATGGCTGCTATTACTTTTCACTGTGAAAAATTTGAGGTGTGGTGAACATGAAGTCAAAAAGGTATTCAAGGTTGCAACAGAAGGACATGCTGTCACCTAAATTTAGAGATGAGGTGTTGGAGAGAGAACTTCTGTGAAGATTGTAAATGTATATTGTGTTTAACTATTTTTTACAGTCTCGCAGGAGTCTTGTGGGATCGTAAATAGTAAAAAAGGAGTAGATGAGTTCACATTACATTCTGTTAGTAGAAATGGATACTGTGGTGCTTATTTTTGAGAGAAAGTGTTTAAGAGATAAGTACTGTGGTGAGTTGATGGTTAATAAAAAAAGGGCCAAGGCTCAACTAATAGTTACCATTTTTATTACATGGTTCAAGAAATGCAGTGATGTGATTGGCTCCAGACCCACAGATTGCTCAGTTTGTCCTTGCTGTTTTGGACGAGAAGGAAGTCTGTTTAAGGTATGCTCAACAGAAGTGATGTGAATTTATCTGGAGCTGAAAGACACTGGTGTCTTCATCTGCATTTAAGAAAGACCTTCGGAAGTTCAGATATTTAATGACATTTTATAAACTTTGCTGTGAAGTGTCAGTAACTGTACTAAGATTGGTAAACTTATTCTACAACATGTTTCAAGAGTGAAAAGCTGTTTGGGAAGGTGAAGATGTGTTGCTATAGCTTATGAGAGGTACACATTATAATGTAGAGAGATTTGAGAAAGGTTTGCAGATTGTAGTATTTCAACTGTACATACTTGTCAGGAAAGGAAGTACTGTTTTTTAGATTATAAAACTAACAATGTAAACAATGTAAACAAGCTCTACTGTTGTTATGAATCTCATTGTATAGGTTTTTGAGCTCTCTGAGATGTTTGAGTGGCTATATTACTATTTAAAGAGTGAAACACTATGGTGAGTGTTAGCAAAGATGTGTTAAGATGATTCTTTTACCTTGGAAACTGTTATGGAAGCAGAGATTATGACATGTTATAATTTAATTGCAAAAATATGAAAACAGACTGATTTAGGGTATTGTATTTTTCAGGATAAATTAATAAGTTGTTAATGGTGTGCAAGGTGTAAATGTGTGATTGTGGATGAAACTGTAGTAAAGCTTAGACAAACTACTGATGTATCACTGATATGAATTATTCATCAGTATGTAAAGTTCATCTTTTTTTAATTTTGATTTTTTTTCAGAGGAAAATGGAAACTTGTGTCTAAGGAAAGAATTATCTGCTTACATTAACAGCAAAAAAGAGACCCATATTAAACCAAGCAGGGTTATTGTTCTATTGAGGATTAAATATGCCTTAAATCACCGTGTTTTGAGGTTGGAAGGATGTGGCAGTGACTGGACAGTTGTATAGTTCAGCAGCATGAGCTAACTCTGCCTGAGCTACCCTTCGTGAACTGTAACTTATAGACATGTTGCTATGTGTAGGGACCTATGATACAAGAGAAGGTATTGTCACAGAGATGAGTGCATCTTCATACTCTAATATGCAATCCTATTGCCTGCCGTGCAAACAGTATTATGTATGACTGTTGCCATTGGGAGATGTCTGAAAGTGAAGTGACTATGGAGTTCAGTTGTACAAGACACAGTTTTCCACAAAGAGGATATTCCATTTTACACTCTACTATGGACATTCATTAATGATGAACAGAGGTATGTGCAGAGAGAACAGTCTCTAACTATAGTTTTCTTTGTACATACCTTACTCTTGAGAGATATCCCTGCTGACAGGGTAGTGTGTTTCCATACCATAGCCTCCATAGTTGTTATACAAGACAGACGTCTCAGCATAGAGATAATATTGTCTCTACACCTTACTTGTACATCCGTCATCCTGGAAAAAGCTGTGACCAGAGAGGTAAGCCCCTTTTCACAGTCTAATTTGGACATCCATCATCTAAGAAACAGGTTACAAGAGAGGGTCAGTCTCTCCCTACACTGTACTATAGAGACCTATGATACAAGAGAGATCTGTCAGCAAACAGGGCATTTCTTTACCACAGCCAACTATTAAAACCTATCAGCATATATAAAGTTATTACCTTATGGAGATGTCTCAGTGGCGAGGCCAGTACTTGCTATACTTGCTATGTATTAGTGAGGTCTTACATGTAAGGTAAGAATCTTCCCTACCCTACTAGACATACTAGTGAGCCTGAGAAAATATATGAGTGGAGAGGCAGTGTCTCTTTACACCCAACTGCACACACTGGTTACCTTCATGCAAGGTGTCAATGGAAAGGCCAGTCTCTCCCAATACTCTACTATACACAATTGTTAGACTGTGGAGATGTGTCAGTGAGATCATAAAAAAGTAGTGCTTTGCACAAAATATTGAGGCAAGGTGTTACTGGAGACTGTCTGTCCCCGTACCCCACTATACATAATTTCTCGGTCTGGGTTTTAGTGAAGAACTCACTATCTTCTCACACCTTCTATGCAGTGCTGTTATAATGTGAGGAGTATCAGTGTAGAGGCCACCTTCTCCCCACACCCTACTAGGAGGAACAATATGGCATAAGTACTTTAATGAAGCAAAGTGTAAATATGTCCCCAAACAAATTGTACAATCTTGCAAGACTCTTGCAGGATCATATAAAAAGAAAGCAATGGGGTATAGAAAATCTTTCTCAAGAGAAATGTTACAGTATGGCGACTTGTGTGTTTGCACAGTCTCACACTCACACCCTATGATCCAGAGCTATTATGCATTAAATATAGTTTGAATGTTTCAGTCAGCAAGTATTTTGCAAGAGCTAGACAAATGTAGGACTGAGAACAGGTGTTTGCAGGACTCTCATTAAAAAAGGAGATTTATGCCATTAAATGATCACATAATGTTGCAATAGGGTGGCTCTGGCAAGCTCCTTTGTGTTGGTAGTATGCAATGTTCAGTTACACATAAAACTGAATGCAGTCCTTGATATTATTAAGGAAGATCCTGTTTCCTTCTGCAGTGAAGTGTACTCCTCTCACTTATAGACACCTGGCATATCAAACCAGATGTTTTTGTGGTATATAGAGCCCATGCTATGGTCACGAAGAAATGCAGAGGTTGTTTTATTGACATGCTTCTGTGATTTCTCTGTCTTAGGACACAACTTTTTTGACCATTGCCATATCTGTCTTTGACACATATTAGAATATAAAGGCAGTGCAAGAAAAGAGAGACATCAATTGTGAAAAGGTCTCCTTCATTTGGATTTCAAGTGCAACACCTGTGATTGTGCCTGTGTCTTTGCCGCCACAGTTCACTATCATCAGGTCTGGGTGCTCACAGTCCAAAATGGTCTCAACAATTGATAACAATTGATGCCACTTTGAAACCTCTATGGCCAATCCAAATTATGTCCAACTTTGGAAAGCGAAGATTTTTGTCAATACTACAATTAATGGCATGATCTCTAGCCCAATGAAAGAAGCTGTGTACGAAAATCCAGAGGCAAACCCATGTGCTGTACGGAGATCTCTGTCTCTAGAGGAGCGCTCAGAAGAATGAGTAAGCTTCAGAAGCTATGTGGGGTTATATGAGGAGTGAAAAAATGGGAGTGTGGAAATATTATAAATGTAATTGGTAGGTTTTCAGCAGTTACAAAAGTGAGTTAAGTTGTGATGAACTGCTATGTTTATTGTGCACAGTTACTTGATAAACAGTATGTGCTTTTCTGTTGGCTGACACGATCTCGCAAGAGGTTCTCAAGAGCAAACACAAGGGATTGCCTCCCGGACTCTCACAAGAGTCTTGCTGGACATTTCAAGAAGGGTAAAAAGAAAAACAGTGGAAAAACTGAAATAATAATACTAGATTTAGGTCTTAAAAGAGCAGTTTTTGTGAACAGTTTTCAACAACTATAAAATTGTTAGGTTTTTCAAACATTTATTTATTTATTTTTAAATTTTTAAAAGACTACAACAACAGAAACAAACAACTTGGCGTTAAATAAACACCAACAGCATCTCCTTTAACCCCTTCGCTGCCAGGCCTTTTCCCCCTCCTGTGCCAGGCCTTTTTTTGCCTATTTGAAATAGTTCTCACTTAGGCCCTCATAACTTTTTGTCCACATAAGCTACCCATGCCAAATTTGCGTCCTTTTTTTCAAACATCCAAGGGAATCTAGAGGTACCCAGACTTTGTGGGTTCCCCTGAAGGAGGCCAAGAAATTAGCCAAAATACAGTCAAAATTTCGTTTTCTTTTTAAAAATGGGGAAAAGAGGGCTGCAGAAGAAGGCTTGTGTTTTTTCCATGAAAACGGCATCAACAAAGGGTTTGCGGTGCTAAAATCACCAGCTTCCCAGCTTTCAGGAACAGGCAGACTTGAATCAGAAAACCCAATTTTTCAACACAATTTTAGCATTTTACTGGGACATACCCCATTTTTACGAATGTTTGTGCTTTCATCCTCCTTCCAGTCAGTGACAGAAATGGGTGTTTAACCAATGCTGGATCCCAGAAACCTAAACATTTCTGAAAAGTAGACAAAATTCTGAATTCAGCAATGGGTAATTTGTGTAGATCCTACAAGGGTTTCCTGCAGAAAATAACAACTGAAACAAAAAAATAAAGAAATTGAGGTAAAAAAACAGCCATTTTTCTCTACGTTTTACTCTGTAACTTTTTCCTGCAATGTCAGATTTTTTAAAGCAATATACTGTTACGTCCGCTGGACTCTTCTGGTTGTGGGGATATTTAGGGCTTGTATGTTCATCAAGAATCCTAGGCACCCAGAGCCAATAAATGAGCTGCGCTTTGCAGTGGGTTTTCATTCTATACCGGGTATACACTTCAAAAATAGGTATCAAGAAAACCTTTGTATTTCCAAAATGGGCACAAGATAAGGTGTTGAGGAGCAGTGGTTATTTGCACATCTCTAAATTCTGGGGTGCCCATACTAGCATGTGAATTACAGGGCATTTCTCAAATAGACATATTTTTTTACACATTGGTGGTCATTACAACCCTGGCGGACGGTGATAAAGTGGCGGTAAGACCGCCAACAGGCCGGCGGAATTTTGTTTGCAATTACGACCATGGCGGAAACCGCCAACAAAGACAGCCACTTTAACACTCCAACTGCCACGGCGGTACAAACAAGGAGCGTGGCGGTCACTGCCAACAGACAGGCGGGAGACAATGTACCACCCACACTATTATGACAGGCCAATCCGCCACCTTTTCCGGGGCGGATTCACCGTGGATAAAAACACGGCGGAAACAGGAATTCCAAAGGGAAAACACTCGCCTCTACACACCCCACGAGGACACCATGGACCCGGAACTCAAAATTCTACCTGCGATAGTCTTCCTGCTCCTCTACCAGGAGCACAAACGCCGGTGGCGAAGACCACTGTGAGTACTGCACCTACGACACAGGGGAGGGAAAAAACAGGGACACACACACGCAACACGCAACACCCCCACCCCCACCATCACCCACTACAACACACACACTAATGCATATTGACACATCACAGTTACACCTCCCAAACCCCCCGGAAGAATGCAAAGACAATAGAAAATGAGTATAACCATTGTAATATATTAAAATCAAGTAGGCAGAAATATATATATACACCATTTACAAAATATATACCAAGCATAGTAGTCCAGGTAGTGCTCCAATTAAGTCCGTGGAACACTGGGACCACAGGGTATGGGTGAGGCCCACATAAGATCCCCGACCATGATGGAGAGAACACTGCAGGGGCATCAGAGAGCAACTAAACAGGCACCTCAGGGGGAGGGAAAGGCGGGCACCTCAGCCGGTTGAGTGCACGATGCCAAATCCACGAGGGGGCCACATGCCCACTCTTCAATCCTGGGGAGTGCAAAGCCACAGTCTCTCAAGTCTCTACAGTGGGTGGGTTGCCCACAGTTCCATTCTGGGGAGTGCAAAGCCACAGTCTCTCAAGTCTCTACAGTGGGTGGCTTGCCCACTGTTCCATCCTGGGGAGTGCAAAGCCACAGTCTCCCAAGTCTATACAGTGGGTGGGTTGCCCACTGTGCAATCCTGGGGAGTGCAAAGCCACAGTCTCTCAAGTCTCTAAAGTGGGTGGGTTGCCCACTGTTCCATCCTGGGGAGTGCAAAGCCACAGTCTCTCAAGTCTCTACAGTGGGTGGGTTGCCCACTGTTCCATCCTGGGGAGGACAAAGCCACAGTCTCTCAAGTGGATAACAGTCTCCACTGGTTCTGGAGGGGGCCTTGTGCCCAGAGTGCTTCATCCTGCTAAGGACAGAGGTAGTGGATGTATCTCTCCACTGGTTCTGGAGGGGGCATGGTGCCCAGAATGCTTGATCCTGCTAAGGACAGAGGTAGTGGATGTATCTCTCCACTGGTTCTGGAGGGGGCATGGTGCCCAGAATGCTTGATCCTGCTAAGGACAGAGGTAGTGGATGTATCTCTCCACTGGTTCTGGAGGGGGCATGGTGCCCAGAGTGCTTCATCCTGCTAAGGACAAAGGTAGTGGATGTAGCTCTCCACTGGTTCTGGTGAGGGCATTGTGCCCAGAGTGCTTCATCCTGCTCGTGACGAACTCAGTAGCGTCAGTGCCCTTGGCTCTCATGGGCCAGTGGTGTTTGAGGCGGCGGTGCCCTGTTCAGCAGTGCTTGGAGCGGCGGTGCCCTGTTCAGCAGTGCTTGGAGCGGCGGTGCCCTGTTCAGCGGTGCTTGGAGCGGCGCTGCCCTGTTCAGCGGTGCTTGAGACGGCGATGCCCTGTTCAGCGGTGCTTGAGACGGCGGTGCCCTGTTCAGCGGTGCATGAGACGGCGGTGCCCTCTTCAGCGGTGCTTGAGACGACGGTGCCCGGTTCAGCGGTGCTTGAGACAGCGGTGCCCTGTTCAGCGGTGCTTGAGACGGTGGTGCCCTGTTCAGCGGTGCATAAGACGGCGGTGCCCTGTTCAGCGGTGCTTGAGACGGTGGTGCCCTGTTCAGCGGTGCTTGAAACGGCAGTGCCCTGTTCAGTGGTGCTTGAGACGGCGGTGCCCTGTTCAGCGGTGCATGAGACGTTCAGAGGTGCTTGAGGCGGCAGTCTCCATTGCAGGGACTCAGCTGCTGGCAGACCTTCATGGCCCAGCGTGGCTTTTGCTGGCGGTCCTTCATGGCCCAGCGGGGCTTTTGCTGGCGGTCCTTCATGGCCCAGCAAGGTTTTTGCTGGCGGTCCTTCATGGCCCAGCAGGACTTTTGCAGGCAGTCCTTCATGGCCCAGCGAGGCTTTTCCTGGCGGTCCTTCATGGCCCAGCAGGGCTTTTGCTGGCGATCCTTCACGGCCCAGCGGGGCTTTTGCTGGCGGTCCTTCATGGCCCAGCGGGGCTGATGCAGGCGGTGGCCTCCTGGGCAGCTGGGCTAGTGCTGGCGGTGGCCTCCTGGGCAGCTGGGCTGGTGCTGGCGGTGGCCTCCTGGGCAGCTGGGCTGGTGCTGGCAGTGGCCTCCTGGGCCGCTGGGCTTGTGCTGGCGGTGGCCTCCTGGGCAGCTGGGCTGGTGCTGGCGGGGGCCTCCTGGGCAGCTGGGCTGGTGCAGGCGGTCTTCTCCGCCGTGCAGCTCTTCCCAGACTTTCCGGGTATCTTGTGGCCCTTCTCCACCTTGGAAGGTGTCACAGCTGACTCCACACTCCCACCGGGACACCTGGGAGCGGCTTTGGTGGCTGGAGTCTTCCCCCTCTCCCGCCGGGCACTGGCCAACTTCTGATGCTTCACAGGTGGGGGACTGTCTGTGCTGTGGCTCCGTGCCACACTGGCTGCCCTAGTGGCCGGGGCACTCCAGATTCCGGTGACGACAGGCACCACTGGTCCGGAGATGTTGTGGCTGAGGTGCTAGTTCTGGACCTATGAGACGGACGGGGTGGGGGAGGTGTGGGAAAGAGGTCAAGGTTGGACAGGAAAACTTTTTTTGACACACTGGGACGGGTAGCTGGAGGGGGTTTGGGAGTGGAGGAAGAGGTGGTGGTTGTAGGAGGTGTTCGGTTGCTGACTTTGGGTGAAGGTGCATTCGCTGGAGGCTGTTGTGAGGTGGATGGCTGTTGGGTGGGTGTGTGCCTGCGTTTGTGTATCTTGGGGGGGTGTCACAGACACACTGGGAAAGGACACAGGGGACGTGTGAATGGTAGTGGGGGTGGTGACTGCACGTGAGCGGGGTGTGGTGGTGGGTGTGCTGGAGAGGGACGTAGTTGCTGTAGAGGTACTGCATGCAGGTTTGAGTGTAGACGAGACAGGGAGGGAGGAGGGAGGCGAGGAGGAGGGGACACAGGCGGAGGCAGTGGATGTTGGTGTGTCTGCATGTGTGTGATGCTTGCATGAGTGCCTGTGGGATGTGTGGTGCTTATGTTTGCCTGAGCTTCCCTTGTGTGTTGACATGTGTGCATGCTGGCCTAGAGGTGTGCTTGGGATAGGCTGAGGTACAGGGGATTGGGTCTGGGTGGAGGAAGTTGAAGGGGGAGGCTAGACACAGGGACAATGGCTGCCATCAGTGCTGAGGCAAGGGTCTGAAAAGCTTGCTGAAGGGCCGCCTGACCAGAATGAATGCCCTCCAGGAATGCATTGGTTTGTTGCAACTGAATTTCTACACCATGGATGGCATTCAAAATGGTAGACTGCCCAACAGTGAGGGACCTGAGGAGGTCAATGGCCTCCTCACTGAGGGCAGCAGGGGTGACTGGGGCAGGGCCTGAGGTGCCTGGGGCAAAGGTGATGCCCACCCTCCCGTGTGAGCGGGCACAGGGCGAAGGCTGAGGGGCTGCTGGGAGGGTGGTGCTGTAAGGGGGGCTGGCGGCTGTACCTGTAGATGGGGGTGCCACAGATGTTGCTGCCACCACAAGGGAGCTCCCATCAGAGGACGAGTCCGTGTCACTGATCTCAGCTCCTGTCCCCGCCGTGGAGCTCCCCTCGCCCTCTGTCCCACTGGTGAAGTCCGATTCCGTAGTGTGGCCCTCCATGGCCATGTGGGATGCAGCCCCCTGGTGCTCTGGTGCCACTGCTCCTCTGCCTGATGATGCTAATGCACACAAGAACAGAGAGACCACAAAAAGTGGGGGGACAACAGAAGAAAGACTTTTTGAGTGCATGCATTACCGCTACCGTTGGCGGACACAATAGACACAGAAGCCCCCTGCACTATGCCGTGCTCTTGGGCTCCCCTGTTCAATCCCTGGGAAATGGCCTACTAGGCTATGGACAACATCTGCACACATAGATGACACAGGGGCATGACTAGGTGTAGTTGTCACTCTACAGAGGTGGAGTGGGGTGCCACATGACCTGCCTTACGGAGGGACCTTGCCTACGGAACTCGCCCTGGCCTAGGGAAATCCACAGCCCACCTCCCCCACCCAGACCCCTCCACTGCGCGCAAGGTCAGCAGAATGCGAGTGTACTCACCCCCTTGTGGCTGCTCTGATGCCCTCAAGCGCCCATCCAACTCCGGGTACGCCACCGCCAGGATCCTGAACATCAGGGGGGTCATGGTGCGACGGGCACCCCTCCCACGTTGGGAGGCCATCCCCAGCTGAGCCGCTCCAGCGGCGAATGTCCTCCCATCTTTTCCGGCAGTGGGTGCTCCGTCTGTGGTAGACCCCCAGGGTCCGGACGTCCTTGGCGATGGCACGCCAAATATGTTTTTTCTGGTGGGCGCTGACCTACATGATTTGTACAGGAGAAAGAGAAAGTAATTATCAACTGCACCATCAAACTGATTGGCCCCCATCCCTACCCTTGTGATGTGGCACATGCACTCACCGTCGTTTCATCCCCCTTCCTTCTTACATCCACCCCTCTCCACACAGGCATAGCCCATACATCATGCTCCCAGTGTACTTTCCTGTTTTTCTGGAGGACCGTAGAGTAGCATGTACTGGGGGAGGACCCTGTCCACGAGTTTCTCCAACTCCTCTGATGTGAAGGCAGGGGCCCTTTCCCCAGACACTCAAGCCATTGTCTCTTCCAGACCGAGGTCACAGCAGCACTTGCAGTGTAGGTCCTCTCATGTCGAAGATCAGGTATAGAGTGATTGAACAGATAGAAAATGTCGGTCACGTCCGCGGCGGTGCGAACCGTCACCACCGGCGTACATCGTCATTGGTTCCTGGGACCCATAGGGTCCAATGTTAACCAATGCAGCATTGCGCCGCGGTCTTCGACCGCCTACCGCGACGGTGTACAACGCCAACGCAGTTACCTCACATCCCATTGTCCCACTTTAGAGGTCAGGCAGCCACCATTTCAGGGGCCCACATGTCTTCATTTTTAACTGCATCACACATACCTAGGCCTAGACTCAACACACACATAGCCCACTTTTTGGGTATGAATGGTGTTCTGTGTAAACTGTGGGTACGTACCTCTGAGTTGTTTGACTCTGTGCTCGCTCTTGTCCTTCATAGGCACTGTCCGCTGGGACATGTGAGGAGATGGCAGCGTCCTCCGGTGTACCGACCGTTGGTGCACCTGTCGACAATGGAGGAAAGACATGTTATAATCACATACAGGCTTGACCGTGCTACAATCCTGGAACTCTGTACCCAGCTGGAGCCAGACCTGATGTCAGCTATCCGCCATCCCACAGGAATCCCCCCTCAAGTGCAGGTGCTGTCAGTGCTCCATTTCCTTGCAAGTGGGTCATTTCAAACAACAGTGGCCATAGCATCAGGGATGTCCCAGCCTATGTTTTCCAACGTGTTGTCCAGAGTGTTGTCTGCCCTGCTGAAACACATGCAGAGCTACAACGTTTTCCCTCAGGTGGAGGATTTGCCTTCAGTGAAAGGTGATTTCTATGCCCTGGGACATATCCCCAACATCATAGGTGCCATTGATGGGACCCATGTGTCTTTGGACCACCCCCCACAGGAGTGAACAGGTGTACAGAAACCGGAAGAGTTATCATTCAATGAATGTACAGATGGTATGTTTGGCAGACCAGTACATCTCCCATGTGAATGCCATGTTCCCTGGCTCAGTGCAGGACGCTTACATGCTGCGGAATAGCAGCATCCCTTATGTGATGGGGCAACTCCAGAGGCACTGTGTGTGGCTATTAGGTTAGCACCTGGAAGGAAGACAGTTGGAATGGTTGTCTGGGTCTGGGGATATCCCTCCAGGTTAGTGTGTGTCTAACAGTTGTCCTTCGCCATTTGCAGGTGACTCTGGTTACCCCAACCTGTCATGGCTACTGACCCCAGTGAGGAATCCCAGGACAAGGGCAGAGGAACGCTACAATAAGGCCCATGGGCGACTGGGAGGGTGATCGAGCGGACCTTCAGCCTCCAGAAGGCCAGGTTCAGGTGCCTCCATATGACAGGTGGATCCCTATTCTACTCACCAAATAAGGTGTGCCAGATCATCGTGGCCTGCTGTATGCTTCACAACTTGGCTTTGCAACGACAGGTGCCCTTTCTGCAGGAGGATGGTCCAGATGGCGGTGTTGTTGCAGCTGTGGAGCCTGTGGACAGTGAAGACGAGGAAGCAGAGGAAGAAGACATGGACAACAGGGACTCAGTGATCCAGCAATATTTCCAGTAAAACACAGGTAAGGATACAAACCTGCCTACTACATGTACGTAAACACTACTGCCTCTCTACTGTCTGTCTTTTTCACCCAGTGTATGGTCACTGAGTTGTCACTTTCCCTTACGATTTCACAGATCTGGGTCCCACAGTGTGACATCTGCTTTGATTCCTCATGGACTAGAGCTGTGTGACATAGGTATGTTGACAATACAAATGAAAGAGCTTTTTGCCACAGTTATTGCTAATACAGTATTCCAAAATCACAGACAGACTCCAGATTGTTTTGTGCGTCAAGGGTGTTTATTTTAGTGCTCAAAATTGGAGGGGGTAGCAAAATGGTGAGGGGTGATGGCGGAGGAATGTCCATGGCAGAGTCCAGTCTATTAGTCTCACAGGTGCATTGCCCAGATGGGCATAGGAAGTGGAGCTGGGGCAGTTTAAGTATGGACAGGGTGACAAAGTGGGACAGTAGGATGACAATCAGGGTGGTCTCATTTCTTGGCGGGGGTCTTGGCATCGTTCTATGTCTTGTTCCTGGATCTCAGGGACCGTTTGTGAGGTGGTTCTCCCTCTGCAGGGGGTGGGGTGCTGGTGTGGTGGTCCTGTGGCGGGGCATCCTGTCCACTAGCGCCAGTGGAGGTGGTGGGCAGTACATCGTCCAGGCTAGTGTCAGGGGCCCCTTGTTGTGCCACAGTGTCCCTCCTGGTGTTGAGTACTTTCTTCAGCACCCCTACAATGGTGCCCAGGGTGGAATTGATGGTTCTGAGTTCCTCCCTGAAGCCCATATACTGTTCCTCCTGCAGGCGCTGGGTCTCCTGAAACTTGGCCAGTACCGTTGCCATCGTCTCCTGGGAGGGGTGGTAGGCTCCCATGATGTTGGAGAGGGCCTTGTGGACAGTGGGTTCCCTGGGCCTGTCTGCCCCCTGTCGCACAGCAGCCCTCCCAGTTCCCCTGTGTTCCTGGGCCTCCGTCCAATGGACCGTGTGCCCACTACCACTGCCCCCAGGTCCCTGTTGTTGTTGGGGTGGTAGGTTAGCCTGGGTTCCCTGTAGTGGTGGACACACTGCTGATTGACGTGTCCTGGGGACGGAGGTATGGGCCCGCTGGGTGGGTGCTGTGCTGATGTTTCCAGAGGGAGGAATCTCTGTAGTGGCCTGTGACAGGGTGTGGGGAACCGACTGTCCCGAGGTCCCCGATGGGCCGGGCTGGTCATCTAGATCCAGTGGGACAGAGGTGCTGTCATCACTGTGGGCCTCTTCTGTTGGTGGTGTGGACATGTGTGGACCCTCCTGTCCGGTGACGTTGCTTAGGGGTCCTGCAGGGGTATAAAGGCATGATTATTGCATCTGTGCGTGTCAAGGTGTGCAATGGGTGGGTGACCGTGTACCCCAGTGCTTGCATTCCTGTGTGGGACCTTGTTTGATGATGGTTTAGAGGGGTGTATGAGTATGTGCAGTGGGCATGCTTTAGTGATGGGTGTCCATGCTTTGTTGTTACATGCAGGCTTGGTGTTGAAGTGTGTGGTTTGTGATGTTGGGACATTTGTGAGGAGTAGGAGTGATGGGGTGAGGGCGAGGGTGGGGGTATGTGATAGCATGCAGGTAGGGTGGGGGATGTAATAGTAAAGCTTTGCCTTACCAGAGTCCATTCCTCCTGGTACTCCTGTGAGGCCCTCAGAATGCAGTATAGCCAAGACCTGCTCCTCCCATGTTGTTAGTTGTGGGGGAGGAGGTGGGGGTCCGCCGCCAGTCCTCTGCACCGCGATGTGGTGTCTTGAGACCACAGAACGTACCTTCCGCCTAGGTCGTTCCACCTCTTCCTGATGTCATCCCGATTTCTTGGGTGTTGTAAATACTGCGTTGACCCTGTCCACTATTCTTTGTCATAGCTCCATCTTCCTTGCAATGGAGGTGCGCTGCACCTGTGATCCAAATAGCTGTGGCTCTACCCAGACGATTTCCTCCACCATGACCCTGAGCTCCTCCTCCTAGAACCTGGGGTGTCTTTGTCGTGCCATGGGGTGGTGTAGGTGATGTGTGGGGTGGTGTGTGTGGTGATAAGTGTGCTGATATGTAGTGGGCTGTTGTGTGAGGTGCGTGGAAGTTATGTGGGTGATGGTGTTGTGTGCCTGTGGATGCTAGTGTTGTTGCTGGTGGTGTCTCTCTCTGGCTTTCGTTTGTGATTTGTGGTCGTAAGGGTTTTTGGGTGATGTGGGTGTGTGTTTTATATTGTATTGGATGTGTGGGAGTGGTGTGTGTATGTCTATCAGGTGTGTGCATTTGGAATTGTCCAATGTGGCTGTGTTTTGTATATGTGTGTGTATTTTGAGCGCGGCGGTGTGTACCGCCAATGGAATACCGCGGTTGAAAGACCGCTGCGTGGATTCGTGGGTCGTGGTAGTGTGGGCGTATTTCTGTTGGTGTGACGGTGGAGGTTTTGTTTTCTCCAGTTTGTCACTGACCTTTGGTGTGGCGGACTTGTGTGGGTGTCTGAATTTTGGCGGATTCCGTGCTGTGGGTCATAATAGCTGTGGTGGATTTCCGCGGCGGTGTGTTGGCGGTCTTCTGCACCGCCAATGTTGTAATGACTGCCATTGTCTTATATTTGGAAGGAAAAAATGTAGAGAAAGACAAAGACAAGGGGGGCAATAACACTAATTATACTAAGCCGATCTGCCCCTGGGGGGGCAGAAATGGCCTAATAATAATTCCCCCCCCCCCCCGGGAGCGACCCTTGCCCAAGGGGTCGCTCCCCAAACATAAAAAAAGAAAAGTAAAAAAATATATATATCCCTGGTGTCTAGTGGTTTTCTGCACCTCCCCAGGGGCAGATTGGCCTAATAATATTGGCTCATCTGCCCCCGGGGTGGCAGAAATGGTCTAGAAATAATTTGCCCCCGAGGAGTGGCCCTTGCCCAAGGGGCTGCTCCCCTTACTTGAAATAGACCACACAAAAAAATATTCCCTGGTGTCTAGTGGTTTCTTCCCCCCTGGGGGCAGATCGCAAGGCCAATCTGCCCCCAGGGGGTGCAGAAATGGCGCAGTAATGATTTGCCCCCCCCCCCGGAGCGACCCTTGCCCAAGGGGTCGCTCCCCAAACATGAAAAAGTTTTTTTAAAAAAAATTATCCCTGTGTCTAGTGAATGGCCTAGAAATAATTTGCCCCCCAAGGAGCAGCCCTTGCCCAAGGGGCTGCTCCCATTACTTCAAATAGCCCACAAAAAAAAAATATTCCCTGGTGTCTAGTGGTTTCTCCCCCCCTGGGGGCAGATCCCAATGCGGAGGCAGAAATGGCCTAATAATATTTTACCCCCCCCGGAGTGACCCTTGCCCAAGGGGTCGCTCCCCAAACATTAAAAAACAAACAAAACAATAAATAATATGTTCCCTGGTGTCTAGGGATCGGCCTAATTGTATTAGGCCGATCTGCCCCCGGGGGGGGGGGGCAGAAACAGCCAAAAAACAAATTGCCCCCCTGGAGAGCGGCCCTTGCTTAAGGGGACGCTCTCCTTTTGAAGTAAATTAAAAAATTCCCTGGTGTCTAGTGGCATTTCTGCTGCCCGATCGCATCACGATCGGGCAGCAGAAATGCTCACCGAAGCCTGAAAGGAGAGGAAAGGCCTTTCCTCTCCTTTCAGGCATCTCTGCCCCCTCCATGTGATCGGAGGAGAAATGCTTTGCATTTCTCCTCCGATCGGGCGCTGGAAGCTGAGCTTCCAGTGCCGGAGGGAAGGCCTCCGATGAGGTCAGCACATGGGGGGTCATAGGGGGATGGGGTGGAACGGGAAGAGATTCCCCTTCCATCCCTGCCTAGGGGAGGGGTGTGCCTGGCCATCGAGGGGAGAGCTAGCGCTCCCCCGGGGACCTAGCAGGACGAGGTGATCTCGTCCAAGGCACCGGGGAACCAGCACCTTGGACGAGATCACCTTGTCCTGGGCACACAAGGGGTTAAAAACAAGAAGAGGATAAACCTACTAAAAATGATTTAAAAATGTAATGCCTTGGGGGGCTACTTCTGCTCTTGAGCAAGTTTGTCCTGGGCAGATCTGCTTGTCCCTGTTCAAAAAATTATCTGTTTGTACAAGAAGCAAAATGGTGCTTTATTAAAAAAAAAAGCAGGGTTATTTTCCACCTCTGCACTTAAAAAGGCAGGCACAGTATCTCCTTGAGCAAATGATGTTGAAGCCCTTTGCTGAGTTGTCTAGCTCTTCAGCATGAGCCAAGTCTGCCTGTGCAAGCCTTTGCAGATGTGTAGACCTCAGGTGTCTCTGCATTCCTGTGGTACTCATACTACATTGTTTATTTTTGCACCCCCACGTTACCTCTTTGCTGCAAAGATTACAGGTGACATCATTTTCTCAAACCTTTTTGGCACCAGGCCCCTTTTGGATGAGATGGTTAGCTGGTGCAGAAGCCCATGGCTGTTCATCTGAACCAGATGAAGACATCTTTCTGTTCAAAGCCAAACAAGAAAGGAGAGCAAGCTAAATATGTGTAATCTCACAGTCCAAAAGGGCAATGAAGCAAAAAGGATGCACTCTTCTTCTAAATAAACAGATCTGTGTTAACCAAGTAGAATCCTTCCTCAGAGTGTTTCTCCTCTCCCGGGCCTCTTGTGAGTATCTTGTGGGACTCTCATAAGATTGGAACAAAAAAATACTTCCTTTATATCTTCTGTAGAACAATACACAATTCATTTGTACCTTGAACAACATGTCTAATGTTCTATTTTGTTGGGAATGGCAGCAAGACACTGTAACTAACTTCATTCTAACTATACAGTATCATGTGTGGGTCACAAGAGTCAAACAAGAAGTACAGCCCCCTCAGAGTCCATGCAAGGGATTGTGTGTCCGGATCACGTGGGTGTCTCACAAGGGCCATCACTTTTAAAAAAAAGAAAAATCCAACCACCTTTTATGCACTAGACAATCATACATTAGCATTAAATAGTAACTGAAAGTGTGATAAAGAACCAAATAAAATAGATGGCAGTAAAATGTTGAAGTTTACAATCATACGAAAAAGATTGCTGGTTACGTCGCTTGTTATCAGAGTTACAATAACTGAACAAATACATAATTTCTATTCAATATTTATCTGTTAAATACTCCCACACATTTTACAAAGAATTTTGCAACCTGCCAACCATATGCTATTCTGTTATAATAAAAAACGTTACCAAAATAATGTCTAAACACAGCACATATTATAGAGTCATTCTATTGTAATGCAGTTCCAATTTTGGTAATAAGACTACATGTTTAGGACAGCAGCACCAATAGGTGTGGGAGGCTGAGTCAACCCTACACTGCTTTGGCTGCTATCAGCCTAACTCCTGGCTACCCCGCAGTGCCTCGCTCAACCCTATAAGTTAAGAGGTGATTTGTGGCAATGTAAACCTGGCACTCTGACTCTTCAGGGAAGTCGTGGAAACAGATTATACGTCTTTCACTCAGTTACTCAGTTACCCATGCATGCCAAGACAAGACACTGAATTTCAACACATGCATTGAAGCAATTTCATCCTGGTGTAAAAACCATGTGCTGCGATAATAAGTCAGATGAAAAAAGCACAGTAAACATCATTACAGCCAAGGTAAAGCAGATAAACAACCCCACCATTTTGTGTGAGTTTAGAGTCAAGAGATTCCAAGAGTTCCTACCAAAACTCTACTCCTAGATATCAGAGCATTGTGGCTGTAACCATTCTGCCTGGGCGACCTAAGAGATTAGTCCCAGCCACATACCTAAATGGAATAGCAGGCGTGGATAGCAATCCTCTTGGGAAACTAAAGAGTCAGCGCCAGGATCAGCAAAGCTGACTGTTGTGTGGTACACATCTCAGGACAGTCATGACCAGAATGCCCACTAACCTCCTTGGGCTTAGGTGTTGTTTATATAATAACCCATACAGAGTTTGGAGAACAGGCCTGACAGTATCTTGAGGACAGAAACTTGGTCCTTCCTGGGCTGGCAGAGCATGTACTGTACAAGACAACCTTGGACAAAGGTACAGATTACATGTTATACAATGGCTGATAAAATGTGCTGCGTGAACCCATCTTCATAGAAGAGGCAACTAGTAAAATATGTAAAACAATTTCTAATTTCTAAAAGCAAGCTTGCTAAAATATAAAAATGTGTATGAAAAGGCACAAACCTGGGGAACTGAGCTATAGGTGTCCAACTCAGGTACTAAAAGGTCCGTTCAGCACTATCATACATACACTCACAAAAATCATTAATTTACTTTTTTTTCAAAACCTAGAAATTCACTGAGATGTCATCAGTGATTCATAAATTATAACGTAGAACATGTTATGAAAGATGTCATATGTGATCTCATAAGGGGAAACATCCTTTTTACGACTTTTTTATTACGAAAGTCGTGGTTAACGAAAGCGTAACAACGCTTTTTTTAACCACGACTTCGTATTTTTGTGCCTTAACTACGTATGTTCTGAACAACGAACATGCGTGGTTAAGGTACAAAGAAGGGAGTTGGCGAAGGTAAGTGGTGGGTTTAGGTTTTGGGGTGGGGTTGGGGGGGTGGGGCGTTTTTGGTTTTGGGGAGGGGGTGGGAGGTCAGTGGGTTTTAGGTTTTGGGCTGGGGTTGGAGGGGTGGGGCGTTTTTGGTTTTGGGGAGGGAGTGGGGGGTTTTAGGTTTTGGGGTGGGGTTGGGGGGTGGGGCGTTTTTGGTTTTGGGGAGGGGGTGGGGGGTTAGGGGGTTTTAGGTTTTGGGGTAGGGTTGGGGGGGTGGGGCGTTTTTGGTTTTGGGGAGGGGGTGGGGGGTCAGGGTTTTTTAGGTTTTGGGGTGGGGTTGGGGGGGTGTGGCGTGTTTGGTTTTGGGGAGTGGGTGGGGGGTCAGGGGGTTTTAGGTTTTGGGGTGGGGTTGGGGGGTGGGGCGTTTTTGGTTTTGGGGAGTGGGTGGGGGGTCAGGGGGTTTTAGGTTTTAGGGTGGGGCTTTTTTGGTTTTGGGGAGTGGGTGGGTGGTCAAGGGGTTTTAGGTTTTAGGGTGGGGTTGGGGGGTGGGGCGTTTTTGGTTTTGGGAGTGGGTGGGGGGTCAGCGGGTTTTAGGTTTTGGGGTGGGGTTGGGGGCGTGCGGTGAGGGATGTAGGGTGAATGGTGCCTATTGCTAATGATTTTATCAGGAATGCCTTTACAACAAAATATTGTTGTTAAGGCATTTGTGGTAAAATCATTAGTAGTAAGGACGAGGTCGGTGTTCCGACCTCGTTGTTAAGGTTAGTAGTTGTTTTTAATTCGGTGTTCCGTCATATAATCGCTCATAAGCAGTGCATGGCAGTGCGCAAGTTATAGATAACTGATAGATTTCTGTGGTCCCCTAACCAAAATGTTACTTTGACTTTTGTTCTTTTCAGTGAATAAATATATATATATTTCTATGGTGATATATATATATATATATATATACACATTGGTATATTCACTAAAAAAAGGGTACAGGGACATTATAGTTAGGTTCTGAATTTACTCATGCAACACCATAGAAATTCAGCAGTTATAGTTAGAGTTCCTTCATGTAACTATAACTCGCGCCCTAAGGTAACTTTAAACAAGTTTGACAAATGTCCACAGTTTAACTGTCAGAGTACTAAAAGTTTTGCAGGGTGTGGTCAAGGGATACAAAGAAAAGAGGGGGTACCCTAATGGGCTTGAAATCTAATCCATTTTACATAGACTTTTGTTTTTTGCATACCATGAAAGCAACCAGTTAGATTTTGCTGAAATCTGTCATCCTCAGATATTAGGGTACTTACATTATTTTTTTGCTATTGCAGATAAGTAGAGTAAGTTATTGCATTAAGTTATAATGATTTTGAACTTAGTGATATCTTGGAGCACAATACTTCTAAATGTAGCAAGGAAGCCCCAAAAATTAACTAGACTGCATTTGTAAAGTTTCAGATTTACTACATGAACAACAGAAAGACCCATGGTCAGAAGCTAATAGGAACCTATAAACAAGCACACAATAAATGAAATACATCCCTATATACATATGTTTTCTTTGCAGGCTCTCTGGTTCACAAAATAGAAATGTGCTCAACAAACCAAGCAAAAACCATCTTACTTATGAAAAAAAAACATCTTTCTTATGCACCCCTGTGCAACATCATAAATACTTGACCTAGCAGTGAGCCACACAAGCTGTGTGGGGGGCTGTTTGCACCATCATAGTGTAAAAAAAAAATGCTACAGTGGTGCAAGGCGCTTGTAAATTAGCTCCTCAGTTCCTTGTCATTAAGAGGTGGAGTTAGATGTTGGCGGATTTGGTCCCATCACCGCTTTTCCATCAGAAAACCCATTCACCTACTAGACAGTCGATCCGTGCTATTTAGATGCTGGGGCCTATGGATGATAGTCCGTCCGTATCCTGACGTCTATGCCAGAATTTTACACCCATGTCGACGCTGTATTAGACAAAAGCGACTGTCGGCAGGACTACAGCCAATAATTCCGCCATCATCATATGCTTTCCTATTAATGTAACTGTGGCAGGAAAAACTCCAAACCTAAGTGGGCAGTTTTGAAGGAAAAAAGGTCAAAACTTACCTTTCCTACTTTTTCTACTTCTGTTTCCATCATGAACCTAATCGTCCAAGTCCTTCCTTTGCTGCTGCTACTTGACCCCAAAGCAAATCAACCCCGCCGTCACCGGAATAGAAGGTAAGGGTCATTTTAACTTGTTTCCTTTTGAATTGTCTCCCCCGCAGTTCGTTCCACCTCTTGCTTATTTCTTCCTGTGTGCACAAGTTGTTTGCTAGAGCATTCACTCTGTCAACTATTCTGGACCACCTTTGCCTTTTCTTAGCTTTAGTTGTATTTTGTATTTGTGTTCCAAGCAATTGTGACTCTGCTCTAATAATTTCATCCACCATGACATACAATTCTCCCTCTGTGAAACGTGGATTTCTCCTCCCTGCCATTAAAAGAAAATTAATTTGGGTACCCACAAGCTATGGAAAAAACAATTAAGACAAAACAACAAGAAACCTAGGGAGCAGAAAAAAACTGATTTCTGTGTCAATCATTCAGCTTGAAAATGGCCAGCTGCAGTGGGATGGCTAAGGATCATGGTCTGAAATGGAGTGTGTTTTATAGTGTGGGATGCAGGTGAAAACAATTAGCCAAAACACATCAGATATGTGCTGCTGGCATATATCCAAAAAGTGTAGGCATAGTACAATGCTGAACGCGTCTCACGACAAAATGCCACCATCAGGAATCTGACACTAGGACAATGCCAGTAAAATTGTGAAATCTAAATATGTTGAGCTCAATCATGCCACCCTGATGGTGACAGAGTAATGTTAGACTGCAGAGGAGTCTGCTGCATTGTTGGTGAATTGCAGCTTACGCAACAGAACAACTCTGTCAACGGTGACGGAGGTTCAGCTTGCAGACATCTAAATAGGGTGGGCAGGAATACGTCAGCTTGTCAGAATAATTGTGAACTCCTCCACGGAGGAACTACTGGAGTCCCACCAAGATCTAAATCAGTCCCTTAGTCACTATCAGAACAACACTTCATAGAAAAGCAACCTACTGTAGTCCAAATAATTTTCAAATTTTATAACATATTTCACCAATGGGTAAGGAGGGGGATAAGAATTGTTTATAAGACCAAGGCCCAGATTAAAAAAACATTAGCGTCATTTTTATATGCTAATGTGGTGTTAGGCTTAAAAAATCACATTGCCATATTTACACAATGGCTCAATGCATGCATTGTGCCAGTTTGTAACCCTTTACACCACATTATGCATGTGTCATGTATAACGTATACAAAGGGGGTGTTCCCTCATTAGGGGCACCACAAAAATGGCTCAGGGGAATGGAAGAGATTCCACTGCTTCATTTTTTGCAGCTACTTTTAACACATGCTCAGAGCAGGCTTTAAGAGGGGGCACACCATTGGTTACAATGGGCCCCTATGTACTGTTCAGGCTTAGCGCCAAAATGCTAATGCTAACCCTGCACAGTACATTAAAAGTGTCAAAAATGTGATGCTTTTGCCCCCTGCCCTGCGCCATGGTGTGCTGTATTTTTAATACGGTGCACACCTGGTAGATGTGGGGAGCACTAAGGGGCGCAAGAAAAGTGGCAGTGCACCCAGTGCAGCACCACTTTTCTTAACTCTACCACCATATATTTTAGTGACATACCTGTCAGGCATACGCTCGATCCTAACAGAACAATAAGTTTACATTATGTCAAACGCAGATATCAAGGTGTAAATCGAATTGTTTTTTTAGAAATCAGTGTCATCTTTTAGAGGCCGCCTTTTTCTGGAAACATACAGTGGATAGAGCACGTTTGAAATGTTTACTTTCAGAAAGTATGTTTTTGTAAATTTTAATGGAAAGTGATCACAAACAGCAATGCTATTATCTCCATCAAAGAAAATTGAAAACTTCCAATAAATGCATATAATTTCAGATCTGCAATAACCTCTTGCTGCTCCTTAATGCATTCCCCCAAGTAATGAAATGCAGTACGCGGGTTGGTAATACATTTATTTTGAAAGTTTAACTACTGTCTATGCTCACTGCAGGACTGGCATAGCAGGAAGAGAATTTCAATTATGACTTTCCTCTTTTGGAGAATACAGAAAGATAGTTATTCCTATTTCTCGTAGTCACTTAAAGAGGAAGGTACATAGCATATTTAATGCAAGTGAAATAGTTCAGAGCCATTGTACGTCTCTTTTTCCTTACGATGCTCAGTTGTGATCACACACACAGCTCGAGAATGTAATAAAACAACATAATGTGCCACGTGTTGCAGGAAATTAAGCATGCAATGACACATAACTGGTTTCTGCAAAACAATACACTGCGTATGCCTGCACGCTAAGTTCATTATAAGCCGTGCACAAAGATAAAGCGTTCCCACCATATATAGACAACTGTGCCTACATACCATTTAGCCTTTTCTTGCCCGCCTTGTGCCTGTCTCCTTAAGGTGCTTAGCAATGTACGAGCCCTGTACGGATGTTTCGTATTTTATGATATTCCACCTCCCACCTGCTAGCAATAAGCTACACCCAAATGTATTACACCGATTGCAAAGGGTGTGTACTGCTCCACTACAAAGCTATTGGGAATGTGACACTTCATGTCACGTTTTGTAACTGCATCCCAAAAAAGGGAGAGTCCATTAACCATCTATATGTAAAATCAAAGAAGCCCCCACATAATGAGCTCCCACCCTTTCCCCTGCATGTTTGTGGTAACTAGTGATATGCATATAACCCATTTTGTTTTAGTGTGTAATGTGGATCACATCCTTTCTGAGAACGTGCGAATGTGACAGTCCCCAGATAGAGTCTCTTTGCAGTTGCCTTTAGCTTATTTTAGGAGGTTGAAGAGAATCCCCATTCATCCCAAGGTTGGCTGACGTCCTGGTGGAGTACAAAGAACTGACGGAAACCATTCGCCTTTTTTCAGACCTGCCGAACAACAAGCAACATTCTGCCACTCGTCTAAACTAATTCATATGGTTATCTACGGTCTCTTTCATTCCTCTTGGATGTACGTATGTTACTGTCAACAGTTGAGGCCTGCTACCACATACATTTTATAGAGATAATACAGGAAGATGTGTCCTACTCCGGTTGGCCATATTTACAGGTTTGAATACATTGCATCCTTTGAGTGACCCTACCTTCTTGCTATATTACCTGAAATAGATAACGACTGGCTCTTTAAGATTAGTTCCTTGTATTCATCTGAAACTTTCAGAGGCTTATTATCTAAATTGTTGAAGAGTATCGAACCAAGATCAGGTCTCTGGAAGTAGCTGATTTCCTGACGGCTAGGAACACGCCTATCGAGCAAAAACCCTTTGTTACAACCTTCCCTGGAAGAAGAGGAGATTGCTACTCTGGTGTGAAGAGGAACTTTTTCCTGGACAGAATTAGGAGAGACATCACACTTAATCAAGCATGCAATTTGACATGGCTGCCTAGGGAATTGTGAGGTCTTTACAGCTCACTTGTCTAGAACGAGACTGAGCTCTTCTATAGACATCTATTTAGCAATATGTCGGATGGCCAGTAGAAGATAGTTAAAGTAATGGAGGATTTTCCCTTTCAGACACGACCATGTGTTAGCATCCATTTGGCTAAAGCCGGTTGACCTTATTCTGAAACTGTTCGAACCTCCCTGTTAACCCTTTTGATTCTAGAGATATTACATTTAAAAGCAAAACCCAACACAAGCTCTAAATCCCAGGTGTCCAGTTGCTTGTGCGAACTAGTGGGCCTGCCCCCACAACCAGTGGTCAATGTGATATGCTACAATCAAAACATTTTGACATTGATCAATTATGCACAAGATTTAGGCCTCGAATCGAAGGTACTAAGAGGAAACCTACATTGGATGCTAGTCCATTCCCAACATCATAAGCCCATTTTTTGGAACATCTGACTTTGGAAACCATATGAAACTGCAACAAATGTCAACGGACAAGTCTCCAGCATCTCTGCCACTAGGCCTGCTCGAATAATTTGACTCAGCCCTTGCTGGTACAAAGACCACGCTTGTATGTATGTGCAATTATTGTTCTACTTTCAGAAATCTTGCAATGCTAATTTTTCTAATATAGAAATTCCTGCTTAACTTTCCTAACGCATCAGACTTGTTGTTTCAATTTTTTTACACAAGAATAGAAGGCCTTTACTGGTTGGTCACAATGGTGACTTCTCTGAATGCACTGAAGGCTTGATAAGTGGAGGTCAAGTATCATGCCACTACACGAAAAAATGGGCATCAGTAAAACTGGTTTATAGTTATAAAACGTTTGAAAAATACCATGAAGAATACGACTCTAACAAAATATGCATGGTCAATAGAAATAATGCACCCAATAGCACTGGACCATGGCATATATTAAAATCTCAGATAACTGAGCCACAGAATGTGGTCTCACAATCTTGTGCAGTAAAACAAAGTCCTCATGTTTCAGCTGAAATGCAGTTTTGTGTTAGTAGCTGTAACATACATCTCAGTAGGGCAAACTTGTGCCACGAAAGCATATACATTACTGTAAATACTGAAATATTCAATGAGGATATACAAGGAAGTATTTCTTTCAAATGTTTGCCTGTTTGTTTCATGTATGTAAACAAAGAAAAAGTGGGTATGATATATTTGATTTTATTACGATTTTGCAAAATAGATATACTGGTTATAATACAGATTGATTGATTTTTGTTTATTCATTTATTAAGAGCACAAATACGCCAGACAGAGGTGTGGTGGTCGGAAACATGGTAGAGGGAAAGAATGTATGCTTAAATCAAGGTTGCGAATAGATGTGTTTTCATTAGTTTTCTGAATTTTAGAAGGCTAGTTTCAGGAAGTAGTCTTACTAGCAAGAAATACTAGGCCTTTGCTGTCAAAACAGAAAGACCATGCCCTCCCATCCTGGCCTTACTATATCTGAGAACAACAATCAGATGAAGAGTCCTGGAGTGAAGAGCTTGCACAGCGGAATACCTTGAGAACAAAGATGTATGCCCTCTACTGGACTCAGCAGTCTTATGACATATGCACTAGACTTAAATAAACTTATTTCATTGATAGGTAACCAGTGGAAGCTGGGTAAGATGATAGGCAATGGAAAATCATCTGAGGACTAGCCACGCAGCTGTGTTTTGGACCAACTAAAGTCTGAGGGTCAAATAGCCCTGGAGGCTAAAAAACAAAGTCTAGATATTATTAAAGATTGCATTGTGCTTTTCCTAGAAAGGTATGGTAGGTGTGGTAAGTTCTTTTAACTAATCACAAGACCAAAACAAATGGAGGTTAAAGATTCTAGATGTTTTTCAAACGAGGGCCCAGAGTATCATGCAACAACCCCGTAGTCCATGAAAGGGTTTACCAAAGACAAGAGCGTCTGTTTTATCAACTATGATTACCAACCATTTTTTTTTCAACAAAAGGCCAATTTGTTCGATGCAGACCGTAAATTGTTGTTGAGATTGGGAAGTAGCACCATCTGCTTTATTAACCTGTGCATGATCTTCGTAGGAGTAGAATTTTAATCCAAATAATAGTCACTCCTATAGCTATTCTTGTCTTACTCAGAGTTTTGCTGTTAAAATTACCTATATACCTTATAACTCTGCTATTCATATTTGCTTCAACCTCATAGAGATAAACTGTGTTGATGACATAATCCAGGCCCATGTCACGAAGAGCAATGACTTTATTAATATTAATCAAACCCACTTCTGTTGGTACTAATAGCAGATTTGCAAAGAACCCTGTGCTACCAATATGCAGACTCACTTCGAGCTCTGCTATTGACAAAAGTCAATAATCTAAATTCTGCTTTTGCAAATACAGATTAACTAAGTGGTTAGTGTGTAATAATAGCAACAATGCAGAGTCAACAGGAGCTCAACTCTTGATAACACTGGCAGTCACTCAGGGCTCTGATACCGATAACAATCAAAGTCACTCAGAGCTCTAAACTACATGAGTGTAACTAATAGGTTCTGATCTTGATTATTAACATTATCAGCAAGAGCTCTCCCCTTGGGCCTCTTTACGACTAGTAGAATTTCACTTGGAGTGATACTTGTGTGTCTTTGGACTAAGAATGACCAGCTTCGTCATTTCCAGACCTGATCATTTCTGGTCCAGAAATATCAGACCTGTCAGATGCTGCAGATGGAGGGATTTTGGGCAATGGCACTGCCTAGCTCCCACCTGAACCCTGTAGCAGCACAGGGAAGTAGACAATACTTCCCCCAGACAGGCACAAGAGTTCCATAACCTTTCTGCCCCCACCTGCCCACATGCACCCTTCACATGCCCTCTCTCATCACTGACACTTTCCACTAGTTCAAAGCAAGCAGACAATCTCAGCATTTGTTTCCCTGGAGCTTGGCAAAAATGCAAGGTAAAGGAGCTAGTATTTCTGGGACCATGATGGTATTCCCCAATATCACTATATCACCTGTTGTTGGAGTGGGACAGTAGGAACATATAAACCCCCTTGGACATATAATAGCTCATGTACACTTTGGCCCTCATTACAACCCTAGTGGTCGGTGTTAAAGCGGCAGTAAGACCGCCAAAAGGCCGGCGGAAAAAAACCTGGAATCACGACCATGGAGGAAACCGCCAACATAGACAGCCACTTTAACACTCCGACCGCCACGGCGGTACAAACAAACAGCATGGCGGTCACCGTCAACAGACAGGCCGAAGACAATGTACCGCCCACCCTATCACAACACGGCAATCCGCCACCTTTTCCGGGGGCGGAACCAACGCGATCAAAAACACAGCGGAAACAGGACTTGGAAGGGAAAACACTCACCTTACCACACCACACGAGGAACCAGGACGCCATGGAGCCAGAACTCCAGATACTCTCTGCGATAGTCTTCCTGCTCCTCTATCAGGAGCACCAAAGACGGCGGCGATGACCACAGTGAGTACTGCACCTACAACACAGGGAAGGGGGTAAGGAAAAGAGAGTGACACACACACGCAACACGAAACACCCCCAACCCCACCCTCACCCACAACACCATACACACAAATGCATGCTGCAACATTACATATACACCACCCCACCCCCTCTGGAAGAAAGCAAGGACAAAAGGAAATTATTTGAATGATTCTAATCAATAAAAATCCAGTACTCAAAAATCTAAATACAGTATATACAATTATGTACAACAAATACACAAGTCTGGGTAGTGCACCAATTATTGTCCTTGGACCACTGGGCCCAAAATGCATGGGCGAGGCCCACACATGACACCAGACTTCAAACAGAGAGAACACTGCAGGGGCATCAGATCGAAATGAAACAGGCACCTCAGGGAGAGGGGTAGGGGGGGCACCTCAGCCAGATGAATGCATGACACCACTGCTCCACGAGGGGGCTCCATGCCCATAGATGTACCCTGGGGAGTGTAAAGCCACAGTCTCTCAAGTCTCTCCAGTGGGTGGTTTGCCCGCTACTTTATCCTGGGGAGTGAAAAGCCACAGTCTCTCAAGTATCTCCAGTGGGTGGTTTGCCCACTGCTTCATCCTGGGGAGTGCAAAGCCACAGTCTCTCAAGTCATTCCAGTGGGTGGTTTGCCCACTGCTTCATCCTGGGGAGTGCAAAGCCACAGTCTCTCAAGTCACTCCAGTGGGTGGTTTGCCCACTGCTTTATCCTGGGGAGTGCAAAGCCACAGTCTCTCAAGTCTTTCCAGTGGGTGGTTTGCCCACTGCTTTATCCTGGGGAGTGCAAAGCCACAGTCTCTCAAGTGGATGCCTTTCTCCACTGGTTCTGGAGGGGGCATGGTGCCCAGAGTGCTTCATCCTGCCAAGGACTGAGGTAGTGAATGTGATACTCCACTGGTTCTGGAGGGGGCATGGCGTCCAGAGTGCTTCATCCTGCCAAGGACTGAGGTAGTGGATGTGATACTCCACTGGTTCTGGAGGGGGCTTTGTGCCCAGACTGCTTCATCCTGCCAAGGACAGAGGTAGTGGATGCCTTTCTCCATAGAAAGTTGTGCATCATGGAAGCTGCCCAGGCTCCTGGAACTGACCACCAGCCTCGGACGACTGACCACTGGGGATGGCAGCCATGTCTGTGGTGGTGCTACTGACTCAGGATGTCGTGGGGCCGCTAGCGGTGCTTGCGGCGGGGTCATTCGCAGCGGTACTGGCGGCGGCCTCTGTGGCATCTGTGCTGGCGGTGGCCTTTGTGCATCGGTGCTGGCGGAGGCCTCTGTGACGGCGGTGCTGGCGGCGGCCTCTGTGGCATCAGTGCTAGCGGCGGGCTCTGTGGCGGCAGTGCTTGCGGCGGCCTCTGTGGCATCTTTACTGGCAACGGCCTCTGTGGCAGCGGGGCTGGTGGCGGGCTCAGTGACTGCGGTGCTGGCGGCGGGCTCAGTGACTGCGGTGCTGGTGGCGGCCTCACTGACAGCGGTGCTGGTGGCGGTGCAGGTGGCGGTGCAGGTGGCGGTCTTCTCCGCCGTACAGGTTGGCGTCGACGTGGACTGAAGGCGTGACACTGGTCCAATTGTCGGTGCCACCATGCCCTCTCCTGACCTGCCCTTTATTTTCTGGCCCTTCCCCACCTTGGACGGTGGCGCAGCTGTCTTGCCACCATCCCCTTTCGTTTTCCCTGAACCCTTCGTGGCAGCTGTTTTATGCTTCTCCCTGTGGGATGTGGGCAACTTTTTGACTTTTGCAGGTGGTGGAATGTCTATGCCCTCGCTCCGTGGCACACTGGCAGTCCTGTTGGTTGGTGCACTCCAATAGCCCGCAGTTGCTGGCACCACTGTGCCTGGTGATGTGGTGGCTGAGGTGCTGGGTTGGGACCTGGAAAGCCTGGCCCTAGGGGAAGGATGGGGGGTGAGAGGTGTAGGGAAGAGGTCAATATTAGCCAGGAATTCTTCTTTAGACACACTGGGATGGGTAGATGGAGGGGGTTTGGGTGTGGAGGAAGAGGCAGTGGTTGTAGGAGGTGTACATTTGCTGAATTTGGGTGAAGGTGCATGGGCTGGAGGCTGTTGTGAGGTGGATGGCTGTTGGGTGGGTGTGTGCCTGCATTTGTGTACTTTGGGAGGAGGGCTCACAGACACACAGGGAGAGAACAGGGGATGTGTGAATGGTAGTGGGGGTGGTGAGTGCACGTGAGCGGCGTGTTGTGATGGGCGTGCTGGTGATGGAGGTAGTGGATGAAGATGTAGTGCATGCAGGTGTGAGTGGAGACAAGGCAGGGAGGGAGGAGGAGGACATGGAGGAGGGGGACACAGTGGAGGCAGTGGATGTTGGTATGTCTGCATGGGTATGATGCTTGTGTGAGTGCCTGTGGGATGTGTGGTGCTTATGTTTGCCTGAGCCACCCTTATGTGTGGAGGTGTGTGCATGCTGATCTGATGGTGTGCTTGGGATAGGCTGAGGTAGATGGCATTGGGTCTGGGTGGAGGAGGTTGGAGGGAGGAGGCTGGACACAGGGACAATGGCTGCCATCAGTACTGAGGCCAGAGCCTGAAATGCTCTCTGTTGGGCTGCCACGCCAGAATGAATGCCCTCCAGGTATGCATTTGTTTGTTGCAAATGCCTCTCTACACCCTGGATGGCATTTAGAATGGTTGATTGCCCAACAGTGAGGGATCTCAGGAGGTCAGTAGCCTCCTCACTGAGGGCAGCAGGGCTGACTGGGGCAGGGCCTGAGGTGAGCGGCCATGGGACACATGCTGAGGGGCTGCTGGGAGGGCAGTGCTGGTAGGGGGGTGGTGACTGTACCTGCTGATGTGGGGGGCACAGAGGGGCAAGGGAGCTCCCATCAGAGGAGGAGTCGCTGTCGATGCTGTCACCTCCTGTCCCCGCCTTGGAGCTCCCCTCGCCCTCTATCCCACTGGTGGCTTCTGACTCCGTTGTCTCGCCCTCCAGGGTCAAGTGGGATGCAGCTCCCTCCTGCTCCTGTGCCACTGCTCCTCCCCCTCATGATGCTATTGCACACGAGAACAGGGAGACCATAAAAGGGGGGAAGACAGAAGAAAGACATGTTGAGTGCATGCAATACCACTCCTGTTGGCGGAAACTACAGACACAGCAGCCCTCTGCACTACGCCTTGCACTTAGAGTTACTAGAATATTCACAGGGCCATGGGGTACAAAGTCTATGCCCGATTGCTGCACACATGGAAGTCACAGGAGCCTGACTAGGTGTAGATGGCTCTTACCACTGGTGGGGTTGGGGTGCCACATAGCCTGCCTCACAAAGGGACCTTGCCTACAAAGCTCGCCCTGGCCTAAGGTAACCCACTGCCCACCTCCCCCACCCAGACACCTCGTAATGCGCGCAGAGTCAGATGGATGTGACTTTACTCACCCCCTTGTGGCTGCTGTGATGCCCTCAAGAACCCATCCAACTCCGGATAAGCCACCGTCAGGATCCGGTACATCAGGGGGGTCATGGTGCGACGGGCACCCCTCCCACGTTGGGAGGCCATCCCCTGCTGGGCCTCCGCCGTCTTCTTGCTCCAGCGGCGAATGTCCTCCCATCTTTTCCAGCAGTGGGTGCTCCGTCTGTGGTGGACCCCCAGGGTCCGGACGTCATTGGCGATGGCATGCCAAATATCCTTCTTCTGGTGGGCGCTGACCTACAGGAATAGTACAGGGGAAAAGGAAAATCTTTAACCGTCCGGACCGTCACATTCATTGGCCCACGTTCCCAGCCTTGCCCTGACGCACATACACTCACCGTCCGCACATGCAGGGCTCAGCCCCCCCTCTATCTTCCATCCACACCACTCCAAACAGGCATTGACCATACAGCATGCTCACAGTGTACTCACCTGTTTGTCTGGAGGGCAGTAGAGTAGCGTGTACTGGGGGAGGACCCCATCCACTAACTTCTCCAACTCCTCAGAAGTGAAGGCAGGGGCCCTTTCCCCAGACACATGAGCCATCGTCGCTTCCAGATTGAGGTCACAGCAGCACTTGCAGTGTAGGTCCTCTCCTGTCGAAGGTCAGGTATCAAGTGAGTGAACAGACAGAAAATGGCGGTCACGTCCGCAGCGGTGCGTACCGTCCCCGCCGGCGTACATCGTCATTGGCTCCTCAGACCCATAGGGTCCAATGTTAACCAATGCAGGATTGCGCCGCGGTCTTCGAACGCCTACCGCGATGGTGTACAACACCAGCGCAGTTACCTCTTATCCCCTTGTCCCACCTTACAGGTCAGGCAGCCACCATTTCCTGGGCCCACATGGCATTAATAATAACTATGTCACACCTATCTAGACCTTGCATACACACAGTGACAAGCACATTGCGGATTAACAAATGTGTGCAAAATAATTTTTTTATAATACCTCAGTATTGGCTGACTCTCTGCTCGCTGTTCTCGTCCATAGGGCACGTCCACTGGGGCAGGTGATGACATAGCGGCATCCTCCGGTGTACAGACCGCTGGTGGACCTATCAACAATGGAAGAGAGACACGTAATAGTCACCTACAGACTTGATTGTGCAACAATCCTGGAACTGCGTGCCCAGTTGGAGCCAGACCTGATGTCAGCAATCCGCCATCCCACAGGGATCCCCCCTCTAGTGCAGGTCCTGTCAGTACTCCATTTCCTGGCAAGTGGGTCTTTTCAAACTACAGTGGCCATTGCATCAGGGATGTCCCTGTCTGTGTTCTCAAACGTGTTGTCCAGAGTGTTGTCTGCCCTGCTGAAACACATGCGCAGCTACATCGTGTTCCCTCAGGTGGAGGATTTGCCTACAGTGAAAGGTGACTTCTATGCCCTGGGACATATCCCCAACATCATAGGTGCCATTGATGGGACACATGTGGCCTTAGTACCCTCCGCCGGAGTGAACAGGTGTACAGAAACCGGATGAGCTCCCATTCTATGAATGTGCAGATGGTGTGTTTGGCCGAGCAGTACATCTCCCATGTGAATGCCAAGTTTCCTGGATCAGTGCATGACACTTACATTCTGAGGAATAGCAGCATCCCTTATGTGATGGGGCAACTCCAGAGGCACTGTGTGTGGCCAATAGGTGAAGCCTTGTGAATAGTTGTCTGTGTCTGGGGTTGTCCCTAAGGGTTAGTGTGTTTCTAACAGTTGTCCCTCGACATTTACAGGTGACTCTGGGTACCCCGACCCTGAGTTCCCTGTAGTGGTGGACACACTGCTGATTGACGTGTCCTGGGGACAGAGGGATGGGCCCGCTGGGTGGGTGCTGTGCTGGTGTTTCCTGAGGGGTGAGGCTCTGTAGTGACATGTGCCAGTGTCAGGGGAACCCACTGTGCCAGATGGGCCGGGCTGGTCATCTTGATCCAGTTGGACAGCGCTGCTGTCATCACTGTGGGCCTCTTCTGTGGGGGGAGTGGACATGTCTGGAACCTCCTGTCCGGTGACGTTGGGTAGGGGTCCTGCAGGGGTGTAAAAGCATGATTATTGCATCTGTGTGTGCCATTGTGTGCAATGGGTGGGTGACCCTGTACTCCAGTGCTTGCATTCTTGTCTAGGACCTTGTGTGATAATTGGTTTGGGGTCTGTGTGGGTATCTGTAGTGGACATACTTTGGTGATGGGTGTCCATGCTTTGGTGTGGCATGCACGGCTTGGTGTTGGTATGGGTGGGTTGTGATAGTGGGATATTTGTGAGGTGTTGGAGTGATGGGGTAAGGGTGAGGGTGGGGTATGTGATAGCATGCAGGTAGGGTGGGGGATGTAATAGTTAAGATCTGACTTACCAGAGTCCATTCCTCAGGCTACTCCTGCGAGGCCCTCAGGATGCAGTATAGCCAAGACTTGCTCCTCCCATGTTGTTAGTTGTGGTGGAGGAGGTGGGGGTCCGCCACCAGTCCTCTGTACTGCAATCTGGTGTCTTGAGACCACGGAACGCACCTTCCCCCGTAGGTCGTTCCACCTCTTCCTGATGTCATCCCGTGTTCTTGGATGCTGTCCCACTGCGTTGACCCTGTCTACGATTCTGCACCATAGCTCCATCTTCCTAGCAATGGAGGTGTGCTGCAGCTGTGATCCAAATAGCCGTGGCTCTACCCGGACGATTTCCTCCACCATGACCCTGAGCTCCTCCTCAGAGAACCTGGGGTGTCGTTAAGGTGCCATGATGTGGTGTGGATGATGTCTGAGGTGGTGTCGGTTGTGATGTGTGAGGGGATATGATTGTGTGTGTTGTCTGAGGTGCGTGGATGATGTGTGTGTGATGGTGTTGTGTGTCTGTGGATGTTCGTGTTGTTTCTGGTGATGTTTCTCTCTGGGCTTCTTTCTCAATTTTGGTCATAAGGGTTTGTGGGTAATGTGGGTGTGTGTTTTATATTGTATTGTGTGTGTGGGAGTGGTGTGTGTATGTGTATCAGGTGTGTGTATTTTGAATCATCCAATGTGGTTGTGTTTTGTAAGTGTGTGTGTATTTTATTTTGAGCGCGAAGGTGTGTACTGCCAATGGTTTACCGCGGTTGAAAGACCGCCGCATGGATTAGTGGGTCGTGATAGTGTGGGAGTATTCCTGTTGGCATGACGGTGGAGGTTTTGGTATCGCCAGTTTATCCCTGACCTTTGGTGTGGCGGACTTGTGTGGGTGTCTAGATTTTGGCGGATTCCGGGCTGTGGGTCATAATAGCTGTAGCGGAATTCCGCCGCCGCAGCGGTGTGTTGGCGATCTTCTGCACAGCAGTAAGCGGGATTGACCGCCAATGTTGTAATGAGGGCCTTTGTCCATTATGTGTGTGAGCAACAGCCTCTGCTTCTTTGGTTTTCTATGCCTTAGACGCCTCCTGAGTAAACTGATCTTCTGAGTACAAAGCCCCCAAGATCCGTTCAGCTGGTATGATGTGTGGATGCTCTGTTATGGGTTTGTGTATCTCATACCCTAGATGGGAAAGGGCATTGGTTTTATCATGTCATTGGCCTGATTGAAACTGGATAACATAATCAAAGACATTAAAAAGCTCCAGCGTCGTTGCCGTATGGACAGGGCTTGGGCCGACTTAAAATGTTTTAGATTCCTGTGATAGGTTAAGATGGTTACAGTATGTAAGGAGCCCAGTAAGCAATGACACCATTCATCAAAAACCCTCTTTATGGGCAACAATTCCCTGTCACCCACCACACAATTGATTTAAGCAGAACTTAATTTATTGAAAAATAACACCACTGGATGTATGTTCTCAGCATCCCTATCCCTTTGGGGCAATACCTCACCACCGCTACCAGACAGGCATCTGCTTCAACAATGAACGATTACGTTGGATCTGGGTGATGTAGAATTCGGGTGCTAGTAAAAGCTTATTTCAATTGTTCAAACACCTTCTCTGTGTCTTTGGTCCACTGAAATTTCACACCCTTGCATAACAACCTGGTAATGGGAGAGGCTAGTGTTGAAAACTGATTAATAAACTTGCAGTAGAAATTAATGAATTCCAGAAAAAGCTCTGCAACTCTTTAACTGTCTGTGGTGATCTCTAGTGGGTGATACCGAAGACCTTCTGGGGGTCTATGCTACTTCCTCTGCTAACAGGATATAGCCCAAAAAGGAGACAGAAGGTACATAAAACCTGCATTTTTCCAATGTAGGAAACAAACTGTGTTCTCTCAATCTTTGTAGAATGGATCAGATATGTTTTTTGTGTTCTTGTATGGAAGAAGAATATATCAAAATGTCATCTAGATAAGTGACAACACATATAGCCAGAATTTCCCTCAGGGTCTCATTTATAAAGAAATGGAACAGGGTTGGCATGGTACAGAAGCCAAAGGCATCACCAAATATTCATACTGACTCAATTTAGTATGAAAAGCAGTTTTCCACTTGTCTCCCTCTCTAACATGCACCAAATGGTAGCCCCCCGTTCAAATCCAGTTTAGTGAAGACATGCATTCTTAACCTGATCTAGTAATGATTGTATCAATAGGAGAGGGGAATGGTTTTGAATACTCAAATTCTTCAGGGCTCAGTAGTCAATGCTGGCACAATGTTCTACCCCCTTATTTTATACAAAAATCTGGATTGAAGATGCAGGAGAACGGGAAGGCCTTATAAGCCAATTCATAACATTTTGTCAATGTATTCACGAAGATGGAAATTTGCTTGTTCTGTCAAGATATCTATCCTATTATATGGTATCTGGGCTCCAGGTAGAAGGTCAACTTGGCAATCAAGAGGGAGGACAGTGGCTTTCTTCTTATCAAATACATCTGCAATATCCTGGTAACATGGAGGAAGGATAGCAGTAGTGAGCTCTATGGCTGCTGCTACCTGTGTCTTAGAACCCAAATTATAGTTTCCTGAAAAACAGTGCTTAACACAAATCACTGGTGGACTGAGTAATGGGTCCTGATTCTAAAGCACTCCCATCAATAGTATTGACTTCATCCACCAAAACCTTAGACAAAGTAGGTATAGCAAATTGTTTGGCAAGCGTTATGTCCATAAAATTTCACCAGAAACAATAAAAATTTGCAGAAGTGTGGAATTTTCTCCT